>NC_136061.1:1223362486-1224052486 GCF_964261635.1 Lissotriton helveticus
TTACGGGTCGGCTCTGTGTTTTGTCGGAGCCCATATAGGGAGTGGCCACGGCCACTCGCCTCTTCGTCAGCCTCACCACTCTGAACAGGGCTGGGTAGTCCAGAAAGGATCACCGACTCCTCAGCATCGCCTACCTTGTCAGCTTTATTAACAGTAGCTAGTTCAGTGATCTGGTGAAAGGTTTGTTGAGGTGCCACCGCAGCTCTCTCTTGTGGAGCTTCTTATGGCCATGCCACCTCGGAAGGTCGATCTGCGATCTCCGGACCAGCGTGTTAACAATCTCTACTTCTGGATGTTTGGAGTAGTCATTGCTGGCCACAAAGATGTGTCTCCCATCCGGAAGACTTTCAAAATCAAGGCTGACCCTCGCTCAGGGACGGGGAGGTCTCGGCTCCGTGATCAGAGGAGCAGCTTAGGCGCTTCTCCAGTCCCTTGATACCACTGGCACTCCCGGACCGCAGCTTCCACAAACTTGTCCATCAGTGGAAACCATAGTTTTGTTCATAGCCTTGACTTGTTTTTCACCATTCCTTGGTGACCACTATGTGCAAGCTGAATAATTCGGGCAGTCAGGGACGACGGGATCACCAGCCAGTGTCCTCGCAGTAGGCATCCTGTGGAGTCTTCCGTGAGTTCCTCTCGGATATGGTAGAGGCTTTCCAAGATTTTTCGCACCTCGGTCGTGAGTATTTTCCACTCTTCTCTGGCTCGGCGCCAGTTTCCATGTTTCACAGCCAGCATGGCTCTCTGCAGACACTCGTCTTTGTCAGTTTCGGTTTTCAGGGTGTCCATGGAAAGAGAAAGGGGGCACGATCTTGCTGTAATGCATCGGAAATACTCTTCAGTATCTGCAGCTTCTTCTTTCTCTTGGACTGTAGCCTTTCTCGGATGTCGAGATAGGTAGTCCGCTGGGTTGCGACTCCCTGGTTGGTATTCCACTCGACAGTTGTAGTTCTGGAGTTGCAGCATCCATTTCTCTATCAAGGGAGGAGATTTCAACACTGTGCCCGAGAGGAGAGACAGCAAGGGCTTGTGATCCGTGGCCACTACGAACAGCTTGCCATACACGTAGAGATGAAAGTGGCGACACCCCCAATGTATTGATATAGCCTCCTTTTCGATTTGGGAATATCGTTACTCTGTCTCAGTGAGCGAGCGGCTCACAAAGGCTACTGGGGCCCAATCTTCTTCTGCATGACAGCGTACCGCTCGAGTCCCTTTGCACCAGCGTCCACTGCAACCAGTGTCAACTTCTGTGGATCAAAGAACGCTATGGTGGTGACAGCTGACAGCGCTTCTTTGATGCTCTGGAATGCCCTATCCTGTGTCTTGCCCTTGTCCATAGAACGGAGTCCTTGGTTCGATACCTCAGGGGTTGAGTGAGAGTGGTGAGGTCTTGAATAAAACGCCCACAGCAATTCACTATCCCAAGAATACTGAGGGCTTCTATGACCGGGGCTGGTGCGTTCTTGATATCACGGACTTTGTCCAGGTCGGGATTCACTCTCTCTGTCGAGAAAGTGTAGCCGAAGAACTGGAGTTTGGTCTTGAGAACTCACATTTTTCTTTATGCAATGTGAGTCCCGTGTCCAGGATCCTATGGAGTACTTGAACAAGGCGGGCATTATGCTCGGGGATCGACTTGGCATGTACCATGATGTCATCACTCACGTTGATGACTCCAGGGATGTCCATGATCAGCATGTGGATTACATTTTGGAACACCTCGGCCGCACTAGATACCCCAAAACTCAGGTGGGTGTATCGTCGGAGTCCTACATGGGCGGAGAATGTCATAATATTCCTGGAGGCCTGGTCTAGAACAAGCTGGTGGTTCCAGACTGCAGATCAAGCTTCGAGAACCAACACACTCCGGCCATTTCTCCGATCAAGTCGTCGATGGTCGGGTTGATGTGGCGCTCCCTCTTGATGGCAGTGTTGGGCAGCCTCATGTCAACGCATATTCTCACCGGCCCAGGCTGTTTTGGTTTGCTTGTGACCACGTTCGGGGAGACCCATGACGTGGGTCTAATCATTTTCACGATTATGCCGGCCTGTTCTGTCATGATCAGTTCTTGTTCTACTAACGGGCGTAAGTGAAAAGCTACACATCGATGCCACAGAGCCACAGGACGTACAGTGGGGTCTATGTGGAGGTGTATCTCCTTCCCTTTGTATTTTCTGATGCACTCAAATATGGCTGCGAACTCTATGAGTATGTGGTGGACGGATTCCTGATGAATTCTGAATGCAATTGTCACAATGCCTAGGTCTTCTGCTGCTCATCATCCTAAGAGCATGCCCTACCCATCCTCAGTTACGTACACCATCGTGTTGACTGACCTGGACTCATTTGACATCGTCATCTTGAACTTGCCACTCATCTTCAGTGGCTTGTCTTGACCATAAGCGAAGACGGTGATCACCATGGACTGCAGCGTGGGTGCCGGGTGAATCGTTTCATACAGGGCTGCTGACATTATGTTGATAGTAGCTCCTGTGTCCACGGCAGCCGCGACATAATGTTGACCGACTTGAATGTGGCACTGCAGGAATCATCTGCGTTAACTGGTCGCTGCTCCAATCATGTGTACTTTGTGTACTGCTCATTCTTCTTCTTCATCATCATCCGTGTCGCTGGTTTCACCACCCCCTTCGGACACTAAGTTAACCGTAGTCTTGGTTTTCCTATATTTCTTCGAGCGACAGACTTTTTCAAAGTGGTTGAATCTGCCACATCCAGTGCATCGCTTGCCTCTCGCCAGATATTCTGCGGCCTTGTGGGGTAGTCCCTCGCAATAGCCACAATTTTTCCCTGTGGGTTGTTTGCTGGTTCCCTTCTGTTCGGTCGATGTGGGGTCTTATTTGTGACCGCGTTGACTGGTTATACTTTGACAGGCGACTGTAATGCCACCTCCATATGAGCTTCTCTGACTTTGGACAGTTCTTTGGTGCACCCTAGGGTCAGGATGTCGGTCAGCGGTTTGCCCGATTCTTCCAAGATTTGCTCGTGAAGGTTTGCGGAGGCACAGCTCTGAATTATTTGCCCTCTGATCTCCTCTGTCTCATCCCTCAAGCCACATGTCGAGGCCAGGTTTTTGAGCCATGCATGGAACATGTCGAGCGATTCTTCAGGTAGTTGTCGAGCCTGTCGAAAGATAAACCGCTGGTAGTCCTGACTGGCCATCGATTCAAAGTAACCTGTGAGGGCATTGATGAGGGTGTGGTGAGTCTTGGCCGTGGCTTCTACTAGTGTCTTTGTAATGCGGTGAATGTCCTTGCCACCAAGGTGAAGTAGCATAGCCCTCTTTTGGTCTTTGTGGACTTTGGTGGCCTCGAAGAATATAAGGAGGCGCTCCACCCACTCCTTCCATTATGTGCTTGCGCTGATGCGTGCCCTTCCACTACAAGTGGCTCTATGGGCGGTATCGTGGACATCATAAGCACCTTGATGGTAGCCTGCTGTGAGGAGGCCCTGAGGTGTACCTGGAAGGCAGCCTGCTGAGAGGAGGCTGGGAGATATGCAGTAGGCTCTTCCTTTGCACCAGGAGGCTTTTAAATCTGCCCACACTAGCAGGTAATGCTGTGCTCCTTCTTTTGCAGAAACAGATTGCCTAGGCTGGTAGACAGTGCTGATTCCCTCCCTTTGCCGATGTGAACGGGGGTTAGAGACACTGACGTGCTGAAGCGCTGGCAGGCCGAGGACTTCACGTGGGGCTTAGAATCTTAAGCGCGCATGCCCGTGAGCTGGGGCCATGTGCGAGCGCTGATCAGAATGCACGTGCCGATGAAATGCACCGGCCAGACCTCACCGGGAATGCCTTGTAGTGAATCCACAGGACGTGCTGTGCATGCCAGCGCACCACGCTGCCTGGACAGGAATGCCGGTGGCATGAGCACCGCAGGGCTTGACAATGCCACGCATGATCGCCACAACTACGGACCACAGCAGGGGCATGCTCAACCTCGTCGCCAGTGTTATATTGGCGGTGCAATTTTACTGCCGATCGTGAAGGGAAGGGGACTCCGCAGCCTGCAAAGAATCACACGGAGTCAGGTATGCTGATTTAACTACTGCCTTGTCCTGGCGTCTACTGACGTCATGCCTGTGGCAGTCTGCTTTATTAAACTTTGGTCATGTGACCAGGACCATTCTATCTGGTCCGGTCTGAGGTTGTACCACTCTAGACGCCCCTCCCTCTAATGCAAGGTTGGCCTGCCCTGCTAGTCGCGACCATGTCGTCACGGGTGCGACATCACACCTTTAAAGCCAGATGCACTCTCTGGCCGTTGGGGGTACCCCAAGGGCAGAAGGGCAGATGAGGAGGGATGCTCACCCTCTCTCCAGGCTACATATTATACTTCTGGGGCCACAAGCATGTCTCTTGTGGCTGCGCTCAAACGCCGCAGCTAGCAATGCCAGGGATCTAACAGCCGGGAGCGGCTGTGATGTGTCCACTCTGCGGCCCCAGAGTCCCAGATCGTGGGTCCCTTCATAGTCAGGAGCTCGCCATATCTTCAGTAATTTTCACGATTTTCCACCACCACTGAACCCCCTCCACACCACCAAAGGCTCGGTGCCACAGGCTCTGGTCATGCATCAGTTGTCATGTGCGAAAGTCCACTTTTGACTCAGACTGTCCCATTCAAGGCATGGCAGGGGCGCTACCACTCACAGTCATCCCCACTTAAGGGGAGCATGGTCCTCTGGCAGGCCTCATGGTCTGTGCTCATTCTCCTAGCGCACTGCCAATATTAAATCCCTCCGCACCCCAGTGGGCCCACGTGTCAGCTCCTCGCCGATTTAGAGCACTGAACCAGACCTGGAGGGATGCAACATGTGCCTCAATGCCCCATGTAGCTGATGTCGCTGTGACGATGGCAACAGCCACAGCGTTGCAGTGGGATGGCTTAGGAATAGTTCTGCAGGCCGGGATCGTCACCCATCTTGCCGGCCACGTTCCAATTTTTTCTGTGTTTGCTTCAAAAAATCAAATACACTCGATTTTTTAACCTGGGTTCCTCTTGTAATACTCAGGTAACCTTTCCAATCACAACTCTTGAGTTGGTTTAAGTAACCTTGCTAACAAGTGTCTAACCCCAATTCATGTTCTATATCAGTGAATGAACAACATATCACTTGCTCAAGTTTGCTTCACCATACTCGGAAAGACAATGTCGAAGAACCAGAAATGAATGATTCTGTAAAGCAAAACTGTTTTCTCTGTTGTTTCTTCCACTTACAAACTGAAACTTTACACAATGCTTTTGATCATAGGATAAACCTTTGCACAATTTGTTTTTAAAAGTAAATTGTCTGGTGTATCTTTCCCTCTCACTTGTTTAATGTCAGAAGACATTTTGCTGAAAGAAATTTAACAAAACACACATTAAGCTAGCAACGGGTAACCGAATAATTGGTAGGCTGTGTTTACATGGGAAAGGCCACATCATTCCTACATCCACTGCTGGGTGCAAATCAGAACAAAAGCAGGTCCCAAATCAGAGGAGTGGAATTGAAAGAGACCACTACTTTAGATGGGGTTATTTTCAAGGAGTTAAGCCGATGCCTGGACTGATTATATGTTCAACATTAATTCCTCGTCCAGCCATGGCACAAAAGAAGTTCTTCTTTAAACTCTAGACAGCTTTCTATCAATGCCCAGCTCTTAAATCCAATTCATACCCTAAAGTTAGAGATCAGACTTGATAATATCCCTTATCAATGATGCCATAACATGCAGAGGCAGTTCACCTTTAGAGTCCTGTTGATATGGTATTTAAGGATATATTGTCAACTCATCCCAAAGCTCAAACATCCCAGCACAAGATTTATATCATCTTTCCAGATTTCCAAGAATCAGACAGAACTTGGTAGTTGCCATCAGCAGCCCAATATACTGTCACTGTGAATGATAAAAAGACGTATATTCCAAATATAAAGGCATGAGGTGCTAGGATAGGTTATCAGACATCCTAAAACAATAATATATGCATGTATATCTATAGTATTTATGTATCGTGGACCTAGCGAAAAGCCAGCAGAGCGCAGTACAGGATAAAATAAGAATAATCTCAGACCAGGATGCATTATGTCAAAATAATCAATGAGGACATGATTAATAAGAGAGGTCAGTATGACTACTGGAAGTTCGCAGACCACTTTAGGACATTTTGCTAAGGAACTCTGATGGGACAGTGACTTCTTATATAAACACATATTAAGCAAAAGCCTTGATACATTTCAAAGTGCAACTTGCCAAGGGAGAAACAAATGATTTTTCTTTTTTATGTCCTCATATTTGCCTGACCAGGGTTACACAAATGTAAGTCGACATTGTGCAGAAAGGGACAGACCCAAAAAAAACTGTCATAGTATGCACTTAGCTCATTACTTGAAATAGTTCTTTATTTAGATATAAAATATATCTTTAAAAGGTCGCACCAATCACATTATATACAATTTTATATGCACTTAGCTCATAACAATCAGACTATGGGGTATATTCACAAGAACGTGTGCTAAACATCACCAAAAAATGCTAACGCAACTTTACACATTGCAGCTTATCGTGGGAAAATAACCCTGTGTCAACATGGAATTCACAACAAGGTGATACCATGCGATAGTCTGCAGAAACCATAGCCAATGTTCGCGATACAACCACCTCGACGGAGATAAAAACACAAACCTCAACGTGAAAAAACATGCGATGGGCCAAAGCGTGATAAGGAAATCAGCAATAAGCAGTGCCAGGCCTGCAATACACACATGGCAGGTGGGAAAATCACTATAAAAGTAGAAAAAACACTCAAAAACAAACTGACCAACACCCAAGCAACATGGAGGCAGCGGGAGCAGGCGCAGAGGATGAGCGCAAGCCCACAAGCACCCAGACGACCAGCCTGGGACCTCGGGGACAGGGAAAAGCAAGGACAAGAAAAAGAGGAAGGCAAAGTTCAGTCTGCAGGAAAACAGGATCCTGATAACGGGGGTGATGGTACACCATCAACAATTGTTCGTCACCGCCAACGTTTCATTGGGCACAACAAATGCGATATGGCGGGACAATGTGAATGCTGTCGGAGAGCACAAGAGGTCAATGGATGAGGTTAAGAGGCGATGGATTGACATCAAATGCAAGGTCAAGGAGAAACTCGCAGCCAACCCTAAGGCAGCAATGCAGACTGGAGGTGGAAGCCCAGCACCACAGCTCGTGCTGGATGACATGGAGGAGCTGGTGTGAACAGTCATCAGTGTGGAGACTGTGGCTGGAGTCGGGGGACCGGACACTGCTCAACAGAACACAACACAACCACAGTAGGGTGAGTGACCAGCAGGTACTGGGGGGACGGGTGGAGATGGCCACAATGGCACACATGCACAATCAAGCAGAGCACAGTGCACACCCACAATGACTTCCTGTCATGGCCCTGATCTACAGACTGTCACTTTGTACAATACCATGCTGACTGAATGTCAACATGTACCATGTGGCTACATATATGTGGACACATTGTAATACACAATCTTCCCTTCAAATTGCAAAGGCACCGTCAACACCTCCTGCACAGAAGTCCTAGGCACTCTTTACTGATGACGAGGAAACCCCCAGCATCAACACCCAAGCCCTCCAAGATATCATTGACATCATTCGCAACACACCTCCAGGATCAGGGCAGCCCAGCTGCATTGAGGAAACCCGACCCACTACCCAAACCGCCCAGCAGGAGGCACTCACAGCCCCGGCAGTCTCCCAAGACCCCCAGGAACATCACATGGCCTTCCAATGCTGTTGCTGGAGGGCCAGAGGGAGACACCTGAGCAGGTACGGGTGGGGTTCGACCTTATGCTACCAAACTGGATGCCATCCATGGGTGTCTAGGTCCCATCAGGGACCAGCTCCAGTCCCTAACGGACACCCATGGCCCGCTCTATGGTCTCCAACAAGCCCTGACGGACATCGATGGAGTCATGATGTGGGGAGAAGAACACCTGTGCGCTCAGACTGGCTCCAGCGATCCCAGCCATGAGCTGGCATACATGCGGAGGCTCATGGGGGGCATGGTGCGGATGTAGGTGGAAAGGATGGCAGCCACCGCTGCACATCAGCGAAGTGTAGCTGGGATCCACCATGCCCTGCAGATCCTCATCATGGCATTGCTGCCACAGGGCGTGTGCTGATGAAGGCTGCTGCCCCCACACCGTCCACATCTCCTCCCCCTGGTGTGTCAGTGCCTCACAGTGTGGCAGACAATCCTCCTCCGGCCACTGATGTGTCAGTGGCACACAGTGCCGCAGCTGGTACTGCAACACCCACAAGTGGGGCAGAGCACACATCCGAGGACGAGTATGTCGATGGGATTGAGGTCAGAAGGAGGCACTAGGATTCATTTCTGCCACCTGACCTGTTTCTGCTTGGTGCTGCACAGGTCCCATGACCTTCCACTGACCCCTGACACACTTCGCTGCACTCACCTTGGACCGCGACATGGGCTGCCATATCCTGTTTGATGACCAATGACACGCGACAAGACTGCAGACTGTACCCTTCCTCTTCCACAGCACTTGTCATCCCCGAATGGACTCTGGCGGGCCCTCCACCGGCCCATATTGTGTAGTGTGCTTGGCATGGCCCTGTACCGCTCCACCTGCAAAACTCCACTGGATGTGAAATAAACATCCAGTAACGGACTGCTGTGTCATGTCTTTCATCATTCATGTATGAATGTGTGGATGAACGTAGGGACAGTAATTTCCCTTACATCACTGATGCTCATCTAGTGGGATTCCAGTCACAGTGTGCTACATTGCTATTGTGTTCAGGGTGCCGTGGGCACTACAACAGGGACACACGCATTAGTCACTTCCTTTTTCGATCATGGACTGAACCAACCCCAGAGACCCCGAGTCATCTTTGCAAGCCCTGCACTGGTCCGGCGTACTCCAGGCCAGACCACTCGGCTTACGCTCTGAGGGGGGCCCATGTAGCTACCTGTCGCAGGCGTACTCGCTGGTAGAGTGCAGGTCACTGGTCTAGTTGTCAGCATGTCATGGCCACTCCCTGAGGGTAGGATTGTACTTGCACACACCACACCCATCCGGCACAGGCATCACAGGCCATGTGACCCTGCAAATATAAGGGACCGACAACGTCACGTTCCCCTCTGCCAGTGGTGACTGGATGACGGATGCTCCACGTTTCTCAATCATAAAGGGCCCATGAGGGCTAATGGCACCCTAAGCATTGCAGCCATCACGGGCCTACCAACACGTAAGCGCTGACTGGCGCTGCATAGGGTTAGTGGCACCGAAATAGCTGAGCGGGTGTGCTTCCTTCATTGATGACGTTTGCACTGATATGGTCTCTGCCATTGATGACTCAGGACTCAGCATTAAGTGTGGGAACTGCTGGGCCGCAGGACGGGCCCACATGATGTGTATGTATGTATGTATGTATTTGGTATTATTAGAGCGCATATATCACCACAAGGTCTCATAGCACTTGCTAGTGTTCAAGGCAAGACAGGGCAGAAAGCGCAGCTTTTGATTTACATCACTGAACTAAACAGCCAGATTTTAAGGAGTCTACGGAACTTCTTATGGTCAGTCTCCAGGCGGAGGGGTAAAGGTAAGGTGTTCCAGATATCTGGGGCCACCCGGGAGAAAGATCTGCCCCCATTTCTGGTGGTTCAGATCTTCGGCACTGTCATAAGAAATTTGATGTTGGACCTGAGGGATCTAGCCTATTGGTATATTGTGAGTTTTTTAACTAGATAATGGGGTCCTTTATTATTGAGTGCCTAATGCACCAGACAACATAGTTTAAAATGGATCCTTTTTTTGAATGTTAGCCAGTGTAGGGTCTTCAGACTAGGTGCGGATGGATAGCGCGAGGGCAGGTTGAGAACCAACCTAGCCGCCGTATTTTGCACGACCTAGAGCTTGGCAAGGAGTCCTACATTTGTAGAAGCAAGTAGAGAATTACTGTACCATGCCAAGGTGGACCATGCCATGGTGGCGGGACCGGGGCCTGGAGCTTGCATGGGCACGTGGTGTGCCTACTGGTGCACACACTGGTGGCAGCAGGTGAACAGTGGGACCTGTGTGCATAGGGGCGGCGGTGTGTCTCTCTCTCTCTCTCCCTTTCATTTTCTCTCTCTCACTCTCTCTCCCTTCCCTCTCTCTCTCTCCCTTCCTTTCATTCCCTCTCTGGCTTACATTCCTTCTCTGTTTCTCTGTGTCTCACTCCTTTGATGTGCGCATGGAACACGTCCTAATTTTGTGCTTTTCCAGGCTGTGACGTCGAGATTGTCCCTGACGGACCAGGCGGGCTCTCGCTCCAAAATAAGCACGTGTGATCAAGCTTTCAGATTCACTCTATTAACTTGGAAATAGGTGCTACTCAGGAAGCAGAAGCTTTATGTAGCTTTTTTGGATCTGTGAGCTGCGTTTGATTTAGTACCACGTGACTTGTTGTGGAAGATTATGCTAGATCTATGTGACCCTGTAGATCTGGTAACAGTGATAGCACAACTCCATTTGGATAAATATGGCCAAGTCAGATGGGGAAAAAATGGTCAATTAACTGAGAAGATACCGATATGGCGTGGGGTGCAACGAGGTTGTGTTCTCGCCCACAAGCCGTTTTCCCTGTTCATCAGTGATGTGGCAAGATATTTAACGGTTAGCAAGAACGATGCTCCTTCTTTGAGCGTGGAAAATGTCCCTATCCTGCTCTTTGCAGATGACTCCTTATTAATATGGACGTAAGACGGTACGACGCGGGCTATTACCACGCGTACCGTTACAACGCGTGTTTTACAACGCAAGTCGTTACCACGACTTTCGCTCTAGGGTGCGGACTTAGGAATAGTTTAATTTACTATTCCAACACCAGTCCCCGTGGATAGTAGGGAAGGTGTTGGAATAGTAAATTAACTATTCCTTGTCCTTGAGCGCCCTCCAGCGCAAGTCGTAGTTACAACTTCCGTTGCAAGAGACGCGTCGTAATGGTAGTGCGGGGTAACATCCGCGTTGTAAAGGATGTTCCCCATTAATATCTAAGACACCAATAGGCCTGCAAGTATTTTTGAATAGATTCTTAGAATCTTGTAAAAATCGGAGATTTCAATTCAACACCTCCAAGACAAAATGTATTGTGTTTGGAAATGTACGGGGTGGCCCTCAAGAGATCAAGATCACACATGAGCCCCTGGAGCTCGTTAAAAACCTTGATTATCTAGGCATAGGTTTGAGTGAGTCACTCAGTTCAGTTCAGTTCAGTTCACTTTATTCGGATACAATAGTACCCACAAAAGCACAATTCATTAATACATCACAAACAATCCATACAAGTATAAAAATACACATATCTAAACGGCATAGTGCAAAAAACAAAGCCATCATATTTACTTAAAACAGTTAAAACATTTCCCAAATTATGTCACAAATGCTCAGGGATCCATCATAGACCTACGTGTTCTGATCGCAATTTTAAGGAAAGTGCTAGTGCGGAAAATCAGTTCTACATCATGTAAAGCTAATATACACTGATATGCTACATCCAGAGTAATCGGTGTTCTCTTTTTAAAATAAGGTTGAAGAAACTGCTTAGAGTATTTAAAATAATATTTACAAAAGAATAAAAAGTGTATAATAGATTGCTCACTCCTCTCGTCACAAGGGCACAGGTTTTGGTTAAAATTTGGGATATAGCCCAATGGAAAACAAAGTGCAAATCTAATTTACCTGCTCATAATCTGAACAATAGGCTCCTCCCCCAATGGCTCATGGCTAGAGTCAAATACATATGAAGCGGGTGGCAATGCTGTTCAATAACCATATAGTTGCGCACAAGTGTTTTCCCTGACTCCGCAACATCCCGTTCTCTGTTGTAAAGGGAATATAAAGCGGCCCGCAGTCCCTTCTTTGAAGCTGCTTCTGCTAAGATGAGATCTAGGAAAAGATTCTCTCTTTTAACACTACGCAAACTTTGAAGCACGCCTCTAAGCCATGGAATTTCCAGTCCTTTATCACATTTTAGACAATCAGTGATAATCTGCCTTGTCAGGGATGCCGCTTCGTTCTTCCACACTGATATCCAGAAAAGAGCAGTTCATGCAATAATAAAATCAGTTATAAAAGTAATGTTGAGCTCCTTATGACATATGTATTGAGGAGTTGAGATTGGGGTGCTCAGCAGTTTCCTACAAAACCTGTTTTCTTCCTGTTGAATACCTACAGGTTTAACTATTCCCCATATCTCTGCACCATATGTAGCCACCGGAGTGCACTGAAGTTTATAGATTTTCTGAACTGCTAAGATGGCCCCAGTAGTCTTAGGATGGGGCAAGCTCAAGATCGAATTGATGGCCTTTGAGAACTTGCTCCTGGAGTGAGCTAAATGCTCACTCCATGAGCCGTTCGCAGCAAAGGCCAACCCCAAATAAACAAATGATCTATCACAGGTCAATTTTTGGCTATCTATTGTAATAGTGCCTATCTCACGTTTCCCTGGCCCATTGCACATTAAAAAAAAATCTTAAAATTTACCTGCAAGTCCATCTCTTTCATGTAATTATTAAAATTTTGGACCAGGAGACGTAAAGAGTTTGGAGTGCAGCCTATAAGGACCGCATCATCTGCTTAAAGGAGCACAGGGATGGGCTTCCCATTTATGTAGGGGACATCTTCGGTGGCTGTTTTCAAGGAGCTATTCAGCCCGTTGATATATATGATAAAAAGTAGGGGGGCCAAGACACAACCTTGTCTAACCCCCCTGCCTACATCAATAGTCCCCGAAACCTCAACTCCCATGCCGAGCCTTACTTGTGCATGGAGGTCTTTGTGTAGGTACGCTAAAATAATTACTAATGGCTCATCCAATCCTCCTGCCAGAAGGATTGTCCACAGCTTTGCCCTATTCACTAGGTCAAAAGCTGTGGACAAATCCATAAAAGCCATATAAATAGGAGACCTCCGTGCGATAGTATATTTCCCGACGATTAGATTTAGGTTTAGACATTATTCGGTTGTTCCAACCTTATCCCTAAATCCCAACTGACATGGATGTAAAATAGCATTTGCTTCTGTCCATGCCAAGATTTTATTGTACAGAACTCGTCCTAAAATTTTGAGGGTATTGTCTATTAGGGAAATAGGTCTGTAATTACATGGAAGGGATCTATCTCCTTTTTTACAAATTAAGGACTATTATACTCCTAGCCCAAGTACCGGGTAATTTTGCCACAGTTAGATTATTAAAAACGTTCAAAAGCAAAGGGGCCCAGAAATCCGGATTCCACTTGATTAAATCAATAGGGAGCCCGTCTGGCCCCGGCGCTTTATTACCTAAGCTCTGATTGATAGCTTCTACAACCTCTAAAATACGTATTTCTATGGGTACAAGGCTACCTGGAGCATAGGAGTGAGTCACTCAATTGGGAATACCAACTCGTACCAATACCAAGAGTTACTTAATCCAAAGCCAAAGGTCCAAATATCCACTAAGATTCTATAAACAATCTTCCACTCAACCTCTTTCCTCAGCACAGCAAATCTACTGTGCAAAAGCCCATAGTGGAGCCCTGTACATAGCTGAGATTTGGGGCTACACCTCCGTTAATAAGTTAACAACTTGCGAAACCACTTTTGTTAAATCTCTCACTTCGGTGCCGATTACACCTCCTCTCATTCCCCTTTTCTGTGATCTTGGGTTGAAGAGAATTGGGGACTTGGCTGCTCTGAAACCCTTAACCTATTAGCTGCTCCTATGCATAACCCCCAACTTATTGATTATTGAAATTCTTCACGGGAGGTTATGATGATTAATGGTGCAAAAAGCTTACCATAGTTTAAACATATCGCAGACTGGTGCAAGACATTAAGTATGAGGGACCTGTGGGAAAATCCGTACAGGGCCACAAGAGATGACTTATTGAGATTTAAAGTCAGATATTGGGAGGTGGTGGGCAATAACTCTACCAATAATCTGACAAGTGACCAGTTAACATCCAAATTCCTAGCTGTGAAGTCATGCATATAATTTGAACCCTTTCTGGACCGAATCTCTCCCCCTTTTGCAAAAAGCTCATATTTGAGATTCAGATACAGCAATCTGCTCCTAAAATTTCCTGGCAAGGAGGTGTTGGCCTAGTATTGGAGTTATGTCCTGCCTGCATTACAGTTAGAGAAACTGAAGAACACGTTTTATTTTAGATACCAGCAGATACGCAGGAGGTGGATAAGACCAACCTGCCTCAATTTAGGAGCTAGGCAGCATCAGATAGCGTACATCATTTTGAAAACAGATGTATCTGAACCAGTAGTTTTTTCTGTCAGTCACTTTTTTTTTGCTTTCTGGATAACCTGACAGAAGCTTTTTATCATAGATTGTACTGTATTATGAATTGTCTTGTAAAATATGCACCTTATGTACCCACATCTGTCTCTTAATGTATTTTGATGTATGTTTGACTGTCCATTTCTATCACCCCTTTCAATAATCAATTTGAAAATGTACTTGTTTTTATATTTTTTAACTTCTGATTTGACAATGTTTTTATTCTTTGTATACTTTGATGGTGTTGTACAAATAAACCAAATAAAGTTAGTGACTGATTGACTAACTGATTGACTGACTGACTGACTGACTCCAAAGATCCTGCATGATTTAGGGTTGTTGTAAACTGGAACAAGTCAGCTCTGGTTCCTATGCACAAACTTGAGTTTTGGGGAATATCTGGTGGACTTGGTCATTTGCTTCATTAAAAATAAATGTCCTGGGCTACTGCGTTATACAGCATTGTAGAGAATTAAAATGTTACCCCTAAGGATTACCCTACGAGTATGTAGTACCTTGGTCTAAGGAAGCCAAGATGGTGTTTTAATGGTGGTTAATGCCTATGAAAGCTTGAAGCGTTGAATGATTTTCGGTGCAAAGCCAGATATAGTGGTTGATTTGTACATCAGTCTGGAGACTGGGGCATTAGATGTCGAGACATTGCGACACAGGGATGTTTGGTCTCTACAGGAGTCAGGTCTGCACATCAATTGTCTGGATCTCCTTGGGGGATCACATGTGATCATTTACCAAAGATGGCAAACACTGCTGTATACCGCTGAGAATGAAGATTTAGCAGAGTGATATGTGGACCACTTGGGAGAGGGGGACAAGTTTAGACTTAGGAAAGGAATTTTGCTAGTTTTACCTGGATCTCCAGATTTCAGTGAAAGCAGATCATATTCTATGTCAGCACAAGGAGATTGTGAATTGAGAGTCAGATTGCTTAACATACTCAAGCCATTGGCTCCTGAACCTCACCATAGTAAAGGAAATTCAGTATTGGTGGGGTCATTGTCAATCAGAGTCAAATGCCAAATGGACTTCTGTTTCAGCTGGGCACCCAATATGGAGGCAACGGCAATATACACATTTCTCCAAGAGTGGGATCCTAAACTGAATTATACATTCCCTCCCTTTTGAATTATACCCAGAGCAGTACTACAAGTCAGGAGGCAGTCAGTAGATGTGATACTCATCATGGCATGGTTGACATCTTAAGTAAGGTACCCGAATCCCTTAGAGTTGTCAGTGCAAAAACCAGAACTTTTTATATTCGAGGTAGGTCAGTGGAGATTGCCATCGGCACAAACTCATCTAGTGATCATGGAAGGACTTTTCAGATTGATGGTCTGGAAGTTTTCAGGCGAAGATGGGGCAGAACATCTCATCAAATAATAACAGGCACCAGGAGCTCTCAAGAGGTATAAATCAGCGTGGGCTAGATCACCTGGCTGGTATATGGAGCATAATTTGGTATGAAGGTTAATGAAGGAAATGACATAATAATTTTGTTTTCAACCACGGTTTGGTCTCTTTTTGTCCTGGACTAACAATGAAGACCTACCGAGTTATCAGGGAGCTTGCTCATATTGTTGACCATGATTTCTTGAAAAAACATTTTGTATGTAAGAACCGTGGATATTGTGATTTTGACCAGTCGTGGTACATTTTTAATCTCCTGGTCAGTTTGTAATCTCACCTTAGTGGGCAAACTAAAGTTGTGCGTGATTAAGTGCTTAAAATATTAGAAACACCGGAGTAAGACATTAAAATCTCAGGGAGTGGGACAAGTGTTAACTTCAGTGAAGCCACCACATCAAGCTGCAGTGTCTTCCACTTAAGCCAGATGTGTTAAGTTGTCATGTCTTTTTCCAGAATTTGGGTTTTCTTGTTTGGGGCTCACTATGTTAGAGATGCGATGGCCTAAAAAATGTTCCACATAGGTAAACAATTAGAAAATATAATGAGAGCAGCTGACAGGTCAGGTGACACAAGTTTTGATTTAAAGTTTGGCGGAGAGTATACTCTGTAGAAAATGCGATAAGGTACCCTATACACTAAAATGACAGGCCACACGCCTCTTTTAGAGACATAAGGACAGTCAGATTGAGCCCCTGTTGACTCCATTGAAAGTAAGCTAGCTCTAATGGCCAGGCAGAGTAAGGGCTGTCAAATTGAAGCCATCCCAGCACACAATCTATTTAGGACGGATGTTCTGATAGCTTTTTTGCTGTCTATCACCACTAGAAAAAAGCTGGTGGTGACGGACAAAAAACAAATAAAGAAATCACACCAAGGAAGAAACCTTTTAATGTGTGGGGGTCATTAGTAATTTGTAGTTTAGTATCAAACTCCCAATTTCTGATTTTTCTTTTTGTAAAAATGCAAAACATTTGGTGGATGGACATCAACACTGTCAGCAGTCATCCACCAAACATTTTTCAACTTAAAAGGAACACAAATACAGAGGTGAGTATTATCCAACGTTTCAGTACAAAAAGGAGGACATGAAATAAAAAAGAAGAAATTTGGTATGGAATGTTTATGAACTATGTATTTGAAAACACATTAAGGATTTTGTCAAAGGCTATGGGGTATCTGAAATTTGTTACAAGATTGAAATTGAGATTTCTTTTCTGATCCCACCCAAACCATTTTGTCCAGAAAAGGGAATAGAAAAATAGGAAATTGGGACAAAGGATTGCTCATCAAAGTTTGGAAGATTTATTCTAGGCTTAGGATCAGTTCTTCACATCAAAGAAGAGAGGATAAGGATATGATGTAAGGAATTGTTATTGACTGAGGAATGTTGCTATTGGCTGTACTATGTTTTTCATGTTTACTGCAATGCTTATGGGAGCTATTGTTTTTTAAAGATGTGATAATTACTGTTGTGTTCTTTGCTACAGGTGTGTGCTAAATAATACTCACCCTCATGTCTTTAATATAATCCAGACTTTCTTTAACATTCTCTAGAAAATCTCCATCTTATATTCTGATAAGGAGCTGACTTTAGTGTGTGGAGAAGAGGTGCAGTTAATCCCTGCACTCTGTGGCAGGCACCTCAAGGTGCCTGCCACGGGGTGCAGGGATCAACAAGGGGGCACCGACCGGAGGCCACGCACCCATGAGGGCCCTGCTGGGGGCCCCCAAAGTCAACTTCCGACATTGAATCCCACATTGTAATCCCTCAGGTGGAAAGAGTCACCTTTGGGATTAAAGGAGGCTTCCCGAGCCTGTTGGAAGCCATTCGGAAATCAGGTTTAGATTCCTTTCCGACCGACTCCATCCAAATGGGTTGGTCGGAAATTAATACAAACAGGAGATTACGAGGCCGTAGGAACAGCTGCAACCAAGAATCTGAGCCATTTCCTACGGCATCATAGTCAGCCCCTCTGTGTCAAAGCATTATTTTAGCATATCAGTCAATTAGGAAAAGAGAAAAGAATTTACAATCAGCTGACACATTGTGTTATAGTGAAATCTATAACACCTGTATTACGCATATAAATACAAAAATTAGGTAATTCCCCTAAAAATATGAATCAAAGTATTCTTGTGGCATAACTGTTATGAAAATATGAAAGCAATATGTTTAACATTTCATTGGCATAGGCGGAATTCTCACATTTTAAAAGTGTTTTGGATTGTGTTCAAAATGGAAATAACTCTGCTGCTCATGAGTAAATTTCCAATTAGTGTATGGACTTTAATTAAGTAATTCTAGGTGTTAGGCCTGATGTCCTACGGGTGGTCTTCCCGTAAACATTTTGCCTTCACTCCTACTGTTTTCTGAATTCCTTTTTGATGGCCTTACAACTCTGAGGACTTTATCACTGCTAACCAGTGCTAAAGTGCTTGTGCTCATTCCCATAAACATGGTAAAAGTGGCATATACCTGAAAGCCTGATTGGAACTTTTAATTTACTTGCAAGTCCCAAGTAAAATGTTAGTGCATGTACCCAGGGCCTGTAAATTAAATGCTACTAGTGGGCCTGCAGTACTCATTGTGCCACCCACTAAAGTAACACTTTAAATCATTTCTCAGGCCTGCCACTGGAGCCTGCAGTACAGTTTATAACTATAAACTTGTTGGCAAACCTAAACCTTCCTTTTTTATTAAATATGTCACCCTAGAATAGGCCCTAAAAGCCGATAGGACAAGGCAGGTCCTGGAAGCCAAAACTCCCAATTTTGTTTTTCACTACTGTAAGACCTATCTCTACCATAGAATAACATTGGGTTGCCTTATTACATTTAGTAAGTACCAATCTTTGATTGTGAACCAGTAAAAAAATAATGTTTGGATTCAAATGAATTGAAATTTTAAATTCTTTTGAATGGTAAAGTCAGATTTTAAGTCATAATTTCAAAAATCCCACTTTTAGAAAGTTGCCATTTTCTTGCCCCAACCATTTGGTGTCTGTGCCAGAGTTGTGAATCACATGAGTGTAAAAGACTCTCTTGTTGGGGTTTGTGTATTCCTGCAAGACAAAGGGGGGTGGATGTAGGCAGGATGCCCCCGTCTGGATTGCTGGGAACGAAGCTGTTCCTTGCCCCATTTATACTTCAAAGGGCATATATCCAGCAATCACAAAGGAACCCGACACCACCCTTTTGTTACCCCAGACTTCTTGGAGCCTTGGCAGGGGAAGGAAAGAACTTTCTAGACCCAGATAGGGTGGTAGCAAAGGATGACCTCCATTTCAAAGGCTGGACGCAGGTATAAATATTGAACCCTCAGAACACCCATTCAGTACACTCCTGGACCTGTGAACATTACAGAAGAAAGACTGCCATGCTCCCCAGATGACTGCCCTACTGGTTGAGTCCCACTTTGCTCTCCAGAGAACGGCTTCCTACTACCAGCTGACTGCCCTACTACTTGAGGACTGCCTTGACCCCCGGAGGGCTGCCCTGATGCTTGAGAATGCCCAGCTCTCTGTGAAGGAAACAGAACATGCTCCCTTTACGCCAGGCTAACCTGAGTGACTACAAGGTAGCTCTCTGAGCTACATGGACGAAACAAGCTCCAGAGGCCTTACTACAACTGCCCGCTTATCTGCTGCACTGGACCTGCCTAGACCTGCAACTGGACCTGTCAGAGCCACTCTGGCCTCTGTTGGAGTGAGTTTGTGATCCCCAACAGGTGCCTCATCAGGTCCTAGACCCTTGTCTGGCATCAGTTGAGCTCCTCTTGTGAAGATGGGTTAAATCTTGACGTTTTGGGCTGTTCGCGAGCATGAACGGTTATGTGCTCGCCAACACTCTACCATCCATGATGACTGCCAACACGAAGCTCCAGTGAACGTAACTCTTCATGCTACAGCGACCACCAGCGACAGACGGCAACGCAAGATCGGTTCTTCGCACTAGAGCAACAATACCCCACAGATGCTGACAATGTGAAGCTGCAGCAGTGACTTTCTGCGATTCCCAACTGGATCTTTGTGCTAGAGCAATCACCTTCTGCGCACCCAAGCCTGCTGTTTGATCTACAACTACGACCATGAGGGACACTATCCCTGCTTCTTGCAGCCTCCTTCACCACAAACGGAATTCTTTGTGCTAGACTTTTAGAAGGTTATTACAAAAAACAGTGGACCCTAGTAGTTTGGGTGATCAGGGTAAGAATAGACACAAACTGGAGTAGTATTTATGTCCTTTGTCCAGCCGGACAGGAATTTATTTGGCGATGCACACAATCCGAAAGTAATGTCAAGGGGGCACAGCCCGTGACCCACAGTGAACAAGACAAAACAACAAGTATAGGCAAGAACGAGCAAATCGGTCTGCATACTTATAATCAGTGAACAGACTTGATTGTAGTTTGAGTGACCATTGTACATAGTATTCACAAGCATATTCAGTACATATGATCCTATTGTGTCGACGACGTTTCAATGCCGAAAAACAAGATAAATGGCATCATCTTCAGGACAAATATATGAATCATGTTTGTCTTGGAATTATAAACAATTGCCTTTTATGCTACATACAAATGGCATTAGTGGGAAAAAAATGAGGGAGAAAAGGGAAAAAAAACACAATGTAATTACGTGGCCAGGCATGTTTAAAACAAAAAACACACGGTGGTGCATTTTACTATTTGCACATCAAGGACCGTTCTTTGCTGGCATGCTTAGTGCTGGAGCAACGATGTCAAACTGTGCACTTAAACATCGGTGCAGTGAGTTCGGCGCAGATGGCGAAAAAGGAAGAAGAAGTGATGGCGCAGTGCAAAATGGTGTTGGAATTAAAAAGCCCGAGTTCCACATGGGAACCAGTTCAGAGAAGGGGCTATTAAAAAAACAAAATGTTGCATACGGCGCAGTGCGAGACAGTATCCAGAATAGAAGTGAGAGGGTCCAGAGTGACTGGTGCATTAACGATGACTAAACAGTGTTGGATACAGGGTTGTCTATACAGGGAGCAGTTTTATGTAACCGGCATGGTGACATATGAAGGTATTATCACTTTTAAAAGGTAACTTTTTTTGCAGGACTAATATAGTCTCTGTATCCAGCCCACTTTTTATCATGGGGGGCCTGAAGTTGTGACTTTCCCTGGTCTAGCACAACCAGGTGACCATCAGTGGCTCGTTGCTCTTTTAGGTACTATACCTACCTAAAATGTTGAAATTGCATATATCTGGTTGTACTGATTAGATTTTTGGCATTCTGATATCATTGCATTTATTAGATGTTTATCTATTTGTTTAAATTGGTTTGGAATTTTCTTGTGTTATGTTTTCACTGTATTACTGTTTGTGTACTGCATAAATTCTTTACGCCTTGCCTTTAAGTTAAACCTGTTTGCTTTGCGCCAAGCTACCAGAGGTTTTAAGCACAGATTAATGTAGCATCATTTTTGGTTTACCCTGACAAGGACTACGCTTGTTGACTAAGTGGGAATTATACCCTCCAACCAATAACCACAATTTTTACTGCCGTGATTATTAAGCATAACATTCCAGTACCCTGCTTGATCTGAAAATGGTGATGTAGTGCATGTTCGAAGGCTCCTAAAACACTATTTACAGTGACAACTCAAATTCACATATACAGTTTGTAGTTGGTACTTTGTGCAAACTACTTAATACAATTTTAAACATTTTCTGGGCTTTTCACAAAGGTAACTTACACTTGTACGCAATATAAATATTTAACATAAAAAAAGTTTTACTAACTTTTTCTAACTTTAATAAGCTGTTTTAGTTTTACCCATACTTTACAATGCAGAGCTCTTCCTCCTGTCTCTGGAGTCTCCCTATGGTAATGTATAGGGAAAAGTTAAGAAGATTATTTCTCACAAAAAAAATTACCACAAATATTTTTATGTTAAATATTATTGCAAAGTAATGTGAACAAACAAACTTCTACAGCGCTAATAACTTAATTTTGAACAAATATATTGAATTAACTTGAAATTATTTAGTAAAAATAAATTCCGAGCAATGTAAAAAGTTACTTTTTATTATGCATCAATTATCATTACTAGTGTTGTAATGACATTAATTAAAGAGTATTTAATTATCTATTATTAAAATGTAATCTTAAATTAATTTTTAAATTTAAAAAGGTTGTTAAAGTCTTTCATTATTAAATAATAAATATGTTTTCTTTTTATGTATTTTAATCACATTCAACTATATTCGTTTATATTATAACTGTTTCCGCAATGAATTTCAGTTAGTGCTTTTTCCTATGGGGTTGGGTCCCTTTTTGGCTGTAGTAACTTTAGAAGTGTTTTTTTGCGAATAGCAATAGGCTTACTCTATTGTGGGTACACGACACTCACTAACCCCCTCATTAACACCTTACACCCATCCTTAGTCCTCCCTAATCCTCTCCCCTTTCATAGCAAGAATTCACCATTACCCAACCATTCCCCTGTGATTCTCCCACATTTACTAGAAAAACGTATTCTTATGTGTGTGAAGACACTATAGTCAGGGCAGGAGATCGCCGCCCAGAAAACAATAGGAGAGTTGGAGATGTGAGTTTGTGAATAGCAGTTTGTAGTAAGTTTATAGTACTATAGTTGTTCTATAAAACATACAGCAAAATCCATTTTGAGAATACTCCCCTCTTTGTTTACATAATGTCCTGCATGCAAGCAGTGCAAATACTGTTGTAAACTTGATATTTGCCAAAATTAATGTTATCATATTATAGTGCTGTAGAGATCTGTTTCAAGAATTGTTACTGACCAATCATGGGATAAGGGTGACTTTGGAAAAGGGGAAACGTGTGTTCTCAAGTTGACAATCTGTTCTCAATTATCTAGTATCACAGTTGACAAAGACTGAAGTGCAGTCCAACTTTAAGTCTGCTGTCACCATCTAGGTCTTCCACTTATGATTTTTTCAATCTAGCATCGAATAGGTCTCAAGGTACCAACTCTATCTACCATGCAAACCACCACAGCCCCCTGTAAACTTAGGGGTATATTTACAAGGAAAGTGACGGAGCTTGGCATTAGCATTCTTGGCTTAACACCACGCTCCACCACTTTGAAAATGCAGGGATGCACTGTATTTATAACAATATGGTGCAGCCCTGTGTTTCCCCCTGCACTGGCGTTAATTATAGCTGCCTATTGTTTATGTGCAGGATAACATACCTTCCTGCACATAAATAATCATACATGGCGTTTTGCTGTTTCTATGTGTGCTACATGATGCAGCACACATAGAAACAGCAAAAACAATGAGAAATAAAGCATTTCTCCTCGTTTCACCATGTTCAGACCAGGTTTTTTTTTTGTCTTAATTTTGGCGCAGCCCCATATTTACAACACCCTTGTAAATATGGGGCAGCGTCCAAATCAATGGGTGTTGCGGCGTAATGCCCACGAACACCCATTGAACTCCCCTTTCATTCCAAATGGAGCATGAAAGTGTGCCTTATTTACAAGGAGATACAAAAGGGGATGATGGACGGAGCGTTTGAACAAATCAAACACTCACCCCCAGTCAACTGATCTGGGTTTAATCCATCACCATTCTTTAGTTCACTCAGCCACCCCAGTTCATACATGGCTATATGCAAATCAGTCTGACCCTGTGCCTTATGGGAACAGTCCAGCCCGAACTGCCAAGCCATGTCTTCCCTGGACCGGAAACAAGCATCCTGGGACCGGTTTCGGATTCATAATCCTCATCAGCCAGGCTATCTTGAATCCAGTGGCCAAGTGAACAAGGGACTCACGTCTGAGCATACCCTGCCACACTTAGGGCGAACAAAGCGATACAAAAGGGGATGATGGACGCATTAAAGGCAGCATTAAGCCAAGTTAGGTGGCTTAGCACTCCCTTGTAAATAAGGTGAAGCCTGTATCGCCACAGGAACGTCCAAAAAAGTGACGTTCCAGTGGTGATAGGGGCTTGTAAACAGGCCCCATAGTGTTACCACATGTGTAGAGTGCGGTGCTACAATGCTGAGCACGGCTAACTCTTTTCTAGGTGATTGACTTATAGGTTGCTCTCTCCCCTTTCATATTTAAATGCACAATGTGGTTATTCCTTGGGAGATTTTCAATACACCATACACATGTTCCCCATAAACTCACCTCATGACTGAGAATTCATGCTTCTCGGAATATTTTAAGGTTTCGGTATTCAAACTCCCATTGTCACACTTCACCAGACATTTCCAAAGTGCTCTTTTTCTCTCTAGAGAAGCGCAACATCCTTATCATTGATACATATCACAATTATTCCATTAACTTGCTACTCTCCCTTGGAGTGGGCGTCAACTGTCCCAAATGTGGGTATTATGGTACCATTTTATGTATCTGACCTTGCGTGTCTCTAAGGGCATAACTCTAATGCCCCAAAATGATTTAAGAATCCCAAAAACAAAAAGGTAAATATATTTGACCTTTTTTGAAAGCAAAGTGAAGCAGATCCGTAATTGCAAAATAATCAGAAGAAAACTTGGATGGCAGTCAGGAGCCCAAATCATTGTACCCCTTTAACGCTGGAAAGTGACGGGGAAGTGACTGAAGAAAAATACAAGGTTCGAGGGATCATGACTTCCAGCAGCTCATTTCTGTCTTTATTACATACAGTCACCATTTTCAATTGGCATGGAACGGAGAGGCATGGCATATAAAGCTTGATTGCAACAGACAGCATATATTGCAAGTAAACTCTTGAACACACACAGTGCCCAATACATAAATGTAAAGTTAGACTGAAAATCTAACTTAGATCAAAAGTCTAACTTTATTACTTTTTGGGTATTCACAAAGGGACTAACCAGCAGTATATTTATACCTGTTGATCTTCTGCACTTGGGGCAGATGTTCCACACTTTGGCAGAACTTCTGCACTCGGGGCGGGGAAAGTTTAATTAGTACACCTGCAGATAATTAATGCCACTGTAACTGATGCACTGCAAACCACATAAACCAGCACACATCGAAGGCTCTGTTTTCCCAACCACATTGTTGTACCTGGCAGCTCTACACCTTTCTGTGTCTTGCCTATCACCCTGTCAGCATGTTGACTGTCAGGAGGAAGAAACATTTTACAAAGGAGGAGACCCAAATTAATATGAATTTTGTAGTGAAAAACTGCAAAATGCTCCATAGTCGACCTCCATATCTCACTAGTGCATCACAGAAGGCAGCCCTAGGGCAGCAGTTGGCTAATGCAGTCACTGTTTTGGGGGAGGATGTCTGGACCATCACTGACATTAAAAATAAATGGCAGGATGAGAGGAGGTGGGAGAAGGAAAAGTTCACCAGGGTAGTGGTGGCCAGAGCTTTCCCTGGAGGACAAACTGGAACCTGTCTCAGTCGCACACCACTTGAGAAGGTTGTCTCCTCTGCCTTATTGTGGTGTCAGGTAAGATGTGATAGTTAAACAATAACTTTATTTGAAAAATGTTTAATTTGAAGTGCAATTGGGGCTATGGAAGTCACTTGAAATTTGTACAAATATTCGTGGGGAATTCTACGCTCATGTGTTTCATTTTGTCTAGCACACTACCAGAATACTAAGTTCTGCAAACTTTATCTTCACATTTCTTCTTCAGAAACAGTTCACCATCTCTGCTGGTGATTCAATTACGTGTTGTACTTGGCACATGAAATTGTGCATGAATTAGAAACATCATATTTGCATTGTAAATGTAATTAGGTGACGTTTGGACAGTCTATAAAACCTAATGATTAATACGATTAAGTATTTAATTACATTAAAAATTAAGTAGCTATGTTAAAAGTTGTACACAATCATTATTTGTTGCATTAGTATGGTAACTTCTTAAGGGGCAGAAGTTCCTGCAGTTCCAGGAAGTCGACATCCTGGGGCAGATCAACCACTGCCACCTGCAGAAACAGGTACAGGTACGTAAATATGCAGAGAGGTGGGTTCCATTTACTACATTAGTATTAGACAACCTATAGATATTTTTCTTAAAGTCCTTCACTTGTTTCATGCATGCAATCTTAACTAGTATATGTTGATTTTAACATGTGTCAAATAGAAAGATAAATAAATTATACTCATATCCTTTTAGGCCCTGTGACGTTGGCCAGGACAACACATGCAAAAGTGACCTCTGCTCCACATACAGGTGCCACAAGTGGTCAGGCACAACAGAGGGCATATGGTAGACCTTGGTATGGGCACTTGCATATAACTTTAAATAGCACTCATAGTCTTATATATTGGATGGCATGTTAGCAGAGTGTGTCAAATATCCCTGTTGTCACCCATCTCCATATGCTCAGATTTGGTTCATACGAGTATTCTACTTCACAACATGTTGGCTAATGAAAGTATGACTCAACTTTTGAACTGAAATAATAAAGTATGCACCTAATTGCTTATATTGTCTCATCTAAAGAGGAGTAGCAGTAATTGTGTGAAAAGTGTATTCTGAAGACACATACATATACAATAATTCACATAATCCTTTGCATTGGTATATGGATATCATTACAGCTGCTTTCAGGAATGCCTTAGGCATACAAAGTGCCATCAGTACCTCATCCAGGGAATCAGGAGACCTTCCGGCTGCAGCAGTCACACCCACTACCATCCATCCATCAGTTAAGTGTGCCACATTGTGTTGTAAACGATTATTTTCCATAGTGTTCACAATTACCAATTCAATTCAATTCAATTCAATTCAATTCAAAAGTGCTTTATTCGAGTATTACTCATAAAAGCAGACAAACAAACACATAATAAAATACTATTAAATTACAAAGTCAAATATGACTTAAGCACAATACACGTTAAAAAGACAGTTAAAATTACATTTCATCCTGTTATTTACAGAAAAAGGTGCAAAGTTCGTATAATAAAAAGTCAATTTTAAAAGCAATCCAGTATCACTATTAAAAATCAATGAAAAAATATTCGTTCATCAGATAACACCTCGCATGGGAACAGAGAATAGATGATCTAGCAGTCTCTGTTCAACTAAGCAGAGAGTAGTCAACCTACTAGCAATCTCTGCCTAATTACCCACGCCCACCCCAGGTACTTTGCAGTCGCTATAATAATCCAGTTTAAGGAGGTAGAATTAACAATGCGTAGAGCTACCATACTGCTTTTAGTACCCAGGTTTCTACACATTGGAGCCAACCAAACACGTCTGGGAGCAGAATATGCATTACAGGCAAACAAGAAGTGACCCAACGTTTCCTTTCCTTCCCCACAAATTGGGCAAATAGCTGGACCTCCATTTCTCCATTTTGATGTTAAGTTACTCAGAGGTAGAGAGCCAGCAACTCCTGTTTTCAACCTGTTCCCAAAAAAGATTTTTTATGAACAACTTGGATGGGAAGGATGACCCAGTTGGATCGGACCACAATTCGATTAACCCTAGTTCACTTAATGCTATTTTTAGTGATCTGAACCATCTGATTTTATGGAATCGGTCTGCTTTGATGACATCAGCAAACCCTGCTGCATATTGTGACAACTCAGGGGTGGTCCAGATTCTACGCCAATACAATATCGGACGGAGTTTGCACATTGCCGAGATTTCCTTCCTACCAAGGTCATATCTGAGAGGCAAAATGGGGCTGCTCTGTGGGGTTCCAGTTAGTTTCCGCAGGAAGTTATTCTCTGATGTCTGTAACTCCTGGAGATTTTCTTGCCCCCACATCTCTGCCCCATACAATGCTGACCCTATTGCCTTAGCCTCATATATGATCAGGGGAGGTTTAATTGGTTTGGTCAAAGATTTGCTATGCTCCTTAATGATGGTACCAGCCAGTTGTTTGTGTCTTAATACTGCAATGTTTAAATGGTGGTTCCATCTATTATCATTTGAAATGTGGATCCCCAGGTAAGTAAAAGAATTTACTACATCGAGGCAACGCCCACTCATGGATATTTTGGATTTAAAATTTTTAGAAGGATTAAATACCATGAGTTTTGTTTTAGCTGCGTTTACCTCCAAGCCGTGGTCACTACAAAATTTGTCAAAAATTACCAATGCCTTTTGCAGACCGCTGGGGGATTTTGATAAAATTAAGGTGTCGTCTGCAAACATTAAAATAGGGACTTTTACACCTGCAAGTGAGGGAGCATCTACTGGCTCGGCTTGCATACGGGGAACAATTCCATTAATAAAAAGTGTAAACAATGTCGGTGCCATTGAACAGCCCTGTCGAACCCCACGCTCGACAGGAAAATCAATAGTATCGTTGCCGTAACCACCCCATTGAATTTTGGCATAAGTACCCTCATGGAGTCTCATGATCAAAGTTAAAATGGTCATCGGGACCCACAGAGCAGCCAGCACCTCCCACAATTTTGCCCTCGGCACCAGGTCGAATGCAGCCCGTAGGTCAACGAAAGCTGCATAGAGACTGCATTCACCCAGAACCACTGTCCTCCACTGTATCAATTGAAAACGGAAGACCTGGTCCACAGTGCTGGTTGCTCTGCGAAACCCAGCCTGAAAAGGAGATAAAACATTCTGCTCCTCTGCCCAATCAAGCAAGTTGTTAATAATTACACGTCCTACAACTTTTTGAACCGTGTCAATTAAGCTGATTGGGCGGTAATTGCAAGGTTGGGCGCGATCTCCCTTTTTATATACTGGGATAATAACAGCACCCCGCCAGGATACCGGGATTTCAGCGCCCCTAGCAATATGATTTAGTAGAAGGCAGATGTACTTACTCCACCTGTCGGTGTCATTTAGAAAGACATCCGCCGGGACTCCGTCAATACCCGGAGCTCGGCCACTGTGCACAGATTTCAGGGCAGACAGGACTTCGCTCTGCACAAAAATGTCTTCATCTGCGAACAGGTAAGTTGGGCTAGAGCTATTATCAAAATGATCCCTGGAGGAGTACTGCTCGCTGAAAAATTTAACCCATGCATCGTGGGAGACATTATTATTGGGAGTTTCTGGAGATCTATCGTGGCCCCATTTGACAATATGCCAAAATAGTCTAGAGTGTTTGCATTCACTAGCACATTTCAGTTTCTGCCAGTGGTCTTCGTCCCATTCTCTTTTAGCCCTAGCGATGCAGTTTTTATAGTGCTTCCTGGCAGATCGAATCTCACTCAAATTATTACTTTTGATTGCAACTCCTAATTTAAATCTTGCTACCCTACAATCTTGATTGTACCACTTTGCTGATTTATGCGGGCGGGCCCTAATGTTATGTACGGGTTTTAAGAAGAAAGTTTTAACTTCATTAAAAAGAGTCGTATGTGCTTTATTAATATCTTCATGTCCCTGTGAAGACCCAGCAATGCTCTCCAGTGCCAAAATGGCCTTGTCTGCCGCTGCTCCTATCTTTTCCAGGACCTGCTGGTCTGTCTTGACACCAGACCACCTTAACCTACGCATATTATTAGATGGAATGATCGTCGGGAGCACAAGTTGGTCACAAGGGGTTAGAGCAATTTCGTTAGATGTCCACCAGTTATGAGAGACACATAACGGGTCGTGGTCGCTTTCTGGCCTAGCTGTTACTACCATGTCACTGAGAGATGACCATATGGATATACTACAAATGACATAGTCAATGCGACTTTTACTTCGCCCGTTATTAAAAGTCATGGCGGGAACACGATCTGATTTGGTCCGACCATTCAAGGCTCGTAGCCCGTGCTCCAGACACATAGCGTTTAGGCCTAGGATGTCAGCCGTCCACCGAGTTATCGGTGTGGAATCTAGTGTGGGGATGTTCCAAAGCTTATCTTCCTCAGCTCCGAGAGGAGAATCACCAGTGATGAGAGGTTCGAAAGTACGATTTAAATCGCCTGCAATTAGAATGTTTTTCCCTGCAGATTGTGTCTCAAGAAGATTAAAAAGACTCAGAAGAACCTCAGATTTACCTTTACTTCCACCTCTAACATAGATATTATAAATATCTATGGAGATGGATAGATCACTAGTCAATCTGATGAGCTGGATATCTTTTTGGTCAAGCTCCACACATTTTACAGTAATTTTTAAAGACTGCCTAATCCATATGATAAGGCCCCCCATTGGCCGCCCTTTAGGGCCCTTAATAGCAGGAACATGAAAATTTACATACCCCAAGGCAAAAATAGGATCGCACGCCCAGGTCTCTTGGAAGATGCAAAGGTCGTAATTATTAATAAATTCAAACCAATCAGCGCAATCCATCTTGGAACAAAGTCCAGCCACATTCCAGGACAAGAGATTCCCAGAATTAGATGTCGTAAGAGAACAGGGGTTTATAGTAGTCTTGTGTAACGTCCAACCCCCAATGACCTGATTTATGCTTTTTACATTCAGTGGCCCTGGTGAATCATCGGACGGATACCCCTGAGTACAATCTGTAGTTAAATTATTGACTGCATCAAAAGTTCTTTTGTCACAGAGGGGCAAGGGGATAGAGTTGCAAATAGAAGGTTGTCAATCGCAATCATGTAAGTTAGACAATGCAGAAAAACGATTTTCCAACCCCAAACCCCAGTCCACTGAAGCGACATCCTTCCTCCCCCTCTTGGTCACAATGTTCCATTTGGTTCTCAAAATACTTGAGTTTGGGCCACTTCCCTTTCTTGGATAGAAGAAGTCCAAAGTCAATGGAACTATTGAGGTTGATCTCCGTTGTGGTGGTAGGATGTTAGGTAAGATGTTAGGCAAAACCCCAGGGTCAGAGAAATGTAGGACAACACACTCCCCTTTGAACTTTTTCTCCCTGTCCCCAATCCACTGGACCCTTCTTGCATTAACGAGCTCTTCAGAGAGTTGCTGTTTTCCCCATGGAGTGATTACCATGTTGTTGGTCAACCATGATAGAGATTTGTTTATTAAAGAAGATGTAGTTTCACACTCACCTTGAACCAAGGGAGGAACATTAGCAAGAACAAGTACCAATGGGGAAGCTTCAACCACAAGCTCGAAAGTCCTTTTTTCAGTAGATGGGTCTTCAGCAGCAGGAGCAGGGATTGGGGCAATAAGAGAGACACCAGGAAAAATACTATTAGTTGCCATTTGGGGGTTTGGTGCAGGGGTAGGGGTGAGTCCACTGTTAGCTGCAGTTACTAATTTGCTTAGAGATTCCTCTATCTTGGCGGAGACATCTTCCGGGAGTTTACCTAACTCACCCAAGGTTTTTTCCAGTAGCCCTTCCAGTCGATTAACCTCAGAGGTTAGCTTATCTATTTTGCTGACCAGAGGTTTAACCACACCTTTGATTTTAGTATCCATCATAACCAGTAGTTTATTAAATTGGGCATTTGAAAGTGTGACATAAGCCTCATTAGTGAGATTGAACTCCTCTTCCTCTGATTGTTTCCTCGGGAGGTTTACAACTTTGTTCTTAGCTGACCTTAGACACTCCCGTTTCCCCGGAACGGGTGATGGAGGAGAGATGGAGGGATCATGACTAGTGGTTATCTCTGTCAGTACTTCGTTAACGCTAAGGTCTTCAGGTCCAGCAACAGTACCACTAGGCTGTATGAATATAGTATCCGGAAGTGAGTCGGGTATTGCACAATTTGTGCTGTTATTAATTTGATGGCCAAAGGGATCATCTGACTCGATATCAATTAGGAGAGATTGGGTGGATGAGTCTATTCCCAAAGATGCTCTCCTGCCAATGTTAATTTTTTCTACAACTTGTACCAAGTAGTTCTCAATAGAATTGCTAGGAGTGAGTAACTTTTTAGGAGGCATAATACTCTTTGCACACAACCAAAGTAGAAAACTTGCGATGGAATGTGCCGGGATGATGAAATGCGCAGAAGCGTCGAAATCAGGACAACAAACCAAGAGACCAAGCCCAACCCAACCCTGGCCAACCTCGGACGGCCTCAGACGGCCCGCCCTTTGCCCGGGCTTAGCCCGGCGCCGTCCGCGCGCGTCCGCGACGCGGAGGTGGCTCCCCGATTAAGTAGCGCCTCCGGGCCGGAAGTCACCGCACTGCCCTCTGGGAGCTGTAGTCTCCAGCCGCCGCGATGGCGTGGAGCGGCGAGACCACAGCGTCAGGGCCCCAGGTGCGGTATGGCATCCGGTCGGCAAGATGGCAAGATGGTCTCCCAGCGTCTCCCTGTGGCTGGTTAGCGGCAAGGTTTTCTCCCCGTAGTAGGTAAGCGGCAAGGTTGTCTCCACGCTCCACCGAGGTGGCTCCCCGATTAAGTAGCGCCTCCGGGCCGGAAGTCACCGCACTGCCCTCTGGGAGCTGTAGTCTCCAGCCGCCGCGATGGCGTGGAGCGGCGAGACCACAGCGTCAGGGCCCCAGGTGCGGTATGGCGTCCGGTCGGCAAGATGGTCTCCCAGCGTCTCCCTGTGGCTGGTTAGCGGCAAGGTTTTCTCCCCGTAGCAGGTAAGCGGCAAGGTTGTCTCCACCAATTCATTGGGAAAGTAATTTTGCAGACATAGCTACCTTTTTTAAGCATCTACTATTGGTGTATGATATGTACCCAATATAATCAGTGATGTCTGTGTTTATTTTGCATGTTCACATATTAGCCATGCTGAACATTTAATCACGGTGTTACTACCTTCTGCAGCTGCTGGATCGAGTATCATGTCTTCCACTATACAATCATGGAGCCAGGTCCAGCAGCTGAAATCGCGGGGGAATCAAAACCACACAGATCTGTAGCGAGAGGTGGTGAGTGTGATTTTGCATTTCACATCTTTATTGAACACATCAATGCTACAGCCAGGGCTGTCACATGAAGGTTCACACAAACCAGAACTTTAGATAGATGAAAAGAAGAACTGATCAAACTGTTGTGTTGTAGCACATGATATACTATGGCAAATACTTGTTGCAACCTCTGTCTTTCAGGTGCTGAGGACAATGAGTTTTTCATGAAGCTGAAATATCCACCAGTAGAGGGCGGCAGTCAATCCGAGGAGAGAACCTGATTCTCCTCTAAGCAGCAATGTCAGCAGCCAGCACTGCTCAACAAGACTAATATGAGGAGGAAGAAGTTGAGCAGGTCCTGGTCGCAGAGAGGGAATTGAGGAGGGCGAGGGCATTGTTGGCCCACTGACCAGAAGGCAGGAGGCTACATCGGATCCGGCCAGCATTGTACCTCCCACTTTCCTTCCGAGGGTTTCCATTTCCAGCAGTCAGCCAACCAGCTACCAAGTGCACTTCCCCCAACAAATCCATCATCTCCTCACAGCCATCACATCTAAGGTGGGGACCCAACACAACGAACTGCACCCCATCCCACCTAGCCACCTGTACCACCATCTGAACAGGCACCCCACAACTGGACAGGCACCACCCAAGCTATACAGGTACACCCCCAACTATACAGGACCTCCATCAGCTGTACAGGTACCCCCAAACTATGCAGGCACCTCCACCGACTGTAAAGGTACTCCCACCAACTGTACAGGCAACCCCCAACTGTGCAGGCTTCCAGTAACTGTACAGGCACCCCACCAACTGAACAGGCCCCACCCTCCTCAATTGAGCAAATTAACCCTCCTGTACACGCAGATACCACCCACCCACACACACATCATCACCAAACCTGAATGCGCAATTACTCACAGAGATCCTCACCAACTTATTTGCGTAGTCATAAGCGACATTACCTGTGATTACAGTAAATATGTATTCACTCTAATGATATGCAAATAAGCGTAATAATTAGCACCACTCAAAACTTCTATCCTTAGTTGATTTCTATTTTGTGTTCAAATGGTTACTCTGGTTGTAGGACATATGTTTGACTTTAAAGGTTTGTGAGTACTATATGTTGATTTGTGCGACCATCCATCTTACTAGATATCATGTTGAAAGCATAGCAAAACACCTACCGATGTAGACTAAACCACTTTGAATCCAACATATATAATGGAAAACACAAGACGGATAGATGGTTTGGAAAAATAACTTTTATGTAGCTCCAAATCGTCAATTAAAAAGTAATGGTGCAAATATAATTTTTAATCAATACTATCTGATGCAAAGGGGCAAAAGAAAAAATAAGAATTCCTACAGTAGAATGGGCAATAGAACTTTGAGGGGGTTGGGCTACATAATAAAAAATATGTCAGGTAGCATCAGGGAATCCAGTCTATTCACAAGTGTTAAAGAAAATTAAGTTCACAGTTAAAACATTGCCCTAACATAAGAGTTCATGGCCAACATAAAAAGCAATGTCCGCCACCCAAGCCAGATGTGTTTTCCTATGAGTGTCCTGGCTTGAGAGAACACAGCCACTGTCTATCCTCAATGTCCTCTTTAACAACAATCCTCCACTCATATGGACTTACTTTAGTTAGCCGTGCAGGACCAGACACCCCACAGGAGGATACTATACAAGTGGTAGCAGGGGTAACAGAGAGGGAAGAAACACTTTGGGACACAACAACATTGCTTGTTGGGTATTTGGGACAATGCAGACAACATGGCTGCACCCAAGGAAGTGATGGAGGCATTGGTGTTCTCCAAAAGCGTGGTGGTCTGACTTTTAGAACAAACAGATCTCATCTGTGATCTTCTGTAAGTAGATAGAACACAGTCCGGACATTATTTTCTGCCCCATACCAGCCTGCAGTGCAGTCACAGGAGCAAACACACATGGAGCAGTAGCGACCGGTGGTGGGAGTGCTGCGGGCAGTGAGGCGGGGGAGGAGCAGGTTGGGGGGTAGTAACTTATGGCTTACGGCCAAACATAGGTAAGTAACCAAATGAAAAAATAGAACGAATTTCATTGAGCGCGCTGCATTGTCAAATGCGATGCAGCGTGGGCAATGACATTTTTAAATTTATTTATTTGTTTACTTACCTCCGTTGGGCCGTATTCCATAGTTTACTACCCAACACCCTGCTTCACCCCTGCCCCGCCCCATTGCCCCACAGCACTCTCACCACCGGCCGCTACGGATATGGCAGGGTTTGGATCGCACATGAGGGGTGTTAGGTGTCAAAGTCAGATGCCTCCCTCTGCTCATTTTGGCAGGCACTTGAAAGAGAGGTAGGGGGTGCGGCTGGAGGCCCCAATGGAATGGGGGACTTAGGAGTTACAGAGATGTCATGGCAGGCCCAGATGGTGGTGGGGGCTGTTCAGGGGATATAATCTCCATTTTACGAGGGCCAGAGAGAGACCTTCATTCATCATCCCCCTGGCTGGTGGTGTTCCTCTCAATGTCCCCCATTCTGCCTCCTCAGCCTCCACCCAGGTAGGTAGTAGATAGTAAGGTCTCTGTTTGGGTGGGTACACTACCCCTGCTTGGTGCTTGGTATTCCTCCTCCTCACTGGTTGCATACAGTGCTGAGGATGTCCTGGCCCTGTCTAGATGGTCCTTGGCTAGCCCAGTCAAGTTGAAAATGACAAATAACAATTATGTAAGTGTTGCACAATTTTATTAAGGGTAGAGACAACATAAAGTAAGTGATGACATTGATGTTCCTTGGCCTCACTAACCAATAATATGTGGTTAGAACAAAAATGTAGGTGTTATGTTACTGTGATATCAAGAAATTTAAAAAAATACTCAGACTGGTCAATATAATATCAGTATTTACCAACCTCATTTTCATCTTTAGTGTGATGTGAAGTTCCTAATATTTTCACATAGTAATCTTCCAATGTTGTTTTTAAAGTGGAGCTATAACACAGGCAGGATGGTGATCTCCACACCTAAAAGAGGGTCCAGGTTTGTTCTTTTATGTGTTGAGCTCTCAGCCCTGAATGTGCAGTCTCAATAGTCTTACACTTACTATCAACTGTCATCTTTTGTGCAACATAGTGAAACACACAATACATGCTAATTATTTTGTACCTATGCAAACCTGTACCATGTTAGTTGTACAACTAATTGTCATATGTGTCATTATGTGTGAATCTAGGCATATGTGTTGTGGTATACACCAATGTTTGCCCTGCTCTTTCACTTTGTTGTGGTCCAGCACACACGCGGAGGTTCGGTCCCAAGTGTGGATCGTCCACCCAAGTGCAGACTCTCCTCAGGCGTAACAATACTACTCGCAAGTCCCTTTGTGAATACTGAAAAGCTGAAAAGTTATAATTTTGGTCTAAGTTGGACTTTTTGTCTAACTTTGCCCTTGTATATCAGGGACAACAATGTTGGTTAAAGCTAGTTTGAAGAATGCATCGAGGGTTTGCCTTTTTAGAGACATGGGGGAAGGGGTTCCTTGAGGTATGCCTTAATGAATGAGGTGCATGGGGCATATAACTTTGATAGGATAAGCCTACTGACCATGTGCCAACGTGAATTGTCCCACAGAAATAGTTCCTGTCACTTAGTGGAAGAGTGCAGATTGTAACGCACATGTCCAAGGGATGTACAGGCACATGCAACAAAGCCTTTTGCGATCGCATACGGTGCAAATCGCAAAAACCGTCCATTTGCGATCGCAACATTAGCTTTTGCGATGCATCACGGGTCAAGGCACTCGCAATTTGAGAATTCGCAATTAATTGCCAGTTCTCAAATTGCGATTGCATTTAAGGAATCACATTTTGTGATTCCTTAAATGCAATGCATTAAAGTTAAAAAATCTGCGATTTCGCAAATAGGGGGAGCAAATTACCATGAAGTTGAACTTCATGGGAATTTGCAAAAACTTTGAAAAATGCACTTTTGTGCATTTTTCAATGTTTCATGTTGCGCACACACACATGCTCTTAGGGCATGTGTGTGCGCAACATATGTGCACAGATCAATTGTCCTTTTGACACCCTGGCACCCTTGAAATTGCATTCTCAATTTGCGATTCTCTAATTGAGAATCGCAAATTGAGAATGTCTTCCCATTCATTCCTATGGGCCTCTAGGCCCATAGGAATGAATGGGGAGGTATTCCTTAATGGCGATTCGCAATTTGCGAGTCGCAATTAAGGAATGTTTAGAAATCGCAATTTTTTAAGTGATTTCTACATGCATAGGTTTTGCGATTACTTACAATTAAGGAATTGCAAAAGCCAACGTTGATGCATGTGCCTGGTAGTCCTCTTTGCACATTATAAGGTCAATCTTAACGGCCCTGCTGGACAGATTTGTGCAAGGTGGCTTGAAGTCTTTATACAGGAATACCTCTTGCTTTGTAGGGCAAGGGGCAGGATGAAGTACTATTCAGGCACGGAAAGAATAAACTCTATATTAGCAGGTGCATATTTTCACTTATCAAGTCATTTCTGACTTTGTATTGCTAGTTGTTAAACATGTAAGCTAAGAAACGAGACAAGGCAAGAGTCAAGAGAGGTTGCAAGAGATAGTGAAGAAGAAAGAAAGAGAGCGAAAGATAGAAATATTGAGAGAGAGAGAGAGAGAGACACAGAGAGAGAGTGAGGCAGAGACAGAGAGGGATACGCGGAAGGGATTAGAAAGAGGGAAGGGAGGGAGAGAGACAGAAAGTGAACGATAGAAAATCAAAGAGAAAGCAAAAAAGAGTGGGATGTAGAAAGAGAGCGAGAGAGAGCGATGAGGAGAGAAATTGAGAGATGTAAAGTGAGAGAAAGAGGGTGATTTAGGACTCCTCTGAAGATGAATATTGATCCAAAATAGCCTATTTGAGATAGATCTGAAATTGACCGCACTCGTGTACAGACAAAGCCAGTCTGAAGTCCGATAGGAATGCTAGACTATTTATAGCCCTGTTTGGTTTTTCATTAAGTGATTTTGAACTCCAGGAAAGATTCCCCATTGAAAGGCCCTTTAACTTAGTCCCTGCGAAGAATGGATGCAATGCCACACTGGTCACTGGAAACTGCACTTATTAACGGCTATAAAGTAATAATTACTGTCAAGAGTCAACTGGTCTTGGGGGAAATAAAGACATAGGCAAGCAGGTTGGTTTTTTTAAAGGCCAAGAGGGCTGTAAGAAAGCGCCTCATAAAAAGCCTTTCCTATCATATTACTGACTAAGCACCAAGCCCTCTCTTTCTTTCCGAGCTAATAGCTGCTCAAGCGATCACACATTGTCGTAGGGACCAGATGGGATTGAAACAAGCCAGAATACCTGCAGTCAGGCTAATAAAGCAATCGAAGCTAAGTTTCTGGTTGTCAGTGTCGGCTCCGAGGTCAATAACAAGTGGATAGCAGTCCTTTTCCTTTCTTCTGTTTCAGGTATTCAGGCCCTCTGAGTGGGCCAGCATTTCTGATCCATCTGGTGATGAAAGTTGCTGGACAGATGGGTAATCGCAAATTATTCTGGTTTATCACATCCAATATTCCCTGGTGCAGCAATCTGCATTTTCTTTACCAGGAACAAATGCTCAAGGTCATACCTTGATGATTTTTTTCTTGGCAAAAAAACAGTAGTATGGGTTCACATGCAGGACTGGCTGCAGAAACACTGACCCATATATGATATTTATGTTATATCTTATTCCTGTTCAATATGGAGCTATAGGGGATCCGTTTGTGGTTCTCCAGGTATACCAGGACTCACTACTACAGATATTCACAGCATTGGTAACAGAGGTGTTATCACTACCTAACATTGTCCCCCGCTTAATGAGGGGTTGGGAGGCACGGAGAGGTGGGGGAGAGAATGCAAATAGGGCACTGGCACAAATGACACCATTTAGTGGAGCGGGAAAATAAAGAATCAAATACATTCCCTCCTCTCACTGTAAACTAGCCGTTTGAGCTACATGCACAGATGCCCTCTTTCAAAGAATAACAGCTGAGACTCGATTCTTGGAAGTATAATTAGAGAAGCAATGACTATTTGCACGTGGATCGCGATCGCTTCTTCATTAATAGATCAAAGTCAGACAGTGGTTCTACATTAACAAAAGAGGTGACATTGGCTACCCTGTAGCTTCACAGAGTCCTATCTTTCATGTTTTCTTTTTGGATATGACTGTTTACTGATCTCTATGATTTACGCAGAGATCTTCTTAGTGCTGAAAAAACATTGATTGTCTTATAGATGAAGGCACTATTTACGTGTTAGTGCAGAAATTGTCAAGTTTTTATCAATTTCCTAAATGTTGGTAGTTAAAATTCTTTTTCAGCAAACCGAACAGTAAGAATTTCATGTTTTGGCTGCAACTACTAAGAATCTCCTGGTAACTGTATAGGTTTCAGGAACTGCTAATAGAAAGTGCTGAGCACAGCAAAGTGATCAAGACAGCATATACATGAAAACCCTTAGGTTTGATGGACAATGACCACTGCTTTACACACATCTCTTCAATGAAATAGTTATGAATGTAGATTAAATGTTTTAGAATAGGAGTAAAATGTTCATGCTTGTGTTGGTTGTTAGTTGTGCCGCCACATGTTGCACTAATTGGATATGATACGTAGGGGGTGATTATGATGGCGGGCGGATCGCCATCACAACCACATTTACCCCGACCATATTACCATCGTCACAATTGCCGGCCGGGCGGAACTCGGACATGATATACGGCACCGAAATCCACATTATTATGCCTGCCTGTTCAGGCATTTCCATGGCGGCGATGCCGCCATGGAAGGACAGGCGGGAATTGCTGAGGGGGGGACTGCATTTGGGGGGTACCTATGGTATCCCCTACATTACCATGCTCAAGGTGGCAGGCACCGCGCGGTGCCTGTCACGTTGTGCAAGGCAATGCACAGCATGCCTTTTTAGCATTGCGGCGGTTGCTGCTTACAGCAGCACCCGCCGTAATGGTAAAGATGCAGGATGAGACCGCCAGGGTAGCGGTTGCATCCTAATTGGTGGTGCGGGTCAGCCACACCCCTGGCGGCCGGTCCCAATGCCGCTAGTGTAGCGGGTGGACTGAAGTCTGCCCGCCATCCTAATGAGACCCAAAGTTTTTCTGGATAGAGAGAGTTGCCGTAGTTCAGACTCGATTTAACCATGGCATAGATGTGTGAAACATGATAGGAGCTATCAAGAATTGGACACGGGATCTAAAGGTTTTCTTCAGTGTATAAAAAGATACTAGTTAGATTGGCAATCTGAGAATTAAAAAAGAATGTGACATCTATCTAAAGGGATGAATCGAAAATGGTGCCTAATGCTTCCAGTGAAGATGAAGTTAAGAGAAGTTTTGTTTTTGATGTGTTCCATTTCAGAACCTTGTTATCCACCTACTATCAAGTCAATTAAGAATGTTCAAATAACTTGAACAATACAAGAACCTGGTGCCTACAAATGTTGTTGGAGTGCGGTGTAGTGATATCAAAAGCAAGCATGGTTCTATCTTATGATCGCTGCCTAGGGTGCCAACAACAACAACTGTTAGAGTGTCACAAATTTGGTTTTGATTCTGTGTTGTGTGTTAGAGGGTGCCCTATAATCAGACTGATATGATCTTCTTGCACTGTAGGCAATGGTTGTGTGAAGTATGGATTGTGAGATGGTTTTCAAATACATGACTTTGGCTCTGTGTTGTGACCGTGAGAATGCAGATGAACTGCCTAACATGTCTTTTTAATGTGGGAAAAAGAAATTAGAATGAGCACTACTTTTAAGGAGATCACTTTGCTGATAGTTTTCGTCTGTTAGTGTATAGTGTATCTAAGGATGAGCATAACATGACTTATAACTGCCAAGGTTTCAGATTACTTATGTGTGACATTTACATAATTTCAGCGTAATTATGAGTGACATTCATCGACTATGAGTGACACTTTATCGCAAACAAACTCAAGTGATGAAGATGAAGAAAAGTTATGAATATCAGAAAATACAGCCATTTGAGCAAAAACAAACTCTACGAAGATCTTAAAACTGCTGCAAAGCACCATAAACAGAAAGGCAGCTCAGTGCCTGCTCTGTCAGGCCATGAGATAGTGCAGGAAACATAACAACAGCAAGGTGGTGCCTTCAGGATACACACAAGAGCACTGTCTCTGCTGGTTCTGCGTGTCCAGATAAATGTTTATATTTATCAAGCGCTTAACTGAGAGAAACAAAGAGGGCATCTGATTCGCTCACTCTGAGCCAGAGGGGGTTAATTGAGCAGCTTAAAAATCACCAGAACAGTATATTCAGTGGTGCGGGGGGCCTGAGCTCTAGGGGCCCCACTGGCACTGTGCACGGGCAAAGGGCCCCCTGGCCTGAGCGCTCCTGACTAGGTCCGCAGAGTGGGGGGGTTGGGCCTCCATGTACTTTACAGGGGGGGCCCTCAAGTTTTGTTGTGCCACTGAATATATTGGAAAAACAACATGGGCCTAAATCCATCGTTTTTTTGCTCACCATGCCATTCCAGTTTGAACTCAGCCATATGCAAATCAGTCTTGACCCTGTGCCTCATGGGAACAGTCCAGCCCGAACTGCCAAGCCAGGTCCTCCCTGGACTGGAAACAAGTATCCTAGGATCGGTTTCGGGGTTTCACCCCTCTTCAGCCAGGATAGCTTGATTCCAGTGGCATTGAGAGCACGGGACTCACGTCTGAGCATACCCGTCCCACTCGGGGTGCAAATGCAAAAACAAGTTGGCCGGGTATGCCCAGACGTGGGCCCCTTGCTCACTTTGCTACTGGAATCAAGCTAGCCTGGCTGATGATGGCTGATTAGCCAGAAACCGGTCCCAGGATGTTGTATGGCGTTTTAGATTCCGAATGGATTTTCCCGATTCATGCCCTTATATGGGTACAGTTCACGTTACCCTTATATAGGCATAGAAATCAAGCCCTCATTTAGGTATAGCCCATGCAACCCAAATCAGGCATGGCTACTTCCATCCGTTCACCAAACGTCACAACGATTTCTTGGAAAACCAGCTTAAGCCGTTAGGGACCTCCCCTTGCTTGAATATTGATTTCCCCAAAAACTCAGTTAGTTTTACAATGAAAATCTATTCTTAAGGGGTTCATTCATGACTTTCATATGCCCGACTTTACGTCAAACATGGCATTCCTAAACACATTCAAGGTATAAATATTCCTTCACTTCGGGGAGGAGCCGCGCCAGCGACCAAGATGGCTGCTTGAGCATCGGCTCCGCCCGCCGCCACATCCCGATCGCCTATCCGGCTTAATATCCTGTACCCCGTCCTCACTATCTTGTGGGGGACCGTCACCTGAGTCAAGAGGTGAAAATTGGGCTCGATTGTCCGCTTCAGAAGAATTGGGGCCTGTGACGTCGAAGACCGGGACCTTGGGTGTGCCACAGTCCGGGACGTAGTGCGACAACATCGGACGCCGTGGCCGGAAGTGCCCGGTCGGATCATCCTTTGTCGCACCCGGGTGGCGATGGGAGTGCCCTTGCCCTCTCTGCTGTACCCTACAGACTGTCCTCGCAAGATCCCCTTCCGCTCGACTGAGGAGTGGTGGGTTTCTCCCGCTTTTGCGGTCGAGATGGCGAATCGAGACCCCGACAAGAATATACTGAAGTCCCAGAGATCGAACCGTCCGGTCCAATCGAACCGGATCGATAAATATGCAATCTCCAAGGGATCTCCGTTGGAGGTGAAGCGCTCCCCGGCCCGAGCCCCTGAGGGTGGTCCGATCGGCGAGGATCCGACCATGAAGGAGCTGATGGCGGCCATTAACGGGGTTCAATCCTCCTTGGGGACAATCAATATGAAGCTGGACGCGGTCACTATCGAGGTGGGTCTAGTCAGAGCCGACCTCACCAAACCTTCTGAGAAGGTCAAGGACTTGGAATTGAAGACGGGGAGCCTCATCAAGGATGTCTCTGAACTACAGAGAGAAGTGTCGGATCTCAGGATAGCCCGTAATCAGTTTGATCGTAAACTCGATGAGTACGAAGGTCGGGCGAGACAAAACAACATCCGCATCCTTGGGGTCCCGGAGCGAGCGGAGGGGGCTACCCCTGACCTCTTTGTCGAGGACCTTATCCTGCAAAATCTGAAGCCCAAGGGGTTATCCATGTTCTTCACGGTGGAGAGGGCGCACAGGGTACCCGGTGGTCGCCCGAACACTGGTGCACTTCCCCGACCCATCATTGCCCGTGTCTTGAACTACCGGGACAGAGACGCCATTTTACAGTCTGCGAGATCATCGGGCCCGTTGGCCTACGAAAACGCTTCCCTGCTGTTTTTTCCAGACTTTACCCGGATGGTGCAGAGACAGCGACAGGGATTCGCGACTATAAAAAAGAGACTTCGAGATCGGGACATTAAGTATTCGATGATGTATCCTGCCCGCCTACGAATAGAACATTCTGGCAAACCTTGGTTCTTTGACTCGCCGGAAGGGGGCGGCGGACTGGCTTGACCGACTCGGGGACCCTGGTCCCGATGGAGATACCCAGACGGAGGACGAGGAATGATGCCCTGCTGGACTAAGGCTGCGTACTTCACCTGATTGGCGTTGAGGGACTGACGGGGGTTTGTTGATCCTTGACTTTCTCCCCCCTGCAACTAATTATTCCTGAGTCATGTTTCTGTTAGGTGTTTGCGGGGGGGATCCGGGCGGTCTGGGGTGGTGGGGGCTGGCGACCTGTAGTAAGGTCCTCCTCCGTTTTTCTACGTTTAGATCTTAGTTTGTGGGGGCGACAGGCACACTGCGAGTTGGGGATGTGTACACGTTACATGCAGGGGTGCAGGGTGGGGGGATTCCGAATTCCGGGTTGGGGGGGAGGGGATGTTGTTTTGTTTGTGCTTTGTGACCGAAAATTGCAAGGGGATCCTTTGAAATGTACCCGATTATTCTTGAACAATGGCTTCATCTAGACAGGGCCTGGGATTCACGGTCCTTAGTTGGAACGTTAATGGCCTGGGAGACAGGATAAAGCGCACTGCAGTGAATCAATTTATCAGATGATGTGCACCTGATGTAGTTCTGTTACAGGAGACCCACTTGCTTGGGAAACGTTGTATGGCTCTACACAGGGGTGGATACAAGCTTGTGGCACATGCCGGTTTCACCTCGGGATCCAGGGGAGTGGGTATACTGGTCAGACATTAATTTCCATTCACTATCCAATCCACTTGGTCTGACAATCGTGGGCGCTACATTGCTGTTTCTGGTGCTTGGGAGGGTAGAACGGTGTCATTTCTTTCTGTTTATGTCCCCCCTTCGCTACAGACTGATACATTCTGTGATTTGGGTCGACTGTTCCTTGCTTTGCCCATGGGCCTCATGGTGATTGGTGGTGACTTTAACCCTGTCATGGATGGTGAATTGGATAGACTCCCCTCCCGGGCGCTGTTGCCCTCCCGCAGGTGGTTGCCTGACTTTCTCTCGGTTTCTGGCTTGATAGATGGCTGGCGACTGCGACATCCGGGAGTAGTGGAATATACGCATGCATCTGCGGCGCACCGTTCCCTCTCCCGTATTGACTATGTTCAGGTACCGGCGGCCCATGCGGCCACGGTCAGCGAGGTAGCGCACCTGGTGCGGGGGGTTTCCGACCACTCGCCAGTGTGGTTACGTTTGAGTGTGGGACAGGGTGACGTGGGTAGGATTGCTCCCATCCCCGCCTGGTGCTTGCGAGACCCAGTAGTGAAGAGGGAACTGGGGCGTGTGACCGAGAGGTATTTCAGAGAAAATGAGGACTCGGTTGCGTCCAGATGCTCCCTGTGGGAGGCCTACAAGACAGTTGTTCGGGGGGAGGTTCTTTCGCTTGTTGCTGACCAGAAAAGGAAGAGAAGGGCCGAGCTGGACAGGGTGGAGGCGGAGCTATTGACCCTAGAGACTGCTGTTTCCTCCGGGGGCGACCCGTGGGTCGATCACCGCCTCGGGCTGCTCCGGGATGAATATAAAACTTTAACTCGTGATACCGCTAGAGCACAGCTCAATACCACTCAGGATAGGATTTACGAGCACGGAGATAAGGCCGACAAACTGATTGCTTGGCTGGAAAAGGGCGACTGGGGCTCCAGGTTGGTCCCGGAGCTGCACATCGCGGGCTCTGCGGACACGACGGACCCCCAGTTGATTGTAGAGGAGTTTGCCCGTTATTATGCTGGGATATATACCTCTGCGGGTGTATTTTCTGAGGCTGATAACTCGGATATGTTACGTGACATTATCTTGCCGGTGTTGTCGGACGACGATAGGAATTACCTGGACTCCGCTCTTACCAATGACGAGGTAGCAATGGCCATTCGGGGTGTACATTCTGGTAGGGCCTCTGGCCCTAACGGTCTCCCGATAGAATTGTTTAAACCTTACGCCGATAGACTAGCCCCGTATATGAAGAGCATGTTCGCAGAGAGCTTGGAGTGTGGTCGCTTGCCTTACGACCAGCGTGTGGCCAATATTGTCGTCATTTATAAGGAGGGTAAGCCTCGGTTGGAATGCTCTTCATACCGCCCGATCTCGCTTTTAAATGTGGAACCTAAGGTGTTAGCGAAGCTTCTCGCCACGCGGCTTGTGAAGGTTATCTCCACCCTGATACACCCCGATCAATCTGGCTTCATGCCTAGGAGGAACACTGCCCTCAATCTTAGGCGCCTCCACGGGGTCTTGGCCAGTGCCGCCAATATTCACGAGCCTGCCATCTTGCTGTCCCTGGACGCCACTATGGCTTTCGACCGAGTGGAATGGCCCTATCTTTTTGCGGTGTTGGCCAAATTGGGATTCGGTCCCGGCTTCATTGGCTGGGTGCGTCTCCTTTACTCTGCTCCCTTGTCGCGGGTCGTTGTGAACAATCATAGATCTGGTGATTTTTCTCTTGGGCGTGGCACTCGTCAGGGGTGCCCCCTTTCACCGTTGTTGTTCGCCCTTGCCTTGGAACCCCTTGTGGCCTGGGTGCGCTGGGACCGCTCGATAAAGGGATTGCGTTGGACCCCGGAGTGGGAAGACAAGATTTCGCTTTACGCGGATGACGTATTGTTGTATCTGACCTCCCCACGGGCTTCATTGATTGTGTTTATGGATGTTCTCGCCATATTCAGCAGGTATTCTGGCTTCTTAATAAACTGGGCAAAGTCGGTGCTGTTTGTACTGAGTGGGGATCCGCCTAGGGTGCCTGGGAACTGTCCAGTGAGAGTGGAATCGACTAGCTTCCGTTACTTGGGGATTCATATCTCCCTGGACCCCACAGTGCGCTATCGTCTAAATTTGTTGCCTCCCTTGGTCAGGCTTCAGGCGGACACGGTGCGGTGGAAGGCGTTGCCTCTCTCCATGCTGGGTCGCGCAACCCTTTTTAAAATGATGGCCCTCTCGCGCTTTTTATATGCTCTCCAAAACTCTTTTGATCCTGTGCACCCCTCGTATTTCCGCGAGATAGAGTCGCTCCAGCGCGGCCTTCTGTGGGAGGGAAGGCCGCGTATAGCTCTTTCCAAATTGATGTTGCCCTGGTACGATGGGGGGATCGGCTTGCCTAATGTCCGCAAATATTATTGGGCATCACAGCTGGCTCCCATTAATCAGGCGATATATGGCTCCCCGAGTGACCCCGGTCACGCTATGGATCGTGGCCAGCTGCCAGGGGGTGACCGTTGAAGGGGCCTACGCTGTGCTCCACGAGAGTGTGGCATGAGGCTAATGGTTCCCTTCGATGGGCCGGTCGGTTGACTTTGTCTACGCCGTTGTGGAGCTCTGAAAAGCTTGGGATGCTCTGGAAGTCGAAGGGGTTCAATCGATGGGATCTAATTGGCATATCGCAGATTCAGGATTTATGGGGCAAGGACAGAATGTTGACCTTTGAGGAGCTGCAGGCCAAGTACCAATTGAGTGACACCGAACGTTTTCGGTACATGCAGATCAGTCATGCGTTGAACGCGGCGGTGCCCAGCGGAGAAGCGTTGCCGGAGTTCTCCCCTCTGGAGGATCACCTGCTTGACGGCCTATTATCCACCAAAGCGATCTCCCTCACGTATCGTAAATTGGTTAACCACTCGGAGGACCCGCTGGTGCGCCTCCGCAAGCAGTGGGTCGCCGATGGTCTAGTTCTAGATGATGAGGATTGGAGGGAGGCGGTGGCATCCCCTAGGGAGGTGGCAGTGCCAATGAGGCTCCGACTGATCCAACTCCGGATCTTGCATCGCTCATATGTGACGGGCCTAGGCCTGCAGAGGATGGGCTTGACTGAATCGCCCGTGTGCTGCAGGGGGTGTGGGCTGCCGGGGTCGTTCATACACATTCTTTGGGAGTGCCAGGAAGTCCGTGAGTTCTGGAACCGTATACATGCTAAGATGAGTGAAGTGTGGGAGTTGCGAGTTGACCCTGAGGCGCGGCGATGTTTGTTAAATGTGTGGGAACCCACGGACCTGCCAATTCATGGTAGGGTGTGGGTGACTCTGGCGTGTACGATTGCAAAACGCAATATTGCGCAGCTTAGAGGGGCGGCTCGGGCACCCAGGGTTGTCAAATGGATGGAGGATCTTGACTGGTGCATGTTTCGTGAGAAGTCCGTATATGTGTCTAGGGGGCGACCCCGCAAATGGGTCAAGATATGGAGCGCGTGGAATGCTTATCGTGGGGATATCTGTGAACCCCCTGAATTGGAGCCGATAACGGAGGAACTGGAGAATTCTTAGGCCTGTTTTCTACTATCCGTACTGTATTATTGTGCACTCAGAGTCATTGTCCGAACTTTGCTATTGTGATACCTGCATTTCGGTCACTGTTTGAATGTGTTTGTTTTTAATAAAAAGAATTAAAAAAAAAAAATATTCCTTCACTTGCTATGGCAAAGCACGGTGGTTCGGAGCAGTTCGACAACCTACCTGCCCAACGCAGCTCGCTACAGCAAGTGCCGAAGGAAGCCGACTCTCCAGCTGACGCACTGATCAGGAAGCTGCACTCCTCTGCTGAGAAATCCAGCTACAGTGTTTCTGACTCCCCTAGCGGAGTGTTGGGAAATCGAGTCCCGAGACCTCCTTCATTCTTAGGTAGGGAGCTGATTAGAACCTAGAGAAACCTTTTGTAGATTCTTGTCAAAAACTAAACCTATGCTAAAGACAATACTTACTTCTTCCCTCGTACTAGACCTAGGTTAGGTACATTGGAGTAGGTGTATTTTAGAAGCACCAGTTGAGTATTTTAGCCTATGTTAGTTATGTAGGTATTTTTATATGGCTTAGAAACCATACAATGCTAGTACAGTATTATTTTATAATACTATTCTCGCTGTAAGCATTATTCTTTGCATTCTGTCTAACGATTGTAGCAGTTCACCTCTCTTGCATGAGAAAGAAGACTGTTCAATAAACCTTTTACTGAAAATGCCCCTCTCACTATTTCTCTGCAAACACAGTAGAAACAAAGCATGCACGATTGACTGAGTGAAATACTTATCTATTGTTTCTACGACTCTGAAGATAGTTATTCCAGTCCTAGGGAAACAAAGTTGTCATGTTTATGTGGTTGTCAGAAACTAATCCCTTCTTGTGAATTCGAGAAAGTTTCTAGTGACCTCTGAGCTAGCTGGCACTCACAATTAAGTTTAGTATATTCGATAGAGATCTACTGACCTAAGTCCCACGTCATATCTATAGGATATATTATTCCAATGCGCAGAGCCTATTGGGAATATAGGAACTACACTACATGACGCTAAATGTTTGGTAAGGCACTAATTTAACGCTAGATACTAAAGTAACTCAGTTGTGCTTTTCTCAGAGACTCCTTTTTCCGTAATACTCCAATAGACTTCTGGAGTGGGTAAAAGGATAATATCCGCCATAGCGGAGTAGGACGAAAATCCTATGTATTAGTTTTTGGTTTGTTCAACGTTGAAGAATACAGTGTTCCAATATATTGTGCACTTTATCTGTGTTTCCTTGAAACTTGCTTTGCAAACTTTCAGTCAACAAAATGGCCGACAAAGTACTTCTCGGGCCAGTGGAGCTGCGGCTGATCCAGCCGATGCAGCTTTTAACAGAACAGGTTTACAAGAAACCGACAATGATGCTATAAGCATACCTCTAAATGTAAGGAAAGTCATCACTATAAAACTTATAAAAAATGGCCTAACACTAAGAGGTGGTAGGGTAGTTTTTGTGATAGAGGCACATGAATATCACCAGACAGAGGTATTCTATTCATGGATAGTTTTCCCTAAAGCAAATCCAGTAACACATCTGTTGCACTTCTACAAAGAAGATGAACCATCAACTGTATACTTTCCTTTCGAGGACATAAAAATTACCTGACATACCAGGAGCATACGCTCTGGTTTAAAGGCGCCCTAAAACATATTAATCACATTACCAGGCTCGATCCACTAGGTAGACCAGGAGCAACAAGGACGGTTTTAGCTAGCTATACTCCACATCCTGAAATTAAGGAAATGACAGATGTGGAACTACGAGCTCAACTCAAAGAGCTAATCAAAATCTATAGACAATTGGTTCAATATGTGAGGCAGACTCTTACAGTCCAACCTGCAAAAATGATTCCATAGCATTCCCTAACCAGGGGAACACAAATAAAATTACACCACAGACTTCTATATTCGATCGTTGGTAAATTACCCACAAAACGGGAACAAATTCCATACGTGCAGCCATGGGGAGCCAATGGAGTTTCCTGATGGCAGCAGTTTAGGGCAGCTCCATGGGCTACCCAACAAAGCCCTAGCAGCAGTGTTTTGAACGTGCTGCATCCAAGTTATTTCAGCCTGGTTAGCCCCTAGAAGAATAGAGCTGGCATAGTCCAGTCAGGATAGAATAGCTGACTGGACAATCAGCTGGCGAGTCGAAGAATCAAAAAACTTCAAAAGGGGCTTAAGGCCGCGCAGGAGGCCAAAGCAGGTGCCAGCAACTCTTTTTGTGTGGTCTTGAAAGCTGAGAGAGGAATCCATACAGACCCCCAGGTTCTTAACCACTGCTTCGGGTTTAGGGTCAGGGCCAAGAGCACTTGGCCACCTGTGCTCATTCCAGGCACTCGAGTTCTTCCCTACTAACAGGACCTCAGTTTTGCTGGAATTCAGCTGCAAGCAGTTGGAGGTCATCCATTCCGCAATGGCAGCCAGCCCATCTCTGAATCTGGAGAAATTCAGAGGGGAGCCTTCCATCAGGACCACCACCAGCTGCGTGTCGTCCGCGTATGAGACCATAGTAAGGTCCCATTGCCTGGCGACTGCAGTCAAAGGCTGAACGTAGAGATTGAATAGTGAAGGGCTCAGTGCAGAGCCCTGGGGCACTCCCTGGTCAATAGAATAAGCCTGGGACAGAAATGGAGGGGCTGACACACATAAAGATCTGTCGGTCAAGAATGATCTGAACCTCTCCCGGGCCTGACCAGCCACACCAACTTCCTCCAGACGTTGTAACAGGATACCATGCGAAACCGTGTCAAAGGCGGCACTGAGATCAAGCAAGATCAGTGCCTCCGTTTGACCCGAATCAAGGATGAACCGCAGGTGTTCCGTCACAGCCAGAAGAGCCGTCTCAGTGCTGTGGCCCGGGCGGAAACCATTTTGTGAAGGATCCAGGATGTTATTAGCGCTCAGAAAATGTGCGAGTGTAGTATTCACATGCGCCTCCATAATTTTAGCCACCCACGGGAGGAGGAATATAGGCCGAAAGTTTGTGAGCTTAGTTGGATCAAGCGAAGGTTTCCTAAAAATGGGGGAAACCCGTGCCTGTTTTTAAGGTACCGGGACCACAGCAGTAGAAAGAGATAAATTAACCAGATGACATAGCGGGCCTAACAAAAGAGAGACTGATTCCCGATACTGAGCAGGTCTTAAAGGATCGGCTGGGGAGCCAGATTTAACTATCCTACTCAGCCGAATAAACTCATCCTGGTTAATACTCTAATACTCGGCATAACTAAAAGGGATGGTAGAGGCAGGGGTCCATGAGGGGCTTTAGGAGGAAGAGGGGCCCTTGGGGAAAGGCCCGATAAATGGTGCAAATTTTCTCAACGAAGAAAATAGCAAGATCCTCGCACTGCTGTTCGGACGATATGGGGGATTCCAGATTTTTCCTAACCCTTAGATCTTTAAGAATCTTAAAAATACACTTAGCTGGGTTAGGGCTCAGCTTAATTTCATTGGCATAGTATGCTGCCCAAATGGTACAAATGGTTTTATGATAGCGCTTGAGCTACCTCAGATAGCAACTTTTTTCCTAGAATCGTAGTTTTTCCTCCAATCACGCTCCAATCTCTTACAGGCCTTCCGTAGGATGGACAGTGAATCGTTGTACCAGGGGCTGGTATAGACTGTGCAGCCCTTACACCATTTAGCAGGGATAAGAGAGTCTAACCCTCGGGTGATCCAGTCACAGAAAGATCTGTAGCCTGTCTCAATATCTTTAAGCGGTCCTAGAGGATTAGTATTAAGGAGTGTGTGGAAGTCCTCTAGCCTCAGTTTACGCCACAGGCGTTTAAAAACAGGTATGTGGGTGGTTTTGTTGGGGGACTCTGTAGCGGAGAAGGTCATTTCCACCAATGAGTGGTCAGTCCAACCCATAGGAGTAGGAGTACCCACAGTAGTGGGCCTGATATTCGAAAAGATGGGATCTAACAGGTGACCTGCTAAGTGAGTGGAGCCGGACACCAATTGGGGAAGTTGGTATGCGGCTAAGTCAGCAAGAAGACTGCAGATCTCATTGTCTTTGGTTAAATCAAAATGAAGATTGAGGTCACCAAACATATTAAAATTGGCTGTGTCCATCGCGCGAGTGTAGACAACCTCCAGAAGGGCAGCTATAAATTTAGAAGCCGCCAGCTTCTAAATGAGTGTCTAAATGACAGCTGATTAGACAGAAAATGGTCCCAGGATGCTTGTTTCCGGTCCAGTGCAACAAGGCTTAGCAGTTGGGCTGGACTATTCCCATGAGGCACAGGGTTAGACTGATTTGCATATGGCCATGTCTGAACTGGGATGGTGAAGTGAGCTAAAGAATGATGATGGATTAAACACAGATCAGTTGACTGGGGGTGAGTGCTTGCAATGTTCAACACTCTGTCCATCATCCCCTTTGGTTTTGCTTTGTTCACCGTTAGTTGGCAGGGTATGCCCAGACGTGGGTCCCTTGCTCACTTTGCCATGGATTCAAGCTAGCCTGGCTGATGACAGCTAATTAGCCAGAAAACGGTCCCAGGATGCTTGTTTCTGGTCCAGAGCAGACATGGCTTGGCAGTTCGGGCTGAACTTTTCCCCATGAGGCACAGGGTTAGACTGATTTGCATATGGCCATGTCTGAACTGGGGTGGCAGAGTGAGCTAAAGAATGATGATGGATTAAACCACGATCAATTGACTGGGGGTGAGTGCTTACAATTTTCAACACTCCGTCCATTATCCCCTTTGGTTTTGCCACTGAATATATTCCCAACTGTTTACAGACCATTAGCGGTGAGTCAAGTTGCACTTCACTGCAGCAGCTGCTAAAATTAATTAACTTTATAACGGAAGGCCTCTGCACACAACAGCAGGCACACAGAGCAGAGCACAGTCGAGCAGCATGGAGCCACAGGGCCGGATTTAGATCTTGGAGGATGGGTTACTCAGTCACAACGGGGGTGGATATCACGAACACCGTAATGTAAATCCATTTGGATAGAAAGGGATTTATATTTCAGCGGGCAGGATATCCAAGATTTAAATCAGGTCCACTGTCTGTCACAGTACTGTACACAATAGTGGTGGCTGTACAGTCAAGTATGTCAGTGTGGTGGCAGGGGTCGGTATGGTGGATGGAGCAGTGGTGCCAGGGGAACCGCTAAGTCTTTAAGCGCTCTCCTGTGCAGCAATATGATTATGACCGCACTGCATGTGAGAGACAGGGGCAGCAATACATTTAAAGGCTGCGGCTCCCAGGGCTGACTCTCTGGGCTCTGCTCAAGTCACTGCAGTGTGCAGTCAGACACACTTCATGGAATGCTCCTCAGTCCAGTCATAGCCACCCTGCTGCAGCACACGTCCGTGCAGGACTCAGAGCCAGCTGCAGGTGTAGCCCGCCACGGCTATGTCACAGCCCTGCCTGACCCGGCATTGGCTCTCACAGTGAGAATCTTGGACACTGCACTGCTGCAGTGTGACCCCGGTTCTGCTGTACCTACATGCTTTAGTGCACCCAGGCTAGGCGCCTGCAGTTGGTCACGGTGCTAAAAATGTGTGATAATGCATTTTAATGCAGTGATGTGCACCACCACAATAAAATGCATTAGTCTAACGCCTGACGCATGGTACTTGGCAGGGCTGTTTCTCACGAGCAAAACCAAGCAGTGAAGTCAACTGAAAAACATATTATCGGAAATTACCCACTTTTTCAACAACCAAAAGCTGTAAAAGGCGTTGAACGTGCTGCAATCCCCGTTAAAGTAAAAGTCAGCCCATTATAGAATGTTACATCAAACACAGAGAGGTTTTTTCACAGCACACATCCTGAACTCATCACATATTTGAAGTGTTCTCATATAGGACAATGAAAAAAAAGGATAAATCATTAATTAAGTTAAATAATTTGCCTGGGATTTCACAATTTGGTCAAGCAGGAAGGGCAGTAATGATCCAGTTTTTCTAGTTTCGCACTGTGAAAATCAACCACTAGATGTGTGTCACTTTCTCACATCACAATTTAATAAGCTGTCTGTCATATTATTGGTGTTTCAAATCAGAGCATGGGTGACAGGCAGAATCCACATTTCTTGGGGAGTTTAAACAGGGAAAAGAAACATTACACATGTAGGGGCAGATTTACAAGCCCCGTACGCCACTTTTGCGCCACCGTTGTGTCACTTTTGTGACGCAGCGGCAGTGCAATCCCAGCGCCATGTTACGGGATATCTACAACATGATGCATCTAGGGAGATGCGTCACGGTGTAAAGCCCTGCGCCACATGAAACCTGTGTCAGGTTTCATGTGGGCATTCTGGCACGGGGGGGCGGTCCAGCGCAGGAACGCCTCGTAAAAGTGGCTGAGTGAAATCTCAGTCACTTTTCCGACCCAGCTGCCTCAAACCTTACGCCTGCTTGTAGCAGGCGTAGGAAGTTACGCAGCACAGCTAGTATAAGGCGCCCCTGAGTAGTGCTGGAGTTGCGTCGCTCTTGTGACACGAATCCAGCACTGTGTCACCTTTATGGCATCAGATGCGTTACGCATCTGTCTATTCTGGCGCCATGGTGCGGCGCATTGTAAATGCGCCGCAGCCATGGTGGCGCAAGAGGTGTCTGCTGTGACACAAAATAACTGGCACATCCCTGCTGATATGCATGGATGCGCCAGTTATTGTAAATCTGCCCCTTAGTTTTCAGCAGCTTTAATAGAGCAAACTTTCCAACGTGCTGTAGTTGTTGTGGGAATTTCCTTGCATGAGAATTGTATTATAATGTTGTTAGCATTCGTTTTGCATTCATTTGTGTTGTATTGCGGAGTTTGGGATTGGCTGAATTACTTATTCAAATTGCTTTTCGATGGTTGATTGGGTGATATTCTGAAAAGTGGGTTGTGCTATTGTCGCAAGAGCCTTTTGCCACCCTAATGTTTTGAAGGCCATACAGTACATATGAAGTTAGTGGTAGGCTGCCTAGTAAATTCTATTGTTGGTGTAGGTATTGACATATGAGAAATGTATTGTATTATAGAGGAGCATCAATTTGTCAATTTTATGTCTTGTGATGTTCCGAGCATTTGATGGTGTAGAATTTTACTAATCTGTTTTGATGTCCTGGATACCTTAGTGCCAAATTGTCCAGAGTAAGTTAGGTTTTTTTCTGGTTTTTGTTTTGGCTTTTAGAGGATATAGTGAGTCGTTATTGGGTAGAAACAATTACTTGGAACATTTGAGAGATTCGAGGGGCATATTCACAACAGAATGGAGAAGCGTGGCGTTAAGCAAACATTGCTAACGCCACGCTTCTCCATTCTGGAAATGCAGGGATGTGCCGTATTCACAAGAATGCAGCGCACACCGGCTTTTCCCCTAGTGCTGGCACTGAGTTCAGCTGCAGGCCCCCTTGAACCATAGTGCAAGGGTGTCTGCGAAGGGGAAATGATTGTTTATGAGCAGGAAGGTACCCATTCCTGCACATAAACGATCTTTAAAGGCCGTTTTGTAACTTCTATGTGTGCTGCTTAATGCAGCACACATAGAAGTTGCAAAATTGCATTTTTTTAAAATTAGTTTGTTTATGTGTGGGAAGGGGCACCTTACTGCACATAAACAATCATAGACAATTTGCTGTTTCTATGTGGGCTGCACAGAGCAGCACACATGGAAACAGCAAAAATGAGGACAAATTAAGCATTTCTCCTCGTTTCGCCTGTTTTATTTTGGCGCTGCCTCCTGTTTAAGCTGCCCTTGTAAATAGGAGGCAGCGTCAAAATCAATGGGTGTTGGGGTGGAACGCCCACCGCAACACCCATTGCCCTCCCCTTTCATGCTAAATACAGTGTGAAAGGGTGCCTTATTTGCAAGGCAGCATTAAGCCACGTTAAGTGGCTTAACGCTGCCTTGTAAATAAGGCGAGGCCCCTATTGCCATCAAGTGGCGGCGATAGGGGGCTGTAAATATGCCCCTCACCTTTTTTTTAAGAAGTTGACTCATGCCTCTGTGAGTATTTGGAGTAGCAAGATTTCTTTGGCATGTTTGGAAAATTAGTAACAATTATAGGCCTCTGTTTAACTCACATATATAGATAGAAAAGTTTGTCAAGCAAACGTTAGCAAAATATGTTTTTTTTGCATGCTCACCCTCATCGTTTTTAATTGAGTTTTACCATTCTATTTTAAACTTGCACAATTCCTTAGTAATGTAATATATTATGTTTATATATTATTGTGTTGTAATAGACTGGGTGCAGAACAATAAACTTGTCGATGATGCTAATGAGATTTTGAATTAGATGTTAGATAGAACCTTGGAATGAATTGCCTGGCCTCATTTACAAGCCTTCAATCCCTTTATTGAGAAATACTACAAACAAAGCAACTATATCAACTTCCAATCTTTATGAATGGCAATAAATAGCAAGCCCTTAATTAAGGAAGAGGGTCACAGTATCCTTTTAAAATGACACCAGCCATATTCTTACCGCAAAAGATGGGCCTCACTCAAAGGAAAAACAATCAGCTAATATGGCAGAGATTGATCATATTTTCCCAGGAGGTTCAGCAGTCTTAGCGGTGCTGATGAAAAGGCAGGTACTCATTTAAACAAAATAATCTCCCTAAAGCTAAGAGGGGGAGTAGTACTACCCCTCTAATGTGGGTGGGATACAATTGAATCATCCCCTAGTAAAGCCGAGCCTAAATAAATCTGCTAGGGAAAGTAGCAGAGAAGCTAGTTTGACCACCTCCAGTGAGAGAAACATTGAAGCATCACAGAGTTGGTTAATACCAGCCCAATCAAAGCATAAAAAATGAAAGAAGAGTTCATTATTCATCACACCATGATGGACATTTGGTACAATACAGTTGGATCTGGCCCTCTCATCTTTTGTGCCAAGCTACCAGAGGGTTAAGCATAAGTTAAATGTGTGACCTTTTGTGGTTCGCCCTGACAAGGATTGTGGCTGTTGCTTCAGTAGGGCTCACAACCTCCTTAACCAACAAGTCAGTTTTTCAAAAACGCTATTAGCCAGTCCTAGGAGGCATGTCACTTCACTACAATGCTCTTCCCTAAGCTGCTTTGTTTTGCACCATCTCAGACTGGAACCCGAGAAAGTAAAGTTCAGACAGGAGTTATTTAGGATATTCATATCCTTATCTAATTAATATTGTCTTCACCCTTGCCTCACTGAGCTTCCTTAGCACTTCAAGGCAGCCTCCATTTGGCAGCCTGAAGGCTCAACAACTTCTGCACAAATGCATAAATAAATTGGAGCTCGAGAAGTGGAATGGAGTCGCAGTCACAAAGAGAATGTTTGTTTCTGATCTCTATAACACCCTGAAATTGCAAAAAAGACAGGACCATCTTAGATCTTAGCAATCACTGGTGAGTGCTTGAAAGGGAAGCCCCGGGTATGAGCAAGATGGCGGCCGGGTGATAAGGCCGAAGGCAGCTTTCTGTCTAGCCTCCGGAGCCATGATACACATGATACGCACAGCTGAGAGAGGATGCTCCCCAGGGCTGCTTTCGGCATCTGGCGAGCAGAGACCCAGCTGGGCACATTTAGAGGCAGTAAGAAGAATGACCACGCTATCTTATGCATAAGATTTCTTCTCGCTTGGGAGCGATTTGTCGTGGCAGCTGAACGTGCCATGGTTGCTGGAGAGATTGGATTGCAAAAAACACAGTTGATGGACAGAATGTAGAACAATGTCATACATTCACCCCAGTACAAGGATCTGGGCCTTAATCCATCGTTTTTTTGCACTCCACACCACCCCCGGTTAGACACTGGCTATATGAAAATCAGCTCTGACCCTGTGCCTCATGGGAACAGTCCAGTCCGAACTACCAAGCCATGTCTTTCCCAGACCGGAACCAAGCATCCAAGGACCGGTTTCTGGCTATCAGCCTTCATCAGCCTGGATAGCTTGACTCCAGTGGTGTGGAGAGCCTGGGACTCACGTCTGAGCATACCCAGCCCACTCGGTGTGAAAATTGCAAAAAACACAGTTGATGGACAGAATGTAGAACAATGTCATACATTCACCCCAGCACAAGGATCTGGGGCTTAATCCATCGTTTTTTTGCACTCCACACCACCCCAGGTTAGACACTGGCTATATGCAAATCAGCTCTGACCCTGTGCCTCATGGGAACAGTCCAGTCCGAACTACCAAGCCATGTCTTTCCCAGACTGGAATCAAGCATCCAAGGACCGGTTTCTGGCTATCAGCCTTCATCAGCCTGGATAGCTTGACTCCAGTGGTGTGGAGAGCCTGGGACTCACGTCTGAGCATACCCAGCCCACTCGGGGTGAAAATTGCAAAAAACACAGTTGATGGACAGAATGTAGAACAATGTCATACATTCACCCCAGTACAAGGATCTGGGCCTTAATCCATCGTTTTTTTGCACTCCACACCACCCCGGGTTAGACACTGGCTTTATGCAAATCAGCTCTGACCCTGTGCCTCATGGGAACAGTCCAGTCCGAACTACCAAGCCATGTCTTTCCCAGACCGGAATCAAGCATCCAAGGACCGGTTTCTGGCTATCAGCCTTCATCAGCCTGGATAGCTTGACTCCAGTGGTGTGGAGAGCCTGGGACTCACGTCTGAGCACACCCAGCCCACTCGGGGTGAAAATTGCAAAAAACACAGTTGATGGACAGAATGTAGAACAATGTCATACATTCACGCCAGTACAAGGATCTGGGGCTTAATCCATCGTTTTTTTGCACTCCACACCACCCCGGGTTAGACACTGGCTATATGCAAATCAGCTCTGACCCTGTGCCTCATGGGAACAGTCCAGTCCGAACTACCAAGCCATGTCTTTCCCAGACCGGAATCAAGCATCCAAGGACCGGTTTCTGGCTATCAGCCTTCATCAGCCTGGATAGCTTGACTCCAGTGGTGTGGAGAGCCTCGGACTTACGTCTGAGCATACCCAGGCCACTCGGGGTGAAAATTGCAAAAAACACAGTTGATGGACAGACTTTAGAACAATGTCATACATTCACCCCAGTACAAGGATCTGGGCCTTAATCCATCGTTTTTTTGCACTCCACACCACCCCGGGTTAGACACTGGCTATATGCAAATCAGCTCTGACCCTGTGCCTCATGGGAACAGTCCAGTCCGAACTACCAAGCCATGTCTTTCCCAGACCGGAATCAAGCATCCAAGGACCGGTTTCTGGCTATCAGCCTTCATCAGCCTGGATAGCTTGACTCCAGTGGTGTGGAGAGCCTGGGACTCACTTCTGAGCATACCCAGCCCACTCGGGGTGAAAATTGCAAAAAACACAGTTGATGGACAGAATGTAGAACAATGTCATACATTCACCCCAGTACAAGGATCTGGGCCTTAATCCATCGTTTTTTTGCACTCCACACCACCCCGGGTTAGACACTGGCTATATGCAAATCAGCTCTGACCCTGTGCTTCATGGGAACAGTCCAGTCCGAACTACGAGAGATTGGATGGCAAGCGCAAAGGGCAGGACAGTCCCAAATCTGGCAACCCAGACTGGCATGGGAGAAGGAGCCGGTGACAATGCAGATAACAAGCCGGGAGTATTAGGGTTAGTCAAAGTGGCCATCGGCCCCCCCCAGGTGGGGGAGCAGACCAGATTCAGAAAAGAGGCAAGGGAGACTCCTCCTCCTTCCCTTGACCATCCAGCACTACTATTGTTGACTTACTTTGTAAACAGATGGGGATTCCAGACTGCAGACTGAGGATAAAGCTGAGGTGACAGGCATGATGCCCCCCTGTGGAGTCAGTGCAGTAGGAGCAGGCAGAGCTAACTGGCATTAGCAGACAATGAGGTGGATCCGTTGATAGCTTGGGAGGTTTAGGGGACCACCTTCTAGGATAACTGGCAACAGAATAAGAGGTAAATCACCCCTCAGCTTTGACATGTTCAGACCCAGGCACAGATAGGAAGGTAGGGGAGGGGCCTGTAGGAAGAGAGGGAGGCCCGAGCCAAATTGAAGGAGAGTGCAGTCTTCGAGGGATGGGAGGGGGGCATCAGACCAGGGCCTAATAATGCAGTGACCTTTCGAATATGTCAGTCCTATAAGCCCTGCAAGCATTGTAGAATTTTGTTCACTGGGACTAGGAAAGCTGGAACAGTTCTTGATGCTAATGAGGGCCTCTTCTCATTATCTGATGGGACATAGTGGTCTGAGGAGGTATCAGACTCAACCAGTGAATTCAAGGGTACTGCACCCAGCGATCTCAGTGATCCCTTGGATGGAATTGCTTCATCAGCAGCTCGTGAGGTTGTCATAAAGGGCGAGCAGCAAGTAGCCGCAGGTAAAGGTTTGAAATGGGACTACTCTCTGACTGCGCATCTAGAGGGTCCTGAAGACCCTACTAAATTGGAACCACCCCACCTTAGAGACCATTTTCCAGTATATCAAGAAACACAGGAAAGACAGCCATATGCATTGCTGCAGGGTTCAATTCGCGACAAGTAAGCTGCAAGGGGTAGTTTGCAAGGTGGCCAAGACATGCGCTGGTATATTTGAGTGAATAGATGACCACAAAACTTCGAATTGTTGGAATTGGTACTTTCTGGTTGTGTAGTATGTAAATATTGCATGTATAAACACATACTATATGCAAAACAATATGAACATCATGTATTTTGGGGCATACATCACACTTGGAAATATTACTAGCAGTACTAGACCCAACTGTGTTGAAATAACATCAATAATATGCACACTTAGAACAGATCCTATTCTAACATCCCCCCCAGCACCCTTATACAGTGCAACACATTGTCAACCTCAGGTCCACCCTAGCAATTCTTAGAATTCACTACCACACAGTTATAGGGTGCTTCCCAGTTCACAACAATATCAGAAATATGTACATACAAAGAATTTCTTACACTTTATAGCAGCACCACTGGCTGAGGCCGCAAAGGTAAAACCAATGTCAACAGTAGTGTTCTTGTGGCAAGAAATCAACATGTAAGGCAACACCACTGGCCAGTGTTGTGAATCACAGACGGTCATTAGACAGTCACTCCCACACACACACTCAATCCGAACCGATAAGCACAACAACGGATATCAGGCAGGTCCATATGGAATGGGCTTGCACACATACATACACAGCGCGGTAATGCGGTGCAACTGATACCAACCCGGTCAATTGATAGCACACTGCAGACCCTGTGGTCCAAGCCTCCCTCCACCCTCTAACTCACCATGACTGTTATACGCCCACAGATGGAAGATAACCAGCCCTCCTCCGTGATACTAGGCTACACGGGGCTGAAGTCACAATTAGTCAGTGTCCCCTGGAAGCAGATGGGGTAGGTAGCAGGAATAATTAGGAGGTAGTCGTCAACTGGGGGCTTAGCAGCTAGTCTGGAATTTCACCCACTGGATGTGGAGCAGAAGGGGGCTGAGAGCAATTGTCGGTCACTCAAAAGGGTTCCACAAGGGCCTTCTGGCACCAGCCCAGTTTTGCAAAGCACAAGAGGGTCACACAGTCTCCTATCCTGCTTCAGATCACTCTCTGAAATGTTCCCTCAACCCAGTCAATCACTATCACTACCCAAACTTGAGCCAGTAAAGACTCCCTGGCAACACAATGTCTTCGGGGAGAGGTCAGTTGGTCCGCGGTGCTCGGGGCCTAAAAGCAAACAATCGATGAATGGAGAATGAATCAGGGGAGCCTTTTAGAAGAAGCAGGCATCTCATCAGGTGCACGTTGATTAGAGTTAAGACCCATGCCATCCAGGCAAAATATCTGGTCCACAGACTCCTAGGACCAACGAAAACAGGATCTGAAAAAAATTGAGGAATAAGGCAAAATGTTTGGGGGAAGACCACTCTAAGACTGAAATATCTAACAACCACCAACTTCAATATAGTGCTTCACATTGGAGATGGTGGACAGCCACAGCACTGTCCAGGGCATAATTATGCATTTTACAGTAATGGAGATCATCTGGACTCCCCCCCCCCCTCCACCGAAGACTGTAAAATTGAGCTCCTGAGACTTTCAGCATATATAGTTAGTTTACACGTCTAAATATATATAAATTAGTGTAAATTGTTCAATGAACATAAGTTTCTTCTGTCTTCTTTATTTTCTTGCCCAGCCAACACGGGTTTTGTTGTATGGGGAGTTCAAACGACTTCTTTAGGGCTATAAAATACAGGGGGGCCGCTTCAGAGAACGAACTTACAACAAAATCCTAAACTTACTACTTTTCGTTTTTACAGAAGGCATTTAGTAGTTTTAAATTAGGATTTTGCCTTAAGTTAGGATTTTGTCTTAAATTAGGATTCTGTCTTAAGTTAGGATTTTGTCCAAAATTAGGATTTTGTCCTAAATTTGGAATTTTGTCCTAAATTAGGAATTTGTCTTAAATTAGGATTTTGTCTTAAGTTAAATTTAAGTTTACCTTAAGACACATTTCTAATTTAAGACAAAAACCCTACTTAAAACAAAATCCTAATTTAGGACAAAATCCTAATTTAAGACAAAATCCTAATTGAGGACAAAATCCTAAATTAAGACACAATCCTAATTTAAATCAAAATCCTAATTTAGAACAAAATGCTAATTTAAGACAAAATCCTAATTTAGGACAAAATCCTACTTTAAGACAAGATCCTAATTTAAGCCAAAATCCTAACGTAAGACTACTAAATGCCTTCTGTGAATGCCAAAAATATTACATTTAGGATTTTGTTGTAAGTTAGTTCTGTGAATCGGGCCCAGTAACTCCATCTTCCCATAATCATCTACACTTCCAAGTGTGGTAGACCTACCTCGTTAGCGAGTACGCTAGATGGGAAAGGATGTAGCCTTAGAGCTAGAGCGGGCTACCTCGAAGCTGGGGACCGGGTTTGAGTCTCGGCAATGACGGTCAGCATCTTGTGATTCTGGGAAAATCACGTAATCTCCCCTAACAAAAAGGAATGTGTCCTTCTTTAACTAAACTGGTGCTATGTAAAGCTCTTGATACCCGATGCCTCGGGTCTAGTTTGCGCTATAAAAAACTAGAAAAATCTGTTCTGCCACATCTGAAAACAGAGAATGGACTCAACTCGGTCTACCGGTTAGTTTTCAACTAGCACGTATGCCATAGTAATCCAATTCTGTGGTGTGATATGTAGTTTGCACACTACAGCCACTTGTTTATTGTATTTTATAGCCCTGAAGAAGTCAGGGGGAGCTCCCCATACGATGAAACACGTGTTGGCTGGGCAAAAGAAGTTAAGAAAATAAAGAACACAGAAGAAACTCAAGTGCACTGAACTTTTTACATGAATTGGTATATATTTTGACATGTGCTCAGGGCATTGGATATATTGTTTGAATGATCATCCAAATCTATGTTTAAGGAGGTAGGGTGATTCCTCCTTCCCTTGAAGCACCGTTTCTGATATCAGGGCCTATTATACAAACCTGAGAATAGTTGGCACCACACTCAACCCCAATAAAATTCATCCAATCTTGTTCTATATATAGTTTGTTGGCATACATGGAGACACTAATGCTCTTTATACTGTTAGGAGCTGACTACATGGGAGTGGCATGCTGTTTAACCCCTTCCATGCTCATGACGGAACGGTTCCGTCATGAGCTACGGTTGAGCTGTGCTCATGACGGAACCGTTCCGTCATGACCACGCCCGTTTCTATTACGGCCCAGCACCGGAGGGGGAAACGCGGTCGCACGGAAAAGGTTAAACTGTCAGTAGGTCCCTAAAAGCTGGAGTGTTTTTATATCATTATTTGTTGCAGTATCAATACATTTGGTTTAAAAGGGGTATCAGAGCCTTCATTTTTTTATGTCCGTCCAAAGTACTGTTTGTCACTAAAAGAGTGACAATACTCAGAAGTCAGAGGGTCTGTTTCACTTTCATTTTCCAAGGCCAATAAATGAGGCAGAAATGTGCTTGTATATAATATTTTTCATCAATTTAGTACAGGTTCAATAGATTTTTGACATACCAATACCTTTCTATACAAAATATTGTGCATATTTTCAATAAATGTATATTGTAAGATTGTAAAAAACTTCACTGGTATTACTTTTCCGATTTTGTGTCTTTTGTACTGACAGATATATACCAGTCAGGTGTTAACAGGTCAATGTTTTCATTGTTGCCTATTTTCAGTAATGAATAGATTTGCCCCATTTTTACTATTATCAACTAGAGTACTAATAAATAGCATTTAATCAGCATTGCACTTAACCTGGATAAAGTCTACATTTTGTGTTGCACATTAGGTACCCTGTAACCTTACAAAAATTGGGCTAAAACTTAAAATACAGATGCCCTTGAAAAGCATTCTAAATAAACATAAGTTGCAAAAGTGTGGATACATGTGCTATTAAATACATGTTTCAGTGCCTTGTGTGTATTTGTGTTAATGCGTCCCTATTGCTGTTTGCGTGTTTGAGCTTGATTTTATGTGCATCCATATTGCTGTATGTGTGTTGATGCTTGATTTTGTGTGCTACTGAGTATGTGTGAATCCAAATGAAGTTTCAGAGTGTAGGTCTCTGTGGAACTGTGCCTAAGTCAAAGTATGTTTGTGTTTTTTTAATATGTGTGTTATCATCTTTAGCAAAATCTGTGGTTCTCCCACCTCATTTGCGGCTGCCCGCGGCGTAGGCAGTGGGCCCCTTCGCGCAAGAACCACACTCCATACTGTTACTTGAAGCGTAAAAAGCCATTTTATTAGGACAAGATTGCAACAATTTCGATTTTATTAAACAGTACATAAATGCAATAAATATACTTTTCCCATCCCATACCGATTCATTCTTCATTCATCCTTCTCAAAACCATCTCACCTGTTTTACTCTTCCCCATTCACTCAGTGACCTCCTTCCTCTCCCCATTCTCACCTTCACTTGCCCTCCAAGCATCCTCTGTTGAATTTCCTTCATTGCCTCCCGTGCCCCGCTATCAATCACCCGTGTACCGGTCTCCCCCCAGAGGGGTTAATCCGTCCTACCTCCCCCCAGTTCCTGGGCACCTTTCGCCTCATGTCAGCCGACCCTGAAGCACCCAGTGAACGACCAATCCACCACCTAAACTTGCGTCCCGTACAAAAGTACTATTGTTGGGGCAGTTGTTAGTCGCAAAAGGTGACCATCCTAAGCAGGAACACTGGCTCCTCCAGTTCCTGTGCACCTAATGCTTCTACGGCACCCAGTGGATGAAAATCCACCACCTCAACATGCGTCCTGCATAAACAATTACCATTTCCTGGCCAATCCTCATCTGGAAAGGTGCAGTGAAAGACCATCTACCACCTGGACCTGTGTCCCGTGTAAACAAGTAACATTTCCGGGATAATTCTTGTCCGTAAAAGGTGCCCCCATCGCAGTGAACGACCATCCACCACCTGGACTTGCGTTCCGTGTGAACAAGCAAAATTTCCGGGTGTTAGACCTGACATCATTGGCATGAGTCTCTCCTCCATTTTTTCTGTTTGCCTCCTCTGTTTACGATGTTTTTGCTGGTATATTGCTTTGGGCACTGTGCCACTGCTGATCAGTGCCACAGTGCAAGTGCTCCCTATGTGAAATTGCTGTATTGATTGACTTCCATGTTTGGCTTATTTGGTTTACTGTTAGTCCCTAGTAGAGTGCACCAGGAGTGCCAGGGCTTGTAAATACAAATGCTGCTAGTGGGCTTGCAGCACGTGTTGTGCCACCCACAAGAGCGGCCTAGTAAAAGTATGTCTGAAGGTCTACCATTGCTAGACCACGTGCAGTCTGACTGTCACGAGGACTGCGCAAGTACACCTACTTGCCAGTCCCTAAACCTTCCCTTAACTTCATGTTAGTCACCCCTATGGTAGACCCACGGGCAGGGTGCATTGTAAGCATAAGGTAGGACAAGCCTGACAAGGTTGGCATGTCCTAATAGTGAATTACAGCCATATTCATTTTTCACTATTGTAAGGTAACCTGCTCTCCATCAGTTAGAATGGGCTGCCAGGATTATTAATGCTATAATCCTAGCGGGCTCGGGGAGCATGGTGCAATGTCGAGTTTGGTATCCCTGAACTCAGGGTTTAATAACGCATCCGTTTGTGTGGATGGTTTTTGGACTCTGTGTTTGAAAATAGCACTTTTAGAAAGTAGCTATTTTCTTGTCTAACTGTCTACCGGTCTCTGCTGGTTCTGGTGTGCATGTGACAGGAGCTGGGTGGCTCCAGAGGTCTGAATGAGTCAGTGTGGGATGAGTGGGGCATTTGCATTGAGAGTAGGGGAAGAGTAGCTCCTGATAGCCTGCCCTGCCTGATACAATGCTGGCTCCGCCCCCCTGCCAGGCGACTGATGACTCTGTGCCTGCCAGGGACTTTCCTGGCCCCCCTCCTGTCGGGCAACTGATGGCCCTGCCCCTGCCAGTGACAATGCTGGCTCCGCTCCTGCTGGGCGGCTGAGGACTCTGCCCTGCACAGTGAATAGGCCAGGTGCCTAGGCCTGGCAACACCCACAACAAACCCAAGATGGGGGTAAATTCCCCTGCATGGACAAAGGGATCAAAGCCAAAAAGGGGTATAAGAGAAGGACCCCTGAACCAAGAATTTAGATCACTTCTGACAAGGAAACCTGAACCAAGGACAAGAAGCCTGCTGATCCAAGGACTGTCTAACCCTTCTGCCAGAGTGCTGTTTGTTGGGGGAATCCTGCAGTTGCTTCTTTATTTTTGCCAAGGAACCAGGAGAGAGGAACTGAGTGTGTACTCTCAAGCTTGCTAAGAAAATCTCCAAGGGCTGGAAGAAGTGCCAGCCTCCTGTTGAAGTCACAGGGTCAAAGGACTTCATTTGTTTGCTGAAAGTGCTTGTTGCTGGAACCTGAAATCCAGCACCTCTGAAGAAATCCAGCAATCTCGACGCCGGCGGACGCCGCCGAATCCAGCTCGACATCGTGAGTAACGGCTCAAGTGTCCCGCACCTTCGACGCCGGCCGCCGGGCCCGATCGACGCCAGTAGCAACGCCAGTGAGTAGCGAGTTCGGCTCCAGCTCCAAGTGACCCTGTGTCGACGCCGCCGCAGATCGCATCGACCTCGAGCCCTATCGACGCCGTGAGCGCTGCTCACTCTTGCAACATCGACATCGACGACGACGTATCCTGCTTCATCTCGCGAGCGCTGCTCCCGCCTGACTTTGGTCGATGCCGCTGCAGATCGCCCCGACTCCGAGGCCCGATCGACGCCGAAGACGCGACGCCGGACATCTCGACGCCGCTGATCATCGAGTGCTTCACTTTTCCAAGGTACTGTGTTGTGGGGGTCTGTGCGACTCCGGGCTCGACATAGCGCTCCTCGCGGTCGACGCCGAACCTTTGGATTAACTTTGCCTCAACGTCGTGTGACTCCCGTGTGGGTTACATTGTTGCCAAGAACTGTGTTTTAAAGAAGAAGAGTTGCTTTTGTTACTAAAGACTTTGTGCTAAGAAGAAACCGTGCTTGAATTATTATTTTTCCTTCCAAGAGTATTTATTAAGATTGTGGTATATTTTTGTCGTTATTTGGTCTTGTGCCAAGCTTTATATAAACATTCTTATTTTTATAATACTACTGTGTCGTGTCCATTTGTAGTGTATTCACTTTATTACTGTATGTGGTCATAAATGCTTAACGCACTGCCTCTGAGATAAGCCTGTCTGTTTTGCCAAGCTACCAAGGGGGTGAGCAGGGGTTATCTAAGTGTGTGATCCCCTTGCCCTGACTGGAAAAGGTGTGTCCCTATTTGTCAGAAGTGTATACCTCTGCCAACTAGAGACAGCCGCTTCTAACATTGGTGGGTCAGCGGTGAGGATTTGATCTTTGCATTTATGACCCATGTGCAGTGATTAGTGTGCGCTACATAGTGAAAGCAGACCATAGCGCAGCCACAATCTGTTTTGGTTGGATATCCTATTTTTGTTCTCCGCTTTCCTGGAGCTTGATTTTTGAAACTGCCAGTTTTCACCATGAGTGATGCCGAAGTCACTACCCCTGTTGTTGTTGTGGAGGAGTTTGATAGGAGTAAGATAAAGGATTACAAGTTACAGGATCTGAAATCCTTTTGCAAGCAATTTAAAGTTCCTATCACAGGCTGCAAAAACGAACCAGAATATCTCAAAGCATTGCAGGCCTGGTTAGAGGCCAGAGATCCCTCTGATCCGGTGGTGGTACCGACAGGGGAAGGGGAGGAGGAGGTGCCAGTGAATGGGCCCACATCCCCTCCTGGCAGCAGTGTTTCCTCCAAAGGTCTTTCTCCTGAAGAAAGAGAAGAAAGGGCGAAGGAGCGAGCATACAACATGGAAATGGCAAAACTTAAGATAAATGGGCAGTTGGAGATTGAGAATGCAAGAGGCAGGAGAGAAGCTGATCTGGAGATCAAAAGGTTGGAGTTTGAAAGAGAGAAGTTAGTTTTGGAGCGTGATACCAGGTTGAGGGAGTTGGAGCTCAAAGCTAAAGAGTTAGAATTGAATCCCTCTGGTGGCAGCATCCCATCTGTGCCTGCAGAAAGTAGGTTTTATTTTCCCAAAGATGTGATCAAATATTTTCAGAAGAATGAGGATATTGGTCAATGGTTTAAAGCATATGAGTTAGCATTGTTGGCCCACCGGGTCCCTGAGAAGGATTGGGGAGCGGGGTTGTGGGGTCGCTTTGTGAATGAGGGAAGAGATACCCTGTTAGACATGCCTGTTGAGGATAGGATGTCTTATACTCATATGAAAGATGCTTTAATGTTAAGGTATGGCCTAACCCCAGAAAAGTACAGACAGGCCTTTAGAGAATGTAAGAAGTTGCCTGGTACTACGTGGGTGGAATATGTGTCATATTTTTGCAGAGCCATGGATGGTTGGGTAAAGGGCAGCAAAGTGGAAAGTTATGATGCTCTTTATGATTTGTTTGCTTGGGAGCACTTGTCTAATAACTGTTTTCCAGGGCTGCGCCAGCACCTTATTGATAGCAAGATATCTAACCCTAGAAAACTTGCTGAGGAGGCGGACCGCTGGGTCAGTACCAGGGTCCACAAGGGTCCAGTGGGAGACTCAGCCAAAGGTGGGCAGGGTCCCCAGCAGAAGAGTGGGGGGGACAAGGGTAAACAGAGGGAGTTCCAGAAAGAGCCCCAAAGTAATCCCCAAGGGAACCAAGGGAAGGGTTCCCAGCCTCCCCCTGTGAAGAAATCAGAGGCCCCGCCAGGTAAACCTGGTCATAGGGGCCCAATGACCTGCTTCGCTTGTAAGCAGGTGGGACACCGTTTTTATGATCCTCAGTGTCCCTTGAAGAACTCTAGTGCACCACCCAGTGCACCACCCCGTCAGTTGGCGAGTGTAGCCCTGGGAGGGGAGGAGATGGTTGCCCATGGTGGGGAGGGTCCCGCAGAGATGTCCCTGGTCTCTTTAGGAGACATGGAAATGGTCCCTCCACCCCCCCTGCCTAGTAACACTAAGAAATATAGGCAGTGGGTGACCATTAATGGCCATATAGTGGAAGCTCTCAGAGACACCGGAGCAAGTGTGACAGCTGTCAAGTGTCACTTGGTGTCCAGAGAGCAGGTTGTTCCCCACGCATTCTACCCTGTGATAGCTGCTGACAACTCCCAGAGAGAGTGTAAGGTAGCTCAGGTTCGCTTTGAATGGGGGGGAGTTTCAGGTACTCTTCAAGTTGCTGTAAGGCCCGCCATGCCTGTTGATTGTTTCCTGGGCCATGATTTGGAAGACTCCCCTTGGGCTAAGGTGGAGAGGGAGACACATTTGAAAATGTTGGGTGTGCCAGAGTGGGTGTGTGCAACCACTCGATCGATGACAGCAAGTAAGGGTGTTGATGGGGTTCTGGAGGCTGAAAGTATGGCCCAGGACCCAGCTGTGAAGAGAAGAGGCAGGGGGCACGGGAAACCGTCCCCCGGAGTTCCCGTGGTCCAGGAGGAGGCAGACCTTGAGGGGTATGCCCTGGAACCCACAGGTGAACAAGTTGCTGAACTGGGAGACCTGCCCGAGCTGACCCACTGGCAGCAGGATGGTGGTCCCTCCAGGGAAGAATTTTGTGCAGAACAAAAAGTGTGCCCTTCTCTTGTGGGTATGAGGCAGCAGGCCTAAGCCCAGACAACAGGTGATCAGTCAGGGTCACATTTGGTCTACTGGGAGAATGATCTCCTGTATAGCGAGCCTAAGGCTGCTGAGCCTGGGTCAGCCCGTGTGCTGGTGGTACCCCAGCGCTTCAGAGCCTTCCTACTGGGTTTGGCTCATGATGTTCCTTTAGCTGGACATCTGGGGCAGGACAAGACCTATGACAGGCTTGTCACCCATTTGTATTGGCCTCAGATGAGAAGGGATACAGATATCCATTGCAAGACCTGTCAAACTTGCCAGGCAAGTGGGAAAAGCGGGCAGAAGCAGAAGGCTCCCCTCCAACCTTTTCCCGTGGTCAGTACCCCCTTTGACCGGGTGGGGATTGACATTGTTGGGCCCCTGGACCCCAAGACAGCCCTGGGCAACAGGTTCATCCTGGTCTTGGTGGACCATGCCACACGGTACCCGGAAGCCATCCCTCTCAGAACAGTGACGGCCCCCGTGGTGGGACGGGCACTGATGGGTGTTTTCTCCCGAATGGGGTTCCCCAGAGAGGTGGTGTCAGACCGGGGCACCAACTTCATTTCCAACTATATGAAGTCTCTGTGGAAGGAGTGTGGGGTAACCTACAAGTTCACCACTCCTTACCACCCTCAAGGTAATGGGTTGGTTGAGAGATTCAACCGTACCCTTAAAGGCATGATTATGGGTCTTGAAGAACCAATGAGGCGTAAATGGGACGTCCTCTTGCCATGCCTGTTGTTTGCTTACCGTGAGGTGCCACAGAAGTCTCAAGGGTTCAGCCCCTTTGAGCTTTTGTATGGACACCCGGTAAGAGGACCTTTGAGTCTGGTCAAAGAAGGCTGGGAGCAATCTCCCAGGAAACCTCCCCAGGATGTATACAGTTACATGCTGGCCTTTAGGAACCAGACTAGGCGCTTCAGAGATCTTGCTCAGGCAAATCTGGAGGCCAGCCAGGAAGAGATGAAGCGGTGGTACGACCAGAAGGCCACTCTGGTAGAGCTTCAGCCTGGACAGAAAGTTTGGGTCATGTCCCCTGTGGAACCTTGTGCGCTCAAGGACAGGTGGACTGGACCATTTGTGGTTGTGGAGAAAAAGAGCGATGTCACCTACATGGTGGACTTAAAGTCTCCCAGGAACCCCTTGCGGGTCCTGCATGTCAACCGTTTGAAGCCCCACATAGAAAGGTCCGAAGTGGGCATGCTCCTAGCTACAGATGCTGGAATGGAGGAGGAGAGTGAGCCTCTTCCTGACCTCCTGTATGCAAAAGAGCAAGATGGGTCAGTGGATGGTGTTGTCCTCTCTGACACACTGACCCCTGAACAGCAGCAGGATTGTCGCCAATTGTTGGGACAATTCCCTGATCTGTTTTCCTTGATTCCTGGTGTCACTCAGTGGTGTGTCCATGATGTGGACACCGGGGACAGCACTCCTGTGAAGCACAAGGCTTACAGAGTGACTGACAAGGTCAGAGCATACATCAAGGAGGAGGTCTCCAAAATGTTTGCCTTAGGGGTGGTTGAGTCCTCTAGCAGTCCTCGGGCCAGCCCAGTGGTCTTGGTCCCAAAGGCTGCAGCGCCTGGTGCTTCACCAGAACTTCGGTTCTGTGTGGATTACCGAGGACTCAATTCAGTCACCAAGACTGACGCGCACCCCATCCCCAGAGCTGATGAGCTCATAGATCGGTTGGGGGCTGCCCGGTACCTTAGTACGTTTGATCTAACGTCTGGGTACTGGCAGATCGCCTTGACTGATGGGGCAAAAGAGAGGTCACCATTCTCCACACCAGATGGGCACTACCAGTTCCGGGTTATGCCCTTTGGGATGAAGAATGCCCCTGCCACCTTCCAGAGGTTGGTCAACCAGGTCTTGGCTGGACTGGAGGATTTCAGTGCCGCCTACCTGGACGACATCGCAGTGTTCAGCGCCAGCTGGGAGGAACACTTGCGCCACCTCCAGGAAGTGTTATTGGCCCTGCGCAGAGCAGGCCTCACAATCAAAGCCAGTAAGTGCCAGATTGGGCAGGGTTCAGTGGTGTACTTGGGGCACCAAGTAGGGAGCGGCAAGGTGGCCCCCCTGCAACCCAAGATTGATACCATCCTGGCATGGGCACCGCCCAAAACCCAGACTCAGGTGAGAGCCTTCTTGGGTCTCACGGGTTATTACAGGAGGTTCGACAAGGATTATGGTAACATTGTGCACCCCTTGACTTCGCTGACTTCCAGGAAGCAGCCAAGACTTGTGATCTGGACTGACGCCTGTCAGACGGCCTTTGACACCCTGAAAACTGCAATGTGCACAGCACCCATACTCCAGGCACCTGACTTTTCTAAAGAAATTGTTGTTGTCCAGACGGACCCTTCAGAGCATGGCGTGGGGGCTGTTCTAGCTCAGGTGAATGAAGAGGGACGAGACTTACATGTAGCCTTCATTAGTAGGAGGTTACTTCCCAGGGAACAGAGGTGGAGTGCGATAGAAAGAGAAGCATTTGCTGTGGTCTGGGCGCTGAAGAAGCTAAGACCCTACCTGTTTGGGACTCACTTCCGGGTTCAGACAGACCACAGGCCCCTCAGATGGTTGATGCAGATGAGGGGTGAGAATCCAAAGCTGTTGAGGTGGTCCATTTCCCTACAGGGGATGGACTTCACGGTGGAACACCGCCCTGGCACAGATCACGCCAATGCTGATGGTCTGTCCAGATTTTTCCGCCTTAGTGATGAGGACTCCCTAGGGTAAGGGTAGTTCTCCCCACATTTCAGCTGAAGGGGACACGTGTTAGACCTGACATCATTGGCATGAGTCTCTCCTCCATTTTTTCTGTTTGCCTCCTCTGTTTACGATGTTTTTGCTGGTATATTGCTTTGGGCACTGTGCCACTGCTGATCAGTGCCACAGTGCAAGTGCTCCCTATGTGAAATTGCTGTATTGATTGACTTCCATGTTTGGCTTATTTGGTTTACTGTCAGTCCCTAGTAGAGTGCACCAGGAGTGCCAGGGCTTGTAAATACAAATGCTGCTAGTGGGCTTGCAGCACGTGTTGTGCCACCCACAAGAGCGGCCTAGTAAAAGTATATCTGAAGGTCTACCATTGCTAGACCACATGCAGTCTGACTGTCACGAGGACTGCGCAAGTACACCTACTTGCCAGTCCCTAAACCTTCCCTTAACTTCATGTTAGTCACCCCTATGGTAGGCCCACGGGCAGGGTGCATTGTAAGCATAAGGTAGGACAAGCCTGACAAGGTTGGCATGTCCTAATAGTGAATTACAGCCATATTCGTTTTTCACTATTGTAAGGTAACCTGCTCTCCATCAGTTAGAATGGGCTGCCAGGATTATTAATGCTATAATCCTAGCGGGCTCGGGGAGCATGGTGCAATGTCGAGTTTGGTATCCCTGACTTAGGGTTTAATAACGCATCCGTTTGTGTGGATGGTTTTTGGACTCTGTGTTTGAAAATAGCACTTTTAGAAAGTAGCTATGTTCTTGTCTAACTGTCTACCGGTCTCTGCTGGTTCTGGTGTGCGTGTGACGGGAGCTGGGTGGCTCCAGAGGTCTGAATGAGTCAGTGTGGGATGAGTGGGGCATTTGCATTGAGAGTAGGGGAAGAGTAGCTCCTGATAGCCTGCCCTGCCTGATACAATGCTGGCTCCGCACCCCTGCCAGGCGACTGATGACTCTGTGCCTGCCAGGGACTTTCCTGGCCCCCCTCCTGTCGGGCAACTGATGGCCCTGCCCCTGCCAGTGACAATGCTGGCTCCGCTCCTGCTGGGCGGCTGAGGACTCTGCCCTGCACAGTGAATAGGCCAGGTGCCTAGGCCTGGCAACACCCACAACAACCCAAAATGGGGGGAAATTCCCCTGCATGGACAAAGGGATCAAAGCCAAAAAGGGGTATAAGAGAAGGACCCCTGAACCAAGAATTTAGATCACTTCTGACAAGGAAACCTGAACCAAGGACAAGAAGCCTGCTGATCCAAGGACTGTCTACCCCTTCTGCCAGAGTGCTGTTTGTTGGGGGAATCCTGCAGTTGCCTCTTTATTTTTGCCAAGGAACCAGGAGAGAGGAACTGAGTGTGTACTCTCAAGCTTGCTAAGAAAATCTCCAAGGGCTGGAAGAAGTGCCAGCCTCCTGTTGAAGTCACAGGGTCAAAGGACTTCATTAGTTTGCTGAAAGTGCTTGTTGCTGGAACCTGAAATCCAGCACCTCTGAAGAAATCCAGCAATCTCGACGCCGGCGGACGCCGCCGAATCCAGCTCGACATCGTGAGTAACGGCTCCAGTGTCCCGCACCTTCGACGCCGGCCGCCGGGCCCGATCGACGCCAGTAGCGACGCCAGTGAGTAGCGAGTTCGGCTCCAGCTCCAAGGGACCCTGTGTCGACGCCGCCGCTGATCGCATCGACCTCGAGCCCTATCGACGCCGTGAGCGCTGCTCACTCTTGCAACATCGACATCGACGACGCCGTATCCTGCTTCATCTCGTGAGCGCTGCTCCCGCCTGACTTCGGTCGACGCCGCAGCAGATCGCCCCGACTCCGAGGCCCGATCGACGCCGAAGACGCGACGCCGGACATCTCGACGCCGCTGATCATCGAGTGCTTCACTTTTCCACGGTACTGTGTTGTGGGGGTCTGTGCGACTCCGGGCTCGACATAGCGCTCCTCGCGGTCGACGCCGAACCTTTGGATTAACTTTGCCTCGACGTCGTGTGACTCCCGTGTGGGTTACATTGTTGCCAAGAACTGTGTTTTAAAGAAGAAGAGTTGCTTTTGTTACTAAAGACTTTGTGCTAAGAAGAAACCGTGCTTGAATTATTATTTTTCCTTCCAAGAGTATTTATTAAGATTGTGGTATATTTTTGTCGTTATTTGGTCTTGTGCCAAGCCTTATATAAACATTCTTATTTTTATAATACTACTGTGTCGTGTCCATTTGTAGTGTATTCACTTTATTACTGTATGTGGTCATAAATGCTTAACGCACTGCCTCTGAGATAAGCCTGTCTGCTTTGCCAAGCTACCAAGGGGGTGAGCAGGGGTTATCTAAGTGTGTGATCCCCTTGCCCTGACTGGAAAAGGTGTGTCCCTATTTGTCAGAAGTGTATACCTCTGCCAACTAGAGACAGCCGCTTCTAACACCGGGCCAATCCTTGTCCGTGAAAGGTGCCTCCATCCTGGTGGATGACTATAGATTCCTTCTTAACCTTAACCCTGCAGTCCCTGCACTATACGGACTACCGAAAGTCCACAAAAATCCCAAAGACCCCCCCATGAGGCCCATTGTATCAAGTATAGGGTCATTAACAGAGCCACTTAGCAAATACGCTGACATTTTTCTGCAACCATATGTAACCCAGCAGAAAGCGTATATCAAGGAGACAGCTGCAATTATCAAAAAAGTTGAAAACTTACCTTTTAACCCAGAAACACAATACCTTGTGACTCTCGACATTGAGGCGCTTTATACAAATATACCTCAAGATAGTACGATTGATATGAGAAGTACTTTATTGCACCCACGCAAGAGTGACCTTACCCCCCATGAATTATTTATTATTGAGTGTGTAACCATTGTTTTGAAAAACAACATTTTCATATTCAACAAGGACTTTTTTAAACAAGTGAAAGGCACCAGCATGGGTGCTACCTGTGCTCCCAGTCTGGCTTGCCTGTACGTAGCTCAATTTGAGGAGACGCACATATTTAATTCGATTGCCCCTTTTTTTGAAAACATTTCTGTGTGGTCACGGTTTATAGATGATGTTTTTTTATTTGGATCGGACCATTAGAAATTTTAGAAGAATTTATTTCCTGGTTAAACCTAGGAGACAGTAACCTTAAATTTACGGTACACCATGATCAACACCAATGTGAATTTTTAGATATAATAATAAAACACTATGAAGGCAGCCTACAAGTAGAACTGTTTACCAAAAAGACTGATAGGAAAATACCATGCTTCATTACAAGAGTCATCATCCACCTTGTCAAAAAAATAACATTCCCTTTGGACAGTTCTTAAGACTGAAACGTAATTGTTCCCAAAATCGTGATTTTGTTAAACATGCGGAGGTCTTGACTAAAAAATTATTGAGTAGAGTCTATCCAAAATGTATGGTTAAACAGGTATTTAAGAGAGCAAAGTATTCTAATAGAGAGAATTTCTTTCAAGAAAAAGTTAAAGAAACACAAACGGACAAACGATTAGTATTTGTAACTAATTACAGTGCAATAAGCAATAAAGTAAAAAATATAGTTAACCGTAACTGGCACCTTGTGACTAAGAAGAACAAAGAAAAGCTACCAAAACCAATCTTTGCGTTTAGGCGCAATCGCACCATTAGAAATAGCCTAGTCCATACCTATAGAGAGGATAATAAGGTATCCCAATTGAGCATTAATAAAACCCCACTTCCGTTGGGTACGTTTCCCTGCAGCAATTGTTCAAACTGTGCAAAGATAATGAAAGGTGACTGCGTGGAACACAATAAAACAAAGCACAGAGTAAATTCGTTCACTAATTGTCGATCAAAAAATTTAGTATATTTAATCAAATGTCCTTGTGATTTACTATACATTGGTGAACCGTCTTGCGAAATCCGCTTGAGGATTAACGAGCACAAATCTGATATTCGCTGTAATAAAAGAGGTGCCCCCCTGACAGACCATTGGAAGATAGCGGGTCACACCATTGAAGATTTAGTATGGTGCGGTTTAGAACTTATTACGCTCAATAGTAGAGGTGGTAATACAGACATCAAACGTAAGAAATGTGAACAATTCTTTATGTCCAGATTCAACTCAGTAAGAGAGGGACTTAATACTAAGGAAGATTGGGAACGTATTTTATAAGAACCCTTGGGGGTGGCAGATCTCCATAAAGAGGAGCAGGATGAACATATGCCCCACTGATGGTATAGACTAAGGATAGATATTAGGCCTGTGAATATACCTATAACATATGATGAGAAATATAAATATAATCTAGAAAGGTAGAACCCTTGTTGAGATAGATATTCCATCCCTTATGACATTTATTGTAATTTGGATTCATTCGAGTTTACTACCAATAATGAACAAAGGAATTAATATAGGGACAATGACTGTAATAACCCCGAATTTCATCCCAGTCGATAGATGTAACTTTGAACCAATATAAAGTGTTAGAAGACTGCATATGATAAGCGTTGTTTCTATTGCGGTCCGTGTTTTGAAACACACAGACACATTACGTGGTGTCATCAAGTAAGATGGTATGACAATAAACGGAGATTCAGCGGTCTGTGTCCCCTTCTGATATAAATAACGTTTTTTTTGGTGTTCAGACATTTAACACTAACAACCGCTATGAAACTACAATTGTAGTCCCCTGGGGACGATGCGCTTTGTTGTGACGTCACGGGGATGGCGTGTTCTCGCGAGATAATATTCGATTGTTACCGCGATAACTTGCATAAATAGCAAGAACTAGATCTACGTTCATATTCTACTTGAAAGAGGACACAAGAGACACGAGGGGAGCAGGGAGGCCGATTTGACAATAAAAGGTAAGACCAATCTCCATGCACCCGTTACTTAAACCCTTACGAGCCTAAGTTAGAGCGGCAAGCTATGCGATGACGCCAGATAGTGCAGGATGTGAAAGGAGATGGCGTTCGCAAGCTAAGAGGGTTATGTTGTGATACCGCTATATTTTTAGACCAAATCGGAGGTTTTAAATGAAGTGGGGTCAACACATGTGCAGGGTCAATATTAAATAAAGAGACTCGAACACATTAGATGAGTGACGCTTCTCTGAACTGCAGCGTAATTCTTAAAGCCATAGCTGTATAACTAGACCACAATGCGATTTAAGCAATGATAAGGGAAGATGTGGTGCACCACCGAATAAGATGCATATGTATATATAAAGGTATACTGAGTAATATGACCGATAATAGTAACACGGTAACATCTGACATCTAGAATGGAGACAGTAATAGTAGGGTGGCCTCTGGTAATGCAAAGTGGTACATAGAACAACAGAGTGCAGAAGGGCCCAAGGGGAAAATTTATTTATAGACCTATTGGTATCTTGTCCCCCAACTATACAATTAAACACACGAAAGATGCCACAGGTCTTTGTTTGATCCAATCACGATGCAGAGCCTGTAAAGTGTTCTACAAAGATAGCTGGAACTAGAAGATTACTATAGTTCAGGAGAGACATAAAGGATAATGAGTGTTGAAATACAGTACAGAATAAGAACCCAGTTCAGAATAAGAACCCATAAAAAGTACCCATCAGCCCACTCAATAGTGGAACTTCGTCATCTGGGATTTCATGTTTGAAAAATGGTGTCCAATCAGCCCTTCCTCAAGGAGAACTTGAGGCTAGCTTAGGACCCAATGGTTGAATCCTCAACCAGAGAAGATGACAGAGTTTAAGGCTGATAGGGCTTAGTTGCAGTGCTCGAAGAAAGTGTAAAAGAATATATGAAACAGAAAGGATAATGATCCAAGTGATTAAAAATACCTATCTTGATGTCAATAAGGAAACTTTATTAGGTCAGCCCATCAAGATGGTATGGTTAAAAGCAGAGTGATAATAGCGGAAAAAATAATTTGCCATTTACCATAGATGTTGTATGGTCAACATGTTTCAGCCTTTATAGGCTTTCGTCAGGACCTATGAAAACACTACTGCAACACTTACTTTTCGTGCTGTGAAAGACAACCTACAGACATTCTCAAAAGTGGTGTATCATCTCCTGTGGAAAAACATATAAGAGAACACAGAGAAAACCACACAGCAAAGAGTTATGGTGATAGCAATAATTGTCATATATATATATATATGCATTGATTTATACAATGTGTTCTTATTTACAACTTACCCAAATTTTTGGGATGAGAAACCTCGCACTAAAAAATTTTATTAGAATAATGTGTTTCAGTTCATCTTATAAATTGGATCAATACATCCAAATTAGTATTCCAGTATAGAGTTTTTTTAGAAGGATACAATATTGCAAAGTGACCGCCGTCTAGTCAGTAGCAATGACAGAGATGTATCCGTAGCTTTCCAAAAAGAATACAAATAACACGCTCTTATCTAAGTCCGTTCCTTTCATTCATAAGCATGTGCAGAATTACCCTGTTTATCTCTAAGAAAATCCGACCCTCCTGAAATAAAGTACGATGTTCAAAGTCGGAGGGACGAACAAATTTGAGCGCTGTCATAGCTATGGATGGTGCGCTCCTTGTATCTCTTGTCAGGTTTGTCAATTCTAGAAAATGTGGACAGAACAAAATTCCTTACGCAGCCTTAAGCGCACCTACCTCTCCGTCGTTGCCTCGTGCTGTTCTAAGCCGAGAACGGTCCAATCTTGATTGGTCCTTCGACTAAAACCGGAAATCTAAGAAACCGCCAATGACCTCTAGCCAAATAAGTGAGTAATTTACACCGAGAGTCAGCGCTCGTATAAAAACCGCGCGGATTCCCTGGCATTAGTATGTCTACTAATTAACTATGTTATTAATGTGCTCTATGGAAGAGGGGAATAGAATATTGCAGAGCAACTGCCATCTGTCGGTTAACAGTGCTCGTATTCTATTCCTAAACTCCTTCAAATAATAACAATCGTTTAGAACACGCAGATATCCAGGAACGCTGGTCAGAAAATCTCTCAAACGGGTTGAAAACAACCATCGTGAGGCGCTTCTGGAACCCCCAGTCAAAAAACCACCTTTGGATAGACTGGCATGTGTTACCACTTTCAACACCTCCTCCTCCAAGATCCAGAAAATAATAAGACAAAGATGGCGGATTCTGAACAGTGCCGGAGAAAACATCCCTTTACCACTTTTCTCGTTCAAAAGAGGAAGCAACCTCAGGGACGAACTGGTTCACACTAGACCACGACACACTACTGAGGAACCCACCCCTACTTTGTGGAATCTCCCTCCAGTCCAGGGACATTACCCTTGCGGGAATTGTTCAGTGTGCCCACAAACTAAAAGAACCTTAAATGTAGACATTGGTACAACTCGACCATGGGTGCTTAAACGCCACACCAACTGCAACAGCGAGAGAGTCATTTACTTAATTACCTGTCCATGTAGTTTGAGGTACATAGGAATGACGACCAGGAAAATTAAGCTACGTATACAGGAACACAAGAGCACAATCAGGCACAATAACCAAGCGACCCGCCTCCCTTCCCATTTCCTCACCGCAAAACATCATGCAGATGAGCTACAATGGGTGGTGTTGGAACAACCCTATATACCTCAACATGTCACAGATGTTTCCCATTTTTTACTAAGAAAAGAACAGAGATGGGTTTACAAATTAAAATGTGACATAGAGGGGTTGAATGATGATATCCCGTGGATACAGTTGTGAGGCTGCCCTGGTACTGCAGTACACTCCCTGGTGCCTCTAGGAACAGCACTAACAGAACAGAAGTAACAAGCAAGACACATGATGGCCAGGGTACCTGCGCTGCCTCGATACGAGCACCGCCTCAATGTGTACTTTACTCCTTCTGCTTATGAGTCATTTGTGGTTTCTCACATATTCGAAAGACCAATCAGGAATGAACCGTGCTCTGTTTCTCAGAGCAGTCGGCCATTGCGAAATGCTTATTTTACTCTGGGTCCACAAGCAAGTTGTTCACGCTGCATCATGAGCGAGCGATCTCATAAATAGACGACATGATAAGAGATACAAACAGTGCATTATCTAGAGCTAGGACAGCGCTCCAACATATTAGCCTCTATGCATCTAACAGAATTCAAGAAGAATCAGACTGTTCTAAAACTGTTCTAAACGATTGTTATTATTTGAAGGAGTTTAGGAATAGAATACGAGCACTGTTACCCGACAGATGGCAGTTGCTCTGCAATATTCTATTCCCCTCTTCCATAGAGCACATTAATAACATAGTTAATTAGTAGACATACTAATGCCAGGGAATCCGCGCCGTCTTTATACGAGCGCTGACTCTCGGTGTAAATTACTCACTTATTTGGCTAGAGGTCATTGGCGGTTTCTTAGATTTCCGGTTTTAGTCGAAGGACCAATCAGGATTGGACCGTTCTCTGTTTCCAGAGCGGTCCGCCAAATGCGAAATGTCAATCTAAAACCAGGTCGAAGAGGAAGAAGCACACGGCTCATTATTAGCATGTGGTGCTCTCTATATATGAACAACGATTGGTCCGCGTTTGAACAATACAAAGAGCCTATCAAAACGCCAAGACAGGCAACTCTCTCTAAGGTCCGCAGGCCAACTTCTTATTCTTCCGCACCGCACTGGGTCACCACCTCCCCCTCGGCTTAGAACAGCACGAGGCAACGACGGAGAGGTAGGTGCGCTTAAGGCTGCGTAAGGAATTTTGTTCTGTCCACATTTTCTAGAATTGACAAACCTGACAAGAGATACAAGGAGAGCACCATCCATAGCTATGACAGTGCTCAAATTTGTTCGTCCCTCCGACTTTGAACATCGTACTTTATTTCAGGAGGGTCGGATTTTCTTAGAGATAAACAGGGTAATTCTGCACATGCTTATGAATGAAAGGAACGGACTTAGATAAGAGCGTGTTATGTAGTGTAGCTCCTATCTTCCCAATAGGCTCTGCGCATTGGAATAATACCTACAGCAGTAAAGGCCTAGGCCAGACGTTAACTAGGTCTACTACTGTCGATACTAGACTTAAAGTTTTGGGTTTGCCAGCTTAGCTCAGAGTTCACTAGAAACTTTCTCGAATGTTCATGGAGGACTTAACTTCCCTGATTAGACAAGAAGGGATTTAGTTTCTGACAACCATAGAACATGACAACTTTGCTCTCCCCTAATCAAGAGTCAATCTCGAGAGTCGTGTGAACAAAAGGCAATTTATTTTACTCAGTCAGTACGTGCATTCTTAGTCTCATCAGAATGTAGAGAAAAGGAAGAGACGGGCGTGTTCAATAAAAAGGTGTTATTTATTGATCAGTCTCTTTTCTCGTACAAGAGAAATGGATCGATATTATTGCAATACTTATAGTTAAGTAAAGTGCATACATTAAAAGCAATAGTATAAAGTAATACTGTAAAAACATTGATATGGTTTCTAAGCCATATGATGTTTTAAAATGAATAAAATATATTACATACACATATACATTTGACTAAACGTACTCAACTGGTGTTTCTAAATACGCCTACCCCGTGTACCTGACCTAAGTCTAATACGTGGGCGGGAATAGAAAGTTACAGTTTAAGTTAAGTTTTTTTTTGCCAAGTGAATAACTAAAGAATTCTCTGTGAGGGGTTATTCAGTTCTGTACCTGGAAGTTAGGATGAATGAGGGATGGTATCTCTCTCTCTGGTCTCGATATTCCAGGCTGCCTGCGAGGGCTACCCAGAAACGCCGGGGCTGGATTCTCGGCAGGAGAAAGCAGCGCGTCTCTCAGCGCGTCAGGAAGGCGGGGCTGCTGCCAGCGGGGTCTGCTCTGCTCTCGGCTTCGGCAAGTATGGCTGCTCCGTCTCGTCACCACGCGTGTGTTTGCATATGGCAAGATCGGTAATATTTATACCTTTAAGGTGCCGAGATTGACGTAAGGATGGACATAGATACGTCAATAAAGATGTCATACGACTTGCTCGTTAGCACATTCTTTTACTAAAGTTCTCGGTGAAATCAAAACAATGGCCGCAGGGTTTTGCCCAGGTTGTCATAGGTTTGATTTGTTATGAGAACTCCGTATGCCTTATCAGGGGCTGGAGGAATATCGCTTGTCTAATTAGATCGCAAGCGTTATGACCTAATCAGATAACACGTTCCTGTGCCGTAGTGTGACTGCGTCAGATAACGGTATCTGCATCATGGGGATTTTCTGCCTCATGGGCTGACTGCTAGTTAACTTGTTGGTTTGTTTAACTAGAATAGGGTCAGGAATAGGGGGATCGATTCAGAACCGATAGGAATACATGACACCCACTCCACGCTAACTATGGACATATTTACTAATCTAGGCATAGTATAACATAGTACAACATACTATAGAGTAGTGTGTATACCTTACCACCCCAAAATACATAAATGCATTTTGAAATTTTCAAATATACGGAAAAATTGCAGACATATATATTGTATGCACTCAAGCTGTAGAATAATGTCAAAGTAATCGCATTTGTATACATTATTGCTTGTTTGGTATATGAGAATTACACATGAATTGGCTCTTAAAATAATACAGAAAAAAGGTTCGAGACCATTCCATCACAGAATAAAATATTTATGAACATGCCAGCGGGCAGCTACTGTCTATAAGCTATCTAAAATTTAGAAACCTTAGTTCTCTAAGAATAGTTCTTACTTTAAGCAGAAGATAGTGTCCCGAAAAATATGCAAAAATATTTGGGGCTGCTGGAAAAACTGCTGTCCGTGAACTGGAGCGAAATTGTTCATGTGACTTTATTTTTAAAGTTGAAGGCCGAATTCAGGGAACGCCGTGTGCGAGCTTGTTCAAAAGTCTCTATTTCTGCTCTGGAGAGAACATCATATCATTTAGGCTTTCGAAAAAACTGTCAACAGCTTCCTGGGAAAGTTCCACTAACTCGGAAATAGGTGTAATCATGCATTCTTGCGCATGATTGTCTCCATTGACATTCTGATTTGCATTACTGACAGAAGGTCGTACCTGTCCGATGCTGCTTTCATCTTGAACTTCACTACCCATCAATCGTAGTGGTGAAGCTTCCACGAATGCCGTCATCAGGATTGGTAGCCTTTGAGGGCAGCACAAAGCATGAACCTTGATCGGGCTCAACAATGTTTCTGCATCCATCGGCGCATCCGATTGTAGCGTCTGACAGGTGTCTAACACGCATTCTTCTCCGCATAGCAGACACCTCAATACAGGTAAAACACATCTTTGCCACATTGGTCGAAATGATAGAAACCAAGTCATGTTTAGGTCTCTAAGCCGGGAGAGTCCCAGGATTTTTGATATCCGGTCCCGGTATCCAATGGCTAGGATTGTTTCTTCCCTTGTCGCAAGAGTTTTGTCTGTGACATGGGTTGCCATAACGAAAAATAAGGACTAGGAATAGGATTCCTGCAATTAGTCCCAAGATCAGGGGAAGTCCGCCAAAAATCGAATGGACGAAATCTGGAAAAATACCCAGTATGGCTTTGAATGGTGTTAATGCCATAGAAAATACTGTCTTAAATACCTTTGAGACCCCATTGGTATCAGAAATATTTAAGATTTCATTCAGGATTTCCGCGAAATGTACGGGGGAATTAGTTGATAATAATGTATGTATCTCTGCAGTCGTCCTTGCGACTTGTAGATCATATGTTTCTTTTGATGACGAGAGCCTGGTAGGCGTCTGAAGAAGGACTGTTTTCATTCTGCTTAAAGTATCTATTCGAATAGAAGTAATTTTCAAATCGGGCCATGCCCTTGCCTCCCTGTCTGGGAAGGAGCTGGGGAACAATGAGCGTCCACAGCACTTGACCTTCGCAGTCGTAGTAACTAGATAAGGAGTCCCGGGCATAAGACTACAACATCTGCGGTCTACAATAAGAATGTAACTCCCATTATAGAGTCTTTGAAAGAATGGTTCTATTTCAGTTGCAGGTGCGCCTTGCTGGTGACATGAAAGGTTGTATGAATTCCCTTCACAGGCTCCATGCAAACTAATTCCGTTACACAGAAGTGTGCCACTCAGTGACATCGCACAATTGTTGCCACTAAGAAACACTTTCTGTCCTTTATTACTGACACATGCATGTGAATAGGGCAGGTTCCAAGTTGTTTTAAGGTACCCCTTTCCCAATTTCTCGTACATGCCAGCCTGTATATATTTTTGGCAGTATTGAAACCTGAAGGTTGAGATTGGAATATTTATGATTCCATGTATTATCCATTCACTGACAGGTCGTTCTGACATTGTCATTGGTAATCTTTCTAGTTTTTCAATGCTCAAGATTGTATAATCAGCACCCTTTTGTGCCATACCGATTTGTCTATCAGTAAGGTTAAAGATTTGGAATAGTGACGTTGTGTTGATTAAACGCCAAGGCACATAGCCTGAACGCAGATTTTGTAACGTCCAGCCAAGCTGTACAATAGAACGCAATTGTGACTGTCCGTGTTGTAATAACAGTAAGTCTTGCGATAATATATCGATTGCTGAAGACACAATGCTGTCCAAAGAAAAAATTCTGGAGGACAGAGTCATTAACCCATTGTCCACTACAGAAAGTGATTTTTCCAAATTAATACGGTCAATTTCCCGTATTCTCTCTGCTGTTTCAATTTGAGTAACCTTCCAGGCCTCATTGTATGCTGCATATACAGAGGCTGCTATGAAACGCTTTTGACGCTGTTTGCGTGGTCCCAAAGTGAAATCACGCAAGTCAGCACCATCAGTAAGTAAAGTTAGGTGTTGCTTAATTTCTGCCAGTGTGGAAGTTTGTAGCCATTGAAGGCATAATTTGCCCACACTGTAGGTTGTTATTATCCCTGGGTGATGTCTTTGAGGATATCTAGGGTCTGGCCTGGTCATTTTGAACCCCTGTGTTTTGTTCAGGAATCTGTCTTGACAGTTATTTGTATCTGTGGGCCAGATCAACCACTGTTTCCAATCAGGATGTGTTCTGTTTTGGTTTAATATATGGTTTACATCTATCTCTTCATCTGTAGAAGTGTTGCTAATCATTATTGGCTTTGGAATAGACGGATTAATTAAATCTTTGATTTTGGCTAAGCCAAGACAGGTGGTTTGTTGAACAGTGTCATTTAAAAATATCATTTGTTCTGGGATCATACAGGCTCTAAACAAAGCTTCTATACCCTGTACTTGCCATTCTTTTGTACCCCAAACACTTTTCAATTCAACATTTTTGTCCCAATATTCAAAACCAAAAGTATTCATTTTTTCAAAGAATGAGTCTGAATATAACAATTTTGTGTTGGTTATCATGGTTTTGGTTCCTGTCTTGTTCGACAATTTAAAATAAAATGTTTCAGCATTACTTGTGTTAAAACCTGAAAAATATGAATATTTGTCGTAAACGGTTCTTGAGCTCCCTTTTGGAGGTGTTGCACAATGTTCCCATTGATTATAATTTAAAACATTTCTAGGTTGTGCAGATCTATGTAAAAAATGGTTACCATAGTGGTTATAGCAATACATACTATCATAATTTGTAGAACCTTGCAAATAATCATGTTTGGTAAATTTAGCAGACATTACTAAGTCAGACATCATATTATTAATGCTTTCGAAGTCCCAATCATCAGCAAATGAGTTTGGTTTGGCAAAGTCACTCAATGAGATCTTAATTTGGTGTGGATATTTCAGGATCTCGACCGGACCATAAATTTCATAGTCAGTGTTGTCCCAGGCTACCCCACCAGGTATCGGATTGGCTGTGAAGTTGGCTGAAGAAAGTTCTCTTTTCTCGACGTGTGAAGATGTGTGTGGTTTGAGGATCAAGTTGATTTTCTGACTTGCTGTGTCCATTTTAGCATATTTTCCCTCAATGAAGCGTCCCAAAGTTAGTATCATGATGAGCCAAAGTATGAGGATAAATGCACCAAAACCCACCCAAAATTCAATCCATAGGGAAATCAGATATGTTTCTTTCAGTTGTTTCAAAAGTTCCTTAGCTTTGTCTTTAAAGGATTTTGATGATGGCTGTGTCTTTGATTCACTGAGGCTTTCAGAGGAATCATCGAAGTTTATGAAGTAGCCGGATGCTGTTCTGTCAATTGTTCCAATTGCTTCAGGATTTTTGTTTCTTGCATTTTCACTTGGTACTTCATAATAGATTGGTGTGTCTCTGCTAAATGTTTTTATTTGGGTTTTCAGAGGTCTCAGTTCTATTGCATTGTTGCATAGTCCTTGTTGTTCTTCTGTAGGCGTTTCGAATGTGATGAGCCTCTTCGTTAGGACCTCTGTACTGGTAGCAAACCTTGGTGTTCTGCTACTTATTGGGAGTCCACTTGGCCTACTGTTTGTTATCGGCCACATGTTGTGGTTTTACCAGGTCGATTGATACAACTCGGTTCTCCTTTTTACCAGCAAGTGGCGGTAGTACAACTGATCTTGTCCCGTTGACAGACAAGACAGGAACTGCTTTTCTGTAAGAAGGCCCAAATTCCTTCTTTACCGCGATCTTTTCCCTGACTAGATCCCCGACTTTTGGAATCCAGACAGGTCTTGCTGGGACAGGTGGTGGTTCTTCAGTGGTTGTTGGCTGTTGTTTCAACTTTATGTTGCTCAGGTCTTTTCTTGTTTTGTTTAAGTCCTGCAAAATAGCCAAACGGTCTTTGATATCAAAGCTTTTTTCTTTCACCACTGAAGTCTGACTATCAATGTCAGAGATCATCATCCTAGTTCCAAATAATAATTCGTACGCACTGAATCCCTTCAGAGAATTTCTTGGCAAGTTATTGAGACTACGTTGGACACTTATTAGATGTTTGACCCACCCAGCTCCCGAACCTAATATCCTTTCCGTTATAGCTTGCTTTATGCCTTGGTTTTTTCTTTACACCATCCCGTACCCTCAGGAAGGAAGTGAGAAGATTCCCGCTGGACTATGCTCATTTGGCCATGTTTCCCCCCAGGCTGGTGGGCTTGAGTGAAAACAATGGTCGAACGTAGCATGCTCTTAGCGTATATGCCATTTAGACTCGCAAATCTTTGTATAACAGTCCGGACGTCAGCCGAGTGCTGGTGATCTACATTATAAGTGGAACTAGCCTGTATATGTTAATCGCAACCCTTCCTTTTTACTCCTGATTTTTCCTGGAGTAGAACGACGAGGTATTAAACTGGTTCTCTCCCCACTGCGATCTCTGTTGCAGTCTGGGCAGCGTTTTACAAACATGGTGTGACGCAGGCTCATGTCTGGCCACCAGTACCGTGATTGTAATTCTTCCAGAGAATCTTTTAATTTAAGGTGTCTGAGACCCTCGCCCATATGTGCTTCTGCAATTAACAAGTTTCTCCTGTCCATGTTTGGAATCACTCTATCCCCCACTCCAGGGATTCGAGCAAAAGGGACGGAGTTTGCATCGATTATGTATGTATAATTGAGTGGATAGTTGATCGGTAACGCTGAGCAGTCGCCTTTTGATGACGTTTTCACCGCCAGCACTGTTTCACCGTCAATGTATTTTAATGTACGCTTTTTTCTAACTACGGGAGCCGATTTAGTGGCTGCCGCTGCGGCTGTTTCAGCCAATGAATTCCCTACACCGTGAACGCCATCACGCTGATGACTCAGTGAGTGAGTCACGTGAGTCTTTGGTAATTCTTTATGTAAAAGAGCTATTTGTTCCCAGAGCAGTTTCTGCTTTATTGGTGCATCTGTGTCATCTTTGTAACTGTTTTGAATCCATGCCTGCAAATCGCTGTTATATGATTTGACGCAGTAATATGAATCTGACACTATAAGTGTCGGGAATTCGCGATCCGCATTATCTAGCGCCATTTTCAATGCTATTATTTCAGTTTGTTTTTCTGAATTAGTTTCTACTGAGTGTGATTTTGTTAATAGAGGTTTTAGTTTACCTCCGCGCCACACTTCTTTTGTAATCTCACATGTGGGGTTGTATGCCTGTTCTCCCCAAACGGGGGGTTGAGCATGTCCGTCTGTATAGATTACACAGGCGTAATGTCGTAGGGGCAGAATGTCGGATGGCAGAGGGTATGTTTTTTCATATTCTAGATTTTCCATTTCTTCTAGTTCTGGATCAAAGTAGTAGTATACTTTGTCCGTTGTGATTGAATTCACCCATTGTAACCATTCTGGATCCAATGTTGTTGTTGGTAAATTACACGGTGTTGTTAATGCCTCAAAGGCTGATTCAGCTGTTCTGACTGTGATATGTCTACCGTCAGCTATGTCTTTTTCTCTAGCTATTGCGGTTTGAACTGCATGAACAATTTTTTCTTTGTTGCTGAATTTCTGTTCAGCTTCTGTGTACAAGTGTGATTTGAATGCAATTGGTACCTTTTCTCCCTCATTAGAGGTCAGGTATGTGAATCCGCAGCTCCCTGGGATGACTCGAATCACAAGATTGCGTGTGTTATCACGTGTTTCTAATTTTGTTTTAATTAGCATGTCTGTTTGTAAGGATCTCAAAATTACTGTGTGTATTTGAGTCCAACTTGATCTTTTAAAATCTGGTTTAATTAGATCATAAAGGGGTTTGACCCTTTCTGCATAATTTGCAATGTATGTTCCTCCGAAATTTAGGAAGCCTAGAATTGACTGTAAGTTTTTTAGTGTTCTAGGTGCTTGGAGTACGGCACATTTCTCTAGGAAATTGTCAGCCAGGCTTTTGCCTTCACTTGATATTCATATCCTAAGAATAGGACCGTCAGATGGGCAATTCTGGATTTTTTAAAGTTGAATTTGTAACCCTCTGCTGCGAACCCAAGTATTATGGTGTTCACTCTTTTCAAGTGAGTCTCCAAGTCATCATCTGTTAAGTAAATGTCATCGACATAAGATAATGCTTCATCATCATATAGTTGTAGTAATTCTGTTACTCTCGCTGAGAATACCCCCGGGCTGTTCTTGTACCCCTGGGCTAACCGACAGAATTGTTTTTGAGTGCCATTTACTGAGAATGCAGTTAAATATCTGCTCTCTGGTGCTATGTTTTGACAAAAGAATCCATTGGAGATGTCCAAGGTTGTTTTGTATTTTTTGCGCACTATGTTATTCATTAGTGCAGCACTGTGTGAGTTTTGCACTGCAAAAGTTTTGCAACATGTGTTAAGGTGTCGGTAATCCAAAACTAGACGATATGAATTGTCTGGTTTGGAGACCGGAAACAAAGGGTTGTTCATTTGTGAGGTGCAAGTTTCAATCACCCCCTGGTATTCTAGCTGATCTAGTATTTCATTTACCTGTTTTTTAGCTTCTTGCTTAATTGGGTACTGCCTTTGTGCAGTTGGTTGTGATTTTAACTGGATTTTGTGAGGAGGAGAATCCTCATCCCATCCCACGTGATTTTTATATAAAGCAGGTGCTAGAGCCACTGCCCACTTTCTAGCAAGTGTGTATTTTTTATGAATTGGAATTTGATTTGAGAAGGCAGGCATAATTATTTCTTCGCCATGAGGGCACTCCCTGACAAACTCTGGTGGCCAGTCTTTTTCAGCTAGAAGGATGTCATAACCCTTGGAGAGGTTATCCCAAAATAGTCCCCTTATTTTCCTAGTCTTATCTCCCTCTATACGTAATGTTATCTCGTATATCTTGTGAGGTTTGCTAACCCTGGTGTCTGCAGTTTCCACTTGAAGATATTCATTCGTGTCCACTGTCTCCAGATGATTCATAAGGACTTTGCGAGCTATGCTCACTTCTGCTGCGCTGTCTAGCATTGTCTGAGCCCACTCTCCATTTTTCAGTTGTTTCCTGAGTATTCTCGGCATTGTTAACTACCTTGATACTGGCTACCTTCTTTTTTGGAAATTGTAATTTCTTTTTTAGCTGAGCAGGTTCCTTGTCTTTGGACTTGGCGTGCTCTTCTCTTTGTTCTGATCGTCCTCTTCTTTCCGATTTCTGCGAGGAAGTCTGAAAAGATTGAGAGGGACGTGTATCAATGTCTTGATATCTATCAGGTTTTTTAATATTATCCCTATTTCTAAGGTTATATCTATTCCCAGAGGGGTCACTCTGCGGTGACCTCTGTCTTCGGTTTGGAGATTCTTCTCTTCGCCTAGGAGACCTTCCTCTGGACTGGAATTTCTTTTCTTTAGGATTGGATTGTTTATTTCCATCCCAGTTCTTTTTTGGTGAATTGTTATTAAAAAATATTTTTTCTGGACTTTCAGTCAGTTGCGGTTTTACTGGTATTCCACCTAAACTATCTCTACCTAGTTCCTCATAGGATTTTTCTATGATTCTGGCAATTTCAGCTGGTTGGTCTGCTATATCTGTCTCTTTTAACCTCTGGCGGATCGCCACGTTTGCTGCTTCACCTTTTATGTTGGCTAATAATATAGCCGAGACCTGCTTGAAGTCTTTCAGTAATTTTATACCAAGAGTTAAAGCAGGCTCTGGACCGTATTCGTCTTGAATTTGTTTTAGCACATCTGGTATCACCGAAATGGATGGAACACCGTGCGTTTTTGTGTAGATGGAAGCAAAGCCTGTACCCCAAGTGTCACAGTCCTCTATGTGTGGTGCGATTCCCATAGGAAGACAGATAGTCAGAATCCTGTGTTTTTCTAGCGGGGTGGTGTCAGGAAACACCGCCTCTATTTGGGTAATTTTCTGTGCCAACCAGAATGGTATTTGTTCCCGTTTAGCCGGTACTTTACCTAGGCAGGATTGGATGTTCTGTGGTGTAATTTTATTTGTGTTCCCCTGGTGAGGGGTCAGCTGTGGAAGTTTAATCGCTGGCTGAATTGTTGAAGTCCGCATTACATATTGGACTAGTTGTCTATGAATTTTTATTAATTGTTTTAGCTGTATTAACAGCTCTCCTGTAGACATCCCTTCGATGTCTGGGTGTGGTGTGTATCCGGCTAAGACCGGCCACGTTGCTCCTGGTCTACCTAAAGGACCGAGCCTGGTGATGTGATTGTTATGTTTTAGGGCGCCATCAAATAAGAGCAAATGCTCTTGAAATTTGAGTGGTACTTCCACCTCCTCGAAAGGAGTGTACTCATTAGGAGGTTCCTCTATTTTGTAATAGTGGAAGTACTTTGTTACAGCATTTGCTGCTGGAAAATGTATCCATGAATAGTATACCTCTGTCTGCCGATATTCGTGTGCCTCAATTACGAATATGACTGTGCCACCTCTAGGTGTCAGTCCATTTTCTATAAGTTTTAAGGTTATAGATCTCCTTTTGATGACCGGAATGAGTATTATATCCGCGTCTGCTGCTTGCATGGTAGCATCAGCTGCTGCGAGTTCAGTTGCTAATCTAACTGCCTCTCTTTCTTCTTCATTGTCTGACATTTTACTGTCCTGAAGGTTATTTTGTTTGTTTGCAGATCAGGTTTCTTATGGAAAAAAAGATTAGATGCACAATATTTTGGAACAGTGTATCCTTCAACGTTGACTATACCAAGAACCATACATAGGAGTTCCCTCCTGCGAGGTTTTGGAGGATATAACCTTTCACCCACTCCAGACGTCTTTGGAGTATTTGGGAAAAGGGGTCTGAGTGAGAAAGCACGACTGAGTTACTCTAAATGTCTTACGTTAGTTTTATCGCCCTTTCCAAACGTGTTGGGTGCCATGTAGTGTAGCTCCTATCTTCCCAATAGGCTCTGCGCATTGGAATAATACCTACAGCAGTAAAGGCCTAGGCCAGACGTTAACTAGGTCTACTACTGTCGATACTAGACTTAAAGTTTTGGGTTTGCCAGCTTAGCTCAGAGTTCACTAGAAACTTTCTCGAATGTTCAAGGAGGACTTAACTTCCCTGATTAGACAAGAAGGGATTTAGTTTCTGACAACCATAGAACATGACAACTTTGCTCTCCCCTAATCAAGAGTCAATCTCGAGAGTCGTGTGAACAAAAGGCAATTTATTTTACTCAGTCAGTACGTGCATTCTTAGTCTCATCAGAATGTAGAGAAAAGGAAGAGACGGGCGTGTTCAATAAAAAGGTGTTATTTATTGATCAGTCTCTTTTCTCGTACAAGAGAAATGGATCGATATTATTGCAATACTTATAGTTAAGTAAAGTGCATACATTAAAAGCAATAGTATAAAGTAATACTGTAAAAACATTGATATTGTTTCTAAGCCATATGATGTTTTAAAATGAATAAAATATATTACATACACATATACATTTGACTAAACGTACTCAACTGGTGTTTCTAAATACGCCTACCCCGTGTACCTGACCTAAGTCTAATACGTGGGCGGGAATAGAAAGTTACAGTTTAAGTTAAGTTTGTTTTTGCCAAGTGAATAACTAAAGAATTCTCTGTGAGGGGTTATTCAGTTCTGTACCTGGAAGTTAGGATGAATGAGGGATGGTATCTCTCTCTCTGGTCTCGATATTCCAGGCTGCCTGCGAGGGCTACCCAGAAACGCCGGGGCTGGATTCTCGGCAGGAGAAAGCAGCGCGTCTCTCAGCGCGTCAGGAAGGCGGGGCTGCTGCCAGCGGGGTCTGCTCTGCTCTCGGCTTCGGCAAGTATGGCTGCTCCGTCTCGTCACCACGCGTGTGTTTGCATATGGCAAGATCGGTAATATTTATACCTTTAAGGTGCCGAGATTGACGTAAGGATGGACATAGATACGTCAATAAAGATGTCATACGACTTGCTCGTTAGCACATTCTTTTACTAAAGTTCTCGGTGAAATCAAAACAATGGCCGCAGGGTTTTGCCCAGGTTGTCATAGGTTTGATTTGTTATGAGAACTCCGTATGCCTTATCAGGGGCTGGAGGAATATCGCTTGTCTAATTAGATCGCAAGCGTTATGACCTAATCAGATAACACGTTCCTGTGCCGTAGTGTGACTGCGTCAGATAACGGTATCTGCATCATGGGGATTTTCTGCCTCATGGGCTGACTGCTAGTTAACTTGTTGATTTGTTTAACTAGAATAGGGTCAGGAATAGGGGGATCGATTCAGAACCGATAGGAATACATGACAGTTATTTGTATTCTTTTTGGAAAGCTACGGATACATCTCTGTCATTGCTACTGACTAGACGGCGGTCACTTTGCAATATTGTATCCTTCTAAAAATACGTCATTCTTCCTACGGCTGTCCTCCTTGCCTATTTGTATCTATACTGGAATACTAATTTGGATGTATTGATCCAATTTATAAGATGAACTGAAACACATTATTCTAATTAATTTTTTTTAGTGCGTGGCCTCCTTTATCCTGAGCCGTTGCCAGGTGAGGTGAGGTTTCTCATCCCAAAAATTTGGGTAAGTTGTAAATAAGAACACAATGTATAAATCAATGCATATATATATATATATGACAATTATTGCAATCACCATAACTCTTTGCTGTGCGGTTTTCTCTGTGTTCTCTTATATGTTTTTCCACAGGAGATGATACACCACTTTTGCGAATGTCTGTAGTTTGTCTTTCACAGCACGAAAAGTAAGTGTTGCAGTAGTGTTTTCATAGGTCCTGACGAAAGCCTATAAAGGCTGAAACATGTTGACCATACAACATCTATGGTAAATAGCAAATTATTTTTTCTGCTATTATCACTCTGCTTTTAACCATACCATCTTGATGGGCTGACCTAATAAAGTTTCCTTATTGACATCAAGATAGGTATTTTTAATCACTTGGATCATTATCCTTTCTGTTTCATATATTCTTTTACACTTTCTTCGAGCACTGCAACTAAGCCCTATCAGCCTTAAACTCTGTCATCTTCTCTGGTTGAGGGTTCAACCATTGGGTCCTAAGCTAGCCTCAAGTTCTCCTTGAGGAAGGGCTGATTGGAAACCATTTTTCAAACATGAAATCCCAGATGACGAAGTTCCACTATTGAGTGGGCTGATGGGTACTTTTTATGGGTTCTTATTCTGAACTGGGTTCTTATTCTGTACTGTATTTCAACACTCATTATCCTTTATGTCTCTCCTGAACTATAGTAATCTTCTAGTTCCAGCTATCTTTGTAGAACACTTTACAGGCTCTGCATCGTGATTGGATCAAACAAAGACCTGTGGCATCTTTCGTGTGTTTAAATGCAAAGTGGTAGCCAATGTAAATCCTGAACAGTTGTATATTTTAATTGAATACAGGTCAATTGTACGTGAGACCGCAACCTAAAATACAGTACTGGTAAATTAAAAAGGAATCCAGTCACGCCGCCTTGAGGGCTCCGCATCCCTGTTTTCAGGGTAAGTGCAATTTCTTGTTGGTGCACTAGATCAGTTTGTGCGTCCCAGTAATATTAAAAGTCTAAACACTCGAAAATCTTCTTGTTAATATAGACATCTGTCTACACAAAGCTGTGGTTGCTAATGACCCGCACCCGGTGAACAGACACGACCAAGGAATAGGTTAGTAAAGTCATGTTTTGTAGTGATTAGAAACAGTGTGAATAATCAATCACCTTAAAGACCTCAATGTATATATGTGTCTTTTTAGAGTGACCTCCAAATATAAAACGGTGGCCCCCCTCCGTTCTCGTCCCCTCCACAGAGCACCAGAAATTGAAAGGTAATATGAAAGGAGAGGGTTGGCTAAAATCTGGGCCTATTAGCGTAAATAAGCCGAAAATGAAAGAGTCGACTAATTAACCAAAAGATTTATTTGTACATTTGTCTACCCCTAGCAAGGAAACTGTGGCATAATTGTAAGAACAGAGTGAGCTTTTATCCATTGAGGCTTCACAAGCATAGAAGGCGATTCAAACAAAAAACCTCTAATTGAAAAGAGAGGCCTAACGAACTACCAAGGTATGCATAAAAAATAACTCTATATGCTACCACAAAGTGACATATGTCACTCTCCTTTTGAGCCCAAAAGTATAACCCCACGTAACTCAACCACCATAACCATAACATACAGTATTGTGCAAATGTCGATTTTTTTTTGTTAGAACCAAATATAAAATGCTAGCCTATACCTGTGCCCCAGTAGATGAAAAAGAATGTTTTCCAACTATCAATGCTTGTTTCTAATTGTATGTTTTTTTAATAGAACCTTGTCCTGATGAAGGTGCTATCGTAATAAACCGAAACGCTGCGTCGACAACTTTGAACTTTGTATTTTTAATGTTCTTCATGAGTATTGGCACATTTTTAATTTTTAATGTATGGCACTGCATTGCTGTTATCAAACAGTGAATTGAATTGAATGTAATAAATTGTTACATTTTTTAATACTGTTTTTTTTAATTTATTGTTTTTACTTTATGTTTAAAACTGTATATCTACTTGATAATGTGGTTGTTACCCATCCGGGTTCTTGAGTTATGAGGGGCATATACAAGAGGCCTTTCATTTACTAAATATTGGGACTTTTTCAGTTCTTAAGTTCATTCACCACCTAAACCTGCATCTCGTGTAAATAAGTAACATTTCCGGGCCAATCCTCGTCCGTGAAAGGTGCCCCTTTTTTAAACAAGACAACCTGTTTCTCCACGAAACAGTCCCATCATCAGTGGACCGTCACCTGGCAAGCCAGAGCGATACCCCCCGATCCCCTCTTCTGCAAGGCACAATTCATTCACGTGACCAAATTGCCCCACGTTACATTTCATTGAACCATATCCCCTTCCATTCATCACAGTCTAAATCCAGCCTTGACATATTTGAGCTTACTTTCTTCTCCCACATGTATCCTCATGTCGGGGAAACTCCATTTTTCTAGTGACACAATGTCAGCCGTATTGGCAACAACACCCCCCATTTTCATTCCACAGTTTACCCCACTGTCTCACAGCTCTATGATTGCGTTCCTCGCACAGTGACGTCTGTACACCTGCTAGTTCGCCTCCTTTGCTGTCCAATGCCTTGGGAAAAATGCCACCCATCCAGGCGAGCGCCCTTGATCCCAATCCACTCCCAATTCCTGTAGTAGAAAAGAATGATTAGTCCTGCAAGAATTGCATCCCTCTTCCCCTAGCCCTAGTTCAGCAGTTGTTCCAAATCAACCCGAAAAACCCCTAGTCCAGTACCTATATCATCTCAGAACACCTTTCTGCACTCCCGTCATCCTCAGCCTTCAGCCTTCTCCCCCCCCCAAGGCCCTCCTGACGCCATCACTGTTACAGCCCCATACGTAGGAATTGTATGGCTCCGCAAGGTATCCCCCACTCAATAGCCCGGCCTTTGTATGAGACTTATAATGACCTGCAGAACCGACAGACTACCTTCCACATTTGGAAATAGCAAAGTCCCCCAGCCATAGGCCTTCACTCTCTTGCCACCAATCACCACTGCCTCATGCCCTCTCCTTGCTTCCCCCCACTCCTTGGACACACGCTCTACTGGCCCCCGAAAACTCCCACCAACATAAAGCACTAAACCCACCCCAACTGCCCTATGCCCGGGCACACCTCCCTCTCAACTGTGCCTCAAAGCACCAACACCGCTCTATTCGAAAATTCATGTGCCTCATTTTTCCCCCCCAAACACGCCAGGTGCTAAAGAGGCTGTCAGCACAGCCACCGCCACCTCGTCTGCTGCGCCGCATTGACCATAGCATCCCATCTCCAGGGTTTGCACTACCATCCTCCCAGTTCGACCAACCCTTGAAACATATCCTATTGTGAGTGTCTTTACGACACTACCACTGTGTGCTGGCTCCCTGTTCTATACATACTCAACCGTCCCCGCACATACCTTACCTCACACGCCCCAGTTGCTGCACCATTTGCACCTATCAAACAACGTCCCTTTCCGATCCTCCTCATGCACCCTTGCACTCTGTGTCGCGCCTTCCATATCCCCGCTGTTCACCCCTCCTAAAAAACACCCTCTACAGTACAGCAAACCTGCCCTGGCCATGCCTAGGAGTCCGCAGTCTGTCACCCTGGTACCTCCTCCCCGTGTACCCTTTGTATAGCTCTCCCCAACCCTTTACTCACTGACGTAGACCTTCCCTTCCATCCTGCCCATGGCTCGAGAGTCCCCCCGACCTCATAGAGAAACTGCAACATGCGACCACAACCCCCTGTCAAACATCACCTGCTACTACCCATGAGGCCACCCTGGACCTAACTGTAGCTTACGGCGCCAAGGCCCCCCCACCCGTTAAGCTCCCCACAGCAGGGATTCGTCCCTTCCCTAGAGCGTACGTTCCCTGTCTGACGCACCCTCTTTGCCTCAGTGGCTGCGACGCCCCCTGAAGGTCCCACTGCTCCTTTTGACCAACACCCCCCCTGAGAAACTGTAGCAGGGATTCCGTTCTCCTACAGAACTGTGCATAGAGATTTGGAACCTCAGTGAATTAGGGTGGCCCAAAACTCACCTCAGTACCCAAAATCCCCTTACAGAGCTAGCTACAGTGTCTCATTGGTCATAACAAACTCCCAATGTTTAGACAAACCAGAACATGAACTTAGAATACCTCAGGTCACGTGGAACACATGAACACTCTTTCGTTATACAATCGTTTCAAACCAGAACGTGGAGTAAAAGAGGACACGTGCATATTTGAAATATTTATTTACTAATGCAGGGTTCTCAAACGCAGTATCTTAGATAATACAAGCAAACATATTATAAGAAGCAAAGTTATCAGCATATTTAATAGTCCATAAAATGCGAAAGGTTACAGCATGCTAAAATGCTGAAATGAATAGGAGTTCACAACACCTAATTCTCACCCTCCCTACCGAGTATATTATATTATTTCTAAGAAGGTCTCTTTGGGTTTTAGCAGGGCGGGCCCATACCTCAAGATCTCAGTGGCAGAGGATCACATCATCTTCCACCAGCTCTCTACATGCGAAGCACCATCAAGTGTGTATCGTGTGCTCTAAGCAAAGCAATATAAAACACGCCTAAAGCCAGATTTTGGCAGCAGCTGCATTCATGTTATGTCTAGGAAGGTGCGAAGATCAGACCTCACAACAACACTGTGTCGAGTTATCCTTGAAGGCTTCAGCACTCACTGTGCGGACATATTTTACCAAGCAAAGCTGATATCAGAGCAATAACATATTATTCTCATGTAAATCACAACGCTCTTCTAGGTTGAAAGCTAAAATAACAATTATGTGTCGTGTGCAGAAGCAGCAAAAGGAATAATGGCGTTTAAGCATTTAATAAGCTCATGCTAACTTAACACAGTATATAGGTAAGCAGTAACTATATGACAAAACCTACCCAGTTTCTGACAAACTACCTGCACCTGACCAGCCCCCATGCAAGTCCTCGCTGATATCGCTATCCCCATCGCGCTGAAAAAAAAGCTTGCGCCCAGGTACCACTGGAGCCCCTCACAACCCCTGCCCCCACTAAGTGAGCACACCCTATCAGTCAAGCCCGCCCGTGCAATCGGTAAGCCCTGATACAAAGCCCTCTTGCCGTACAACCATTTGTCCGTCATCTGCGTATTCTTCGCATCTGTCAGCCGTCCTTGTCCCTGAGACACACTCCTACCCGGGCAGGGGGGAGGGGGAGCTTCCCCTACTCCCAATCCTTACTGCCCCCTTTTCAGTTGAGCAAGACCAAGTTTTGCCTTAACGGATCCGCCCATACTTGACAGCAACGTCTCCGTGACCCCTGTCCCCATACTCTGCCAGCCCTTGCTGTAGTCAACCTATTTCAGCTCGCCTGCCTCTCTAGACCCTCGTAGACTCGACAGTCCACACCGGACCCCCCTTCATATACCCTCCTACGTCTTCGCCGTTGTCCCGGCTTCCTCTTGTGAGACATCGAGCACCATGGACTCATGGACTCTAGCTAAATGGGAAGGACCTCCTGGCCCTGGCATTGCCCCCCATGGCCTCCCCAGTTCTGCACTTAATTGCCAGCACCAGTTCTTGTGACAGTCTGCCACCGGGTAGCTGTCTGGCTAACTTAGAGATCGATACAACAATAGTTAATTTTTGATTAAACACTTGCCTTTCTGGATATTTTTGGCAAGCTCGCGCATTTTGTGGTTCCGGGCCTGGTGTGCTGTAATGTGATGGGACAGTGGGCAGCTTATCCTAGGAGTGTCAGCGGTGGCCCACCTTCAGCATGCGCGCACTATTGCAACACTGTGATAAAGTTGTAATTTTGTGGAGTTTTGTGACTGTGATGTAACTTCTAAGAAACTCAGTATAGATCTGGCACGGTCTCATCAGTTCAGATGTGAGGAATTTTCAATATTCTTCAAGGATTCCATAGTTGTTCCTTATTTACCTTACGCAACTATCAAACATTGACAAAGTCAATAGTCCTGGCTGGCTATAGGTTCAATGTTATGGTTGATTAGATAGTTGGACAGGAAAGGCAGAACCATGCGGCACACTATGCCAAGCAAAGATTTCAGGTGAAAGGCTTTAATACAAAGCCAAAGAGAGATCATCTAGGTTCGGGCCAGAATCATTTGGCCACCTGGTGGCTCAACCATGTACTTTGTAAGCATGAAGAGGACACAATTTTATTCCTAAAGGTCCATTTTGTGCCAGTCAAATGTGGACGACATGTACTATAGACGAACAGGCTTGTTTTAATGAATACTTTGTTTCAGTTAGAACAAAGGATTGGCCCATTTCTGACATGCCCTTGACTATTATTCTTTGAATTGAAAGTGGGGCTTGTCCAGCTGGTCTAAGCTAGGTGGGGGGAGTTGCCTTATAGCCGATATGTATCATCAACAGTTCACGGAGCACCATCACTGTGGCCATGTTGGCATAACCTGACGGGCTGAAATCTTTCTCACAGTTTGGGTTATGCGTTGAGATCAGGATATGGGGAAGGACTGGTTTCAGTCCATTATTTTAAGCTCAGGTACATCACTGTTGAGTGATATTAAAGCGCGCAAAAAGGTATAACTACTTTTCTCGCAGAGGAACAAGGACGGCAGAGTTTGATAGCAAAAGTGGAGCAAACCTACCAGTTGGGATGCAATTCAATGAAAGCTTAAGGGGTATTATGAGGTGTGGGAAGCGGGGGCCTTAAAACCCAGATGGAACATGGGTAGATTGGGGAGCACCCACTTCAAGATCACCCAGACTCTGAATTATGGAATAAAATTTACTTTCAACAGGCCTGGACAAATAAAGGTAATGCATTTAGTCACAGCTTAAGCCAGCTGATATCACTGAGAGTTTAATTGACGGAGGGGTTGTACTTCCATGCGATATATTCCCAGTTCAGAAGCAGATTTGGGGACAGGTTAGCATACCTCAAAGGTGTATATGTTGGTTTAATGATGTGTATCTCTGGCCTCATGGCTGTGTAGAGCCATTCTCATTTGGCACACTACGTGTGTCTTGTGTTCCTCTCCCGCCCCACCTCAGAGACATTTAAAGTTAGGTCCTTGGTAAATGTTTTGTGTTCATTAAGGTTCTCATGACCAAAGCAGTTTGTTGTATCCTTACAAGGTGACTAGAAAGTAAGCCTAACCCAGCCTTGAATCTCCAGATGGCAATCAATTCCGGGGATAACAAAGTGAACTTTGCACCAAGGGTCACAGAAGATTAGCAGGTAGTGGGTATCTGTGATTGGACTGCAGCTAAGCCAGCCTGGTGGGCTGCATAAGTTGTCTCTCCAAAAGGGTGCGGTGACTGCAATAGTGTGCACAATACAAACACTCCCTCAATCCAGATTTGACACCATTAATGTGTTCGCCAGGGTTTAGCAATCAAAAAGGTTTGTGCAAATGTCTTGTTAAATTCAGCAAAGTATGTGCACTCTGGTCCGAGGGCTGGTTACAGGTTGCTTCAGTGAAGCAAACAATTCCCTGCCCTGATAACCATAGCAGCTAGACTGGTTGTGGAAGCTGTCATCTAACCAGTCTGCAGCAGACTGAAAAATTGGGGAAACAAGGTATTAAGCACAAAAAGGCCACATTGTATTAACCCCTCCGACGCTCATGACGAGCTCGGCTCGTCATGAGGCACAGTGGAGCTGTGCTCAGCCGTGGATTTCCCACGCGGGGCTAATTCCCCTCCTGTGCGGAGCGTTCCATTGAGTGGGTGGAGTCATGACGAGCTCAGCTCGTCATGAGCACAACTCCACTGTGCAGCATGACGAGCTCAGCTCGTAACGAGCACAGCGGTGCTGCATGCCTCCCCCCTCCTCCCCGCACCGCGAGGGAATTAGCCCCGCGTGGAAGGGGTTAAAGAACAGCTAGTATGTACATTATTCAATAAAAGGCAGGTATCTGTACTTATTGATCCCCTCTGTCCCCACCCACTTGTCTGCTCCATGGGACACATAAGCAGAAGTTGGGAAAGGCACGACTTGCGCTGGGAGGCTCATCAGCATGGCGTCACAGCAGCTAAATATCGCAGTCAGAAGGTGAGGGACAGGCATGCAATATGGTCATGTAATGAATCAAAATACAGGGGGCAGGCGCGATGCTATAGGCGTCATATTGGCCATACACAGGCAGAAGGTTACAGTGCCAGGAGCTTACATATAGAGTGTTGTTGTTTTTTAGAAAGGGATTTTGTAAGTTTGCTTTTTCAAATATGTGTGTGCTGTGACTCCAAGGAGGGAGAGAAAGAAGAGTTCCATGCACCCATGCCGACAGTTACTAGAACACAGCATGCATGCAAATTTGAAAGGAGCAAGAAAATTTCCACTGCTGCTGCGGTACATGGGTATCAGTTTGAACCCCCAATTTTGGGAATAATCAAGTACGAGGGTAAACAAAGGCTTAGTCGACCCTATATGCAAGGCACACATTGCACGCAGTGCACAATGGATCAAATTCGACATAACCAGGGTTACTAAGAGCAGTAGTTTTGCCTTCCCGTTTGGGTGAGAATGCTGCCCGGTGTGGTACTCTTATACAGGACGAGGCCAGCTGGCAGAGGGAAGGGTATGGTGTTGGGGTATGGTGTTAGCCACTCAATAACTTGTTAACCTGGGAGGCCAACTCCAATATGTTTTCCAGCATATTCTGAAATCAGTGACTGGGCAGTAATAGGAAAGGCACAACCCGGCAGCACCTAACAAGCAAGCCCATATTGGCACAGTGCAACATAGGACTTGCACCCAGACCTGCGGTTAAACTAGAGAGCAGTTGTTTCACTTCCGTGCAGGCCATCGATCATGCTGAAGGATGGGTAATAAAGCTGTGGTTAAAACAGAACAGTAATTCCCAATTGAAGTGGAGGCCATCAAACTTGCCTATGATGGAGCAAATAAGCCATGCACAGGACCACCAAGCAGGAGGGCTTGATTCAACTTTATTCGAAATCAAATAGAATAAGCGGGCTTGGTAAATAAGGCGTGGTTTCTTGAGTGCATACGCCACAAGGTTCCCCCGATAGGGACGGGGAACACCTGCAGACTGGTAACCTGTCAGAGGTTGATGGGAATTGTCCAGCTAGAAGGTCTGGTACCCACACATTGCAGGAGGTTATGGAGCCTGACATGGTGGGCGGGGGGGCTGGATATGACGGCAGCCACATCCAGGGCTTTGGTAGAGTTACAGGGCAATCCGGAGGCTGATTGGTACGACGGGTACCCTTTCAGGAGCACAATAAGGGTTCATTGTGACAAAAACGGCACCCTGCTAGTCCTTCAGGCAGTGGTAAACCTGAGCAACCAGGAGCTTGTCTGGTTACGCTCCACCCCTAAAAAGGCGTGAGTTAAAGGTATGGACTGGTAATCCTCAATATATATGGGCGATAACCTCCACATAAAAGGTAGCACTGATTGGATTGGGTACGATGCAGTTTGGCTCATCAGGTGGGCAGGGCAGCTTAGGTGAGTCACCGCTGCCTGCCCTTGGATTGCCCGTAAATGTACCCCCTAAATTGGCATACTCCTTGTATGTAATAAACCTGCAGCCAACTTTCTGCAACAAAAACTTGTGTGGACTGTTTATATTGCGCAGCAAAGACTAATTACTGTTGAGCGGTGGGGGGGGGGGGGTAGGGGGGGCCTCCGGTTGCCGATATCGGCAGTTTAAAGTTGTGGCAACTGCCCTGGACAAGATCACTTAATATGGAGGGTGAAAGCAGGGGTGGGGCCTCTGCACTACTATCTTGTTTGATGATCCATCTGCTAAACTTAAGAAGAGCCCCATGTTTGCGTAGTGTGTTTGTGTTTATGAAATGTGAATATATGCCTCAGTGAGAGTCTATAAAAGGCATGCTGGATTTCTTTGTGGGGTGTGTGTGTGTGCAGGCGTTCTCACTTTCTGGAAGTCTGATTTTAGGTGTGTACGCACATTGAAAGTGTGTGTGTGAGCAAATGCTAAAGAAAATGATTTTGTGTGTCTCTGTGCCTGTGAGCATATACATATTTAGGCCTTTCCTATCAGGCGTCTTTCTAACTCTTGCAGCGTAATTCGGTGTCAGTACAATGTTTTCAATCTTTGATATGTAGCGTCAAGTGAAAACTGGAACTAACGTAATTTTCCGGTGATCCGAGGAATCTTCAATACCTGGTTACATTTAAAGAGAATGAATGTTTGCAAAAATTAGGAAAGGAAGAGAATTATTCAGTTTACGCTGCAGCCTCATCATCCAAAGGAGCAGAGGCTACTCGGAAGCGGTTCAACAAAAGAAAAAAGGTTCTTTTGAAAACTTCGTTTTTTCCTTTCATCTGTCTTCCAAAAGCTATCAACAGGAACATCTTTTCTCTTGCTCGCCGTAATCACAAAGGTGCAGTTGGCAGCGGTGAAGGCTCGCGAGACAGTTTATGCTACATACGACTCCCCACGGGGATCCCATCACTCAAACTAAAAAAACTAAAAAAAAAAAAATGAAGATAACAAAGACCGATCTTTGAGCAGATGATGAAACATGGCGTTCCTTCATCTCTTCATCTTTGCTTCCTGAAATGTCAGTCAACATCGATGGTATCACATTCAGAGATCAAGAGACACAGTAGCGGAAAGGGCAGGTTTGACGAGAATATCCCTGGCTGCTAAAGTCCTCACTGGGGTTGTCACAGTACTCTATATTTCAACTAAAAGTTGTTTGTTCCACTTACTTCAAGGGTGTGTGTCTTAAGATACTGAATTCTGCTTTTCCCGAAAATTGCATCACCCTTTGACATAGAGTGTAAGTGCCCAGCTCCGATTGCTTTTTGAGTTTTTATTCATCTTGGTCTTAAGATTCTTTTAAGGTAGTGACCAACTTTATATGTTATTTTATATAGGTATATACATTTCCTAATGGTAGTTACATTTGGGCATAGAAAATGCTCTTTTTGCCTAGCTGTGCATGGAATATTTCGGAGAGATTCGTCAAGAGGGGACTGAGAAAAAAGGGAGTTCCCAAAAAAACAAAATGCCCTTGAATGTTCAATAGACTTCTTTGAGAAGCACTACCAGAAAAACTGAGGAAAGTATTTACACCAAACTTGGCAGGAAGTTAGATCTTGGTCCATACATTGTGGTTGTTGTGATGTGATGTAAATCCGTTCAGTAGTTTTTGAAAAATAAAGGTTACAAATATTTGTCTATGTGGATGGTTGGTTTCAAGAGGCTCTATTGAGAGTACCTCAAACCCAGTTTAAAAAATAGAGCCTTCTGAATGGCCAAGGGAGCAGGTTTTTTTCCTTTGGACCAATTTGCTCCTGGGGGGGCAAGCCTCTAATTGGCTGTCAGCACCATGAGAAAAATGTTGCTGGCAGCCATTACAGGACTCGGTGACTTAGCCCTCTGTCCTGAAGTGTAAATATAAAAATAATATAAGGGGTCAGGGTAGGGATACCCTACCCCCCTAATCCCTGTGGGGGTGGGGGGACACAGAGGGAACCGCCCAAAAAAATCCGAGGTTTTAGCCGCAATCCAGCAGAAAACCAGTGGGATTGCAGCAACAAAAAAACAAAAAAAGAAATGCCAACCTTCCATTTTTTTACTAAATATTTTGGGAGGGCCCCCAAGCCTATTTTGGTCCCCTAAGACCCTCATCCCTCAAGGCCAAAATGCAGTAAAAAGCAGTGGGAGGAGCATGCCCCCTCCACAAGCTATTGTAGACCCTGGGGACCCCATCCCTCTGGTCCATTTTTTTTTAAAGGAGGGGGCCAGGGGCCCCATTCCTGAACCTTTAATGCTCCCAAGACCCCATTCACTGGAGCAGATTCCTTTGGAAAAAAAGGGGGCGAGTCACAAAGGCCCCCATCCTGGGCCCTTAAAGGCTCCAGGGACCCTATACCCTGGGGCCAATTGCTAAAAATACAGAGGGGACCCTGTATCCCCCTCCACTAGCCTTTGTAGGCCTCGGGGACCCCATCCCCTGGGGCTGTCCCACACGTTTAAGGGAGGGAGGCACATGGCCCCTCTACCTGAGCCTTAAAAAGTCCCAGGTACCCACTCCACCAGATTTAATCAATTTGGCCCTGGAGATGGTTTTTCCGGGGCCTCTTAAGGCTCGAGGAGAGGGACCACATGCCACTCTCCCCTAATATTATAGTTTTTTACCCCAGAGGGTGGGGTCTCTGGGGCCAATAGTTGCTAGGGGAGGGGGACTGTGCGACCTAACTCTCCTTTTTAAAAACCAAGGGCACTAGTGTCCCCAGGGCCAGTAGTTGCTTAGGGAGGGGGCCATGTGACCCCCCCTCCTACAGCGGGTTTAGGTACTTGCCAGCAGGTTGGCCCATGGCCAACCACATGCTGTGTAATATCGAAGGGAATGTGCTGCGTGGGGGTGCTTGAATGCGAGTGGTTGGCCGCACGGTCTGATACCAGGTCATGTTCTACAACCAACCTCCCAGCCGCGTACTGCTACAGGACACGCACAGCTGGGGTTGCCTTCACGTATGTTAATAAAATATTACTTTACATTAACAAAAAATAGACATTGACTGAAAAAATACAAAGGTTAAAGTGACATTATAGTTAGGTGCGATCTGATTCTGTTTAAAATAAAACCATGGAAATGTACTGAAAAAAACAAAGGTTAACGTTAACCTTATAGTTAGGTGAATATGTCAGTGCTAACATACTGTTTTGAACTAAAAAAAACAGCTAAATTCACCAGCTATAATTAGCAGAGCTAACTCCAACTTGCGCTCCTGCCATGCACTGTTTACGACCTCATATATTACACCACTCATGACATGTTCAAAGACATCAACCAGTGACATCATTCAAGCTACTTTTTTACCCATTACTCTATAAAGGAGTGTAGCAGCTTGAAAGTAATTATGGCACATACAACCCCTTTAGGTGAGGCAAGCTTGTTTTACCTACAACACTGACCATATGCCATACACTTCAAAGGTAGCCAAGGTTCATATTAGCAACTGCCTAAGTCCTTACCTGCAGACGAGTAACCCTACTGCACACAGTGTTCAATCTGTATACAACTGCACATAGAAAACCAAGTTCCTCCACTTACTCAGCTTCTGTTACTTAACAAATGCCCACAAAATGCGATCATAAAAACAACCAGAAAATGATTTTACACTCCAGCTGAAGAGCACAGAGCTCCAACTAGCGGTGCTTTATTAAATATGGTAGGCTCTCCTGGGGTAAGGATTTTAATGACTCAGAAAACGTACAGTTTTTTTATGTTGGGGATCTGCAGCACTCCCTGCAGGCACCCACAACATATAAACAATGGCTTGGCGGTGCCTCTCCCTTTTCTAAGAGCACTAACAAGCTCTCATAATTAAAAACAAAAAAGCTCTTGCATGGCATTATGGAGCGCCCATCGAAAGAAAAGTGAATAATAAATGAGCTGCTACAGACACTCATTTATTATTCATTTTGCTGTCTCAGTGCACACCCCTTTTCATCATGATTGGGTAGGGGGCACACAACCACTCTCTTTTAGTCTTTATGGCCCTGGTGATCCCATTCCTGTTTTTTTTTTTTTTTTTTTAAGGGAGGGAGGCATATAACCCCCCCTCCCTTATCCTCTACAGCTCTGGGGATGCCAGTCCCTGGGGCCTTTCTTTTGTTCAGGGTTGGGGCACCTGGCCACCCTCGCTAAGCCAACAGTGACCATGGGGACCTCGCCCCTGAGCCTTATGTGGGTTAACTGGTTCACACGCAGGGCATTCACAAAAACTGTGCTAGGGACCGGGGGGGGGGGGGGGGAGTCACAGGGTTTCAATGGCCCAGTGATCTACCCGCACGCACCCATCCTAGGTGCATTGGAAACTGGCATTTATCCTGACTGGCAGAAGCAGCTGTTTTGTCATGCATCTGCTCCTCCACTAGAAAGTGAGCAGGGAAACAACCTGGCACTTTGCAGGAGCATTTGAAAGCTCCTGCGGGGTAGGAGGAAACTATATTCCATGCCCGCGCTCATGCAGGCAGGGAAAACAGTCTTGTGGGGTGGGCTCCCTGGGACACCATAGTGGAGCTGGCCCTGGGGGATTGGGTCTCTGGGACCTTTACAAACTTGTGGAGGGTGGTTGTGCACTCCCTTTCCCTTCATAGTGAAGTTGTGGCTGAGTGAATGGGGTCCCCGGGGCTTTTTACAGTCATGAATTGGGCCACACACCCCTGTCTTCTTTATATTGAAGTTTTGGCACTGGGGATTTTAGCGGTGGGACCTTTGCAGGCTCTTGGAGGAGGCCTCACACCCCTCCCCTTCCAAATTGCACCGGGTCCCAAGGGTTGGGATTCCCAGGGATATGATCATCCTGGGGAGGGAGCACATTCTCCTCCATCACCCTTTCAAACTGCACCAGCCCACAGGGGATGGGGTCCACAGGGCGGTGATCAGCCCAGAAAAGGGAGTTGCATGCCCCATTCCCATTTTTCTTCTTAGCGATCCAACAAAAACACAGCTGTATTTCTACATTTTGGCCTCAAAGGAGTTTCTTTAGAGCCCCCACAAGGGCTAGGGGGTAAGGGTATCTTGAGAGGATGTCATAAGTGTTCACAACAGCGATGTTATAGGTGATGTCTATGGTGATGTCATTGATGATATCAGATTTTATATATTTCTCAATCATAACAGTGGATTAGCTTGTCTTCTAAGTCTCTTCATGGTTTTTCTGGGGGACTAATTTGTATACCGTTAATGATATGTGTCCGCCACACCCAAACTGAACTATGAGATTGAGGGCTCAGCCAGAAATGAAATAACCTTAACCTAATAAATTGTTCTTCTTTCAGCAAGCTGCACTGCTTCCCGTGCATCTAAAACACCAGTGGTGTCTTCCTGCACCATAACTTTCTTTTGTCCTCCACAATGAACCCTAAAAGTCACAAGCCTTTTCATGCAAACTTGTTCAGATGTTCACAAACATTGACTACATGAACTGTAATTAATACAACATCCCACGTTTGTGTTATGGTATCCAAACCTGTCTCTCTAGTGTGTTCTTCTCCAAATAGATTTGTGTCTTGGCTCTGCTCGTCAATTTGGACAATTTCCTTAAATGACTGGTGAAACCCATGGCAGGAGGCTGTCAAGGACTGGACAGTGTGAAGGTCCATTAAGATTCCTTCTAGATGGCTCAACAAAAGACAGACTCCTTCCAGTAGACACAGTGACACTCTATACTTGACAGCCCATGTGAACAATCTTATAGCTCTTGATTGAAAATAAAATATTGTTGAGGGAGATAAACAATATCTCTTTTGAAAGAGGAAAAAGCCAAGCAAGAACTTTTAATAGAAGGGTCAAAGGTAATTCAGGCTCCAAGGGACAAATGTCAACTATCAAACTTGGAATAATGAGTGATGGACATGATGGAAAATAAGAGAACAAATGAACGAGTCATGATACATCAGTGGCTCATTAGTGCCTACTTGACATTGCTTCCAACTGGAACTGACATAACAGGAAAAAAACTTCATCTTTGAATGGGAACCTCAAACAAAAGTCTCTGGACTGACCACCATCTTTTTATGAACAATTCATAAGGCTTGACCATTAACCTTTCTTCTAAAACATGACAGCAGCTTATCTCATGAGGAAGAAGCCAATGTTTGACATCCTTTGTTTGAAGCAGAACTTTGAAGTCTATCCACAGCCCTTCCTAATCAATGCTTCTCACTGGTGGCGAAACACCCCTTCGGGTGTCCGCACCTGAGAAATGCTGGTGTGATCTGTGCTGCGAGGTTACCCAGCCATACGCTGCATTTGCCATCCTGCATCTAATGCTTGACTGCGCGTAAGATCAATGCCTTCATCAAATAAACGCATATGGTGATCTCTGTGAATGTAACAGAGGCCTAATTCGCACATTAACTGGGAATTTTGCACCATCTAGTTTGCATCTAATTTATTTCTCCTCTGAATTCCCTATGTAATCCTATTTTAAATGATTTTGTGCCACATTCCAATGCACCAGCAGTAACAAACAGGAAAAGCAATTTAATAGAAATAAAACTAGACAATGGTAGCTGTCTCAAAATGAAAGAAAGACCAGTTACCATAAAATATATTCACACTGTAATCTTCTCCATCCTGCTCAAGTGTTTGATGTCTTCCTGATGTCAACTTATAGTTGAAGGAAATAGCTCAATTAGCATAGATCCTGTTGTCACCCAGCAATGTCGACACAGTTCGAAAATTGTCACAGAGGGGTATCTGCAGTTTATTGTTCTGGAGTTTTCCTTTCTCACCACCTACACAGATTGCTCACAGTACATAGTGATAAGTCTGTAATTTATAGGTGCCGTCGTGCAGTGTGTCACTGCCAGATAGAGAGCTTTGAAATTCCACCTGCTGTAAATGATCCGAGTGGGGCTTCGCAATGAGAGATTGCATCGCAAATTAAATATCAAAGAAATTGAAAATGCACAGCTGGCACCTTGGGGTGCACTCATCAGTGGCACACTGAGAAAATGTGCATTCAGGAAAAAGGGAGTGACTGACACCTCTCTGAAAGTGACGGCATTCCCTGGTGCAGAGTGAGGATGGCCCAGACAAGTGGATTGTTGATGAAAGGGGTTTGATTTTGGCTGGACAAAGGGTAGTGGGCTTTTGAATTGAAACATAATGGTATCGCCAAAGACAATTGTAAGTCCATGCTGATTTCTGCTTGTTTACCACATTTAGCGATCAAATGCAAACCCATGTTGATTTCTGCTTATTTATTCAACTTTAGCAGTCTGTATAAAAAGTTCTCAGTTAAGCTCATCCGTAATATAACATGCACAGACCTAAAGAATGGTTGAATGGTGATATGCTGACTCTAAACACCAACTAACACCACAGTGGTCACCTCTTAAGCTGCATACATACCTTTGAGTCATATTCTTCGAGGTGGCAGCTGCCTTTGACACCATCAGCCAGCTCTTTCTAAAGAATTGTTTGTGTTGGGGTTTTTCTTTTTGAAAAGAGGGTTTGGTGGTGCACAAGCAGATGGATCCTCCAATAGAAGACCAGGACCTTCAGGTACCCTACTCAGTTACTATTGCTAAATCCAGAGGATGGGAGGTTCTCAGGACATCTGATCCCTCACAATGATCATTAGGATGGACATCAACGACAAAAATGCCAATAGCTTCTACATTAATTCCTGTTTTAAGAAGCCAATATTTAATATTTTAGTGAGTACTATGTGGGTGCTTACCTCCACCTCATGGGTTACTTGGAGAGCCGTACATTGAATTGTAACTATGGACACAGCAATTTATAGACTATTTCATGAAAGTGGACTTTAGGCATAGAATTTCTTTCTAGTTTGTTTTGCAGGAAAATATTTCCTCAGCAAAATTTGTTTGAGAATTTTTACCTGCTGGAAACGTTTTGGCAGCAGAATTATATTTTTTTTAAAGCAGAAATCATCCTTGAATTGTGCCCTAAAATCCTCACCTATTGGAGAATATAAAAAAACACATACATTTTGGTAACTGCAGATCTCTCATGGATTTTAAAAGTTACTACAAATGTTTTAAACATATATATATTTTGCTGTTTTATATAGCACTGAGCTCGACCTGAAGGTATCAGAGCGCTTTGTATGTGTACCAGTTGCATTACAGACGGACCCATTCATTTTTAGGCATGGAGAGATTGAGTTATTTGTCCATTTTCACAGGATGTTGAGCCTTCTGTCGAGACTCGAACCAAGTTACCCAGCTTCAAAGTCAGGGGCTGTAACCTTTCTGTCACATCTTGTATTTGTGTTTATAAAACGGCCCCAGCAATGCCGGGGATGCCTGGCTTCACCTTGGGGTGCCCTCTCACAGGGAAAGCCAGGACGGGTTCCCCAGCGGTATACAGCGCCAGGACGCCACGTAACGAGGTAACAGTGCGCTTTACAAGTATACATACATTACACATTACATTTGCATAAAACCAAAAGCCATCAAAGCACTATATCCGGCAGGAGTACTGCAGGAGGGAACGATGCAGCAGTCTTGTTCCCTGCTTTGCTTCCTTTTTGAGCAAAGAAGAACTGACTAAAACTTAATTCAGATACACTGTTTTTGCAAATTTGCCAAATTTCAGTCATATGTCTTAATGACCGTATAAAGCATTCTATCAGGCAAAGCTTTAACGCATCTGGACCCACACTATGGAGTTTACTCCTAATGGTAAATTTGGTTATAAAAATTGCATCTACGACTAAATGCATCATTTTTACTCCTGCCAGGAATTCAGAATGGGATACTGACAGTCATAAACCCATGTATGAGTCCTGAGATCTCTTCCCTGAGTGCAGAGATCTCTACCCTTAGACATCCTCCAGCAGAGGTTGTAGTGAAAGCAGGGCCCTGCTTGTGCTCACTGCTATGTTAGCATAGGCTTATTAGAAATGTAAACACCATTTTACCCTTTTGCTGCTTTTGCACACAACACTACATGTAAGTGTTGTTGTAAGTTAGGCTGCGTGAAATTCTTCACATGGGAATGGCTTGTTTTAAAATATTCCTAGACTTACATATCGACCTTAGTCTGCACAGTGAGTGCTGAAGCCTCCAAGGTTATCATAACAATGTTAGGTGTTGTTCGGGCTGATCAGCTTATGCTCTAGACATAACATGCACGCAGCTGCAGCTAGCTGAAATTCTGGCTTCTTTAATATCACACTGCATGCATGATTTAGACACTTGGAGAAAATCAGTTTCCGGAGAGAGAGAGAGCTTTTGCTGGTCCTGATGTGATTCATCTCTGCTGATCTTGGAGGTATGGATTTCCCCGTTCAAGCCTAAGAGACCTTCCAATATTATATAATACATACGAGGCACTATAGGACCTGTTTCCACTATCATTATAATATGATTTCTCCTTTTGTGTTTTATGAAATTGTAACAATGCTGATCGTATTATTTTTAACCATATGCCTGCTTAATACTGCATCTTAGAGCACGTCATTAAAATAAAATTTTTAAACTTTATCGTGTCTCTTTTTTACCCATGTTGTGGTAAGAGAATATAACGAAAGACTGTTCTTGATTCCCATAATTCCTGAGTGTATCCTAAGTCGCATGTTATGGGTTGTCTAATCATTGGTACCTTTGCTATAGGACGAAGAGCTAATTAGACACTGATGCTAGTCAGTTAGGGGGTTCTAGGTACTGAGGTGAGTTTTTTAGTCCACCACAATTCACTGAGTTCCTGGGTCTCAGTGCTCAGTTCTGTGTAGGAGCAGATTCCCTGCAACAGGGTGCAAACAGGTGGAAAGAGGAAATCCCAAGGTACCTTTGTCTTGGAAATTTGGGAATGCTCTCAAATCATGATGTTTGTTAGCATTCGCAAACACCCACACAGAAAAAGCATGTCTATTCACAGATAATCCTATTCATCCCATGTGTACTTCTCTGGTATGGAGAAGTTTGCACAGGTGTAATAGATTCCCGCGTGATTAGTCATGTTAACTTCCAAAGATTATGCCTGGAAACGTGCGCCTTGTGTATGATTTCAATCAGACTCCAGGAAAAGTTGGTGAATAACAAAAAGTAGAAATAGGGCCTTTTGTGTATGACTTGTGGTGGGGCCCTATGGATATGATAGGCCCTATACACGAAAAAAAGGAAAAATAAGAATGGACTGTCCTGGCAAAACACAAATTTTCCCTCAACCAGAGCATTTTCCTCTGGAGGTGATCCCTTTGTTTTACAGCCCTGGAGAAGGTGTTACTCTCGCTGTGTGCAGAAGTAAATGTGTGGCCTGTCCCTTGGAGAAAAAAGGTAGGAATCTAAGTTTGGAATGTTGACATGCCTCTATGGCATTCTCAAGCTCCTTAGAACATAATTTTCCACCTCCTTCTCGTGGGTTTAACAAGTGCAGCTATCTCTACTGTCATGGCCCTTGCTCTTGTAGATGGGTTTACGCATGCCAGGAATTACTTTGTGAACTCCTAGAACTCATAAAAAAGGTACATTCGTTCACAACATATATTTACTGTCAAATTTAAGTATGTGAATAGGCCTTGATGCAAGTATTTAGAACGTAGCATCTAAGTAGTGTAAAAGTGACAGCTTACAGATGGACACTAAGGGCAAGATGTACGACTATTTTTTGCAGTCTTAAATGGGAAATCGGCCCATTTGCAAACGCAAAGAAGGGCCCTGGCAGGTACAAACACCATTTTGCGAGTCGGTGACTCGCAAAATAGCATTTATGACTCTGATTCTTACTCTGACTATTAGGAAGGGGCGTCCCTTCCTAATAGCAAGCCACAATGGAATATACCACTGCCTCCTCTTAAAAAATGAAACGGAATCGTTTCATTTTTCTTTTTAAAATGCATGCGGTTTTCCTTTAAGGAAAACGGGTTGCATTTAAAAAAAAACTGCTTTATTAAAAAATCTGTCACAAACATGGAGGTCTGCTGACCCCAGCAGGCCACCATCCCTATGAGTGCTGGCCATTCCCAATGGGGTCGCAAATAGCACCTGCCTCATGAATATTAATGAGGTAGGCAATTTGCGACCACCAATGTTCCTATCGCTAAAAGTGTCTGAGACACTGTTGTAACTTGCATTTTGCAAGTCGCACATTACAAGTCGCAAAATGTAAAGGTCGTACATCTGGCCCTAAGAGAGAAGACTCAACTGTGTTGCTGCCGGATCCCAACCAATTGTGGAACATTTTTAGTGCAGCCAATTTAGATTTCTGTGTGTAGAATAAGAACAGTAGTTAGAGGTCATGGTGCAAGGTAATAAGTGCATTCAAGTCCTTCCAGATCAACCGCAGAACCATTGGACATAGGTTGACTTACGATTAAGACAACAACACAACACTTGAGTTGCATTCTGGGATATGTTACATCACTTCCTAAATAGTATCTACCTCTTTGGCTATAGCGGACATACCTTGATGGATCATATATTTCCTCTGACAGTTCTGACGTACATTTCCAGGCCCCTTAGGTACACTGCTCTCCCAGCACCCACTAGACTTTTCCAGCTGAGACTGAATCCTAACAAAGAAGACATGGCTTCCTTCTGAATCTGTGACATCTCTTTGCAAGTATTCCCTTCAAAGGCTGTGTTTCTTCCTTTGTAGGGTGTCGGCGGCATTAAACTTTAATTGCTACAGCACTGTGCTAAAGAGACTGGCGGCGGCGTGCCTGAGAACCGTCAGTTGATGCTCTGACAAACCGGAAGATGAGATAACTCGCACCTGCCGGGCATCAACAACTCAAAGCTGGGCTTGCACATCACCTTCATTTGTGAAATATATCACACCACCTGCTAATATATGTTTAAATAATAACTTATAGAAATGACTGATCTTTAATCGTAGAGATAAACAGATTTCATAGTAAGGCAGGATGGGTGAATCGCATGGCGCAGAGATAATATAAAGATTTTCGAACTTCAAGTTCAGCTTTAATTCCTGCCGTGAAGGTGCCTTGTTGTTAAACGTACCCATCTTTTGAACTGTCTTCCATGCTAAATTTAGCATTATTTCTTTTCTTTTTTTCTCGTTGGCACATTCAGAGTCTTCTTGTGCTAGGGTAGCCAGTGGCGTGGAGGGTCAAAGGTGAGCGAATCACTCCTTCTCCAGTGAGAGATGGAAACATGGAGTGCTCCATTGCAGTGTGTACTTCGTATCAGAATTTCTTTCCACGGAAAATAGTTTGTGTTTTTATAGTCTTTGATTGATTAATGCTATGTTTATTCAGCTTGTATTGTGGGTGGAATTAGAAAAACGGCATCGTGATTGGCTTGAGATTACACTGTAATGTTTTAAAAATGTTTTTAATAATCTTATTTAAAAAAATGTGTATGAATGACATTTATTCTTTTATGGTCTTGTGCCCAATAAAACTTTGAATCCAATGGAATAGAGTGTTTGTATACACTGTTGGTCCATTTCAAGAACAGACAGCTGTGAGTAAACACAGGTTAGCTGACTGAAGGCTTGAATCCCACTGCTGCCACCAATGAGAGGAGCTGGCCTGGCATATGATGTCCACTAATGTAAGTGATCACCTTGCACCAGTCCAGACAACCCTTATGGTGATTTAAAAGATCTCAGACAACCTTAGAAAGCTTTCCAAGTGGTAGCTGTGGAGAGCAGGCTTAGTCTTGACAGAGTGAAAAGCAGCTTGTTTTACCAGAATGCAATCTTATAGTATAGATTAAATGAAAATAGAACCACACAGTAGTTATAAAAATCTGTATTTATTTGTGGGTTTATACCGCGCTTGAATCGACTCCCGGAGGAGTGAGTATCTCTGCGCCCAAAACACCAGAAGCATAATTTGAGAGAGCAATCATTGTAGAGAGGAGCTAGTTCTGAAACAGGAAGGTTTTTAGCTTTTTTCTGAAGATCAGATGTTCTGGACATTGCCTGAGCATCAGGGGAAGCTTGTTCCATAATGTAGGGCCAAACACTGACAGAGCTTTGCCGCCCTGTCTTGCCCTTTTTACGATGGGCACTTGGAGGAGAAGCTGGCTGCTAGACCTAAGGGAGCGGGCGGGATTACCTAGTACACTACTGTATCTCCCACACGGCGATAGACACAAAGCACACAATAATTTAGCAAATAAATCACAGTAAATAGCACTAATACACAGCGGGCCCGAGGGGGGGACCAAACCATATAATAAGAAAGTGGTATAAGAACCATGACTCGAGTCAGGACAATGTCGAGAGGACGTAGAACTGCTGGGACCCCAAGGAACCACCCAAGGTGAGTAGACAGGGACCCCAAGGAGTGCATGTGCAGTGTAAAAACACGACCACGTGCTCCATACAAGTCTATGTGTAAGTTGCAGTTGGAATTTTAGAGATTAAGGACCCTTCCCAGTGGACCCTGAAGAAACCCCCTGGAAGACAGAAGGGAGGAGAGCCACCCCATCCATGGATACCATGGTACCCAAGTTACCTGTCCAAGGAAAGCCGGGTGCATAGGTGTGAAGTGGCGTCAGAAACCACTGTCAAACCCAATGGAGGACTTCAGGAAAGTGCCGCTGCTGGAAGAGGAGAAAGTGTCTGGAGGAATCCAAACATGTATTATTGATGGAGAGTACCTGAAAGCAAAGGGTACATAGTCTGGGTCACTGGGGAGTGACCAGTGGCTCAGTAGACAAATGCCCACCCAACTCCGGTGCTTCAGGATTGATGTCGATGACCTTGACTCTGCAGCTGTGATGATCAGGTGATGCTGAGGAAGACCAGGAGCTGGATAAGAGCTGTCCTACGAAGGATGTCGAGAGCTGAGGTGGTCTGTGTCCGGCGGGAGCACCAACAAGCCTGGCAAAGGCAACCAATCCAGAAGATGAAGAAGGTGCAATGTCAGAAGCAGCAAAGTCCAGGAGACTCACCACAAGCAGGGGAGTCAGGAAATCAAAGGTGCCCCTCAAATGGACACAAATGCTAATGTCACAGGAGTCGTGAGAGGAGCTCCAGCAGCTCACCAAAAGAGGCAAGCCACGATGCACACAATGCGGTGTGGCCGACTATTGGTCACAAGAGGTGCTTGGATTGGGGCTACTTGGAGCCGGGAGATCTTCTAGCAAAGATGTCAACAAGCCTTTGCAACTGTAAAGGTGACGTGGTACCCCAGGGTTTGGTTATTGCAACCCCCACTCAAGCTCCTGGCCTCAAACTTGGTCAGAGGGAAGAACAGGCCCCAGGGGCTGAGGAAAACCACCACCTGAGTTGCAGAGCCCACGGAGTCCCGCGGAGCTCGGGATCGGCAGACCAGTCATCTTTGTTGCGGGGCCTGCAAATGCAGGGGAGTGACTCCTTCACTCCAAGGAAGATTACTTTGGTTGTCATTGATGCCTCACAGGCCTTGGAAGGTTCTTGGATGATGCACAGGCACAGACAATTCAGCAGACTGGAAGAGATACAAAGTCAAGCCCAAACAAAGTCCAGCAAAGTCCAAAGTGCCCAGACAGTCGAGGTGCAGTGGTTTAAATTCTGAATCTTGTCCATGATGAATCTAAGGTCCTACAACCAGGTAAGGCCTTAAGTAACCACAGGGGAGGGTCTGGACAGAAGGGAGATTACTCCCATTTCCTTTGTCCAGTTTTACACCAGAGCGGAAGCCAACGGCTCCCAGGACTGGTTTGAACTGGACTATGCACAGGGACACCAAATGTGCCCCTCCTGCAGGTCTTCAGGCACTGGCAAGTGCACTCACCCAGCCCTAATACACTAAATCCTGTCTGGGAGGTGGTCACACCTCCTTGTCACAGGATGCCTATTGTCCTGCCTTGTCCTGCTTGAGCTTGGCTCAGCAGTAGGAGGGCAGAAATGTGTCTCTGGTTGGCAGCAACCATTTTGTAATGTCCGGGACTAGAAGGCTGGTACCGGGAATATCGAGAGCCCCATGATGTAAGGGTATGATTCCAACATGTTTGACACCAAACACAATAGGCTTGGTTGCAGTCGTTTTCGAGATGGTCATCATGCGGTTGCATAATGCCCCTCTATATCAGTATATGGTTGCTTCACTGACAACCCGGGATTATTGACTCCGTAGGCTGCAGGTATGTCATGTCCGTGCCGGGGCACCCTCTCACTTAGAACCAAGTACCCTGCCCTCAGGATTGTAAAGGCCTGCTATAGGGGTGACTTATAGGTTTTAAGTGCAGTGACCCTTAGATATAGTAAAACTATATTTTAAGTAAGTGGTGCAGTCACCAACTTACACAGGCTCAAATGTTCCATTTTTAATGGTCTCTCATGGGAGGCATAATACATGCTGTAGCCCATGGGAGACCTCTGGGGTACCTAGGCCCTGGGCAGATGGGTACCCCATACTAGGGACTAATATGGGTACCCCAGTATCCAATCTGGTGTGTACCTAAGTACATAAAATCACAGTTTAGGGTGAAAGCAGATAGACTGGGGTCCTGATTAGCATGATCCCAGTCAGACTAGTCAAAAACAGCATTACATTCAGCAAAAATTGAGGGTAACCATAAGAAGCAGATCCTACTTTCCTACAGCAGAGAATTGCAAAACATTGAAAAAGAGAGAGAATTCTGTTGTTTACCTGAGCCAAGGAGGAGCTTGTCTGGTACGTAACCTTGTTGCACTGTCAGGACATGTTGGAAGATATCTTTGGAGAGTATTATTCATGGCAGTGCATCGTGCATCTGAAAGTGATTAATATTTTCAACAAGTTAGATCCCGTCAGTCGGCATGTTTTGAAAATAATTTCAATAATTCAGCATTGTCCTTGTGTGCCTAATTAGAACCTCACAGATACTACTGTGACTTATTTAGTTATTTGAATTTGTTTTAACTTTCTATAAATTGTATGTATCTGTGGCCGAAATGTCATTTATACTTCAGCCACAACCATTTTTAGATCGAGCCTTTAGCGGCAGCGTGCATGCGCTGCTAGCTCTGCGAGGCATGTAATAATAGAGTATGCAGTGGAAGCTCCGCCCACTCTCCGCCCATGTTTTTAATTGGCTCGTGTCAATGTCTTTCGTAAATGCTGCCTTCTGATTGATTGTTACTTGTTAGTACCTCCTTATTATGGCCATGTCATCATTTGTACCCTCCCATGGCTACTGGCCCCTTTACTTCGAGTGTTACAGGGTAGGGTACATGTTATTTAGACTGTGAGCCCTACTTTGTGAGTGCCTTCTCGCCCCTCCCGTTGTCCGTGATGCAATTCAATAGGTCTTGCGTAAATGTGAGTCCTATTGCATTGCAAATGCTTGTTAATATTTGAGAGGGGCTTTAACTTCTCAACAAATTTACCCAATTTCTTACAGCGTTGGCCTAGCACTCATATAAGGCGCACAGCCTCGCATATTCTCCTGTTGTTAGCAGCAGTCCTGTTTCGCCTCAGGTCCTTTATAAAGTGTTCCATCTCATCTGTAAACTTCCCACCCCCTCCGTAAGCTCAGCTCTGTGCTGGCTGCTAATGCTGACATGCTTTGTTTGGGGTTTTTCTTGATAATTGCATTATTTCTGCTGGAAGGAGAGGGAGGCGTGAGGTCAGCAGGAGACCTGGGAGGGCAGACTTTCTTCCCGCCTCTTCGTTTCAGCAGGCAGCGTCAGCCCTCCTACCCTCACCGCAGCCTGGCACTGCCCTCACACTGGGGATTTAGAACTGGAGAGAAAGTTGCGGTAGTACACAATGCCAGAGTAGGGAACTGTTGGAAGCCGGAGTCCCAGTCCCGCACTACTGTCACCCAGTGCGAGACCCACGGCTACCCACTGACGTTAGGCTAAGTATGGACACTGTTTGGGATAGCCCTGCTCACCCCCTTAATAGCTTGGCTCGAGCAGCCAGGCCTATCCCCAAGGCACAAGTGTTCTGTATGTGCAACCACGCACACAGCAACCCCCTGGTGACACCACAAATTGACTCCACACGAGTTTGATAAAAACGAGTATAAACTTTATACAAAAAGATATACGATCACACCACATGATACATAAGCCAAAATAGAATAAAGGGCAATAGTCTTTCCGGCTGGTTGGTAGGCTCAAATCCCAACCACCGCTTTCAAAATGCTATGCTGGTCACAATGCTAGAATCACACCCGTTGCAATGGACAAACAATAGTGCACTGCGTAACGATACAATCCTGTGCTGGGCACAAATGTGTAACGATACAACCCGGTACCTGCAATGAGAAAAATAATGCAATGAGTATCACTACATTCATGTACTGCGCAATGAAGGAATAATGCAATGCATCACACCCCAATCAGGTACTTTGCAATGAAGAAATAATGTGCGGGCTGCTACAACCATGTACTTTGCAATTAAGGAATAATGCAATGCGTAATTACAATCATGTACTTTACAATGAAGAAATAATGCAATGCGGGCCGCTACACTCCTAAACTTGGCAAGGAAGAAATAATACAATGCATAGAGCTACAATCATGTGCTTCGTTATGCAATAATAATGTCAGGCGTCATAAGATAGTTTGGCAGTTTGTTAGCAGCAATATTGGCATTGTGTATTATGACAATCAGCCTCTCCGATAACATTTGCCCCCCACACGGTTCAACGATGACACAGAGTACAACCTCTTACTATACGGCCCCACTCTGACCAGAAGCAAATGCTCACATTGTCAGAAGGACTGAGAGGCCGATAGAGTGTCCCTCTGAGCCTGCACCCGTCCAGGTAATAATCCGCATAATTTGGGGGCACGACCCCACTCTCCTCTCCTCCTTCCGTGAACTGGACCTTCTGTGCAGAATTCTCTCAACGGGCATCAGCGGCTCAGCCTGGCAGCTCGGCCTGGCAGCTCAGCTCCTCCGATGCTGCTGGTCTGGGCAACGACTGTTAGGACGGTCTCAGGTGGCTGCAGGGCACACATACTCCAAGCCCCTGAGATTACTTTGACTCCGGGTGCAAGTTCACCAACGCTGATGGGACTCCACGTCAACTCCGAGTGCACGCTCACCAGGCACTCATTCCTGCGGTCTCAGTTGGCACCAAGACATGCACACCTCACTGCAGAGACCCACTTTCTTCACAGTGCACAGGATGATCAGCTGATCACCTCTACAGTCCAAGTACACACACTGCTTCACTGAGACTTACTCCAACTTTGGTGCCCCGATATCCAGGCACTCTTCACCAACACCTTCAGCCGCACCACAACATGCTCACTGTGTCCGAGCCTCACTTCTCCTCCAGTTCACTCAATGACCAGGCGCTCTTCACCAATGCCTTCGATGCACCCGACACGTACCCTGCGTGTCCAAGATTCACTCCACTTCCGATGCACAAGTTGGTCAGGTGCTCCTCACCAATGCCTCCCATGCACCACGACACACACCCTACACATCCGAGACTCACTCCACCTCCGGTGCACACGCCGACCAGGCGCTTCTCACCAGCACCTGCAGTGCACCATGACACGCACCCTGTGCATCCGAGTCCACTTCAGCTTCGGTGCACACGCTGACCAGGTGCTCTTCACTAATGCCTGCGGTGCAACACGACACACACCCAGCGCATCCAAGACTCACTTCACCTGTGATGTCCAAGTTCGCCAGGTGCTCTTCACCCATGCCTCCGGTGCACCATGACACACACCCTGCACGTCTGAGTCTCACTCCTTCTTCGTGTGTCCACAATCACAAGGCACACCTTCCGAGGGTCTCAAGCTGCCACAACACGTGCCCACTGCATTGCTTGAAACTTCTCCGGAAACTTTTATGTTCCTGTGTTTCCAAACAGAGAGCCAGCTCACCTCGGGCCCTTGGGGTTACAAGACACAGCACAAAGCTCAGTCTTCTTCAAGCAGGGGGACCCTAGCACCTCCAAGTATATTCCCAATAGCCTCTTCCTTGGTTAGGACAGCAAACTGCCGACCAGGCCCAGATCACGAAGCAAGGGTTGGTCTTTCCTCAGCAGTCTCTTCAGTTGCTCCTTCCTTAGCAGAGGTTCCTCTTGACCACAAAATGGGTCCAAGCCTTTTCAGTCTCAATCCATTTCTGTTTCATTCCAACATTCAGGGGTTTCATCTCTCATAGTTATGCCACTTAATGTCTTTGAAGTTTTTTGTGCTCAGGGGTCCTTGACCCCTCCCTAAATCAGTTCTGGGTGTCTCCCTCCCAGTGTCACCTTTCTCCCTTTGATACTGGGGGTCTGGATCCTTATTCACTCAGCAGGAGACGGGTCAATTGTTTTAAAGCAGCAGCCCAGGCCTATTCACCTCCTGGGCCTTCTCCTCACCTACTCTCCAGATGCAGGTGAGCCTGGTGCCATCTCAACCCCTCCCTTAGGTCAAGACCTCCCCCATCTCCTCTCACCTCTCAGATCCAGACAGTCAATCCACATTCAGCAGAGACACACAGAGAAACTATAGCCAAAAAGGCCAAGTCCTACACAACCCCCCTCCCATCCAAAAGCCAGGGTAGACCAATCATTACCAGACACCCTCCTATTCCACGCCTTCCTGACCCCAGGGCGACTTCTTGATCACTACTCCCTGAGCCAACAATGCTGTTCCATGGATCCCCCCAGCCAGGGGGACCCCTCCAGGGGTGCTGGACCCATGCCAACCCCTACTTGGAGTGGTACCCTGGGGAGACCCATCGGTCAGGATACTACCTCCAGTTATCCTGCCTTTTAGGTTGAGAGTGGGTCTACCTTGGTCACTCCTAGGGGACCCAGACCTACTGGCTGCACAATGTCCCATTGGTGTCCCCACCAGGGAACACAACCCTCTCTTAATCTTCCATTTAGTCTTCTTGGCCTGCCACTTAGGAATGGCACCCACAAACTTCAGGACGGCAGGAGCTCTGGCTACAGACTCCCCACGCCCTCCTGATATGAGTTGTCCTTCCTCACACCTCTGGCAAGTAGGCACTAGGCCTCCACCCGGGGCTCTCCTACGACGCCCCCAGTTTCCTGGGTGATGCTGCTGATCCCTGGGGGTGCTACTCACTCTGCCTTCCCCTCTTTTGAGATAAGGGGCTAGCCAGCAACTCCTCCTCACTACTCTGGGATCTCCTTTCGCCACTTGGCCCTTCTTCCTTCTCTAGGGTCTTTTCAGGCCACTGGACCCATGACCAGGGGTCCGGTTCTCGTGCAGGCTCCCGGCAATCAAGGAGCCCACACCTTAACCTGGGGTGACACAATCCTGGAAAATAATTTCTGAGCCTAGGCTCCTCTGGGGCCAAATTGGATAACGCCTCCAAATCAATCAATCAATCAATCAATCAAAGCATTTATATAGCGCACTACTCACCCGGAGGGTCTCAAGGCGCTGGGGGGAGGGGGTCCGCTACCGCTCGAACAGCCAGGTCTTGAGCTGCTTCCTGAAGGCGAGGTGGTCTTGGGTCAGGCGGAGGTGGGCCGGGAGGGAGTTCCAAGTCTTGGCGGCCAGGTAGGAGAAGGACCTTCCTCCTGTGGTGGCTCTTCGGATGCGGGGGACGGCGGCGAGGGCGTGGCTGGTCGATCGAACCTGGCGTTTGGGAGCGTAGAAGTTGAGGTGGCTGTTTAGGTATCCTGGGCCTTGGTTGTGTAGGGCTTTGTGTGCGTGGGTGAGGAGCCGGAAGGTGATTCTTTTGTTGACCGGGAGCCAGTGCAGATCTCTCAGGTGTCCGGATATGTGGCTGCGGCGGGGGATGTCCAGGATGAGTCGTGCTGAGGTGTTCTGGATCCGCTGGAGTCTCTTCTGGAGTTTGGCGGTGGTTCCGGCGTAGAGGGAGTTGCCGTAGTCCAGTCGGCTGGTGACGAGGGCCTGGGTGACCGTCTTCCTGGTCTCGGTGGGGATCCACCGGAAGATCTTACGTAGCATGCGCAGGATGTTGAAGCACGACGAGGAGACGGCGTTGACTTGTCTGGTCATTGAGAGGGAGGAGTCCAGGATGAAGCCCAGGTTGCGTGCGTGGTCTGTTGGTTTGGGTGCGCTGCCCAGGGCGGGGGGCCACCAGGAGTCGTCCCAGGCGGAGGGTGAGGATCCCAGGATGAGGACTTCCGTCTTGTCCGAGTTCAGTTTCCGGCGGCTGTTCGACATACATTTGGCTACGTCTGTCATCCCTTCGTGCAGGTTGGCTCTGGCGGTGGCGGGGTCGTTGGTGAGGGAGACGATCAGTTGGGTGTCGTCGGCGTAGGAGATGATGTTGAGGTTGTGCTGGCGTGCGATGGCTGCGAGGGGGCTCATGTAGACGTTGAAGAGTGTTGGGCTGAGCGAGGAGCCTTGAGGAACGCCGCAGATGACTTCGGTGGCCTCCGATCTGAACGAGGGGAGGCGGACTCTCTGTGTCCTTCCGGCGAGGAAGGAGATGATCCACTCCAGTGCCTTCTCCTGGATTCCGAAGTTGCTGAGGCGCTGTACTAGGGTACGGTGGCAGACAGTGTCGAAGGCCGCGGAGAGGTCCAGGAGGATGAGGGCCGCTGTTTCTCCGTTGTTGAGCAGGGCTCGGATGTCATCGGTAGCTGCGATCAGGGCGGTCTCGGTGCTGTGGTTGGCCCGGAAGCCAGACTGCGAGAGGTCGAGGGAACCGTTCGTCTCGAGGAAGGCGGCCAGCTGCTTGTTGACGGTCTTCTCGATGACTTTTGCCGGAAACGGGAGCAGCGAGATGGGGCGGTAGTTCTTGAGGTCGGTGGGGTCGGCTGATGGTTTCTTAAGTAGAGCAAATCATTCTCTATGCTAACCGCTACCCAGTCTTCCAGTGCGCACTTGTACTCATTCACACTTGGCACTGGCTGTGCGCTGCCACCAATCACACTGGGCTCTGTTTGTCTACCCTTAATGTCCAGTTCCCTCATGCTTAACTTATGAGCAAAGAGAATCAGTTTCTCTTCCAACGCCAGAGTGTTCCTGCTCTCCTCTGCTTGAGTTTTAAGATTTAACACCTCCAACTCAGGGAGTCTGACCCTTTGGTTTTCCTCCAACTCCTCTGGTGAAAATCTCCTCCCTGACTGGCTACTACCAGCCCCTGCGGCTGGACTCTCCACTGGCAAATCCTGTGGACCAAATCCATTGCCTGGGTCATCCACATCCACCTCAACATCACCCGTCTCCTGAGCCTCTTTGGCTTCCCTCAAGGCCACTTGCAGCCCCTTCTTCTTGGCGCTACCCTTCATGAGACATCCCAAAGCTCTGCAGAATTTCTTCAAATGATCAACCTTGTAGGTAAACAATGCCTCAATGTTAAACTCTAATTCTGCAACCTCAGCCTCCCCGGCTATCTGGCTCCTCCCCTGAGACATGATGTTTGGTTTAAAGGTTACTCAACAATAGAACCACCAAATCAAAACAATATGTTGTTGCGTCTCCGTTATAAACTTACAGGAAACTAGGCTACCAAAACACAATACCCAGCCTCCCCCATTCTGTCCTATGGTTAGAATGGCCTTTCACCAGTGAAAATGAAATGGAGTGTTTCCACTGTCAGGACATATCACACACCTCAGTATATGTCCTGCCTTTTACTTATATTGCACCATGCCCAGGGGTTACCTGGGACATACCACAGGGGGGCCCAGTGTGAATGAAAAAGGGAAAGTAAGGCCTGACAAGTGGTTGCACTTGTGAGGACAACATGCTAACTTAGCAAACTGCGCAAGGCCCTACACTGCAGGCCTGATTTCACTTATCTGCGCACCTTTGCATTACTAGCCCTGGCACACACAGTGCATATACCTAGGGACTTTACTAGTAAGGCAAACATACCAATCATGGCCAACCAATTACCATTACACTTTACATAGGGAATACTTGTACTTTGACACTGATCAGCAGTGGCAAGGTACCCAAAGCATCTAAATTGGTAACTCTATGTCAGGACAACGGTCTAGGGGAAAGCAAAATGTTTAGGGAACTTCAGCCAAAAAGCCTTTGTCCTAAAGGAAGGAAGTGGCAGGGAGAGATGGCCGGGTATTGCAGTGAAAAGTTCGAGAAAGAGTTTAAAGACAGAAGGGGTGACAGAGTTCTATGGATAGGGACAGAGCAGAGGGCAGTGATGTCACAACACCGTGGTCAGTGAGAGGAGAGACATGTGAAAGAGGGTTCAGGGAGTAAAGATGCAGTGGAGAGTCTGAGAGACAGTGCAAGCGGAAGAAGTATCAGTGAATAAGGCAAACTGAAGGGCCAGCGAGATGTTTGGATGCAAGCATCACAGGGGACCAGTGAGTGCAGTAAAGTAGATCTAGAGACGTGATCACTTCTTGTTCTGGTTCCTAATGATGCGTGGGTCTGGATCATTTTTTGGCACCCGAGAAACTAAAGTACAGGCTCTAAGTGACCAAAAGCATATTTATTCCTTACCGACAGTTTCTCTAGCCATGGGCCAAGAAATGTGGTGGCATTCCTGATGGCATCACTGGAAATGTTATCACGTGACCTCTAACCCGGATATCATCACTTGGCACACGCTTCAAAATTATTCACACTGCAGGAAAAGGTTTCATGGGAGGAGACATCATTGTAACCATCACAAGCGAAATGGATTAAATATAACCAAAATAAATGCACAATGTCTAAAATATCCTGATTACTACAAAGAAATAAATGGTTCTGTGATTGATCAAGTCACTTCAGTTGTGCAAGTCATTTGGTGCTCTTAAAAAATTACATGAAGATTTTGGAAAGGGAGCGGACCAAGAGGGAAAACGTTTACAACACCCTCTCTGTTCAAATATTAACTTGGCCTGAGGCCCATAAATTTGATTCACATCATGGCTGACTCATCCCAGCATCCTTCCATTGTTAACTAATGGGGTGTCATTAAACTGTGGGTAATAACAAAGCCTGGTATTTACAGCACTAAGAAGAAGCAATGAAGCAAATACTATAATCACCCTCGGGCAGGACCGGGACAGAAAAGAAGCCCAGGCACCAAAATAAAAGTGCCCCCCATTAGACCAAGATAGCAATAAGGAAGTGGTCGCATCTGCATATCAGTCAGTTTGAAACTTGTAAATGCACGCTGTATGGGTGTTTTCCAAGGTATAGGAGACGGTATGCATTTCTGTTTACTGCAGGCAATGTTTGTGGTAATAGAGAGGACATCTATAGTTAAAGACGCATTTGGAATGCAATAGCTCTCTCATTTGCGAGACTTTAAGCTAATAGCATTGTAATGACAATGCCTTTTATTTATGTTTTAAAACCAAAACATAAATAAAAGGTATTGTCATATGCAATGCCAATAGCTCAAACTCAAGTAAATGTGAGACATATTGCATTGTAAATGCTTGTTATTATAAGAGCCTTATGATCCACCTATCAAATTGGAGAGGTGGTGAGCCCTAGGCCAAGCATAAGAGGAGATGCAAGGAAAAGAAGGCTAAGGGGGGAAAGGCTACTATCAGTATTGAAACATTGATGAGGGCTGTCGGCATAAAATAATTCAAAAACCTACCACTATAGACAGCACTCACAACTGGGATAGTTACCAAATGGCAGTCAAACAGAAACCAAATATGGGAAGAAAGTTACCACAAGCTTAGTGATATGTACGTTTGACTCCAGGAATCAAAGGAGGGTTAGATAATTGATAAGTATATTGCTACCTTGATGGAAATTACACTAACGTGTTATTTTGAACACGCCCATTTGAGCACATGCTTCGTTGCCAAATTGATGAAGACCAAGTCGAGGAAATTGCAAGAACGCCTGTGGTGCGCCATTAGTACTGCTAGGTGCATAGATTTGCCAAAGAAATCTGTTCAAGATGACCATAAGATGGTGATAGGAAGGCCAGTGTTGTGATAAGTAGACATGCTAAAAGGATCAAAAACAAAAGTAAAGCCAAGTGAGAGCCTTGCACTTAAGTTATCATAATATGGCTACAGTGAGTAACTACCATGTTGTTGAGAAAAACTGCAATCACTGCAAAAGGAATGGCTATTTGGGAGAGTCTGCTGTGATTTTGAAAGGAAGAGTATTTTGTACTACTGATATGGAGGACAAGGTAGGAATGAAGGATTGGATTGTGTTATTTTTAAGACAAGGCAATTGATATGAGAAGAAAAACAGTGGGATGCCTCATTGCAATTGAAGCATTGACGGTGAGTTGGGGAATACTATGATAAACTTGCCAACTATTACAATGGTAGAAAGGGGATCAGGTTGCTCACATCCAGGAAATGGCCCTTTAAGTAAACATGTATTCTGAGGTTACATATATGGAGACTGTGGGGCATATGTACGAGGAAGTGGTGGAGTGAGGAGCCTCACTCCGCCATTTCAGAAACAAAGGCTGCACAAATATTTACAACAATATGATGCAGCCTTGCGCTTCTCCATGTGCTGGCGCTACTCTTACCAGTTTAGCACTAACACAGGCATTTCTTGCACCATAGTGCAAGGGTGTCTGCATGCAGGGGAGGATTTTATATGTGTAGGAAGGTGTCCCTTCCTGCACATAAACAATCCTAAAAGTCCATTTGTCACTTTTAAGTGTGCCGCTTCATGCAACACACATTAAAGTCACAAAATGGCATTTTCTTTTTACAGATTGTTTGTGTCCAAGAAGGGGGGGTCATCCTGTACATAACCAATACATAGCAGTTTGCTTTTTTCATGTGTGCTGCACAAGCCAGCACACATGGAAAAAGCAAAAACAAGGAGAACTAATGCATTTCTCCTCGTTTCGCCAACTTAAGACCAGGTATTATGTTTTATATGGGTACCCTAATATATGCCCGGGTAACATCATACCCCTGCACCTACATTACCTCCCCAACACTACACAGTAACAAGCCTTTTTAGGATTGAACCTTTACCTAGTTCTAGTCCTGGGCACAGAAGGAGGGGTTTCCCTGAACAATAGCATCCTATGACTTCATCATTAGTCTGACACAGTATGAATGAATATTCATAAGGGTTCTGGAAAACCAGGCTGGGGCTATATCCACCTGCATAATATTTACGTACAAAGTTCATCCCATACGTCATCCTCAAACACAACAATGGCTAATACAAGAAACAAGGGACAAAGGAACCTTAGATACTTTTCTGTATACATACAGCACCTCTTGCTAGCAGTAGTTAGAGGGATCTGATACTTCCAGGCCGACACACTGACCAGAGATGCTGAGGTCCCTGCATGCAGACACTCTAGCTGATAGTGGTCTAAACCTACCTTGCGAGGTGTCCAACTCGAGACCAGGAAGGTGTCCCATACTCTATCGCTTTAGGTAATGGGGTTAGACTAAACCTAGAGGGATTTCTTGGCTTCACACCTACTCACATGCTAGGTACACTTTGGTACATCTAGATAGGCATTGTAGGAGTATGCGCTTTATTTTATCATGCATTTTTATACATGTATGTATTCATAATTATTGCAAGATGGTAAAACTGTACTATCCTTTCATATTCACTGTACTGCTAATCATATATATCTGCTACTGTCTAACGGTTGTTGCAGCACATCTATTTTACACTAGAAGAACAACTTTGCAATAAATGCTTATTGTAACACGTCCAACTGTTTCTTTTGTGTAACTCTCTGAGACCAAATAAGTGAGCACGAGTGACTGAGCGAAAAGTAGTACATTTTTTCCACGATCCTGGGGGATCAGGGTTGTCATGTTCTTAGGTTTCCGGAAACTATTCTCTCCTGGATAAGAGGGTATTCTAGTGGCACTGTGAGCTAGCTAATGCAAACAGGCTAACATTCTCAGTGAGGGTGCTCAGAGTTAGTCTGCCACCAATCCTATAGTTTATGTTATCTAAACGTGCAGGTCCTGCATGAGTAATATAGTATCTGCACGACACAGATTTTCCCTTTTTGGTGCTGCCTCCTATGTATCCTCCCCTTGTGCATATGGGGCAGCGTCAAAATCAATGGGTGTTGCAGTGGAACGCCCGCCGCAACACCCACTGCCCACCCCATTCACGATGTGCATAGTGTGAAAGGGGGCCTTATTTACAAGACTTAACAATGCCTTGTAAATAAGGCTAAGCCCCTTATCACCACTACAACGTCAGAAAAAGTGATGTTGTGGTGGCAATAAGGGCTGACACATATGCCCCAGTGTATCAATACTACAATCAGGGCTGGCTTTAGAGCAGTGCGACTGGTGTGGCCACACTGGGCACTGACCTGGGGAGAGGGCACAGGCGTCAGTGGTGGCACTGTTTATCAATAACGTATGATTTAAAAACACCTTCAGCAGAGTTGCTTGTGCATCCAGATTTCAGACAGTATTAAAAATGTCAAGATAACTCTAGTGATGAATGTTCCTGCTTGAGAGAAATCAGAGTTTTGTCTGGTGGCACCTTTGACTCCCCATAAAGTTGCTCAGAGAGTTAATATGGCTGCTGCAAAGAACACGTACCGTGCAGATAATAATAATAGATTTGTGTTTTATGTGGATAGCTTACAATCCAAATATAGAACAGTGACTGTTATGAACTGTGTTCAAAGAGCTGCATGCAAGCTGCATAAAGTAGGTTAGGACGTTCTGTTTTTTCCCCAGTCTTTCAGTAAATATACCTAATGTTGCTTAAAAGTGTTTGTTTGGGTAGAAATACATTCCTATTAGTAAAGTCAGACTTTATCAGTGCTTTAAAACAAATAAAATGTATGCGAGAGAGGGGCTCTGTAGAGAGGAGGGGCATTTTTTCTTGGTGGTCGTGAGGTAATCTGAGGAGGTGATCAGGCCAGGGGGAGGGTGCCAAAATGTATTGTCCCGCCAACAAGCTCTAAAGCTGGACCTGACTAAAATTACGTATGTTCTATCATCTAAACTACTGTGGTTGGAGGGACCTTGCAAAACAGTCATTTATTTCATTTAATCAATGCAATGGGAGAACTCGGACCAACTCTTTCAGTCCAAAATAAGTGCTGATGAGATATATGGTGCCTTATTCTTTATTTGTGATAATGAATTATTTCAGAGCTCATCATAGTTCCATCAAAAGACATCCAACGTGTTTTCAACTACAGGACTTTGTCAAGGTTATTATGATCGGTCATTTCCTCCAATGAAGAATAGGTAATTGAAAGAATGAAAATGCCACTCCATAATAGTAATGCCAATTAGTACTGATTGGGATTGCCTAAAAAGTTAAGATTGTACCTTCACATGCATTTGGCAATAAGGTCTTGTAACATGTCATCAGTAAAATGAAATGCAAATAATTTTAGTGATTCTGCCGGGTATAAGGCTGAGTCCATACTTCAAGAGTGAAACTAAATGGCCTTGGAGTGTTATTTTTTTGTTGGAGGTGTTCCTGAAGAGATTGTGGATGAAAAAGAGCTACAGTTTGTCATCTAATTTACAGTATTTTCTTGATTCTTAGTGTGATAATTCAGAAATAAACAAGAACGAGCTAGCTACAATTATCCCTTATAGTCCCGAAAGTCATTCACTCATGTTTCACGGGAACCGTTAGGTTATTTAAAAGAACCCTCACCCACCAACCTAGTTGGGGGCATGCTTCATCATTGGGTTCCCACCCAAGATGCCTAGCGCATCCCGGGTGGGCTTGGACACCTGATTAAAGCAGAACTGCATTTTTATTATGTGGTTGAGAATTTGTGAGTGGTTTTAAAAGTACATCAATGTTGTCCATACCAGTTGACATTCTTTTAATGGATACCAAGGGTAGGTAAACTAAAAGCAGTAGTTTTAGGGTGAGAGAAAAATTATCTCAATCTTCAAGGTGTGCAGTCAACATGTTTCAGCCAATTAAGAGTGTTATTAAGTCCAGTTGGCTTTCTACAAGATCAAGTGTACTAGGAACTAGTCTAGTGTAGTTTAGGCATACAGACTAAGGCATGCAGCAAAAGATTATTAATGGATCTTAAATTACAGTTTTCACCATCCTCTTCAATAATATCTGGAGTGGATATAATGAGAGAACATTACACAGACAAACAACGGTAGCGAACAGTGCTATGCTAAGTTCTGTAACCAATAATCATGCCTATTTCATACAGGAGTGCTCAGGATGTCGATACACAGTTTGCTTCACGGTGTTATTAAACGCTATCACAAGCACATATCAGTGGTCATAAACAAAGGGGTTGTGTAGTCATAACATACAAATTGCACCTAAAAAGCAATTAACAGTGCTTAGTCCTGTGTAACAAATACTGATTTTGCATGGATTTTAAGTGATATGTATCGGCCAGTGAAGGTGGGGTTTGTAGCCACACATTTGTCAAGGTGAGCCACCCACAAATCTGCCTACTCACGACCTCAGGGCGATACTGATTTTACCAGGGTATCTGCCAGGGCCAACTGAAGTAGTGCATCCAACTAGGAATCGGACATCCACGTTCCAGCATGACACGTCATGCATGTGGCACTGGAAGGTTCAGTTAACCCCTTCCTGGCATCCTATGTGTACCAAAGAGGCAAAGTGCTGCTCTGGGGGCTGGATTGTACAGAACAAGCACCAGGAATGTTACTCCACAGAAACACGTTGTGGGTAAACCTATATCCTGAGCTAAAAGTAAGTAATATTGTCTTACAGAGGGTTATTTTGAGAGAAACTGAGTACATTGTGTCATCCTGACAGACACAAGTGATATACAAATTTTTTGTAAAATAGAAATTCTTTGTAATGAATAAGTATATAAGCACTTGGCTCAGAAAGACTTTAAATCTAAACTCTGTGCATGAGGGGCTATACATGATCTAAAACATGTCAAGAGTGTATTCCAGGGGATATTATCATTCAATCCATTTGTGTGGGTGGACAAATGGTAAATCCAACATTGTTCCTTTTCATATAGATAGTTGCTCAATGACCACCCAAGCAAAGTGCTGCTCTGTGGGCTGGATTGTACAGAACAAGTACCAGGAGTGTTACTCCACAGAGATACTTGTGGGTAAACACATATCCTGAGCTAAGAGTAAGGTATATTTTCTTACTGAGGGCTATTTTGAGAGAAACTGAGTACATTGTGTCATCCTGAGAGAGACAAGTGATATACACATTTTGTTTGTAAAATAGAATTTCTTTGTAATGAATAAGTATATAAGCACTGGGCTGGAAATACTTTAAATCTAAACTCTGTGCTGAGGGGCTATAAATGATCTAAAACAAAGGGATCTTATGAATAAGCGCCCAACTGCTGTACACTGAAAGAGTGTCTACGGGGCTGAATGGTTTACTGTAGGTGGTTTCCCTAGGAATAGATTCAGTTACTCATATGAACCCCATTCCTATTCTATGGCTGAATTGGGGTGCAGACAGGTGAGTTACGTCAAGATTGTATTCCAGGGGATATTGTCATTCAATCCATGGGTGTGGGTGGACAAATGGTAAATCCAGCATTGTTGCTTTTCATATAGACTCCCTTTGAGTTGCTCAATGACCACCCATCTCATGGCATTCAGTGTATGACCTTCCTTCAAGAAGTGGTCTGTCATCCTTGTTGTACTTCTTTTGAGCATACATTACTCCAGTGTTCGCAGATGCGTGTCTTAATTTACCTACTGGGCAGGCCCACACAGCGAAGTTGCACGGGCATGTGATCAGATATACCAAGTTGGTTGAATTTCAGTTTTTGCGTTTCTTTATTGTCCAAACTTTTCCCTGTTCTAGATCAAGTCTTTTGGTAGTAGTTGTAAGGCAGCATACGCTGCCGTTGCTGTATACGTAATAACCCACTACTTCTGGCAAGCCCCACTTGCTGCGTATCGTCTTATGAGTCTCCAATTTTGGTCTACGATGAGTAGAAACCAGGATGTCCTTCAAGCTTTTTGCTTTCTTAAATGAAAAGAGGTGCTTCTGCCAGTTTAGTTTCCCTGTTTGGATGATTCATCAATGTTTATTGATCACTTTCATTGTTTCATCGTGTTTAAGGTAGTCACACAGGTCAGTGGTGCAGTTGTGGCAACCATCCTCACCTGGTTCTCCAATAGGCTTCTCTGGTCTGGCTTCTCATCCTTAATTGGGTAGATTGTATTATCTTCTCAGGGTATCCCCGTTCCTAAAGTTTTTCACTCTTACTGCAGTTTCTTCTTATTCTTAAAAACTGACTATAAGGTAATTTTCTTTAACACTATCAATGCTCAGGCAATTCACCCCTGGTGCTGAACTTCTGTGAATCCCATTTCTCATGGCGAGCTCAGCTCGTCATGTGCACACAAGCAGTGTACTGCATGACGAGCTGAGCTCGTCATGAGCATGGAAGGGGTTAAAGGCTCATGGATGGAAACTGTCAAATTTCAAAAATGTGTTCCTGTTCGTTGGCTTGTGTTAAGTTCTAGTTTGTAGACTATGCAAAGATAGTAACATCAAAGAAAGTTATAGAAATTATTTTCAACATATGAGTGAACTTCTGGTTAATGTCGCAGGTATTTATCCATTCTAGGAAGGGATGAAGGATGATACATCTCCCTTCCAGATAATCAGGATGTCATCTATGTAACGCTTCCACAATTGTATATTGCCCTTGTAGGGATAGTTGTTATTCAGATGTTCTTCTTCTCAAGGTCAAATACATACAGCCCTGCTACACTGGGGGCAAAGGTGCTCTCCATAGTAGTCCCAAATATTTGGAGGTATATGGTTCCTTGAAACTCAAAGAAGTTTTACATAAGGGCAAGATGGACACAGTCAAGTATGAAACCTCTAGGGGTATTGTAATTACATTCACATTGACCAAGTGCCTCCTTGATGACTGCCATGGTTTCCTTTTGGGATAAGCTTGTATACAAGCTTTCTGCATTCAGGCTCACCAATAGGCTTTTGGAAATATCATACTCTATATCAGTAAGTCGGTTTAAAAGATTCTATGTGTTCTTCAGGTAAGCTGAGGTTCCCTGTACTATGGGTTTGAGGAAGAAGCCATAGAAGAGTGATAATGGTTCCAACAGCGAGCCCATACCTGAGACTATATGGTATCCTGGGGATGTTGTTCCGTTCTTGTGAATCTTGGGGAGCATGTAAAAGTACGATATTTTGGGGTTAGTAGTGCACTGGAAGTCTGCTTCTTTTCTTTTTGGAGATCCACCCCTTGCGTTTTGCACCTTTCACAATAGTTTTAATCTTGTTCGTAGTTGTATGGAGGGGTCTTTCTGGAGAATTTTGTAATTCTTTTGATCCTGTTGGAGGCATTTACATTCCCTTCTGTAGTCCTCTATGTTCTGGATTAATACTTCACCTTTTTTATCTGCCTGTTGTATGATGATCGTTTAGTCCATTTTAATTGCTTCAAGGCTGAGGTCTTTCCCTTACTCATAATATGGTAAGTGTTGTCCTATTGTCCTTCTATGCGTTCTACCTCGTTTGATACTGCCTGCTCAAATGTAAAGATTCCTATGGGTATGGTAGAGATGTGAGGACAGCAGGTTGATTTGATCTTCAGACCTGTGTCTCCTGTGGTTCTGATTCAGTTGAGGGTTCTTTTTTCTCAAAAAAGGCTTTCAGCTTTCGAAAGACTTCTGCTAGTTTGCAGTGGAGGTGAAACTTTTCAAGGTGCGCAGTTGGCACTCTTTTTCTGATTATACTGATTATTAATGTGTTAAAGCATTCTCACATTGCACAAATCATCTCATGGCTAAATGCCTGGAGGAATGTTTAAACAGGTGTCAATGGGTTGACCTATTTTGTTGTAATACTCTGGAGTTTTAGCTGGAAGTCTTTACAGGAGAGAATATTGTCTTAAAAAAACGAGTGCTGTGCCGCATCACCTTTCAGCTTGCTGCAGAGAAAGAGACCAGTGATGAAACGGGTACTTTGGTGGCTTATTGATAAATACAGAATTTAAATAATTTGAGAAGATGAAATGACAGAGATGGTCACAATATATTAGGAAAAACTGAGGAAGTAGATCAACATTTGGAGAGGTAATAATGTCTACATTTGACTGGTAGAGAAATTGAGATCAGCTTCAGAGTGGAAGATGGACGGATATTCAATTTGAATAGAACATTTGTTTGTTGTAACCCAAATAGAGAAGGAGGAAGGGTGGGGAGTGCTAACCAAGCTGTGGTACGCCAGAAGGAAGATGGCAATGCATCTTGATATGGATGGAGAGGGAGAAGTTTGCAAGAGTTCAGTGATATTTGCCAATTATATTTGTAGTAATATTGGTGGGGCACCTGTGGAGTCATGGAATTTGAGAATTGGTGTTGAGCACATTGAGTTCTAAATGCAAATAAGGGAACGTGCATAGTGAAAATAGGGTGCCAGGGTTGCACTATGATGAAGAATAAATTGAAGATAGCTGTAGTTTCTTCTGTTGTTTAATAGTTTGCCTATATGCTTAGGTTGAGTGTAGATACAATTCTGAATGGGGTTGGTTTACACTATTGAATATTGGTGTCAATATTTAGTGGTGTACAACAGTAGTTGTCACCAACATAATCGTGATATAAAAATATCGAGGCCTTAATATTGAGGGACAAACTATTCAAAGGTAAGTGCCTATAGGGAAGCATAGATTTCCCATATCTAACACCATATCTAAGTATCTTGAAGATATATGTACTGCATATATACATATATATGGAGTAAGAAGTAGAAAATATAGACTTACTTACCTGTAAAATTTTTTTTATATATTTTGTCCTCGTATTCTGCCTCACCAATATTGGGGGCCCAATATTCATGAGGCATACTGATCAAGTGGAATGGTAGAATGTTTATACAGAGATGTACAGGTGTGTAGAGATAGGGTTGGAGCTGGCTAGATCTAGCATGGTGTCTTTCGTATCAGTCTTTCCCTGTGGATCATTTCCTTCAAATAAACATTGGATTAAAGAAAATCAATTTGTTATATTACAAACCACTACCAAACTTGTCTTCTTGCACAAGGGAACATTAGGCAATGCAAGGGCTTAAATGAGATTTACTAAGTCACACAAAGCCACTTTGAGTGGCTGTGCATGGCTTAGTGAATACAGAGTAACACAAGGTGGTTTAAATTGCTGCCTTGAGTTGCTCTGCATTGTTAAGGCATTCCATGGGTGGAGGGAGCATGGGTGTTCCCATGCATCCACCAATGGATTATGATGCAGTCCCAAATTTACGAATTGTAGTAAACCTGGGATTGCATCTAAATGGTACGCCTTCCCAACAGAGGTGTAACATAAAGAAATATAATTTCTCTTTGTTATTTCCTCTTTCTAGGTGTGTTGCATTTTACAGCACACCTAGAAAAGGGACATGCCTCTAAGGTTTTTTTTTTTCACAAAACCAATTCTGCCTGTAATGCAGGGCACCCTTGCACCATGGTGCAAGCGTGCCTATGTTGATGCTAGAAAGCACTCAGTGCACCAGCACAATGAGAAAGCAGGAATGTGTCATTTCTTAGTAGATATGGCATATTCCTGCTCTCTACATGTCTTGCAGCAAGTTGTCTTGCTGCGTTTGTATGACATTTTGAATAATCTGGTCCCCAAGTGGTTTGTTTTTAACATTTGGGCCAGACAACAAAGGATTGCAAGTGGTCATTCTGCAATGAATCTTGCCAGAATATATTATGAATAAAACGGGTAGCAACAGCGCTGAATATTCAAATTTAAAGCTGAGGTCACTGAAGGATCTATGTCAAGAACAAATGGGACAGGAACAGCTTGGGTGTGCTCCTTGGTCAACTTTATCTGACTTTAAACTCTTGTTATTGGTTTCTCTAATGAAGATTGATAAGACAAAGCAACATCATCAAGTTCTTCATTGAACCGGAGTGTGACACATAGAACTTCGGTACAGATGGTTATAATGCACATGTTCCATGAATATGTCTTAAATGCATCCTCTATTAGGTGGTTGCTGGCAAGAGTATCCAAAGTTATGGGGTATATTTATGATATTACACACAACACAGCTCAGCAAGTGAAATTGCTGAATTTCATTGCATCAAAGGGAGAGAGCAGAACATCACTGTATGTTCAAGACGTGCACAGTTCGGTTTTCTCCCAACACTGAAGCACTAAACACCAGTAATTTAGTTTGATTAATTGAAACCATTACATTGTTAAGAATGGTACAATACATTTTCGCTCGGAATAATACAATGCCTACTCCCAACCAAATGGAGTACCAAGAATTTAAAAGCAACATCTACTAGATTATTTCATTAAAAAAACAAAAGAGGTAAAATCAACCCTACATGATTAAGATAAAAAAAGATTGTCCAGGATTTTACAAATAAAGAGGTAATGTGCAATATGCCGTATGCATGCTGATAGGACCTCCAATTGGTAGGGCTGGGGTTACAGAGGTCTCCATACACCAGGGTATTTGAGTGCAGCAGATTATCACATGTTCTTGGATGACAATCCCCATATCCCAAGGCTGCCTGACCATGGAGGATGCTGCCTGTGTCCCTTGAGTTTCTCGGTTCCCTTTGGTGGCTCTCTGAAGAGCTGGCTACTGGATGCTGTTCTGGGTTCTATGGCCATTGGCTTTTGTCGCTGCTTCTGTAAGTGAAAAGCGAATAAAACAGCTACATTTCCCTAGCCGTGCTTGGTATATATCCAGTAAAGCACACATCCAATGCCTCCTTACAGCACTTTACCCCTTTTGAACGACATAGTGGGAAGAGCAGGCAGTGTTGTTTCTCTAACAGTTTAGGACAGCAAAGCAAGAGATGAAGCCAGGATTCTTTTTAATAAATACATAACCTACTTGAGGTTACCTCATCTTGTCTCAGAAGCACTAGTGACTCCCTAGCACCAATGCAGGCACCCTTACTTCTTGGCACAAGGATGCCTGCACTGTGGTCAGGTTCGTTTTAGTGCGTAAGGCATACTTTCTTACCGCATTGGGATTTTTGAAGCTTTGAAAATCCCCAAATCAATTTTGTGTCAAAGCTACGTCAAAAAAGTGATGCAGCACAGCAAAATCTTTTAAGAAAATCTGGTTCTGAGTGTGGAAATGGAGCTCTCAAGTCTTGACTCCGGCTATGTATATTTGGAAGTCTGTGCCTCAGATCTTCTCTTCTCTGAGAAAGCAAACATACCATGAAGTTTTAAATTCATCTGAGCATTGGTGCTATGTTCCACCCTAGGGAGTCTTCACAACTTTAGTAAAGAAAAAGGCTTTAATTTACATTTTAATGAGGGACCAGTTTTCTAAGCATAGAAATCTATTAGCACTGAAAAAGAAAACAGGGACAGATGTATGACCGTTTTTTGCGTTAACCCTTCTACGACCGCAAAATTGGTCTGCCTTATGTACAAACTCTATTTTCAGAGTCAGTGACTTATTACCAACTTGCAAAATACGGTTTGTGACTCGCTATTAGAATAGGCATGCCAAGAGCGTCCCTTCCTAATAGCGAGCCTAACTGCAGTATATGACTGTTTTGCAATTGCTGTTGCAGTTGCAAAATACTCACAGTTTACCACCTACTTCAAGTAAGCGGTATACTACTCGCAAACTGGAAAGGGTCCCCAGGAGATCCCTTCCCCTTTGTGAGTGTGTGCAAAATATTTTTTAAGAGCAGGCAGTGGCCCTAGGGACCACTGCCTACTCCTAAAACATGAAACAGAAACGTTTAATTTTTCTGTTTTAAATGCATCCCATTTTCCTTTAAGTAAAACGGGCCGCATTTAAGAAAAAAAATGCTTTATTTAAAAAGTCACATACATGATAGTCTGCTGACCCCAGCAGGCCACCAACCCTGGGAATGCTAGCCATTCCTAATGAGGTTGCAAATTGCACCTGCCTCATGAATATTAATGAGGCAGGAAATTTGCGACCCCATTAGGAATCGCTAACAGTGTCTGTGACACTGTTGTAGATTGCATTTTGCGAGTCTCAAAGCGACTCAATTAGTAAGTCGCAAAATGTAAGGGTCGTACATTTGGCCCATAGATACTAAACCTGTCAGCGCAACTTACCCATGTTTCTGTAATTGTTTAAAGTACATAAAGTGCACCTTGGCAATATTCTGTGAAGGCCATTTTAGAAGCAAATATATGTAAAGGAGAAATGGTATAGAAGAAGTTGTGATCCATGTACAAAGGAAACTAAATTATTAATCCCAACAGTTTTTGTCATTCTCTTCTGAATGCAGTATAAAAGACACCTCAAACGTGGATCAGTTCATTATAGTTGTGAAACGTTCTGTAAAAACGAAATGCTGCATACTTACTTGCCCTTCCAAATGATGGAGGTTTCCTCTTTTTTTCATTGTTAAATCTGAAAGTTAATGATTCATCTTTAGACCATACCAACCCTCCTTCCTTAGCAACACTAAGTGCTGGGAATGCAATAAACATTGTAATGTCCCTATAGGATCTCCCAAATGAGTCACATATCAAAAAGGGGAGTTCGTCTTTGTACAGGAATTGTTCTCAACACACCGTCAGTTATTCAAAAAATCTCTCCCCGACTATCATTATGTCAAAATTGCACATTCCTATATTTCATCCTACAGCACTTTAATTAACTCCTAAAAATAAATCTGCAGTCTAGCCCTCTCAGCTCACAGGCATAGGCAACGATAACTGGAACAATACAGAGAAGATTAGCATGACACCTGCGCAAGGATGACACTATGGCTGTGCTACTTCTGGTCAGGAAACCATTAGTGCACAAATTCAGTGACATTGATACCTGAATGTATGTTTTCATAATTCTTTTTATGTGTGTGTATTCATGTAGGTATCAGGATAAGTATTCATGTGAAGCACTGGGATGAAGTTGCAGCTTTTGCTGTTACTTGACCTGATGAACTAAGAGAAGCATTTTAAGCACTCCCAAACCAAATGGAATGCTCTCTGCTGGTAAATAACAACTATCAGTAAACATGTCTAGAGACTGGCTCTGCCATGATTTGATGATGAATAATTTCACTTCGGAGTACTAACATTACAATATACTGAATAAATAAAAATTGGACGTGTGATGAATGATACTAATGCCAGCAATCTGCTCCCATATCTTGCAAGTATATATGTGTATGCATTTATGTAGGTATTTGGAGTGTTCTTAACTACGTTAACACCACTATAATGCAAAGCAGAACTACATTTAGTAAAAAACAGAGGGCGAGAGATACAGTAAAAAGAACTGTGTATATTTGTCACCTAAAAAAACTACTGTAGAAGGAACACATTATAAAAAGTAGATTAAGTAATCAGAAAAATAACTTCATGTTTGTATTCATCTTTGTTGTTACAAGTTAAAAACCATATTACAGAGTCAATAATAGCGATTCTATAGTTAATGTTGGGTCAGAGCTTTAATTAAAAATCTGTTTTTTTTATTTGGATACTGACTTTGGCACCAATAGATGAATCTCCCTGAAACTTCCTAAGAAAGTTTATACTTTTTAGGTCCAGGAGGAAAAGTAAAGTGGGGGATGTAAAAAAACAGTATTTCACATTTGAACTCCCTTAGCAATCTTTGTTCAACACAAAAAAATGCTGATTAGAATTGACAGGGAGCTACAATTTTAATCAGGGGTGTGCCTTTGCTTGGTTTGGCATAAATCTGTTCAGAAGTTTATGAGTACAGAGGCACAAACATGTGACAGGACCCCCACTAACCATAATCAAAACCTAAAAGCAAGCCCCACCATCTGATCTACCTACTTGATTTAGCCCACAACTGCAATAATCCATTTTCAGTCCCACAGAGGTACTAACGGAGCCACCCAACCCACAACCCCTCCCCCTACCCAGAAACAACTGCCCATCCACCACCACCTCCTTAGCTCCCGTATCCACCCCCATTCACCCTGTCCAGCAATCAAACGCCTCCTACACCAGTCGTGACCACGTCGCGTTGTCAGGGAGCTCCCTCCCTAACTGCATATGGTGTGATGCTTACACCCCACTCAGGACTCAGCTAGGCCTGCCCCCTCCAACTCCCATTTCCAACAACTAAAAACCAGGCTTGCCTCAAAATTAAATTCTTAAATACAAATTATACATGCACATTTTAGAACCAGATAATCTCATATTTTCAAATGAAAAATTTCAAATACGTCATTATTTTGTAGACTGAATGTCATGTTTTCTGCCGCTAAAACGGCGATAATTTTTAACGCCCTGCTTGATAATATGCCCCTAACCTCTTTAACAAGTTGGGATGCCATGGAAACTCTTTCAAAGGGACATTTCCCTCTGCCACCATTTCTGATTCAGAGCTGGTCTCAACACTTTCCATGGTTAAAGGCATTTGCTGCAAGTCTTGATCCTTTAACTGCAGTACCGATTGTGCCCCATCATCTAAGCTGTTGCCCCTAGTGGAGCCTGAGGATTAGCAAAAATGGCATTTAAGTCTAAACACCCAAATTACAGATTTCCTCCTTTAGGAAATCCAGATTGCTCTTCAAAGGTCAATGGACCTTTGGCGCCATTTTAGAATGGAGAGAGAATGAAGACATAAACTATGTATATATCATCAACAATCAGATAATTAATGTTCAGTCATTGATGAGAGGTTGATGAAGTTCCAACACATTTATTTATTTTAAAAGATTATTATGGTTAGCCATATTTATAAAAATTAGTTGGTTGTTAGAATTAGGGGTCTCTAGTTGGCAGTGGCTTGCACCCTGTCCATGTAGGGACCCTTACTTCTTGTCAGAATAACGGAGTTGCACACTCTAGATAACCCTTACTCAACCACTAGTTAGCTTGGCACGAGCAGACAGAGTTATCTCAGAGGCAATGAGTAAAGTATTTGTACCCAAACACACATAATGCAGTGAAAACACCACAAATGAACACCACACCAGTTTAGAAAAATAAAGTATCTTTATCTTAAATAAACAAGAGCAAAATGACAAGAATCCAACATACATATATCACAATAACACTTTGCCAACTAGGGAATTGTTAAAATATTACAGTTAGTGCAACAAGATAACGTCTTATAAGTTGCACCCGTCATAAAAACACCACCACTGCACAAATCTATGCAACTTCCTGATATTATACGTTATCCTGTCAGGGCAGGGCAAAAATGACATATACCCTGACATCAGGGCACGAAATGCAGTAGTTTGGTTAGCACCAGAGACACATGAACCACCATATATCCCTACAAGCACATGGTCCACTAAGTAACATTATAACCACTAATGGTGCAGCAATCCTGCCCTCCTTCTACATGATTTAAGGGCTACACCTGAATTGTCAGGAACACAGAGCACGGCACACCTGAACTCCTATGAGGCGCTATAAATGGAGTGCATGGCAAATCCCCCAATGTCATCCTCCATCGAGGACTAACCCGGAATGTCACTAGCAAAAGGGTTAAATACCCCAGAGTGCCTGCGAACACACACACACATGCCTCAGGTGCTACAAGCGATCTCACTGGGTCTCCTGCTCCTGGTGATGAAAGGCAGCTGCCTGCGTTCTCGCGGTGCAGCTACACAACAAGACACAGCTTTCCCCACAACAGCCACAGGGGCCCCACAATCACAGGGCCGTCTGGGACTTCAGCGCCTCCACCCCAGCTCCAGCCATACCTCTTGTCAGCGGCCTTCCTGGCGGAAAATGCAGACCAGGCTGAGCTTTCCTCGCTTCATCGAGGTGGGCCTGTGGCCTGGGACCATGTAAATGGATCTTTGAGCTGGCGTGCTCGTTCCCAGCCTGGGAGATACTTCTTGCAGGCTTGTGGTGTGGGCATGACCCTGGTGGGTCTGCTCGGGTTGCAGAGGTGATGAACAGTTAAGAGGAACCTTAGCTACGGGAATGAGTGCATGCTTGTGCCCTGTGGGCAGTAGGTGGCTCAAGGCAGATGCAACAACTGCAGGCCAACCCACCCACACACATCAAGAGGCAGCACTCCTCACACAGCTCTTCCAGCACTTCTTCCTGGCAGGTTCCTTTTGATCTAGTAGTGATCTTTTGAAGTCTTTGATTTCCCTGAGACTTCTTATAGGAGGCAAGCTCTGCATCAAGCCCTCAGGAAGTCTACACTCCAATCTCTAGCTGTTCCCAATTGAAAGTTGCACATGTAAAATGTTACAAGTCAGCTCGAATGTTAGCCTTTGGAAAAGCTAGTTCTTGCAATACTGAAAAACAAAATGGCCAGTATTTCACTATCAGGACATGTAACACACACCAGTCCATGTCCTACACTTCACTCTGCCCATGGGGGTACCTTGGGTCTACCTCAGGGGTGACTTAAACGTAGTAAAAGAGAAGGGTTTAGCTTGGCAAGTGGGCTCACTTGCCAGGTCGAAATAGTAGTTAAAAATTGTGTGTGCAGACCCTGCAGTGGAAGGTCTGAGTCACATTGGAAAGGCTACTTGTGTGGGTGGCACAATCAGTCCTGCAGGCCTGCTAGTAGCAGTTGAGTTACAGGCCCTGGTCCACTCAGTGCACTTTATTAGGGACGTACTAGTAAATCAACTATGCCAATCGTGGATAACTAATCATAATCACAATTCACACATAGAGCCTATGCACATTTGCATTAATCAGCAGTGATGGAGTGCTCAGAGTCCTAAGCCAACAAAAACAGCTCAGAAAAAATAGGAGGCAAAAGGTTTGGGGATAAACCTGCAAAAAGGCCGGATCCAAAATTGATTTACAGAAATACCAATAAAAGATTGATTACTGACAGCAAAAACCAGAACAGAGTGTCCCATAAAGGAAAATTGCCACTAAATTAGATAAGGAACCTAACCTACTCTAAATGGATCTATTAAGAGTTATTTTCGGAAAAGAGTAAGATTCAGAATATAAGATGATCTACCCATAAATCACTCAATAATGTATCAAAATGTATTAAACGTTAGCTCCTTTCATCCAATGTAAACCGCTCATCCGATGATGTTGTCAACTTCTGATGCTTCTTCTCCTGATTTCTACAGTAAACATTCACGCCGATATAGTGTAAAACATTGTTTAAGGACTTTGTTACATGGACAAAAGTTCTCATGAGAACCTTCTTACCTTAGCTATAAGATGTGCTCTATGTCCATGTTGTGAATACAAAGCAAGTTGGATATGATAAAGTAAACTAGCAATATTATTATGTGAAAAATTCATAAAATATATCCAAATCATTATTTATTCAAGCAGTCACAACAAAGCTCTTTGTATTTAGGTTGTTGATCTAATATGGTGCGAGGAAGCTAAAGAAACACAAGATTGAAGTCAGCACATTCTTAGGCAAGTTGCTGATGCTAGGCAAAGTGTTTCAAGCTACGAGCATGAGTGGAGAGAAAAAGGCTTTTAGGACTTTCTAAATGTGCACATTTAAGAATAATTGCCAAGAACAACATTTTTCTACAAAATATCGTATACACTTTCATAAACACACTTCCCCAATTTTTATATATGCCACACCTATCTTTAATACTGTTGTCCACTGAGAGATGCAACCTTGGGAACAATGCCTATCTGTAGCTATTTTGAACTTTGAATTTCATCATGCACCCTGGACGCCTTTTCTGAATTGTAATGTAACTAATTGTATTCACATTTAAGTAATTTATTCACACTTTGCACTTTATATGGTAGCACTTTTTTGGCCATCTGCATATATAGGAATATTTTGCACAAACCTTGCAATTTTGCACACTAATCAACTGTACTGTATACCCTATACATTGACTTAGTGGTCAGTGTGGTTAATTGTATATAAACCCAGGAGTCAGTTTCATCATTAGGACATGGTTTTAAGTGTAAATATTTATATTTTTAACTTTTATATGTTGTTTGTAGATTTTTAGTAAATATTGACTAACCATTGTCATTTAATGTTTACATATGAAGTTTATGAAATTTCTGACTATAATGTGGTTTATTAACCTGGGGCATTGCGTGTATTTTACAGACAAATGTACAGTAGTATTTTTACATCATTTCAATATGTGATATTGTGTGCAAACTAACAGCATTTAAGCTGCAATTTCAAGTATGAGTGAGTTACTTCATGATATTATAGTAACTTTTCCATTTCTATGACATGTGATGGCGATTATGCACTATAAATGGGTGGCCAGCCCTCGTGACGTTGTCATGTGAACAAGGCTATCTTTAGCCGAAACGCGTCGTGGCGGACTGGTGCTGGGTTTGAAAATAATAAAATAACTTTGCACTAGAATTTGGGTCTCGCTGGTTCCTGTTCGTCTGTGCGGTGAATTGCAGCGCTTGTAGACACTTGGAGCTTAACATACCTCATAAATATATATATTACCTACTGGCGGTCGCCAGTAGGTATATATAGTTAGGATTTTTTCCCTATGGGATTTTTGAAAATTCTATGTCTAATAACTTTGGCGTTTGTGGACGGAATTGGCTGAAACTTTCTGGAAAATGGAACATTTTGTTTCTGAGCAGCCTTTGGAAATTTGGGGGGGGTCGTCAAGGGGGGGCCGAGAAAAAAGGGGGGTCCCAAAACGTGTTTTTAACATTGAGTTTTCCATAGGGCGGTTGGCCTCACTTTTAGCCCGAACGGCTGAATGGATTTGCACGAAACTTGGCAAAATTGTAGGGACTGGTAGCCCGATGTGCCTTTGCTAGGTCTCAATATATGTGCTTCAGTGGATTTTGAGAAATTAATGTTCAAAAAAAGATATATATCTGTAACAGCGGACCGGGCAGCGCTCCGGTTCGCGGACTTTACGCGTACCGGAACTTCGCGTAGCGAAGCTGATTGGCTCTCCGGTGTCTGTCAACATTCTAAACAGTCCGGAGCGGCCGCCATCTTGTCTCTCGGTAGGATTGAGAGACAAGAGGAGGCCAAAACAAAGGGGGAAATGACCATAAGGGGGCATAGTATATCCTCCCTGACCCCCTAGGTTTAATGTGGAGGCTTTAAAAGGGCCCCGCGGGGCAAAAAAAAAAAAAAAATTTTGTTTTTTTGCGTGGGTAGCGCCCGGTTCGCGAACCGGGAAGCGTTCTGGGCAGCGTACTATAATGAAAAATGAATGATAGACTTTTCAAATACTGTATGTTAATTGATTGTTGGTTTTGTTGATTATTTTTTAATTTTTTTATATTTTAAGCAATTATTTATTATTGTGATTGTGTTTCAAAATTTAATAACATTTCTAACATTTAACTAGTTTATGAATTACATATAAAAATGATTAAAGACTCAAACAATTTTTTTATTTTACATACAATTTTATTTTTCAGATTGTTTTTCAAAATTTAATAGAACGTCTAGCATTTGACTGTCCGATATGTCCTCTTGTTGAGTGAACATAAGTTCCCACATTTGACCGTCATCATAATGGAGTAAATGATCGACAGATTCTACACATTGAAGTAATTCATAGTCCCGTGACTCATCCATGAATTCTAAGTCATCAATGGGTTCCATAACTTGTTCATTGTTGCTGTCCAGAACAATTTCGAAGGAAACATTCTGCTCACCTTCCATTTTATTGCTGTAATTTGCATAAAAAATAAATATATCAGTAGTGATAGGGCACTGTTGGGTTTAAGTTCAGACAGGTACTTGTGAGTTTATAACAGAGAAGTAATCTATGGGCACTGTATGGTTTCAGGCGTGAAGTAGTACTATTAAAAAGTGCCTGTGAAGAAGCCTAAGTAAATTCATAATTATACCACAGAAACCTAAATCAATCCATAATTATAATAAAGAAGCCTTTCTCAATGTATAACTCTTACAGAGGGATAGTATATAACTATCTGAAAATGTTTTCAAATTTATAAAATAATATCTCACCTTCTAAAAACAAGTTTAAGTTGTGAGTGAAAATGATCTTGCAATGTAATTCAGGAAGTAGTAGTCAAAATGGCTGTGTTTCTCTCTCTTTCTTTATATATATTCAGGTACATAACCAATCAAATGTCGGGTAAAAAAAGTAGAAAATGAAAGTAACATTTTAATTGGTTGTCAATTCCAACACTTCAGATGTGTTTTGAGAAGTAATTTACCTCAGGGTATTTAGAGAGGTCTACAGGCTAAATGGCTAAATGGAATTCCAATCAAATTTGTGAAAATGGTAGGGATTGGTATGTAGTATGAGCTAATCTATATTTGGTGAAATTGTCTCCAGTCGCTTTTCTGTAAACTACTTTCCCACCTTTTTTGATGGTGCGCTTCCCAGGGAGCGACCCGGTACGCGAACTGTTGAGCGCCCCGGTTCGCGAACCTTAAGCGTTACGGGAGTCCACCATTTTGTGTTTCGGTCGAATTAAGATACAAGATGGAGGGCAAATAATGTTCAGAATGGGTAGAAGGGGGCACGGTAGACTTATTTTGACCCCCTAGGTTTTCTGAGGGTGGCTGAGGAGGCTTATATGTGCGAAAAAAAAACATTTTTTTAAAAAATTTCGCGAGGTTAGCTCCCGGTTCGCGTACCGGGTAGCGCCCCAGGGAGCGTACTTTGTTGAAAATTAGTGAAAAATGTTAGAGTAAAATAATAATTGTGAGTGATCAGATGTAGGGTAGCTCTGAGAAGAGCTTTTGGGTTTATGGTACATTTAGGTACTTATAAGTAGGTACCAATGCACAGTCTTAAATTCAGAATGAAAATTCTGTTGCCCTCATCTGAGAAGTGAACTCCATCTCCTCTGTAGATATCTTGCATGTAGTAACGCAAGTTATTGTTGTACATGGAGCCCATTCCATGGTCTCTCATGTAAGCTGAAACAGATTTGTTTACATGCTTCCTCGACTTCTCAATTTGTGGACAAAATTGGTTTGACCACCTCCATTTCTGTCTTTGGCATGTATTTGAATATACCAAGGCAGTTTGAGGAAAAAGTGCCATCAATTGCTCAAAGGTGTCCTTTAAAAGCATTTCCAGACCTACCCCAGTCAAAGTGCCCAAATCATTACCTCCACAGTGCACAATTAACAGGTCAGGTTTTGGCAAATGCATAAAGGTTTTCACCAATGGTATCAATTGGTGACATTTTAATCCTCTGTGGCCAAACCACTTAATCTCCACATCTTGTAAATTGAGGTTAGGTAAATTTCTGTTCTTAGCATACCTGTGAGCCCAGTGGATATAACTATGTCCAACAATCCAGACAGAAAACATGGTGAGAGAAGGTTCTGCTGCAGTCAGATGAAGTGTGGCAATGAAATGGCAGTTGAAAAAATGAGAGTTTAAAATGAAAAAAAACTGTGGAGTTTCTGTGTTAATGAAGCAGTAACAGTGATTGGTGGATTTTGATTGCTGAAAACAGAAAGTTAGGGTGCATGGATGAGTTCTTTGAAAGATGTATTTTGAATGGTCAATAAAAAGTCATTAAATGAAAGATTGCAGTGGATACGCAGGTGCACTGAGAGTTCAGAGTTCAATTGCAACATTGTTGTGTGAACTTGCAAACACCAGAGGTCTTCCAAGAGGTGGTTGCCATGCAGAAAAGGCATGAAATGGCAGAGGGGGGAAGGGTTTTCATTTGAAAAAAACTGAGGGAAGAGTTTTGATTGGGTGACATGAGAGATATGTGTGAAGAATTACAGCATTTCTGTGCTTTTGATAGCTGCAGACTCTGGAGTGCATACCTTTTGCTCTGCTGAGGACAAATTGGTGTGTTTCTGAGACTGTTTTCAAACTCAAAGTATTTGCTAAGGTGAGAAAATATTTCTTTAATTTAGATAGAGAATAGTGTGCTTTAAGGAGAAAATTATGAAGAAAGTTGTGTTTTTCAAATGTTGCTTTGTCTCAAGTGTTTTACAAATAGATTTTGTTTCTTTGAGAAAATGTAATTGGAGAAAATGTGAAGTATTAGTACTGACAGGGTGTTTTTCTGCATAGGAGCTGTGGAGTCTTTTCAAATTATGACTTGAAAATCGTTTTTGAGGAAAATGAATGGTTATAATATTTCTGACAAGGACATAATGGTGTATGCTTCTTTATAATGCAATTGACTGTCTCTGATGTTATTTTTCCCATTTTAATGTAAGACCTTTCTCTGTGGCGCAAATTGCTTGTAAATATGCTCCCACCTGTGCATGGCAAATTTAGATTTTGAATGTTTGTGTTACATAGCCATGTTACAAGTGATACAAACATGCTGCAAAGGCAATCAAAAAACGCTTTTATGTGTCTTAAGGACATTTTAAGTAATTTTCCCATGTGCAGTGTTTTTAAATTATGATTTGAAAATCGTTTTTGGGGAAAAGGAATTGTTTTTAAATTTATGACAAGGACATAATGGTGTATGCTTCTTTATAAGGCAATTGACTGTCTCTGATGTTATTTTTCCCATTTCAATGTAAGACCTTTCTCTGTGGCGCAAATTGCTTGTAAATATGCTCCCACCTGTGCATGGCAAATTTAGATTTTGAATGTTTGTGTTACATAGCCATGTTAAAAGTGATAAAAACATGCTGCAAAGGCAATCAAAAAACGCTTTTATGTGTCTTAAGGACATTTGATGTCATTTTTCCCATATTACATTAAAAGACCTTTCTCCGTGGGGCACATTCCTTGTAAATATGGTTACACTTGTGCATGGTAAATTTAGATTTGGACTGTTTGAGTTACATAACCATGTTAAAAGTGACCCAAAAAAATTGCAAAGGCTTTCAAAAAACACTTTCATGTGTCTTAAGGACATTTTAAGTCATTTCCCTGTGGGCAGTGTTTTCAAATTATGACCTGAAAATCGTTTTTGAGGTAAAGGAATGTTGTTAAATTTTATGTGCGCCATATGCCCCCAAATTTCTTTTTCAGGGGTGCAGCAGGGTGTTCTTGAGACACCCCTGCACCTTTGGAAAAATTCCTAATTTGCGATGAGCTAATTGCTAATCGCAAATTGCACCTTCATTCCTATGGGCATCCTGGCCCATGGAAATGAATGGGTAATTTGCAAATAGCAATTTGCTCATCGCAAATTAGGAATGGTAAAGAATCGCTATTTATTCCTTAAAATTCGCTATTTTGGAAATGCAAAATAGTTTGATGATACATATGGTGGTTGATCTCTAACAAGATAAGAAGCTTAGGGATACATTTATGATGACTGGCGCAATGAAGTGGACATCACTTACTTCATTGGTAGAGCTTTACATGTATTATCTCCTCTGTATTCTTCATCAAGCGTAACTTTAATCTGCAATCCTGAGTAGGCCTCACCTTAAACAAACCTCTGGATAGGCCACACCTTATCGTCATCATGAATTAATCATTTAAAATGCTAGGGACAGATTTATGATAGGTGTATGCCTCTTTTGCGCCACTTACAAAACACTGCCCATGGGGAAATGACTTAAAATGTCCTTAAGACACATGAAAGTGTTTTTTTAAAGCCTTTGCAATTTTTTTGGGTCACTTTTAACATGGCTATGTGACTCAAACAGTCAAAATCTAAATTCACCATGCACAGGTGGGAGCATATTTACAAGGAATGTGCTCCATGGGGAAAGGTCTTATAATGTAATATGGGAAAAATGACATCAGAGACAGTGAAATGCCTTATAAAGAAGCATACACCATTATGTCCTTGTCATAAATTTACAAACCATTCCTTTTCCCTAAAAACGATTTTCAAATCAAAATTTGAAAACACTGCACATGTGGAAATGACTTAAAATGTCCTTAATTCAAAATTTGCTATTCCTTATTTTGCGATTGCACTGAAGGATTTGCAAATTTTGCGATTCCTTAAATGCAATGTATCAAACAAAAAATATGTAAAAAATGACATTAAGGATTTGGAAACTACCACCAACTTCTAGTTTGTGGTAATTTGCGAATTCTTTTCAAAAAGCTTGTTTTCCAAAAAACAAAAGGTGCCATATGACGCCAATACATGCCCTTAGGGCATGTATGTGCGCCATATGCCCCCAAATTTCTTTTTCAGGGGTGCAGCAGGGTGTTCTTGAGACACCCCTGCACCCTTGAAAAAATTCCTAATTTGCGATGAGCTAATTGCTAATCGCAAATTGCACCTTCATTCCTATGAGCCTCCTAGCCCATGGAAATGAATGGGTAATTTGCAATTAGCAATTTGCTCATTGCAAATTAGGAATGGTAAAGAATTGCTATTTATTCCTTAAAATTCGCTATTTAGGAAATGCAAAATAGTTTGATGATACATATGGCGGTTCATCTGTAACAAGATAAGAAGCTTAGGGATACATTTATGATGACTGGCGCAATAAAGTGGACATTACTTACTTCATTGGTAGGCCTTTACATGTATTATCTCCTCTGTATTCTTCATCAAGCGTAACTTTAATCTGCAATCCTGAGTAGGCCTCACCTTAAACAAACCTCTGGATAGGCCACACCTTATCGTCATCCTGGATTAATCATTTAAAATGCTAGGGACAGATTTATGATAGGTGTATGCCTCTTTTGCGCCACTGTGCGTCACTTTTATGATGCAGCGGCGGTGCAAAAGATTTGCTATGAGGCGACAAAATTACAAATTGATGCATTTAGGCAGATGTGTCATGGTGTAAAAAAAACGTGCCACATGAAACCGATGCAGCAGTGATGCAAAAGATGCACCATGTTGCAAGACAGGCCTCACTTGGGGCCATATGTATCAAGCTAATTAGCATTCGCAAAGATCAAAATTCTGCAAATTTCGGCCTTTGCGAATGCTAATTAGACAAATGGTATGTATCAAACAAGTTTGATGCAAAATAAGGAATAGCAATATTTGCTATTCCTTATTTTGCGATTGCACTGAAGGATTTGCAAATTTTGCGATTCCTTAAATGCAATGTATCAAACAAAAAATATGTAAACAATGACATTAAGGATTTGGAAACTACCACCAACTTCTAGTTGGTGGTAATTTGCGAATTCTTTTCAAAAAGCTTTTTTTCCAAAAAACAAAAGGTGCCATATGACGCCAATACATGCCCTTAGGGCATGTATGTGCGCCATATGCCCCCAAATTTCTTTTTCAGGGGTGCAGCAGGGTGTTCTTGAGACACCCCTGCACCCTTGGAAAAATTCCTAATTTGCGATGAGCTAATTGCTAATCGCAAATTGCACCTTCATTCCTATGAGCCTCCTAGCCCATGGAAATGAATGGGTAATTTGCAATTAGCAATTTGCTCATTGCAAATTAGGAATGGTAAAGAATTGCTATTTATTCCTTAAAATTCGCTATTTAGGAAATGCAAAATAGTTTGATGATACATATTGCGGTTCATCTGTAACAAGATAAGAAGCTTAGGGATAGATTTATGATGACTGGCGCATCACCAGGGATGTGCCAGTCATCCTGCGCCGCTGTTCCGCCACCCATGGTGTGCTGCATTTACAATGCGGCGCAGCATGGGGCAAAAATGGCACAGATGCGTGACGTATCTGTGCTGTAAAGGTGGCGCATTGCTGGAGTTGTATCGCAAGTGCGATGCAGCTCCAGCAAGGCTCAGGGGTGCCCCATCTCCACAATGTTGCGTCAAGACCTATGCCTGCTTAAAGCAGGCGCAGGGTTTTGACGCAGCTTTCTCCTATCTGATTGTACATGCGGCACACCATGGGTGGCAGAGCAGCGGTGCACGTTAACTGGTGCATGCCTGGGGATGTGCCATTTAACATAAATCTGCCCCTTTACATTTAAGTATGTGCAGGGGACACAGAGTCGGTGAGGCTTATCCAAGGTTAAGAAGAGATGAGTCCTGTTCACTGAAAAATTAGACATAGGCTTCACCTGCTCAGCATCGCTGGACATGGCTAAATAATAGCTGCAAAATGTTACTCTTGTTAAACAATTTTACTATTATAATCTCTGAGATTTGTCTCTTACTCTGCAACATCTCATTGTTGTTATCTTTCTTTAAAGATAAAGACAACATCAACATGAGCGATAATCTGCAATCAGTTGATTTTGACCTCATCATTGAACTTGTAATTGAAACATCAGTGGATGTTGATCCCTTGGATGATTTAAATCCTGAGGATGAAGAAGAACGTGATGAGGATGCAGATTTGTCCGAATTATATGACATAGGGTGGGAAGCTGACCTGCTTGATCCTATGGAACTATAAACATTTATTTTTAAAATTTATAATAAATAAAAAGTAAAAATGTAAACCGTTTAATTTAAAAATAAAGACACCTTCAAAAACAGGTTATGTGTAGTGTCTTCAATAAAATATTAAAATATGCTCATAAAATTAGATCAGATTCACATATAAGATAGCACAGGTAACATGAATATAAATTCCATTTCTTTTCTGCTATTTCTGTATTCTAAAATTGCCATGCACTAAAAAATCTTATATGTAAAAATGTAAAGTAGTGTTTTAAGTTTTTGATTACTGTTATTGATGTACTGTTGGGTAATAGTGGTTAATAACATTTTTTAATATATTTTACCACAGATTCAACTGCAGATCATTTCAACATTTCACCATGCCAACGAAAGAAAGACTGAGAAAGGCTGCAAAACGTCAAAGACAGCAGGTGATTGAAAAAAAGCAGCAGTCCTCTAACAAAAAGATTTGTCAAGTCAACAAGAAAGCACCGGGTAAGAGTACAAAAACATTCATAAGAAATATTTGCAGTAAAAAAAATATTACTACAGAAAATGTTTCAGTCCAGAAAAAGAGAAGCAATTCAAATGGAAAGGAAAGGCCAATCAAAAATGTTACTGCTAGAGCAAGAGATAACTCTGTGCATGATAGTAGAAGGAAACAACAGTTTAGGGACATTCGTAAACGAATGTTCCGCAACAGGATAATTGGCAATTTGTTAAAAAATATTAAGAAAGGTCAACAGAAAGTGGTTTTTTATAAGAGAAAAAAAAAAGTTGAGAAAGTTATTGATCAGGCATTTGAAATTAAACGTAAGTTATTTATTTTGATAATCAATAGAATTAGGAAGCTAAACAAGGCAATTTATGATTTCAAAAGAAATAGTAGATGGAAGAGAATAGTAAATCGTAGTAATTTTTGTGAAGTTTTTTCTGGAGAATGGATGCATAGTTCAAGCTGTGAGGCATTTTTTAATGAGGAGAGTTATTTCCAGGATAATGATTTGGTGCATGCAGTTGACACCAGTGGTCGTGCTTATGAAGTGAAAGATGGTTGTCCAGTTGAAAAAGAAAAACTTGTGACAACAGAGGCAGAAGAGGTGTTAGGTAATGAGGTTTTAGGAAGACGTGCTAAGGGTCCTGTGTACACCTGGAAGTGTAGTAGTATTTGCAGTGTGCGACAGGATTCCATCAATTTGCTTTGTGATTTTGTACGGTCATTTAATAAGAAAAGTTTGAAGCAGAAAATAAGGTTGTTGCAAGAATTAGATCCTTGCAGAGTGAGAGAAGTGACAGGTTTGCATGGTCATTCACTGGCTTGTCTTTCCAGGAGAGTATGCCAGAGTGTTTTTCATCATTTCAGGATGCTAGCAGTGCATCATAATAAACTGAGGAAATTAGTTAGAATGTTGTATTATGCTAAGAGTCCAGCAATTATGCTTAAAAAATTATGTGCTGCTCTTTTGCATGGTTCTGAAATAGATGTGAAGAATATATGTGAAGAAATTGAGTTTTGTTACTTTGGAAGTAAAGAGGAGAATGTTGAAATTGACCAAGAAGAAGCGGGTAATGTGGAAGATAGTGTACAGGTTTCCAGTACAGATAATTTCCAGAGCAAAATTGCCACGTTTCAGGTCAAATCAAGTGAGAGGCCAAATTTCACTTGTGTGTGTTGTCGACGCACTTATTATAAGAATCAGACTAAGTTAGTGGATTTATATGCAAAAAGTGAAAGGGAAAATAATAGTGAATGGAAGGATTTCGCAACATACTTGTTTTGATTTGGGATTGGATCAACGTGTGTGTACTTATTGTTGTTGCAAATTAAATCAAAACCAGATGCCTGCTAGAGCAGTTCATAATAATCTGGAATTGGTTGAGATTCCTCCTGAATTGAAGGATTTAAATACTTATGAATCTATTTTGATTCAAAGTATCCATCCCTTTCAGGCTATTGTAAGAATGGAGCCAAAGACAGGGAAATTGCCTCCATCAGATTTACAGAGAGGATTAAAGGGAAGAGTTGTTTATTTGCCTCTAGATTTGAAGAAAAACATTAACACAATTGGAGTAGAAAAAGTGGACGAGGAACCTCTGGTTATCTTAGTTAATGGGGTTCCGACAAAGAATAAGAAAATATGGCAAGATTTAGTAGATGTTAGGAAAGTTAAAAAGGCAACATTGTATTTGAAAAAAAATAATAAATACTATAAGAATGTATATGTTGCAGAAGAGGAAGTAAGTTAGGAAGAGGATAGCGATTTGTGTGCTGGTCAAATTGAGAAAGTAGAAACTTCTACTAGTGAAGAAATATATGAACATTATAGTGTTCATCCTTTGCATTCCAAGGAAGTCATGGGGAATGCTATTGAGTTGTTTCAAATGAAACAAGCCAAAGGGAGTCCCATTAGTGTTTGGGAGGAAAGTTTGGAAGCTCGGTGTTTCCCACAGCTTTTTCCAACAGGTCAGGGAGGAAGATATGATGAGCGACCTCATCAAATTCCTGCTTCTGAATACCGGACTTTGCGATTGTATGCAGGAGATGCTAGGTTTCGACAATGCATTCCTTATTTGTTTCATCTCCTGTTTGAAAGCGATCTGTCTGGACTGTCATATGCAGTGAACCACATCTTGAAAAGTGGTATACACATGCAAAACATCTCGGCAAGTGACTTTATGGATAAAGTCAATGTCCAAGACAGTATTTTGGATTCTCACCTGATTAATCTCATGGCGTGTCAGCGTGGTACTAATGAGTACTGGTACCGTCGTCATGGTGATTTAAAATGTATGCTGAGGAACTTAGGTACTCCCACATGGTTCCTCACTCTGAGCTGTGCCGAGTATGGCTGGGAAGACTTACTTGAATTTCTACGAGAGGCAAATGCTAACGTAGAAAACATCGAATTCAAGACACCCGGAGAACTGTGCTCTTTGGATCCAGTCAATGTATGTAGGTACTTCAATCATAGATTTGAAGCTATGATGTCTTTCATCATGAATAAGAAGAATCCACCTCTTGGAGAGGTGTTGGATTTCTTCTGGAGAAAGGAGTACCAAGCAAGAGGTGCTCCTCATATACATATGTTGCTGTGGATCAAGGATGCACCTAAATTTGGAACGGATCCAGAAGACTCAGTGATGAGTTTTATACAACAGTATTCTACGTGTGCTGTTCCAAACGCAAAGGAGAAGAAAAGCCTAAGAGAAAAAGTTCAACGTTTCCAAAGCCATCGATGTGGAAAGTACTGTCGTCGTAAATTCCGAAACAAGGACAAGTTCTACACCATATGTCGTTTCGGTTTTCCACGACCGGTGATTTCTAAAGGAAGAGTAAACAGTTTGATGTCTTCGCTGCGACATATTGTGATGAAGAAATCACCTAAAAACACATACAATTTGAAGAGGAACGAAGAGTCCAAGTACATCAACGACTACAACCCGGTGATTTTGTCCATGTGGAATGCTAACATGGATATACAGTTTGTGGCTGATAACTGTATGGCTGTGGCTCGGTATGTGACGTCTTACATCACCAAAAAAGAGAAGACAGAATTGAAGGATATGTGGGAGGACATTTCCCATGAAAAGAGCCTCAGCAAGAAGTTGTACAGTTTCAGTCTGAAGATGTTGTCGCATCGAGAAATCGGAGCGTACGAATGTTCTGACCGGTTGTCTTCAGCAAGTCTCTATGCCAAGTCCAGGAGTATCATTTGGGCGAGTCTTGGTCTTGCTGCAACGCGTAATCGAGTTCTCAAACCTGTGCGGGAAATTGAGTATTTGGCGGAAAAGGAGCCAAACAGTACCGACATTTTGAAGACCAACATGTTGGATACATATTATCCAAATCGAAGTATTCACCTCGAGAATGTTTGTCTGTATGAGGTTCTTCAAAATTACATATTCAAGAGGAACATCAAAGAAGATACTGAGAAAGGAGTGTATGCTGTAATAGGAAGTGAGGGATGTCTGGTCAAGCAAAGAAAATGCCACTTGGTAAACCATCGAAAATTGAGTGGCGAATCTCCTGAAAAAAAGGAGTTTTTCTATTTAGCACTTTTGCAACTTTTCAAGCCTTGGCGTGCAGAAGAGGAACTGCTTGGAGATTTTCTCTGTTACGAAGACTCTTTCAATGCCGCCAAGGAGACCATAGAATGTCCTGCTTTTCCCAAATATGTACAAATGTTGAATGCGGAAATTGAGCAGGAAGCAATGATTGCAGCCGAGATTGCCAGAGACAGTTCTCAGGACAGTCAGAGTTCTGCTTCATTGAGTCAGGATCCACTAGGAGGACCTGTTATCGAAAATGAAGCTGCCACTGCTATGAATGAAGTGGAAAGAGCCATGGCACATGCTCAGGAGGATGCGGTTAACTTAGAAGAGTTGGAAAGACAACTCAACGTTGAGCAGAGGAAAATATATGACGAAGTTACCATGCAAATTGATCATGGATTAAGTCATGACAAGAAAGAGTGCTCATGTACGTCGTTGAAGCCTGTCCGACTGTACGTGAGTGGAGAAGCGGGAACTGGAAAAAGTTTCCTCATTAAAGCAATTTCATGCTATTTGCAGGAAAGGACAGAGTCATCGCTGTCTTGTGTTGTCACCGCTCCAACTGGACTGGCAGCACATAACATTAAAGGGATTACTTTACATCGTTTACTGATGCTGCCAGTGGAGCATGACAACAAATTACAATATCACAAGCTATCTGGAGATGCTTGTTTTGAAGTTTCAAGAATCTTGAGGAAAATGAAACTTCTTATCATTGACGAAGTAAGCATGGTTTCCAATGTCATGCTTGCCTTTGTGCATTTGAGAATGCAAGAAGTTCTCAAAACAGAGTATGATGTGTTATTTGGTGACAAACACATCATTGTTTTCGGAGATCTTCTGCAGCTGACACCAGTGAAAGGGCAACCTGTGTTCAAAATGCTCACGCATGAAGATACCAGGAAGTGCCTAGGCAGCATTGGCAACGTCAATATATGGTTAAACTTCAATTATGCTGAACTGCATGAAAATATGCGTCAGGCGAAGGATGAAGTTTACAAGACTATTCTACAAGATGTTAGAATTGGAAACGTGACCGAGCATGGGAAAGAAGCTTTACATGCACGATTACTGTCAAATTTATATCCAGAACAAGATGTTGTGCCTGAGAATATTTTTCAGAAAATTACTGAGAAGAAATCTGGAATATGTTTGATGCCAACTCTTGCAGAATGTGCCAAATTCAACAACAAAATGTTGCATTTAGAAAAGCAAGAGATTGTGAAACTGGAAGCTATTGACAGAGTAGAGCATATGGGATCAACAATTATTTTGTCTGAGAATCTGAAAACAAAATTGGATTCATTAGAGAAGAGTATATCTAAAACTGCAGGTTTTGAAAAGACTCTGAATGTGTGCTTGAACTGCCGTATAATTTTAAGAAGGAATTTACATGTTGAAAGAGGTCTGGTAAATGGATCAATGGGTAATGTTGTTGATTTTGTAAAATACAGAAATAGAGATGGTATTGAATTTTTAAAAATTAAATTTGATGGCATTGAGGAAGTACAGCTAATTGGTCGTTGCTCTGCTAGATTTTTGCTTGTAAAAGACTTATATGTTCGCCGTAAGCAGTTTCCTGTTTGCTTGGCATATGCGGTGACAATCCATAAATCGCAAGGTTTAAGTGTAGACAGTGCATTGGTGAATATTGGCAGTTCTGTGTTCAAGGAGGGTATGGCATATGTGGCATTGTCACGAGTTAGAACTTTATCGGGATTGTACTTGATTGAGTGTGATGTCACAAGCATTTGTGCGGATCTAGATTGTGTTAAGGAATACAATTGGTTAAGAAGAGAGTATGCGCCACATTTGCCTCAATATCCTTTGTTTGAGAAACGTGTGGTAGGCCGGAAACGAAGAAATGTAACCAATACTGGGGAGGTTGTAGCAAAAAGACGAAAAGTCGATGAACCTGAAATTATAAGCAGAAACAAAAAGAATTCTGTTGAAGATGTTGTTGGTTTTCAATTTGAAAACAGTTCTGGTGTCAACTGCTATGCTAATGTAGTGGTTAATGTTTTGTTTTCTCTAGAAAATGTAAAAGAAGAGATTGTGGTCAATTCTGATCAAAGATTTTGCAGTTTGTTAAATTCTGTGTTAGAGAAATGTAGCACTGATAGAACAAACATAGAAAGTGTGTCTGAAATTCGAAATCTGTTAGACAGATGTTCAGGCCAAACACAATTCTCTCAAAATATTCAGCAAGATTGTCAGGAGTTTTTAATGTATATGCTTGATGTATTGCATGCTGAAGGTGTAGATGTAGATCAGCTGTTTGGGCTTTCTTATCAATGGCAGCATGACTGCGAGAACTGTATGGTATCAAGTACTACTAGTGTAGACTCAGAAAGATTTATATATTTAACTTTGCCAGACAGTAAATCAGTCTCCTTTAATAAGCTAGTAAAAGCAGCTGATCACAACATGGAGTGTAGCCAATGTAAATCTGAAATGATGTCCACATTATTTATACGAACATATGGCCAGTATGTCATTTTAATGTTCCAACGATGTAGGCCTGATGGAACAAAATTGACAACTTTAATTAAACATTTTGTGGCTTCGTAGTTGTCAATATCAGGAAGGACTTTTGTAACTGCAGCAATTATATATCATGACGGTCCTTCAATAACATCAGGACATTACACAGCTTATTTAAAGTCTAGAAATGGCTGGTCATTTTGCAATGATTCTGTTTTAATTTTCAAAAAAAAATTGCCGTATGACCTTAAAAACTCTTACCTGGTGTTTTTAAAACCAAAATTTTAGGGAAAGAATCTCGGGATGTGCTCTGTGGAATTTCAAGAAGTTCTAATGGCTCCTACACGATTTGGCCTTGAGGATAAGTGTAGTTCAGAGACATAACTTCTAACCATAAGACTGGACGTCATGGAGAAATAAGTGCACTTTGAATGAGTTCAGAAAAACTATTTCTTTTTATAAGCTAATTGAAGCAGCCAATCAAAACATAGAGTAGAGGGAATGTAAGTCTGCAATGCTGTCTACTGTTTTACATTGCTTTGTGATTAAAAGTGATGTAGAGAATTAAATAATTGTAGTAGTCATAGAGGTAGTGTAAGTCTGCTTCATAGTAAGCAGTATCAGTGTCATAGGAAATGTAGAACATGACTGAGCAAGAAGGGGAAGATATTACTATTCCAGGATTGTGAAAATGATCTTCAACATTTTAATTCTGAAAGTTGCAGAAATGCCAAATGACGGGATTGGCTTACAAGAAATCCAAGAGTTATAAATGGCTCTGACAAGATTTGGCTTTGTGGAAACTTGTGGTAGAGAGCAAGAAGTCATTTATTGCATGTAACATGTTTTTAAAAACGATGGAGGTTTTCTTTCAGAAAGTGGCGGGCTGAAAGTAATAACAGCACAACAGAGTGTAAGCTGTTCATAGGACATCCTTTGACGTCATGGAAAGTAAGTTAACTTTAGGGAGTTCTGAATTCTGATTTGCTATGTTGTATGGGTTTTTTAAACACAATCATTTTGATTGTGTTTTTTTCCCCCGCTGTTATATGATGAATACCTTCAAGTCACTGTTTTTAGTGAATTTTGATACATTCTGAGAACATCAAAAATAAACCATTTAACATGTATAATTAATTCTGTACTGTTTGCATTTATGATGTATATGTAGAACTGTGTAGGAGGCATGGAGAAGGTGAGGCTTCTGTAAGTGTCAAAGTTGTTGCATGCAGTGCTGCACTTCTGCGTACTCTTTCATATGCTGGACTACATCTGCACAATGAGATACCTAAGCAAAGGAAACACAAGTGATGTGATTGTGAAATGAGCAAAAGAAATTGCACGTATTTCAATTACATCACCTGTGTATCCTATCATTACGAATCACATTGTGCAGATCAAGGTTAGGTCTGTCCAGGGAAACAGAGGAGGTTTGGCCTTTGTTCAAGAGTGCAGTGGACATGACTCACTTCATTGGTAGACCTTCACATGTATTATGTCCTCTATTCTCTTCAACAACTCGAAATTTCATCTGCAACCCTGAGTAGGCCTCACCTCAAACAAACCTCTGGATAGGACACATCTTATTGGCATCCTGAAGCAATCATTTAAAATTTTAGTGTCTTGCGACACTTTTCTGAGACAACAGCAATGCAAAAGATGCACCATGTTTTAAGATAGGCCTCACTTCATCTGCATCAAGATACTGTTAGTTTAAAATGTATATCTTTAGGACTGTGTAGGGGGCCTGGAGAAGCAGAAGCTTCTGTAAGTGTCAAAGTTGTTGAAAAACTGTTTGTCCTTCAATCTTTTCCCTTGTCTTTTGTAATTTTTAAATACATGTTTTAATATTTTTCAAATGTTTGTTCTCTCTTTCACAGATTGAAAGTATAAAAACAAAAAGTGAGTAATTTAACGACAATTATAAGGTAAATGTTTTGTACTCTTTTCGTTACATTTCTATCACATTTAACTTCTATTAGTTCCACTGCTTCATTTCTTTAACCCTCAGTTTCCTGCCTTTGCTACTTCCCTCATTCCTTTCTCTATTACCTACTTACTCAACTCCTTCCACTCTTTTTCTCAGTCCCTCTCTTCTCATAGTTCCTCACTCTTGTTCACTCACTCCGTCTCTATTACTCTTAGTGTCTTTGACTGATCACTCTATCACTATTTGTTCATAATGCTTTCTCTGTGTAGTTGAAGCACACTAAGGGGCATATTATGAACACAGCCAATAAAATTATTGCTGTTTTTATTGGCAGAAAACTGGTGCAAACGTGGTTTTAGCTGCAGTTTTCTGCCGCAAAAGCGGCTTTAGCGACATATTTCTGCCAATAAAAGCTGCAAAACTTTTATTGCCTATGTTGATGATATGGCTCTATGTTACTTACATTTCTTTGCTGTTTCAATTAATCTTTTTCTGTTATTTTTTGTTTTCTGTTTTCTATTTTTTCTCTCTGTTATTCCCCATGTTTTAATCTTATTTTAAACATTCACTCACATTCTCCAAGAAACTCTTCTTTGTTAATGTTATACTCTCTTTTTTTTTCTTTCACTTCCTTATCTATTTTGTTTTTCACAATTATACCCTCTTCCGTCTTTTCTTCGGTAAATAGATCTATTAAACAGTATCTCTTCTTTACTCCCTATAGCTGTCTTTCTTTTAACATCACTCTCTGTTTACTTTCCTTATACTTACTCTTTTTTTTTTTTTTTTTTTTTTTTGGTTAGCTCCCGGTCCGCGTACCGGGAAGCTAACCGGGAAGCGAACCAAAAGAAATAGAGCTTGCCAGAGTGCTAAACATTCTAGCAATTTTTTTTGAAAGGGGAGGTAGTTCTGAAAAGAACTTTTTTTTAAAATATTTTTGTTGTTTTATATTTTTATTTTTTTTTAACATTTTTTGTTTTTTTTGTATTTTTTGAACGATTTTATATATTTTTTTGGTTTTTTTGGGGGGGGAAACAACAAAAAACAGGCATTGAAAAGGGCTCAACAGGAGCAAAAAAAAAATTACTGGGGGCGGTTAGGGCAATTATGATGTTCATAAGCCAGGTTGATAGCATTTATACTCATATTACCACATGCTATCAACGCACCACAGTGCATACAAGTATGTTTCATGTGGCCAAAATTCTCTTGTATGTTTGGCACAGTTTCCCGTGCCTCTGCTGGTGTCAATGATATTGACGATCTTGATCTGGCCACAGGAGTTGATGTTGGATTTTCTTCCAAATCCCGTATTTCCGCCCGGCTGTAATTAAGTGGATGCTTCCTGGTCATGTGCCTATGCATGGTATAGTTCCCATAACTATACTTCTTATCAGTCCCTCTTGATAATTTATCTTTGCAGATGAGGCAGGTGACATACCTCGCATTCACTTTTTTTTGGCCTGGAGGGATTGAATAAAACTGCCAGATGAAACTGGCTTTCCTATGGGAAACCCGGGGCACCTCTTCCAAGAACTGTGGTTCTTCTCTCTCCTCTTCCTCCATTTCTTCCTCTTCCTCCTCTGTGTTGGTCATGACCTGGGGAGGTGGTCCTCTCTTCCCATGAGGAGGTGGAGGTGGTGGTGGGGGTGCACCAGCTGAAGCAACTACTGAAGCCATTTCTGAAGTATTAATAAAGGTCTTCCTCTCACAATGATGAAAGTCAGAGTGAGGAAAGAAGGAGGGGTTTTCATCATTTGGGAAAAACAATAGTTCTCAACCAATGAAAAGTGTTATTTTTAGGTCACCTGACCTAGCCTTACATGATTATGAAACCAAAAGTGAAATGAACCAATGAAAAGTTTTATTAACAAGTCACATGACCTCTCACGCTCATGTTACGCGCTGCGGAACGCGCCCCGGATAGCTTCCGGGTCGCTGCGCTTCGCGCCTCGGTCCGCGCCCCGGAGCACTTCTGGGTGCGCTAACGCGGTACGTCACAAGACGCATTACGCGGCAACGCGATACGTCGCGCTTTCGCGACGCGCCGCGGATCGCTTCCGGGGAGCTGCGTTTCGCGCCTCGGTCCGCGCCCCGGGGCACTTCCGGGTACGCTAACGTGGTACGTCATAAGACGCATTACGCGGCAACGCGATACGTCGCGCTTTCGCGACGCGTCACGATGTTGATTTCTAAAGCGGCAGTTGCGGAAACGGAACGTTTACCGGTTCGCGGACCGGGTCGCGGCATCAATTTGAGCTAACGGAAAGCTTTCCGGTTCGCGGACCGGGAGCGAAACAAAAAAAATATTTAAAAAAAATTATTAATAAACATATAAAATATATTTTTGGATTTAAAGAAGAATACATTTTACAGCTATAGATATTAGCTTTTAAAAAACCAATGAAATTCACTGAAAAAACCATAGGTTATAGACCATATATAGTTAGGAATTAGCATTTAAAAAACCTTATTTTACTCACACAAAACCATTGAAATTCCATATATAGTTAGTTGTACTAACTATATATCGCGCACCCGCAATCCACTGCTGATCATGTCACATATTACATCATTCATGACATGGTCAGTGACATCACTGATGACATCACTGATGACATCTCAAATGACATCACTGATGACATCACTGATGACATCTCAAATGACATCACTGATGACATCACTGATGACAACATCCAGTGACTGTATTTTTCTGTAAAGTTAAAATATGTCTTACATATTTAAGAATGAGTGGATGTATAAATGTCTGGATGAAGGATTTAGTAGGTGCATGACTGACTGTATGAGTGAGTGATTAAATGTGTCTCACTGAGTGCATGGGTTAGTGACTAAACTGTCTCAATTTGTGCATCATTATGTCTGTTGTTCTATAAACTGCTGCATGTGTTGATCATTAGCTATATGATTAACTATATGGGTTATTGATTGGTTGCCCAAGTATTTGTATGGGAGACTGAGAGTGTGTATGGGTGGCTGGGAGGTGTATGACTCTGTGCATAGATGTGTGAGCAGTTGATTCACTAGATGTATGGGTTCAAAAGTGCATGTGGAAACAGCTGTATGGGCGGTTGACTGTGTGCATGAGTGTATTGGTGAGTGAATGGATATCTCAGTGCTACATGTCAAAGTAAGTACATATGTAAAACACAGTACATGTGAGAGTTGACATATATAAATAACTGTGCAAAAGAGCCAGTGAATGTGTGAGTGGCTGTATGGATCATTGTGAACTTGTATCAGGGATTGTATAAGAGAGTAAATATGTGTTAGTATATGTTTGAATAAGTAAGGTGTGTATAACTGTATAGTTGAGGAAATGGAGGTGTGATTGATTCTTTGCATGACTGACTAGGTGTGTGAGTAACTCCATGGATGAGTGACAGTCTGTGAGTGTCTGTTTACACTGAGTGTATCTAAGGTTATATTAGAGTCTGAAGAGCTTCATCGTATTATCACATGAATGATGTCATCAGTGATGTGATCAGTAATGTCAAATGAGATGTCATCAGTGATGTCATCAGTGATGTCATTTGAGATGTCATCAGTGATGTCATCAGTGATGTCATTTGAGATGTCATCAGTGATGTCATCAGTGATGTCACTGACCATGTCATGAATGATGTAATATGTGACATGATCAGCAGTGGATTGCGGGTGCGCGATATATAGTTAGTACAACTAACTATATATGGAATTTCAATGGTTTTGTGTGAGTAAAATAAGGTTTTTTAAATGCTAATTCCTAACTATATATGGTGTATAACCTATGGTTTTTTCAGTGAATATATATATATATGTATATATATATATATATATATTATATATATAATTTCAAACACTCCTCCTTTAAGAAGATCACGGGGGACACAGCGGGATTCTTGGCAGATTCTCTTTATTCAGAACATTCGGCATTGACCGGTTTCGGCTTGTGCCTTCATCAAAATGCCGCAGTTCGTACACAGTGTAAGCACCCTCCAATATATAGTTCAAGCTCCTCCTTCCTAGTGGCGGCGGGCTCACCTGCAGGAGATTGTCTCTGCTCTCTTTTGTATTCAGGACTTCTAGTCCCAGAGTGTTGCGTGCTGACAATCCATGTGCAGTAGTGGGGCTTCACTTTATTAAAAACTAGTGTTGCTGCTGTTTTCCCAAGCTCTCTGCCATTGCCTCCGGGATAGCAGATCAGAAGGCACAGATCGGGTGTCGGCGTCTCTCCACCCCGTCTCTGCCTGATGTCATCAGCTGTCTGCTCTTGCCTCAGGGGCCAAATGGCGGGTTGTGGAGTTTTCCGATCCTCGGTAGTCATTCAGTTTGTTTCCTTAGTTCTCCACAGCCACTTGTAGTGAGGGTCCCTCGTGCACATTAAGGAACCGCGCAAAATATAATTTCACATTTAAGAATAATTGCCAAGAACAACATTTTTCTACAAAATATTGTATACACTTTCATAAACACACTTCCCCAATTTTTATATTTGTATATATATAAATATATATGTAAATATATATATATATATATATATATATATATATATATATATATATATATATATATATATATATATATATATATATATATATTCACTGAAAAAACCATAGGTTATAGACCATAAATAGTTAGGAATTAGCATTTACAAAACCTTGAAAATTCACTGAAAAAACCATAGGTTATAGACCATATATCGTTAGGAATTAGCATTTAAAAAACCTTATTTTACCCACACAAAACCATTGGAATTCCATATATAGTTAGTTGCACTAACTATATATCGCGCACCCGCAATCCACTGCTGATGATGTCACATATTACATCATTCATGACATGGTCAGTGACATCACTGATGACATCACTGATGACATCTCAAATGACATCACTGATGACATGACTGATAACAACATCCAGTGATTTTTTGTTTCTGTAAAGTTTAAATATGTCTTACATATTGAAGAATGAGTGGATGTGTAAGTGTCTGGACGAAGGATTTAGTAGGTGCATGACTGACTGTATGAGTGAGTGATTAAATGTGTCTCACTGAGTGCATGGGTTAGTGACTAAACTGTCTTAATTTGTGCATCATTATGTCTGTTGTTCTGTAAACTGCTGCATGTGTTGATCAGTAGCTATATGAGTAACTATATGGGTTATTGATTGATTGCCCAAGTATTTGTATGGGAGACTGAGTGTGTGTGTGGCTGGCTGGGAGGTGTGTGACTCTGTGCAGATCAATGTGTACTTGTATCAATGATTGAATAAGAAGGTAAGTATGTGTTAGTATATGTTTGAAAATGTAAGGTGCTCTATGTTTAACTGTATAGACAAGAAAATGGAAGTGTCATTGATTCTTTACAGGACTGACTAGGTGTGTGAGTAACTCCATGGATGAGTGTCAGACTGTGAGTGTCTGTATAGGTGTATGAGTGCATATGATAGTGTTGTAAAGATGAGTGATTGTATGTATGAATGATTGTATGGGTGAATGAGTGAAGGTGTGTGTAGACGTAGGAATCAGTGAGTGCGTATGTAGTAACTAGTATTGGTGTGTCAATGGTTTCAAAAAATATACTCTGTATTTAACACTGGGTGAAACAGAGGTTATATTAAAATGTGAGGAGATGCATTGTATTGTCACATGAATGATATCATCAGTGATGTGGTCATTGATGTCAAATGAGATGTCATCAGTGATGTCATCAGTGATGTCATTTGAGATGTCATCAGTGATGTCATCAGTGATGTCACTGACCATGTCATGAATGATGTAATATGTGACATCATCAGCAGTGGATTGCGGGTGCGCGATATATAGTTAGTGCAACTAACTATATATGGAATTTCAATGATTTTGTGTGGGTAAAATAAGGTTTTTTAAATGCTAATTCCTAACGATATATGGTCTATAACCTATGGTTTTTTCAGTGAATTTTCAAGGTTTTGTAAATGCTAATTCCTAACTATATATGGTCTATAACCTATGGTTTTTTCAGTGAATTTTCAAGGTTTTGTAAATGCTAATTCCTAACTATATATGGTCTATAACCTATGGTTTTTTCAGTGAATTTCAATGGTTTTTTAATAGCAAATATCATAAGCTGTCGAATGTCAAGTACGTGGTAAGTAAAAACATTTTCGTGTTTATGCACACTGATCTACTTTGAATGCTGCCCCCCCCCCCTCATTTCTATTAGGAGTACTCTCTCTTTGCAGATAGTGAAAGGTAGTTAACGCAGGCCTTTGCCCCCGTTGTAATACGTCGTGCCTGCTTCTCTCTCCATTTGATTGATTGTTATCCAAGCATTTACTGTTTTAGAATTGGTTCTCTTTGGTTCATTCTCTATTTACAAACAAACACAGAGTCGCAATACTCTGTTTAGTCTTTGCAGATAACGAAAAATCGTGTAAAAAAACAAAAGGAATCGAGCAAAATCAGTAGGCCACTAATGGGATCTCTTTTTGACCTCGCTAAAATAGAAACATTAGGAACAACCCCTCATGACAAATACGAAACTAGTGAGATGAACTGAACTCCACACCATGATGGCTGCAATACAGCTCGGCTCCGCCACCCACCCCGCCCAAAATAACGATAAAGAGCGGCTGCCATGATTGCTCGCGGAATGGCCACGACGGAGCTACGAAATGGTGGTGCTCTCATGCTAACCCCAGCTTCAGTCTGAAACATCCAGAAACACTGTAGACTACCAATTCGATCAGTTCCGGTAGCGCCCCAATGTAACCCGGTAGAGAAGAACTAGCCCTCCCCTCTTTGACTGATGGTTCTTGTTGCCTGTCCCTTCTGTTGTCATTTAACAGAACTATTTAGCCTGCTGAAAGGGGTTGTGTTCCGACCGCTGGTTGGTGGAGACATTTTGACTATATTCTGGACCTGCGTTGTCGCGTAATGCGTCATATGACGCGCCGCGTTAGCGCATCCGGAAGTCATCCGGGGCGCGACGCGCAGCGCGTAACGTAAGCATAACAGGTCATGTGACTTGTTAATAAAACTTTTCATTGGTTCATTTTACTTTTCTTATTCTAATGATGAAAGGCTTGGTCATATGACCTAAAAATTACGCTTTTTATTACTTCCGAACATTATTTTTTCTTAAATATATGTTATAATGTTCCAGGCTAATGTACTTTCCCGGAAAATTTACAACTGTCCTGCAAGTAAAATATATTCTTTTTTCGAGAAAAAGGGCGTTTCTTCGTCCCATGACGGAGCCGTTGAGCAAAAGAGGGTCGACCTGCTGTCTTAGTCGCCGATACGCCTGAATATGAGATTCTTATCGATCACTTTATGTTGCAGGAGTAGAAAACACAACAGCCCTTGACCATTTATCTTTACTGCGTTCCTGCGTATTATACCTTTTACCCTTCATGTAATTGGTCTGCTTTATTTCACTTGCCTTTTAATGATTCTAAAACAGTGACTATTATTAAAAACTTTACCAATGTATATACTACTACCATGTTTTCTTTTAAAAACCTTTATTGTGAAAATTTCATTATACAAATACGAGCCTATAACCACGTGGGCCGGCCACGGAGCAAACTGTAATCGTATATGATGAGTAGACATTTACACTGTAGAGGAACGTAACGGGCGGGCCATTAGGTTGCAAGAACTAAGGTGTCTAACAGTTGCGGAATCGGTGGACGTACATTTTATAATTAAAATACGACAGGGCCAGTTACAATAAAATTATCTAGATATACATTTGCGGGCAAGTACCATGGGTGACGTTAATTCGAACTTTCAATAGTACAGTAATCAATAACACATCAGAACTTAATATCAATAGGGATGTCGAAATACTCAATCAATTCTCGTCCCCGCCCGCCATGTGCTTCAAAACTGCATACGTATCTCGTGATTTCAAGGTTCTGCAACCAGTACACAACAAGGAGTTACGAGTCCCATTTATTCCGGTGCCATTTTGGGCGAGGACGGGCAGGTCCAGGATATAGTCAAAATGTCTCTACCAACCATCGACTATGATGATGTTCATATGCTGTATTTATTAGAGTAACACTCATCTGTCCACATGAAATTTATTTGCCACAATCTAAACATGTCATTTTAATCTTTCCAAAGTTCTTCTAAATATTTGGGACCATTTCCCTTGCCTCTGATGCTGTCAGTGCCACTTCTTTGATGAATGTACTGGCAGGTCGGGGGTTCTCCTCCAAATCTCTCTTTTATGCAGCACTATAATTAATTGGTGCCACCTCTCCATATGACGATGCATGGTATAGTTACCATAACTATATTTTTTTCGGTTCCTCTGGAGAGTACATCGTGGCAGATGAAGCGTGTAACGTACCGGGCATTTACCTTTTTTTGCATGTAGAGGAAAGGAAAAAAAAATCGAGCGTCCGAGTTCTAGGGTGTCCCAGGGCCATTTTAGTGGACCAGGCCCAAATCCAAAGAACAGGCCGCCATTTTGAGAGTCCTGTTGCAGCCGCCTGTCGCTGTAGCATCAAGAGCGGCCGAAACTCAGCTGAATGGCAACTGAAACGGTAAAGGGGCGCCCCACTACAGCAGACGAGCCTCCACCTAGGAAGGCCCGTTCACGCCGCCTCCCCCCCCCCCTTCGGGCACCCCACGCCGTTATTCGGAGCAGTATTTTAGGATGGCCACACCAGTGCAGCAACTTGCTAGACACCACCTCGGTGGTAACCGAATCTCAGCACCTTGTGGTGTCTTCTAGTCAGAAAATATTGTTGCGCTGCCTTTGGCCCCATTCGCACATCGGTCCGCTACTGACGCCATCTCACAGGCTAATGGGGCGCCCCACGTCGACTTTCAGCATTGTAGGATGGCCACACCAGTACAGCAACTTGCTAGACACCACCTCGGTGCCATCCGGATCTTGGCATCTCAGCGCCTAGTGGTGTCTTCTATTCAGAAAATATTGTTGCGCTGCCTTTGGCCCCATTCGCACATCGGTCCGCTACTGACACCATCTCACAGGCCAACAGGGCGCCCCACGCCGACTTTTACCATTGTAGGATGGCCACACCAGTGCCACAACTTGCTAGACACCACCTCGGTGCCATCCGGATCTTGGCATCTCAGCGCCTTGTGGTGTCTTCTATTCAGAAAATATTGTTGCGCTGCCTTTGGCCCCATTCGCACATCGGTCCGCTACTGATGCCATCTCACAGGCCAACGGGGCGCCCCACGCCGACTTTCAACATTGTAGGATGGCCACACCAGTGCGACAACTTGCTAGACACCACCTCGGTGCCATCCGGATCTTGGCATCTCAGCGCCCAGTGGTGTCTTCTATTCGGAAAATATTGTTGCGCTGCCTTTGGCCCCATTCGCACATCGGTCCGCTACTGACGCCATCTCACAGGCCAACGGGGCGCCCCACGCCGACTTTCAACATTGTAGGATGGCCACACCAGTGCGGCAACTTACTAGACACCACCTCGGTGCCATCCGGATCTTGACGCGTTGTGCTGCCTTCGGCCTATTCGCACATCGGTCCACTACTGACGCGAACTCACAGGCCAACGGGGCGCCCCACACCGACTTTCAGCATTGTAGGATGGCCACACCAGTGCTGCAACTTGCTGGACACCACCTCGGTGCCATCCGGATCTTGGCATCTCAGCGCCTTGTGGTGTCTTCTATTCAGAAAATATTGTTGCGCTGCCTTTGGCCCCATTCGCACATCGGTCCGCTACTGACGCCATCTCACAGGCCAACGGGGCGCCCCACGCCGACTTTCAACATTGTAGGATGGCCACACCAGTGCAGCAACTTGCTAGACACCACCTCGGTGGTAACCGAATCTCAGCGCCTTGTGGTGTCTTCTAGTCAGAAAATATTGTTGCGCTGCCTTTGGCCCCATTCGCACATCGGTCCGCTACTGACGCCATCTCACAGGCTAATGGGGCGCCCCACGCCGACTTTCAGCATTGTAGGATGGCCACACCAGTACAGCAACTTGCTAGACACCACCTCGGTGCCATCCGGATCTTGGCATCTCAGCGCCTAGTGGTGTCTTCTATTCAGAAAATATTGTTGCGCTGCCTTTGGCCCCATTCGCACATCGGTCCGCTACTGACACCATCTCACAGGCCAACAGGGCGCCCCACGCCGACTTTTACCATTGTAGGATGGCCACACCAGTGCCACAACTTGCTAGACACCACCTCGGTGCCATCCGGATCTTGGCATCTCAGCGCCTTGTGGTGTCTTCTATTCAGAAAATATTGTTGCGCTGCCTTTGGCCCCATTCGCACATCGGTCCGCTACTGACGCCATCTCACAGGCCAACGGGGCGCCCCACGCCGACTTTCAACATTGTAGGATGGCCACACCAGTGCGACAACTTGCTAGACACCACCTCGGTGCAATCCGGATCTTGGCATCTCAGCGCCCAGTGGTGTCTTCTATTCGGAAAATATTGTTGCGCTGCCTTTGGCCCCATTCGCACATCGGTCCGCTACTGACGCCATCTCACAGGCCAACGGGGCGCCCCACGCCGACTTTCAACATTGTAGGATGGCCACACCAGTGCGGCAACTTACTAGACACCACCTCGGTGCCATCCGGATCTTGACGCGTTGTGCTGCCTTCGGCCTATTCGCACATCGGTCCGCTACTGACGCGAACTCACAGGCCAACTGGGTGCCCCACACCGACTTTCAGCATTGTAGGATGGCCACACCAGTGCTGCAACTTGCTGGACACCACCTCGGTGCCATCCGGATCTTGGCATCTCAGCGCCTTGTGGTGTCTTCTATTCAGAAAATATTGTTGCGCTGCCTTTGGCCCCATTCGCACATCGGTCCGCTACTGACGCCATCTCACAGGCCAACGGGGCGCCCCACGCCGACTTTCAACATTGTAGGATGGCCACACCAGTGCGGCAACTTACTAGACACCACCTCGGTGCCATCCGGATCTTGGCGCGTTGTGCTGCCTTCGGCCTATTCGCACATCGGTCCGCTACTGACGCGAACTCACAGGCCAACGGGGCGCCCCACGCCGACTTTCAGCATTGTAGGATGGCCACACCAGTGCTGCAACTTGCTGGACACCACCTCGGTGCCATCCGGATCTTGGAGCGTTGTGTTGCCTTCGGCCTATTCGCACATCGGTCCGCTACTGACGCCGCCTCACGTGCCAACGTATTTTCTCCGCATTTTATACCCTATGCCGCATAACAGGTCATGTGACTTGTTTATAAAACTTTTCATTGGTTCATTTTACTTTTGGTTTCCTAATGATGGAAGGCTTGATCATATGACCTAAAAATAACACTTTTCATTGGATGAAAACTTTTTTTTTTTCCCAAACGATGAAAGCCCCACCTTGTTTCTGGATGTTTCAGACTGAAGCTGGCGTCAGCATGAAAGCACCACCATCTCGTGGCTCCGTCGTGGTCATTCCGCGAGCAATCATGGCAGCCGCTCCCCACCAGAAGCCTGCAGGAGTCGGGGGCCCCCAAAACTTTTGTTGAATCCTCAAGGCGGAGGGGACGCTTTCGAGAATGGGGTCCAAGACCTAGCAGACAAGCGTCCGATTTCCAAGGTGTCCCAGGGCCATTTCAGTGGACCAGGCCCAAAAAGGAAAGAGCCTGCCGCCATTTTGAGAGTCCTGTGACAGCCGCCTATCGCTGCACCGCAAGAGTGGGCGCAACTCAGCTGAATTGCGGCTTTTGACACAGTGGACCAAAAGCGGACGGAATGGCAACTGAAACGGTAAAGGGGCGCCCCACTACAACAGACGAGACTCCACCTGGAGAGGCCCGTTCACGCCGCCTCCCCCCCCCCCCCCGGGGCGCCCCACGCCGTTATTCGGAGCAGCATTGTAGGATACCAAAACCAGTGCGGCAACTTACTGGACATCACCTTGGTGCCATCGTTCTGCTGCCTTGGAACTATTCGCACAACAGACCGCTACTGATGACCCACCCCCCGCGACGCCCCACGCCGAATACCGAAATCAGTGCGGCACCCAGGCAACATCACCTGGGTGCCGTCCAGAAATCTGGACGTTGTGCTGCGTTGGGACTATTCGCACAACCGACGGCTACTTCCTTCTTTTTCCCTAAAAATGTTTAAATGTTTTTACTGTTTTTGTTTTGTTGTATATATTTATAAGTTATTAAAGTTTTATAATCCTACTACTTTGTTGGAGTGCTATATATTTTTAATGTGACACATAATTGTAAAAACTTTGATGTACAAAGAGTCATCCCTGGAATCTTCCGCTTCAGGCTCGGTCCCCTCCCCAATCACAATACAGGATGGTTTTCAGATAGTAGGAACGCGTGTGCTGTGACGGATCTCATCGAGTGTGGGCCTTGATCTACTATAACTCCTTTGAAGAGGGGTGATTCTTTACAGCTGGGGCCATAAACTACATCTGCAGGGCTAGCTGATAGCCTAGGACCGGCCTGGACAATCGGACATAGAGGAAAAGGAGTGTCAGAGGGTGCGGTAGTGAATAGGGCGAAAGGGAGGTGTCGGGCGGGCACAGGGTGTGATTCTCAGGGAAGAGCAGCGCAGATGGGGGGAGGTTTATTACCCATGCATAAGACAGAGAGCGGGGGTGACCAGTGCCTGGGGGAGATGCTTGCGAGGGTGGGGAGCCATGCTAAGGATCGACAGCGTGCAGAGAGTGGGTCTGGTCAAGGCATCTAAAATGACTGCCGTGCACGACAAAAGTGTGGCATTTGAAAAAAGGCAAGATGGCGCAGACAATGTTTTTCAACACTTCCTGATTTCCTTCGAATCGAACGTTAACAGACGTTGGGGCATATTACCAAAGTTAAGCGATATTTATCCCTAACGATGCTTAGCAACGAATTTTTTACCGCTAAGCATCGTCAGAAATTATCGCAGATAAACCTTGCTATTATCAAGGTTTATCGCAAATGCGATAAAAAACGACCGCAATGCATTAATATCGCTGAAAAGTCAACGATATTCATGCATTACCGAGCTAATGCTCTTAGCCATGTTATCCACCTCCCATTGGATAACATGGCTAAGAACTGCTCAGGGCAGGTGGTAGCTTTTGGAGATATTCGCGCTTAGCGCGAATATCTCCAAAAGTTGGTAATAGGAGATAGCGATGTTAGCGACTGTTTCCAGTCGCTAACATCTTGGCATGCCCACTTTGCATGTCATTAGTGATAAATATCACTGACATGCAAAGTGGGGCCCAAGATGGTCGCTATCTCCTACTAGCGGTCGCTAACTGGTGTTAGCAACAGCTAGGTAATACAGAGATAATTTTATCTCCGCGAAGCAGAGCGCTGTTACAGATATATATCTTTTTTTGAACGTTAATTTCTCAAAATCCACTGAAGCACATATATTGAGACCTAGCAAAGGCACATCGAGCTACCAGTCCCTACAATTTTGCCAAGTTTCGTGCAAATCCATTCAGCCGTTCGATTATTATTATTATTATTTTTTTTGCCCCGCGGGGCCCTTTTAAAACCTCCACATCAAACCTAAGAGGTCAAGGAGGATCTACTATGCCCCCTTATGGTCATTTGCCCCTTCGCTTTGGCCTCCTCTTGTCTCTCGATCCTACCGAGAGACAAGATGGCGGCCGCTACGGACTGTTTGCAATGTTTACAGACGCCGGAGAACCAATCAGCTTCGCAAAGCTCCGTTACGCGAAAAGTACGCGAAGCGGAGCGCTGTTACAGATATATATCTTTTTTTGAACGTTAATTTCTCAAAATCCACTGGAGCACATATATTGAGACCTAGCAAAGGCACATCGGGCTACCAGTCCCTACAATTTTGCCAAGTTTCGTGCAAATCCATTCAGCCGTTCGATTATTATTATTTTTTTTTTTTTTGCCCCGCGGGGCCCTTTTAAAACCTCCACATCAAACCTAGAGGGTCAGGGAGGATCTACTATGCCCCCTTATGGTCATTTGCCCCTTCGCTTTGGCCTCCTCTTGTCTCTCGATCCTACCGAGAGACAAGATGGCGGCCGCTACGGACTGTTTGGAATGTTTACAGACGCCGGAGAACCAATCAGCTTCGCTTCACAAAGCTCCGTAACGCGAAAAGTACGCGAACTGGAGCGCTGCCTGGTCCGCTGTTACAGATATATATCTTTTTTTGAACGTTAATTTCTCAAAATCCACTGGAGCACATATATTGAGACCTAGCAAAGGCACATCGGGCTACCAGTCCCTACAATTTTGCCAAGTTTCGTGCAAATCCATTCAGCCGTTCGGGCTTAAAGTGAGGCCAACCGCCCTATGGAAAACTCAATGTTAAAAACACGTTTTGGGACCCCCCTTTTTTCTCGGCCCCCCCTTGACGAACCCCCCCCAAATTTTCAGGGGCTGCTCAGAAACAAAATGTTCCATTTTCCTGAAAATTTCAGCCAATTCCGTCCACAAACGCCAAAGTTATTAGACATAGAATTTTCAAAAATCCCATAGAGAAAAAATCCTAACTATATATACCTACTGGCGACCGCCAGTAGGTAATATATATGGAATGTATTATTTGCAGAATTATTAATAAGGGTTCTGTCACTTTTATGCAGCAATCACATTTTTTTTACGTGTCATTTTCTGTGTGAAAATAGTTCTGCAGCAGTTTAAACACATTCTAAAGTGCAATTCGAACAAGGGTTGTAAGTTGAAATTTCATTTTAGAAGTAACTTCCTCCACCCCTTTTGACTGCAGTGTCTTCCCCACATAAACTGACTTGCTTGGAATTTGTGTTGTAACTGAAATATTTATAAATGTGAGTACTGATATTTTATTGCATCATGTTTCAATAAATGTAAAAACTATGTAATGTAGAGTACCATTTATTTGTTTATTAAACAATATGTAAAAAACATTAAAGTATATTTGAATTACATACACACCTACATATATTTTTTCTCTTTTAAACTGTTCAGATTGTTCAATTGTTTAACAGTTATTGCAGTACAATTATATGTTTATCATTTAATAATATAAATACCAAATTAAACCTTTTAAATTTAATTTAATTTAATTTAATTTAATATTTATATGGCACAATGAATCATCCTCTGGGGGATCTCAGGGCACCTGGGAGGCAAGCAGTTAATGATAATATGGTTGAACAAAGCTCATAAAAATAAACAGGTTTTAGACGTTTAGTGCCAGATTGGTGCATGCCCGGATATCCTCTGGCAGACCATTCCTGTGTTTTAGGGCTAGGTGGGCGAAGGTGCCGCCCCCATTTTGACTTTTTGATTCTTCGGGGACAGAGCAGCTTTTGACTGCTGGATATCAGCTGACATCCCGTAGTATACCATTCTAGTTTTTTTGTTAAATATGCCAGGCCTAACCCATGGAGAGATTTAAATACCAGGCATTAGAGTTTAAAAATGAATCTTGTTCTAATGGGGAGCCAGTGCAGTTCTCGTAGCAGAGGCAATGATGGGGTTCATGCAGGTTTGTGAGGGCAAGATGTGCTGCTGTGTTTTGGACGACCTGCAGCCTTGATAATAGATATTCCTTAATCCCTACCAGTAATGAGTTCCCATAGTCTAGTCTACTGACTGGAAGCGACTGAATGAGAACCTTTCAGGAAGAGAGGGGAATCCATGGGAAGATCTTGCTCAGCATATGCATCAGGCCGAAACATTTACCTGAAAGCGTTTTAACATGTTCTTCCATGGACAGTTTGACGTCTATTATAATACCTAGATTTGAGCCCATTTTTTCCATGTAGGGGCCTCACCAAGTACCGCAGGCCCCCACTCTGAGGACCATAACTCCTGAGCTTTCCCCAATAGCAAGATTTATGTTTTATTGGAGTTCAGCTGTAGGAAGTTCTTCTTCATCCATGTGGCAATTTTTAACATGCAGCTCTTGAATTTTTCCCTCGTCACGGCGCAGTCCTTCTCTATGGGGACTATCACCTGAGTGTCGTCTGCATAGGAGATTATTTGGAACCTGCATGATCTGATGATAGTGGCCAGGGAAACACCAAAGGCAAAAAGGCTACCTGCCCCAAATCTTCAAACTAGTCCCCAGAATGGGATCCTTGGATCAGAACATTATCACCGGAGCTGACCAAGTGCAGAGATAATCAATCACATCAGGTTTTACAAATATATCAGGTCCCACACTCCTATTTCATACATCACGTTCATACCTTCAAATATTCCCAAAAATCATCAAGCAGACCCATACCTCAATCACACAATTCACAGCACACTTAAAATTAAAAACTGTACAAAAACGCCACAAGATGATCAGGTGACAGAATGGAACAAATCATCATGGTGGAGGGGGTAGGGGTAGATACAATCCTGCTGCCCCCTCACGAACAATGCCAATGCACGTTATGGTGTGTTGCACAGCACCGCCAAACTCGTAATCAGCCCCAAAGTATATTGCAAATAGTGGTATTGGAGAGGTCAGATTTACTAGTCAAAATCCAATGCTATATGCACTGTGTAAAGTCAATTTCATGTAGTGGTGGTAGAGAGGTCAGGTGTCCTATTCTAAATTCAATCCTACAAACACTGTGAAAAGTATATGTATGGGGCAGCTTTACTATTGAAACCCACTCTCACAAGTACTGGGTAAAGTAGGGTGGAGTTCAGGTTTACTATTCTAGTATCTCACTGCAATCTCTTTAACAGTGGGGTTAGTGCATATTTTTTTGGGGGGTGGTCTGACTTACTATTCTAATCTTAATGACACGAAAACTATAGAAAATTGCATATACTGGGGGATAGTCTAATGAACTGTTATAGCTCTAATCCTTGCACCCTACATGAATAACGGTATTTATAATGACAGTAATTTGAATGAATATCGAAATATTGTGTTAATTGAATTGAAAACATAAAAATCAGCTGACAACTGATCGTTTTTCTTTTTAAAACAATGCATTAATTAACTCGCTGCTAAAGTTTGTAAAAAAAGTAACAATACATGAACACATATTTACCCCTAAAATATATAAAAATTATTTAAATATTTTCTTAAAATTATACGTTTGTGAAAATGTAAATACTGAACCCTGATATTTTTTTTAAAGTTACGTTTCATTGAAAACATTATTTTCGATTAAAATTATTTATGGACACAACGATATAACTTTAAATCTCAACAAAAGTATGACCATTCTCAATCAAATTAATAAAACTCTACACATGCTTCCCAAAAGTAATCAGAAACATGTTCCTTTTTTAAATGTGCATACTTTTCAAGATACTTATTTTGAACCAAAACTTTAAAAGGATGGCGGTATTGACAAAATTGGCGAAGCACAGATTTCTGTGCTTGTGGATTAAGGGACCAATGGTAATAGAAATCTTCTGTGCCTGCAATATGCTTTAGTGATGCCTACAATTATTTGTTTTATTGAACACCAATAAAAAGAAATATATAACAAATAAATTAATACTAAATGTTAATTGGCTTAAGTTAAAGCAATGAAAAAAACAAGTGTATCAACATTTCAATATTAAATATATAAAATATATAAAGCATATTTTCGAAAAACTAACACATGAATCAATGTATTCAAAATAAAAAATGTTGTCCCAAATAGAAAATAAAATATGCTACATCCTGAAAACTATAGAAATATAGATACATATAAAGCTGAAATAGAACACAAAAAAAACTTTAGTGTTATTCCAACCTATTTTAAATGCCACCATATTTTAGTACTTAATATTTTTAACACCAATATTTTTGACAATAATAAAAATTGCAATTTACTTGCCTTCAAAATATGGCCCACAATATATTTGCTATCACAATACTTTGACCACCATATTGTGGTAAAAATATATTTTGGAACTGCATGCACGTGCAAACATTACACACAAACACCCACTTAATCCTGACAACACAAAGGGTATGGGGTAATAAATGACTGCAACTATCCCCTAATCAGGTTACAGTTATGGGTTTGGGTGCCAGGGATCAGAGATGCAATACCCTTACATCCCCTATGGAACACTCCATATAAAACAATTTAGTACACACAATAATCCAGCACTCCAATAAATAATATAAATTCTTATGACAAACAAATTTTCAGAGAGAAATCTGGCACAAACGATTCTTGCCCACATGGCGTTGTCACGCAAATCTGGACGATTATAGATTAATATTATATCAAAACTATACATTGAAGTTTTTCACAAGAGCAAATTGGAACAAGTTACTTTATTGTTCATATTAAGGATCCATATGAAACCCCTTTGAAATCTTGTTCTTTTTCAACTTGTTTAAAAAGAAAATATGAAGTAGAATTTTTAAAAAGGATATTACAAGAACAATCTCGCTCTGAAGAAGTCCGTAAGGACGAAACGCGTTGGCTACTCCATGTCGAACATTGAATAAAGAAGTTACACCACAACCTGTTTATTTCTCTCTGAAAATGTGTTTGTCGTAAGAATTGATATTATTTGTTGGAGTGCTGGATTATTGTGTGTACCCACATAAATCTGTACATATAACCTCATACACGTGCAGCCCTGCCAAGTACCATGCATCAGGCATTAGATTAACCCATTTTAATGTGGGGCGTCCGCATCACGGCATTAAGATGCATTAATAATGCCTTTCAGCCCCTTGACCACCTGCACACTGAGGGTGAAGCAGGAAGTGATTGTGACCATCGGAGCTGCATTTAAAGCAATGTGGCATCTGAGTGCTGTGCAGAGGGTGCTGCAGGACTCATATTGGCCACCCAGGTCTGTGTTAATAAATAAAATATGAAACTTGTTGAGAGATTAAGGACCATTGATATTATACATTTTGGAAGTCTACAACTCCGAACTGCTTCTGGGTCATGCCATTGCGGGCCCTGGGCTCAGCTGACTGTATTCAGCAGCTGAGTCCATGCTCAGACTCTGTCACGTTACCTGCAGTAGTTCTTTCCGTGCTAGTAGACATGCTACTTATCTGAGGGTGTCACGTTGCCTGGCTGTATAATTGCTGTTTTCCCCACCCCCAGTTCCTGTGACCTTTCCTGTTTTTTTGCGGCTTTTCATTCTGAATGCCGCTGGACTCGAGGATTTATGACAGTGTCAGTCTCAATGAGTTTGTCACACTCACTCTAATAGGCGGGTGACAGTCTTTCCAGTTAGGTTTTGCTGCTGCAGTTTGACTGGGCACAATTGCTGTGCGGCTAAGCAAGTCGATCGCACCACCACCAATATGGATCTGACTGGTTCCCACCCTACTAGTACCAGCGACAGTTGACTCACAGTCATGAACCTGCTAGCAACCTGAATAGCAGAGAGAGCTCACCTCTCATGGGAGCATTGATCTCACAGACCCAACCACACCTGCACCAGCGGCTGGGCTGCAGAGTGTGAACCATGGCAGCCCGGGCCACTGGAGTGGTCAGCAGCCCAGAGCCAATCATGCAGCTGTTGTGTTGGTTGCATTTGTAGTCTCCAATCATAGCTGGCCGGCCACCTTGGGCCCGCCTGTTGCCATGGCTTGCTTCGCAGAAGTGCCTGAACTGATGGTAATCCTCTACTAGTTGCACTGACTTGCTATGCTCAAAATTCACTTTTTCGGCTGGCTCGTGGTCCAGAGATCAATCAGACCTTGTGTCCTCCAGGCCCCTCTCACTGGGACACTGCATTGTTTGATGGTCCACCCGACTCCTGTGGCATTCCGTCTAACGAAGCCCTTGTATATATGGCCTATGTCCTCTCTGTCCACCCGTGGCCTATTCAAAATGGAAGCTGCTGTGTCAAGTTTTGGATTACTCCAGGTCTTATCTTCACTGCTACAGAAAAGCAGCTTCACAAATCAGCATATGTAGCATTCTTTCAAGTTTTCCCCCTCAGTTTTGATGTTTGGGGCACACAGCGGGATGCTGCTTCCAGGAGTCAGGAGCAGAGTGGTAAAACTCACGCCTGCTTCATTTGACTGGCCAACAAATTCATCTTTAAAACTAAGAGTTGTTCTCTTATTCAAAAGTTACTCCTGTCATGAAAATTAAAAAAATACATGTATCATAAATGAATGTCATTTTTGATGCAATGTAAAGAGGAAAAGAAAGTCGACCCTTGCCGCTAAACTTTCAACCGGTTTCATTTGAGTTTCATCTGAGAGTACAAGACATATGTATGTATAATGAAAATAAATATTGGGCTATTTAGAGCAATTTTACTAAATAAGCTGCCTGTTTCCCTTTAAACTGCAATCACGCAGTCTAACTCCTCACTGTAGTTTCAGCTGGTGGTTAGCATAGTACTCTAACTCATTTTGTGTCGGGGTGAGGTTGACAGTAGACTTAGAACCACTGTCATCAGTGGTCCATTGCAACTGTTGTTAAGAATGTATTGCCTGTGAAACAATTGTTTAATGTTTAATATCATGGTTACACATTTGTTTAACAGTACGCTCAGGTTACAAGCATTTGGTTAGTGCCCTTCCATTTCTCGTGCTTTGCAGCAGTTTTAAGATCTTCTTAGAGTTTCCTGTTCCTCAAATAAGTTGACTTTCTGATAGTTTTGTGTTTCCCTGATCTTCATTCCTTGATTTTGCTTATGAGAAAGTGTCATTCTTAGTCGTTGAAATGTCATTCGTAATTACAGCAAAATTATGAAAATGTCACACATAGGGCGAATTATGACTACGGCGGCAGACCATATGACCTATTGCGGTTTGGGTGGTTGGACTGCAATTGGACCGCTGCATCTGCTGGGGAGCCTTGATCCCACAGCAGTTGCGCAGTGGTCTGAGGCCACAATATGCTGGCAATGGCACTTCAAAGCATAATATGAGTTTCCTCACCGCCACAGTTTTCATGGCAGTGAGCCAGCCTTGAAAAGTGTGGGTGAGAAAACTAAGGGGGGCCTACAGGACCCCCTGTTGCCTCAGGGTTGGGGTGCTTGCAGGGGGGCACATGTTATGCCCCCTGTCAGTATGCACCCCGTGTTCCTGCACAGCATGGACTGCACAGTCGTTGGTGCTTCCAAAGCAGAGCCTTTCGAAGGCTCAGATATGAGCCTTTAAAGGACACTACCACGGGACGGCCAAAGCACTGCCTGCCAGACCGCGAATTAATTCGTAATCTGGCGGGCGGTGCGCGGATGAGTTTAGAGGTGTTGCAGCGGGCGCTGGAGTAGCGGGCCCACTGCCACAACGTCAAACTCGTAATAAGGCCTAGAGCAATCTGAAGCCTTGGCAGATATGCACATGAACAGGCAGATACATAGCACACACACACATATACACATGTAAACACGTATGGACACATTCACACAAACTCACAAGCTCATCCTCGTACAAGCGAAGCACTCAAACATAGGCAAAGACCGGCACGCCACCACCTACAAACATAATCTAACACATGCATACACCCTCAGTATAACACAAATACACAGACAGACATATACACTTCTCACACAAATAGCCTCTTGTAAAGGCACATTGAAGTAAAAAAACTCGCTACTGAAGAAATATAAACATAGAAACAAAGAAGCCATGGGTATCAACATTAAGCAAGGATGAGGATAATTAGATGAACTCAGTGTACCTTATCAACTTTAGGGTTTCAGAACAGCCTGCTACGTCTGTGAGGATTCCATCATTTGCTAGACTGCAGAAGAACCACACCAGTCGTGTGAAACATGTGAAGCATACCATATCGATGCATTCTGTCTTGGTGTGCATTACAAGATGTCACTGGAAGCCCCCTGGAAATATGGATATTGCCTTTATTCCCTAATTCCTTCCTCAATTTCACTTTATAGAAAAAATGATCTGCATTTTATTCATCAAAATGCATCACTGTCTTTGAAATAATAATGGTATTCACATTCCTTCATAGTTAAGAGTAGGCCCATGATAAATATTTGACTTCTCGATGCATTTAAATATCTGCATTATTAATAGGGGAAGTTTCAAAGAGAAATTAGCATAAGTTAGCTTTTTTTGTCACAGTCAATAAAAGGGAGTTGAAATCTGCGTTTTTGTGGTTTATTATTATGAGCTTGTTTTGTTCCATATTGTATTTGAAACATGGGCCTAGTAATTGGCTTTCTAGATGAAATGCATTTATTTCACTATTGTTTTGAGAAGAAAATTCAAATGGGTAGGGATTATCTATTTTATCTACTCCACAAGACCGGTAGAAATGTAGGAATGGAAGGAAAGAAACCCTCTCTCCCTCTTTCTGCATTCTAAACCCACAGTGAAAACTGGCCACTGATCTGGCAGTTAAAGTTTAGATAGACTGCCCAGAAGTTATCACCTGAGCGGTGCTGGGAACCAAAGGCAGCCCTAGCAAATGCTCTCATAGCAGCCCTCATGCTGCATAGACTGACCAAGCCAAGTGAGAGAGCCCAACCACTAAAGGGAGTGTTTAAAGGGCCACTTTCTCGTGATTTTCTAACTGGGGAAAATTGTTTATTTTGTAAACATTGTTCAATATATACCCCTTATAATTGCATCTTCTTCCCCTTACTACTCCTTTCTTCTATCCGCTCATACTGTCTCCCACTCTCAATCTCTCACCTCCTATTCTCCAACCAGAAGTTCTTCATGATTTCCCCTCAGACCTCCTTTTGTATCGGCCCCTCCTTCCTTCTTTCACTTTCTTCTCCCTTTTTGTTTTCTTTCCCTCAGTCTCTCCTCATCTCCCTTTTCATGTTTCTAGCACTTCTTTCCCTCATTTCCTGTTGTTTAATCATCTCTACAGTTCTGCTTCTTTCTCCTTCCAACTCCTCTTACTTCCTGGTTCATTTGCCTACTGCTTTCCCTTCACTCTCACTACTTTCTCTTGTCTGCTCCCTTAGTATTTCTGTCTCGCCTATCTCCCCTGTGTCTCCTTTCTCCATTCTACTACTATGTCTTTCTTCTCTCCTTGCTTCTTTCTCTCCCTCCTCTGCTCTAAAGGACAAAAGCAAACAACGCCAGAGGTACTGCCTCAGAGATCAGTACTTGAATGAGGAAGTGAGAAGCTGGATTCCATGTGGGCTTGACAGTTCTGAGTCGATAGGAACTGGGAGCAATGGGCGCCGTAGGACAGAGGCACGGAAAAGGGCATGAGCAGAGCTAAGGCAGTTGCCATCCAAGCAGTGAGTGACATAGCTGATCTTCTACCGAACAAGAACTGCTCCACTCCCTTACAGGGGCCTTAATGCGGACCACTGGAGATCCTGCTGCCCCGAGGTTCCCTAACCCTCTGAGGGGCCCCAGTCCTTCAGGGGTTCCCTATTCTGCAGCTTTCCAATGAAGATATGTAAGTTATAGGAGATTCCGAGAGTCCCTCACTTCATTTGTTCAGGGGCGGGGGTGACATTTTGAGTTACCACACTGTTCTCTTAAGACTCCTCTTAAAATGTCACCGAACCAACAGTGTTTCTTTTTAGGTTGAGCCTGGGTAGCGCATACATTGCTCTGTGAGGCATGCTGTATTGAGGTAGAGACTTGAAGCTCCATCCACGCTCCGCCCATACTTTTGATTGGCTTATGTCATTGTCCTCTGTAAACTGTACCTTTTCATTGGTAAATAAGCTTAGTAGTTGCTCCTTAGTACTACCTTGTTTCATCTTGTAACCTCCCATAATGACTGTCCCTCTTATGTGTGTTGTTACTCGGTAGGCTTTAATTACAGCCTCCGAGCACTAGTTTGTTAAATTGTTTTCACCAGCCTGCTGTTGCATGCAAGACACGCTCTCTACTATTGCTTTTTTTTCTAGTACACAGGATGCCACTGTAGCGGCCACGGCTTTGGCTTATTTGTGGTGCCGAATGTAGGCATAATATTTTTTTAAAACTATTTATTCACTTTATTTGTTGTTGTTTACAAGCCCCCTATGCCGCGCTTTCACGTCAATTGAGGCTGCACAACTTTCTTTAGATGAGCTGCATCTAAAGAAAGTTCAGAGGCTGCTAGACTAAAGTGAAACCGTGGCATGGAGTGCTTTTACAAAAGCAAGCATTTGTTTGTCAACTTGACAAACAAATGCTTTTTTGTATAATAGCCCCATACTGCACTTTCACTCTAATGGCAGCCGTGCCCCTTTCTTTAGACGCAGCTTGTCTAAAGAAAAGAGTGCGGCCTCTATACATGAAAGCGTGGCATGGGGCGCTTGTAAACAACAAACATTTTTTGCAGTGCAATAGGTCTTGCATTTGGAAGAATTTAAGCTATTGTCATTCACAATGCCAATAGCTCTAACTCTTGTAAATGCAAGACCTATTGCATTGCAAATGCTTGTTTATTTGGGAGATTTATGTTATGCCATATCCTCAGTTCCAGTCACTACTCTTCAAAGGGCTCTATAGTTCAGCAATGTGTAGTAGCTATCCGTGCAAACCTTGGTGTTGATGGTTTAGGTTAAAAGGTTCTGGAACCCCATAGGTTTGCAATGGTGCAGATATGCAAATTGACACATGATTTCACATATTATTTGAATGTGAGGGTGCTGCAAAGTCTGGGAGCAGTTTTTTGCTCCCTAGGGTCCATATTTAGGAGTTTGGTGGTGCAGGGCAGTACAGAAAGTCTCCTTGCTGCTCTACCCTGCGTCATAGGGAAAGGGAAGGAATGTGCAGTATCTATCCAATACTGCGCATTACTATTCTTTACCCTTTTTCTTTTGAAGTTTTATATATAGCGCAAACTTTACCCGTAGGTACCAGGTATCAGAGCCCTTTACGTGAGCACCAGTTGTGCTACATAAGGGCACCTATATTTTTTTCTTAGGCATGGGTATATTAAGGGATTTGGCCAGAATCACAGGATGTTGAGCTTCATTGCCAAGACTCGAACCCGGTTTCTCAGATTTGAGGTCGACCGCCCTAGCCATTAGGCCACAACCTCTCCCCATCCTCTTCCCTTGTGCAGGCGCCATTCTTGCTGACTAGCGCCAACGCAGGCACCCTTGCACCATCAAGGGTATCTGTGCTGTAGGCACAGAGGCCCCTTCTTGCACAAAAACAATCCTGACAGACTTTTTCCTCAGAATGAATGAGGAAAAATAATGATATTTCTCCTTGTTACGCCACACAAGGGAGGCGAATCTTCTTTGTGAATTTCCAAGTTTACAATGTCTTGTAAATCTGGGAATGTGTCAAAATCATGGGAGTAGTGTGGGAACACCCACAGAATGCCCGTGGAATGCCTAAACCAGTGCAGAGAAAAGCAATACAGCGATTTGCGCTGAGTTGCGTTACTCCATATTTTTGGAGCCACTCAAAGCCACGCAAAGTGGCTTTGCGTGGCTTCAAAAATAGGACTTACGTGTTTGTGTAGCTACTGCACCATGTTGCACGGTTCATAAGCGACACAAAATGAGTAATGAAAATGGCCTTTGGTGTATAAGTCCTTTGTGCCCCACTTAGAACAAGATAAACCAAAGAAGAAAATAAGGGGCAGATTTATCAACAATTTTTGTCCACTAGCGCCACGCAAATTGGTGCAAGGGTGACACAACTACTAAGTCAGATTCATCAAGCCACACAAGACCACCTTGCATGACCCCGAGTGGCTTCTTAAATCTGGAGTAACGCAATGCAGTGCAAATCAATGCATTTAATTACTTTGCCACATGGTGGCATTCCATGGGTAAAGCGTGGGTGTTCCCTCGCATCCACCCATAGATTTCGGTGCACTCCCAGATGTACCATTACTGGTATACCTGGAAATGCGTCAAAATGCCATGCCTTCCCAGGTGAGGTGAAATATCCTTTTTCTCTCAGTTTTTCCTCTTTCTATGTGTGCTGCATTCTAGAGCACACATAAAAATAGGAAAATGCCTCAGAGGATTGCTTTTGTGGAGGAATGTGTCCCTTTCGGCTCAAAAACTATCCTGTCTGCAACATCAGCACCGTTGCAACACAGCGCAAGGAGGCCTGCATTGGTACTGGGCAGCATATTGTTTGCCAGTGCAAAGAAAGAACAGAAATGTGCCATAGAATGTTAAACACAGCACATGTCTGCCCTTTTTTGCAGTGCAGTCAGGGATGGCTTGAGGGCAGTGCGACCGGTGTGTCCGCCCTGGGTGCTGACCTGTGGACGGGGTGCTGTCCCCAGGGGTGGCGCTATGTTTAGCAATAACTTATGATTGGAGAGATGAGGGGTTCTTTTGCCCGGTGGTGAGAGAATCCGTGGAAGTGGTCATGGTGTGTGGGGGTTCAAAAACGATTGTCGCACCGCCCGCCAACAGTGCTAAAGCTGGCCCTGAACGCAGTGCAGCAAGCTGGTGTGCTGCACAGCGTGAAACATTGAAATATCTGCCTCTAAACGCATCTCTTCCATTTTTAGATAATCTTAAAACTATTTTGAATACTGTTTAATGAGATGAATTTTGGAATAAACTTATTGTGGTGTATGGTTTATTTTTTGATACCGCGTTGTTAACATTTCTCTAAAGGATTTTCAATTTCTAAGCCTCAAATAATGCCATCAAACACCGTTTTGAGGCAGACATGGTACAGTGCATTCAATGATGGGCAGCGATATGAGGTGATCTGTGAAAGATGACACAGTGCTCAACAATCTTTATCAGCTGGAGAGTTGGCTGATACAAAGAGTTTCGGGCACGCCTGTTGCTCCCTGGTTGCCTTTTTTTATTTTAAAATCCTTCATCCCCAGTTGTGAGGAAGGCTCATTGCAAAACATTATGCAGTTTTTTAGGGTGTTTGGGGCCGCAGAGTCATCAGGTTCCTGGTTGTCACTTCTATCAGGAAAGGGCGTAGAGCACGAAAGGCTGTAGGGAGCATATCAATGGCTTTTATGTTGTTTCTTGTCTGGGGGAAAAGGAGAGTAAGGTGACTGATCGTGATTTGTGTGAGCTTAAAGGACCTCTCTAGAGTGCACCTTTGCTTTCCTGGTACTGAGTACCATATTTATGACCCAGTTTGCATTGCATTTGCATCACGCAATGTTGTACATGTGCAATGCAAACCTTAGTGAGATTTATGAAGCCACGCCAGGGTATCTTGAGGGGCAATGAGGGGCTTCAAAAACTCTGGAGTAACACAAAGCAGCACAAATCGTTCTGTTGCCTTACTCTGCTCTAGGGAGGCGTTGCATTGGTGTTCCCATGCAGCTTCCATGGATTTTGACGTATTCCCAAATTCATCAATACTGGTAAACCTGGAAATGTGTCAAAAAGATACATCTCCTCAGGAGAATCCTAATGAGGAGAAATATATTTATTTCTACTTGTTACTTCCACTTTCTATGTGTTCTGCTTTCTGCAGCCCATATAGAAAGAGGGAAAAGCCTCAGTGGATTGTTTGTGGGCAGAAAAGTGCCCCTTTCTGCAGAAAAGCAATCCTGTATGCAATGGAGGCATCCTTGCACCATGGTGCAAGGGTGCCTGCATTGGCGCTAGGTAGCCAAAACAGCACCAGCGCAGGGGAAAGGATAGGAAAGCGCCATAGTGTATAAATACAGCACATTTCTGCCCTCTCCCTGTGATGTAGTGTGTTGCATAAAGGTGACTTGCTGCGCTGCACAGCATGACAATCACAATGAATATGCCCCCTAGGGTCTAGAGAGTGCACAGGCTTTTAGTGTTTACTTAAATGCATACTTAGCTCATTGAGGGGCATGTTTACTACAAAGTAGCAGAGTGCAGCGTTATGCTCCTTGGTTTAATGCCGCACTCCGCCACTTCTGAAACACAGGACTGACCCATATTTACAACAATGTGGTTCAGCCCTGTGTTTTTCCCTTGCAATTGCGCAAAATTTACCAGCCTAGTGCCAACGTAGGCACTCTTGCACCATAGTGCAAGTGTGTCTGGGTTGAGGAGAAGATTGTTTATGTGCAGGAAGGTGTCCCTTTCTGCACATAGACAATCTTTAAATGGCTTTTGGTAACTGCTATGTGTGCTGCTTAATGCAGCACACATAGATGTACAAAATGTTATTTTTTTATTGACTGTTTATGTGCAGGAAGGTTCACCTTTTGCTGTTATTATGCGTGCTGCACAACACGGCACACATAGAAACAGCAAAAACGAGCAGAAATGAAACATTTCTCATCATTGTGCCTGTTTAAGATCAATGTTGGTGCTGCGCTTATATTTACACTGTCCTTGTAAATATGGCGAAGCATCAAAATCAATGGGTGTTGCAGTGAAATGCCCAGCATAACACCCATTACCCAATCCTTACCCGCTAAGTATAGCGTGAAAGGGGGTGTTATTCACAAGGCAGCGTTAAGCCACATTAAGTGGCTTAATGCTGCCTTGTGACTGAGGAGAAGCCCCTATAGCCACTACGACATCCTGAAAAGTGACGTTGTGGTGGCGATAGGGGCTTGTAAATATGCCCCTTAGAGAGCAGAATCCTTCTGTTCAATGTAGCAAACATGCAAGGTTTCCCATTTCAAACTCGTATGTTTTTTTAAGTGAAAAATCATGAAAGACAGTGTCTTTCCATGGCTCCATCCTTGATGAGGAGCTCTACAATGGCTACGACTTGCTGCAGCGTGAATTATGCTGAAGGAAACAATCCCGGTCTCATTTCATCAGCATTCAACGGCAGGCTTTTTACTGAGCAAGGAGGCAGTGACAGGATGTAACACAAACCCATGCAGCTCCTGCAGCTCATGGGGGCCCCCAACATTTCAGAGACCCCAAAATCCTTCAGGGGGTGTGTCTTTCCTCCCAAATCCCAACTCATATCTGTGAGATATGGGAGGCATGGGGTCCCCCCTCACATTCTGAATGAGTGGACGCATCATTTTATGTTATGCCTCCTAGGTGAGCCACGCGCAGCCTCATCCTCCGTGTTCTCATTGCCAAGGTGTTTTTTTATCTTACTATGTCCTACCCAGTCCTTCAGTAACATCGGCCAGAAGCTCACCAGGAAAATTCCTAATTGATGCAATGGCCAGTCCAGCACTGGTTATCACATACACTGATTTCTTTGTACTGGGCTTGAAAACCTCCACCCATCTTTACACCTCCACACTACCAGGCCAGTCTGACCATGTGCTGCTCCATCAGACAGTATTTAGGGAAACATGGAGGACGTCCTTTCCAGCAGTATGCCAAAGGGTCACCAAAGGCAACCCTGTCTGCACCCTTGCCCCAGTATGAGTATCAGGCATGCTGTAGTGATTCCTCCAATTGTTTTAAAGCAGTGAGGAGTTCTGGGCACTCAAGCATGAACCTGATGATTGGCCTATCTTGATCACACCTGAGTCTTCCTCAACAACAGAAAGCAAGGGCCCCTAAGGGTATCACTTTTACTGCATCCTTCTGAATGTTTGATCTCTCCTGCACCATGCCATTGAAATTGCACTACTCATTGAGTCAAGTTACCTTGATCCTCTGTTTTTTCAGAAAGCTGGCTGCACACATTTCTGGCCTTAATATTGCAATATCAATCTTTCATAGCACAGTCATGCAGTTGTTGGGCTACCAGTATTATTCTGTGCCTCTCTTGCAAAAAATATTCTAGCCTGCACCCCATTTTCATTAGCCGAGACACTCACTATTGCCATTGAGGTATAATCAATTTATTCTTTCACAGGGCTACTTCTCACCTGGCCGTCTGCACCTCCTACTAATGTTGGAGGTGCTTTTACTCAATTTATCGCTCCATCTGTTCTAAAATATACAAATGTTTTGATCCTTGTGGACTAATATCTAGATGGCAGCATCCAACAGCTAGGTCGACTCCTTGCTGCTTTATTCTACATCCAACCTTCGCCTGTTACAGTTGGTCTATTCCCATACACACACAACAGGCCACACTCTCAATCCTATTTTAAGGTCTGGCAAGTAAATATTGACCTCATCTCCTCTTGCTGTTCCTTGTATTGATCATTTAGAGGTTCTTTATCAGTCCTCATTAACCATTCCCCAAGTAAATCTAAGATAAAGAATGGCAGCAGCAGAGTCACTCGTTGCGAGTCCACAGTTACTTCTACAAACCTTCTCTCTTTGCAGACTCCAACTTTCTTTGATGTCAGTGGCACTCGGTTTAGTTATAGCAATTAATGTCCAACCATTTAATGCCTAGATCCTGACTTCTGTTTATTCCATTGCCCCTGTCAGGCCTAAGTGATCACTTAGGAGGGCTCCACTGTTCCATAGTGTTCAAAGGAACTCTCCATGGCAAAGTGGTGCTACAAAGCTCTGAAAAGCTTATGAACACAGTTCTTTGATCCATCAGCAAAGCGGTCTTATTCCGAGGAGCTCATATATTATAAAAACTCAGCTGGTACAGTAAGATTAACAAATGTTGTCTCTTCTAGTGCTTTTGCAATTAGCCCATTTAAAAATCTTTAATATTGTAAAAGAGTTATTATTTACTTCATCTTCCACATACATCATACCTCCTTGAGCTGACCTCTGTGAGACCCTGTCTGTGTATTTTGAGGACAATATACTCAACATAAACCAGACCTTCGAATTCAGTATGTCAGAACCAGATGAGAGGAAGGTGTGGCCCACTTGTCCACTCTGTAAAGGAAGAGGGGCTTAAACGTGATGCTATCATTGCCCATGGGCATGTCATTAAATTGAGCTCCCCAGCTATCCTTGCCAACCCACACTTTTCACTTAGCACTAAATGTTACAGCTTCAGTGCTTGATTCTTACAACAGTACATTTCTAGTCCATGCTTCTGTGTCTAGGGTCTGGAGGAAAACCATGATGGTCCCTCTGCAGAAGAAAATCTCAGCTGATCCTATGATCCTTAGCTATTATCAACCAATATCTCTTCTTCTTTTCTTTTTCTTCCAATGTTCTCAAAAGGGGTGTTAAAAATCAGCTTTTTGCATTTATAGAAAACAATGACATCTTGGATCAGACCCAGGCAAGCTTCTGCCCTCTTCACTGCACCAAGACAACCTGGCTGGCAGTTACATTTGACATGAATGTGATCCAGCGGCCTATAAGAAATATGTCATAAACTACGCTACCATCTTCACAATATATACTAAAAATCACTATTCAAACACAAGGCCCATTAATCAAACATGACATATTTTGCCCAACTGAATCATGTGGCTTAATTAACCTATTCACAAATTATATACATTTATATACAACCGCGGTAAATGGAAATCATTATACTTAACAAACCCCACTGACTATTAAGCCACTTATGGCGATAAATCTAGCTAATGGTAACCTAAACTCATGAAATTAACAAGTCCAGCTTGATTTTCAAAGTAAGATTTTATTAGCTACTTATTTGAAAATTATATTTGAAATCTTTATTAATGCATTTTTATTTATTAGAACCATTGCAAATAATTATGACAGTTTTATGAGTTTTAGAAATTATTATTGCAATTGAAATTTTCAGTTTGGCATTTCAAAACCTAAGTCCCTAACTAAGCTAAATAAATGGAAATAAAGAGTAAAGTTTTCGAGGGCTCTTACGTGCTCCAAGAGAAGTCCGTCTGCACGACACCCTCATCCAAAGGTCAGTAAAAGCAGCAGCGCAACTCTTCCACGGGGAATGAGTTTTTATACCTTTCTACACTAAGCTAATCTAAGAAAGAGCATATTTCTCTGCTGAAATCGGAGTCCCATTGGTCAAAAATTGACAGGCGACGTGTCACCACATTTTCAGAATCACAGTTCCGTCACGTTCTTAGAGACAATTGTCTATAGTTTTCGAACAACGCAGCTTCCTCCAGTTGCAACATTTGATACAAGGAAAAGTTCTTGGCTTCCTCAGATACGTAACGTTTCAGACCTTCTTGCCGGTTCCTGGCCTTGGCCTTGCTCAACTAAAAGTTTGTCAGCTCAGCACGACAATTTTTGTTTCAGGCCGGAGGAAATCGCTGCCAACATGGACTCTCTCTGGTTCCAAGCAGATTTTAGTAAAACGCGAATATTCACTAGGCCCAAAGCCTCTTTTAGAAACTATCATATAAACAAACACAAAAGAATAATTAATGCGATTAATATAATTCGTTCTGTTGCCACCCACCATCTCTAAATAATTAACCCATTAGTCTAAATTACCTAGCTGAAGCGAACAAATAAAGCAGCAATTATATCTACCATTCTTCATTAAATCCAACGAAATTCTTTATGCACCTGATAAAAATAGAGTGACACCACATAGACAAGGAAAGCAAAATAAGCACATATCACTTTTAAAACAGCCACAATTAGTTATGACATGACATATAGACAGAGTTAATTTATTATTTTGCACAAATAGAAAGATGCAACAATAATGCACGTTTATGAGCACATATGTTAATTTCCCGCGTGTTCTGTGTAGATGCAACTTTAAACTAGGTTGAGTTAATACACACACAGTACAAATCATTAGTAAAATTATTTCTTATTATGGAAGTGTGACTTCACGAGTTGAAATTAAATCTATTTCCAAATCTCGCTCCATCAAATGACGCTGGATAAAAGTTACACTTTTTTATCAGTTATTCATCTCGGTGGACATCTGTGAGTTGGCACTTGCATGGCTATCTCTTTCTGGAACAACTGACTAAATCTGGTTCCCTGCTCCATTATCTCTAACCCAAAGGCTTTAGTATGTGTACTATATAAGGGATTCCTCCATTAGTCTCATTGGGACTTATTTTCAGGAAGCTTGCGCTGGCATTGCGTCATATTTTTTAACGCATTGGCAGAGGAGTCATTACTCCGCATTTACAAGGCAACACATGTAGGCTGAATGTCTCTTTTTGGAGTCTTGCATTGAAATCTACTCCATCTGAACCAGCTGCGTCATCTGAGTATTAATATATGCAAAGTAGGCGTCCTTCATTATTTCCAGGGTAAAACCGACTCATTGATATTTACGAGTATTTTGAAAAGTGACACATCACCAGCAAGAGTCACACAGCCACCCAAATGCATCAAAATCCCTGCGCCGCGGTAACCCAGGCATAGGAAAGGACACATTGGCTTTGGCATTTAAAGAGAAGCCAGACAGAACAGTGTGACAAGCACAAGTATGCCATGAAGGTGCTTATTTTGCAGCTGGGAGTCACAAGGAGACGACTACCACTATCACCACCCGAACCACCTCCTCCCACCACCTCCAAGGCAGTGAAAGAGAAGGGAGTGCCTTTATCGGCAGCTGTCTTCCTTCATTGATCTCAGAAAGGATGAGGTAATCATCTACTACTGGCTCCGGAGGGAGTCCATCATCCAACTGCTACACCAGATAGTGCCAAGGCTCAAAGCACCAAATCGCAGGTCCACCCACATCCCTCCACAGGGCAAGCTCATGGTTGTCCTCCACATGTTGGCATCTGGGTCATTTCAGATTACAGCAGCTAGAGTAGCAGGAATCTCCCAAGCCATTTTTCTCAGCTTTTCTACCCTCTGTCCTGGATGCCATCATCCACCTAACACCACAGTAGCTCCACTTCCCCAACACACAACAACTGGAGCTGGAGATCATGGGCCTATTCAGACTAGGTAGATTGCTAGCGCTGACAGTCAACAAGGCTCGTACGGGTGGTCGTCTCTTCTCTTACAACTCCTCAAAGTTGTGGAACTCTCTGCCCCTCCCTCTTCGTCAGGAGCCTAATCATCTTTCCTTTCGTAAAAAAATAAAAACTTGTCTCTTTCCTATAAACTAATGATTACTTACCCCGTCCACCTCTGACCTTTTTTCTTGTCAAAGCTGCAAGCACTGGGATGCCTCCGGGTAGCCATGCGCTATAAAAGAATTATTTTCATTTCATTCATTTCATTTCATTTCACCCCATTTCTTCACTGCCAAAGTTAGTTTTCTGCAGAGTATCACATATCGTTTGTCTCAGGACCCCTCAGTTGTACAAGTACATGCCTCCTCTGGCAATACTAATTTTGGGGCAGGGACTCAGCTTACTTCAACACGCTGATGGAACCCAGATCATACATTGACTTTCATTTGCGTACAACACCAACAATATTTGTAACCATATCCAGTGAACTGACAAGGTTGACTGTTTCTTAAGGCTATGGGTCAAGCTGTACTCCACATGGTAGTAGTGCTGGAATTGGTGGTATGTAGCTACCGAAGTTTGCCACACAACTCATCCGCCTCACCCTCCAAACCATCCTGGACTCCTGCCCTTTGTGGGGTTGAAACTAGTTCGTCCTATACCTTGACAGATCCCTGTTTCACATCCTCTGACTTTCACATATGGGGCATGGTGAGCCCCTTTGCCTTCAGTCTCCCTCCTGCCACATACTACATCTTCACCCAGTGCCACATCACATGTAGGATGTAGTACCCCAATGGGCTTTTCTCTGTCATACCTTCCCAACTGCAAAACAAGTGTGACACTGTCAGACACAGAAGTGCATGTGTATTAGTCAGGCTACCTTGCAGTACACATATCCCTTCTCACCTCCTTGCTATACAATGTACCCTTATTCAGACACAGTGGCCTCATGGTGCATTGTGGCCTGCATTGTTACAGTCAGATTAGACAGGGTTCATGTGCCCATGCTTGATGTGCCATTCAAGGCCATGTTTAAGTCTTTGTGTGTGGGAATTGTAGTTCTAGTCACTCATGTTATACTTTCCACTACAAGTGCCAGAATACAAAGGTAAAGCTTTACTGGTGCTGCACTTCACACATGGAAGGGAGATACGTGATTGATCTGGGACATTGCTAGCTGCATTGCACAACATGACCTGTTTGCCCACATTGCCCCTTGTTTAGACATAGCCTGTAGGTCTTGTTGTTCCTCACAGCCAGCACTATCCTGTCCCAGATCACCTGCCACCAACTCCTCTGGGATGACAGCTGACACTGCTCCTCAAAAGCCTCCAGCTCCTCCTGGGTCCCTGGGCCTCCGCCTCCTGTCTTCATGGCGGCCTTCAGATTCTTGGCCAGTTTCTCATTTATACTGCGCTTATAGTCATGCCAAACTTATTTACAGTCAGTGACTGTCCTCTTAACTTGTCCCACGCTGTTGATCTTGGCCAATATGGACTTCCAAATGGCCTCTTTCTTCCCTGACAGCAATTTTGATGTGACAAAGAGCTGGTGTTGGTGCTCTGTCACCTCAGTGATCAAGATGTTATTCTCCTCCTCTTCCCCTGGGAGTCTGTCCTGACATCCTGGCTGGTGCTGGGGTTGTTGGGGCTGTTGTCCTGGCTGCTGCTCTCTGCTCACTGGCTGCCTTCTGTGACAAAAGCATAATTTTTGATATGCTGTTTGATGCTTCAAGCCCTGAAAAGTGACGCTACGGTGGTTTGTGTTGCATTACATGCGCAAACCAGCCATACGTCACTTTTGCTCCTGATGCATATGTTTCCGCTGTGATATCACACCCGAGTGGGCATCCAATGTTTTTGACACAGCCTGGACCTTACGCCATGGTGTGCTGTACCATAAATATGGTGCATCCATGGCGTTTAAAACTGTCATAGCGAATCACAATTCATTTTGACACATCGCTGTCACAATGCAGCGTTGTGTCAATTCTTGGAAATTAAGACCATTATTTTTTAACATCTATCTTAGATCTCCGACTGCTCTCAACTGCAGCTTTGGCTTTTTCCTTATGTCATACATAAATTACGCACAGATCATTGTTTCTTTTGCTGATCAGTCCTGGTCACACCTGACAATTTCCTGGTTTGTCTTTTTTCCTTTACCCTCTAGACAAAGAACAACTTTCTTAAACAGAGCAACTGCTCTTTGGTGGTGCATCCTTCCAAGGTTCCCTAATTGGTGGCTTAGCACAGTTCCTTCACCCCCAAAAATCTTGATATTAGTCTTGATAACTTGATGTCTTTTGAGAAGCACAGTAATGTACTTACATCATCATGTTTCTATTATCTACATGTGTTACACTTATGCCATGAATATCGCAAATCAGTGGTTCAGGCCACCATTCTTTTCGCATTTTGACTACTGCAATTCCCATTATTTGAATCTTCCCAAATTTCTTCTGTAGAATATACAACTCATTTAATGTTCTTGCATCCAGATGCTGCCAAAAAACAAAGATGGCCCAGTACTAGCTTTCTTTTCTTAAGAAAGTTAAACCGTTTCTTCCAGAAAGCGACGTCATAACTGCTGTTCAAGCTCTTGTACTCTTGCATCTGGATGGTGGTAATACACTACATCATGGCCTCTCAGACTACCCAATGCCACCCCTATGGGCCATTCTACATGCCTCAGTAAGTCTCATCCAGGGACGAGAAAGAAATATGATCACATCACCCCCATCCTGATGGAACTCTATTGGCTCCCCTTGCAAGCTGACACTACGTTCAAAACCCGCTGCATCACTTACAAAGCCATTACAACCAGCACCCCCGCTTATCTTACAGAAAACTCAACATCTCTGGTGGGTCTCGGCACAGCCAGGACAACATCAGACTGCAAACTAAAAAATGGTAAAAAAGAAAAAATACAATGATGCTCAAAATTTGCTTTTACATAAGTACGTGAAATTGCAGCAAAATTACGCAAAATTAAGTGTAATGAAGCAAAATACAAATTTGTCACACTGCACAATTTATTCATGTAAAATGCACCCCTGCATCAATTTTTGGCACAAGGATACATTTCAACAAGAGTACTGTGAACAGCTGCTCGCATTCTGCTGTTCCTGTGGGCAAGCGGCAAGTTTTTAATACAAATTACCATGAATCGTGATATTCATGGCATAATTTTGGACATTTTCTGTAACAAGTGTAACACGAAATCCCCCAAATTATATGAATCGCACTGGCTTAATTTATATTTCGAACAGCCCTAGAAAAAACAAGACAAGAGGCCATTTCCATCTATGCATCGAGGATCTAGAACAATATCCCCATAAACATCAGGACTGTCCCAACGCTGCTCCAATTTAGAAAAGACTTCAAGACTCAACTCTATAAATAACACTACATCACAATGCATTAACTGTCCGACTTTAAGCTTACTTTGACCATGTACAGTGCTCCGCTGCCATTTGGATAAGTTTGCGTTAAAGAAGTACCATAGACATACATATATGCATACTTCTCTTGGGTCTTCCTCCCCACTGCTTATCATCTCAGAGCTGTCCAGTAGTTGCCAGTCAAAAAACACTTGATGTTCCAGGATGTATGCATTTGTTGTAGAGGCATGCCTGACCTCAACTCCTTTTTTATTTATTCTCGAACTATGCGTGTCAGTTCCAGGCAGAAGTTACATTATACTGCAGCCTCTTTGGTATCATTGCCTCACAATTCTTGGTTCAGTTTGGGAGATGTCTTTGTTACATCGTGCCCTCAAGCGCTGGAATATTCGAATACCTTACCTGCGGTAAGAAACTTACTATCACCACTCTAGCAAGGACCTCAAGACATAACCATTATGCTAATTTGAATCCCTGTATTGCCCTAGAGCTCTCAGTGCTGGGACACTTTGCTGCGCTTTACACAATCAGTAATGTAAATGGATGCTCTGTATAAAACCACTGCAATCACTAACATCTCACTGAAATGAAAAGCACAACTTTACAGCCACATGTCAACTTGGTGGCCCATCATAGGCAGCAATTTCAGTTTATCAGATTCATATTTCTCTGCACAATATCGACTGAGACAATTCCATTGGATTTCAGTTGCATTGCCACATCATATTGCCTTTTAATATTGTGTAATGTGTTCAGTTGTCATTGTGTTAACTAATAGAATGTCTCATGTGACTTTCCTCCTTGTCAGAAAGAGTTTTCTATTTAGGTGCTTATTTCTACTTTGTGAAAAGTGCTAGAAATGCCACAGAATACTTCAAGACGCTCATAGAGCAGATTTTGAAAGAGGAGAGGGGAACAGTGGACAGAGCTCATAAAGTTGTTAATATCGGTGAATGCAATGTCAATGTACGCCATGATTTATGCATGCATAATAATGTCGACACCAGTAAATGCTATGTCAATGTACGCTATAATCTATGTGCACATAGCAATGTCAATACAAGTAAAAATCATGTTGGCATATGCTATGTCAAATGTATGCATAATAATGAGAATGTCAGTAAATATGATAGCAATGACCGCCATGTTATATGTACACATAATAACAAACTTGTATCGTTGCTGTTGAATTCACCTGAGATGACATCCCCATCAACACTTAGTAAGAGATAAGTGGTCAAACAGGCCCTGCGACCCAAACCCAAGCCTATTGATTGATAGGTCACATGTGGGGGCACAACTAGCCAGAAGACAAATGCACAAACAGGGAAAATCCTGATTGATCCCATAGATAGGAAGTTACACCACAGACAGATCTGAGGAGATTGCCCCCCCCCCCCCATGTTTTGGGGGAAATCAATTGCAATCACATTTTACCAAAGGCGCGAGTTCCCACAAATACCACAAAGTCAGATGCCACATAAAGTTAGGAACACTTAGCCAATCACAACACAGCTTGCACACCACACACTTAGTGATCACACGCTCTCCATGACGGACATCTGGACACATAGACACTGGCCCACGCTACAGCTCCAAGAGGCTGAGAGCCACCTGTGTCCCCCTTATCAGATGGTTGTATTTATGGGTCATGTCTAGGCCCGGATCTACGTGCTCTACAAGATTTGGTCATCGTTTTATTATCAAAAACTGTATATATTATCAGTCAAAACTTCTGTACATTGAGACTGTGTTCAGAGACAACTGTTGATGCTCTACTGGCTGCTGCGTTTAATTAAACCAACTTGTTCTTGTTTTGCACGACGCCTCTTGTCCTGTCATTTTTTCAAGGTAAATTCATATCCAAGCAACAAAGTCATTCAAGTCTGAATGCTAAAAGGAATTCTGTTCATAAGAATCAATAGCAGCGTTCCAAGGCCTTGAGTGTGCAGTGAACTTCTTTCAAACTCTTTGCATCTGGTAGGTAGCAGCTATGGGGGCTGATCTGTGGTTTGGGAGAAATAATTTGAAAGCATTCTCAGAATATTCCAGAGAGGCCTTTTGGTGCTCTTTCAGGGGTATATTTACAAAGAGTTATTATTTTGCCTGTGCCTGAATCAGCTGCAATGTGCAAGATTAAATATATGCAAGGTAGGCGTTCCTTTATCATTTCCAACGTAAAACTGACGCTGTGCTATTTATGAGTTTTGGGAAAAGTGACCCTTCGTCAGCAAACAGCGTGCAGAGCCAGAACTGCGTAAAAATTCCTGCACTTTGGCAACCCAGGCAAAATAAATGATGCATTGGCTTTGGCACATAAAAAGAACATACCCAAAACACTTGGTTAAGCTAAACTATGCCATGGAGCTACTAATACTTCAAATATAAGTAAGGAGACCACCATATGCACCACCACCACATAGGTAGCGCAGGAGAAGAGAGTGTATGTACTGGCAAAGGACTAACCTCATTGACCTCAGGGAGGAGGAGGTCATCACCTACTACAAGCTCTGGAGGGAGTCCATCATACGCCTCCTGAACAAGAACAAGATTGCACCAAGGCTGCAGGAAACATCTCAGAGGTTCACCAACATCCCTCCACATATCAAACTGATGGCAGTCCTCCACATAATTGCATCTGGGTCTTTCCAGACCACCACAGTCAGAGTGGCATGAATATCCCAGCTATCTTCCTCGGCCCTCCTACCCTCCGTCCTGGATGCCATCATCAGCCTGACACCCCAGTATCTCATGTTCCCCAAAACACAGCTACAACAACTAAACACAAAGCAAGACTTCTATGCCATAGCTGGCTTTACCCATATTTTGGGGGAAATCGATTGCACACGTGTGCAACTGGTGCCTCCTGCTGCAACTTCATAATTTAACCCCAATAGAAAGCACTCATACCCCATCAACGTACAGGCAATTGTAGACCATCTGGGTCGGTTTATCAATGTTGTGGCCTAGTACCTTGGGAGTGCTTATGATTCCTACATCTTCAGGTACTCCATTATGAATGAGCGCTTCCTGGACCTAATAACAGAAAAAAGTATGACAAAATAAACATAGCTGTGTGTGCTACCTGAGACAGTGCATATGAAGGAGGGTGGACCTCACTCGTGCGGCACTCATCAGGGCACATGTGCAATGCATAACTGCAAGTCAGCAAATGTCAGCAAATGTGAAGGCCTGCTAAGTCATTGTGTGTGGCTATCAATATTGGGAATAACCTGACCAATGCAGCAATCTGACAAATGCAGTGCTGCAACATTTAGTGCAAGGAAGGGCTTCCATGGCTGTTTTCTGTGTGTCCACATGTAACTGCCATGGTTCATGAGGCATGTCATGCAACACACACTATGGAAACTGTAAAATCTCTTCAAACCAGGTCACGTGTCCCACAGGAAAATTACTCAAATCATCAAACACACCTGATCCACCTATGAGTGGTGCAGTTTGTGGCACACAGACATAGACAATCAAGCCTCCAAGTGTTCATGAGGTAGAGGACGGTAGCCCTTCATGCAGAAAGTAATTAACACATGAAATGCTGCCACACAATCCCCATGTTGCAATTGTGGCTGTCTCTGTGTTACCCAGCACATCGTGTGACAGTGCTACTTGAAAATTGTGTTGTACTGTGCTATTTGAAGATTGTGCTGTATGGCCTCAAATATGCCCTACACTATTCTTTCACAGTGAGGCAGTGCATTGCTGATAATGTACTTGCTGCACTGTACAGTGCCACTTTTCTAAATATCTTGGCCTTGTCTCCGGTTCACATAGCTGGCCCAAAGCACTGCAACGCATAGACAATGATGCTGCACATTGAAAAATGCAACTGCTAATCTATCAATGGGACTAGCTACTGAACATAAGTGACCACTACTGTAACAATCCTATCTGAGTGAATGAATGGGACCTCATCATCTGCACAGATGTAAACGTTATAGGACAGAAAAGCCAATGTAAGTGCAACGCAAACATAATAGAGAAATGCGAGATGAGATGAGTCACCTGATTGCAATACACACTCTATTCACATGTCAAGACTCCTCATGGTCAGGCTAGTGGGAAACACTTTCTAAATTCTATTGAGCGTGTCACACATGCCAGTATACATGTATATGTATTGAAGTGTTGGGAAAAATATGTTTAGAAAGGCCATGTGAGCCATCCAAATTCAGTATCGATCACAGACAAGGGTAAATGTCTATACAGGTTCAGAAAGTGACATCAACAGTACAAACACAAATAACTCTCAGCCATACTGCCAGTACACATTCAGACACACAGCCAGGTATACAGCCAACATGATAGATGAAAAGATTGTGATGATACACCTGCTCTGGTGTCCAATTGACCAAAGGGAAACCATATGAACTTAGCAATGGGCAAGTCACAAACACCATGACAACTTATCCACAAATGGGATGGAAGTTTCATCAATATAGATTGTAATGCAACCTTTGACAAGTCACCACAGTATACTCAGGATACCAATCTCAACATTCCTTCGGCACAGCAGTGATGATAAAACTATTGCAAATAAGCATATAATCCACATCCATTGACAGTATAACACACACTTATGATGACCAATATAATGTGTACAGGTCTGTGTTAGACAGAGATCAGTTACTACATCAGGGTGTCCTACCTAGAGATGCTAAAGTCTAGAAATAATTCCCTTTGGGATTTTCTTGTAGCATACCAGCTTTCCAAGCAGCATCCAAACTTCACTCACACACTACTTGCATTCAATTCACAGAGGGTCAGTCTATTTAGTTGCCAGAAAAATAGTTCTCAATGTACTGTTATTAAAAACATGTTTCTTTTCCAATGGAATTTATTAGATTGGTTTGCATCAGACACAATTATATCAAAAAATATCACATCAATATTACACATTAAAAAATTTAAAACAATCAGCATAACAATTACAATATATAAAAAAATAGATTGATGTAGCTAGACAAAAGTACATAAATCCATCATCAATGACAAAAAGTATTATAATACACAATCAATTTCATAGGAACATTTTATACGTGGGCCAAAGAGCGACGCGTTTCGGAGGGTTAACACAGGTCCAACCTCCCTCTTTAGGCTTGTTATAGAGGTGTTCCAACAATCCGTATTATAAAAGTACATACATTTATAAAAAAAATTACAATTCATATTCACCATAATAAAAACCAATCTACTACACAAATTAAAAAATATCTTCATATCGAGATTTAAAAGTTGCGGCTTATGCCATAGCTCAACATATTTAGTGACTTTACTCCATACAATCCTGGCACTTTCAATCTAATGACCCAACACAGTGCCTCATTCTCCTTTTAATTAAAAAGAACAGACTCATTCAAATCTTTCAACCCATTTGCATTGCCCTACCCTCACGAAAGAGCTACATATGAGAGTAGGAAAAAATCTTTCTCTCCTTTCTTTTTCTAATGATTCGTATGTGTTTAATAAAAACACTTCTATACTGCCCTGCCTAAAGGTAGGCTATGGGTGGAGTCTCCTATACCTCAAACTAGATTCCTATCATACATGATAAAAAGTAATCTAGTACCCACCATGATTGATACAGGTCAATAACTTTGTATGTGAGTTTTCTTGAGATCTTCTCACTGCAAAATCGCATGGAACACTGCTATTGCAGAGTTTAAGATGATGACACAGTTTCAATTACTGCGTAACCTAGAATGATAAACTCAGGTCATTTCAAATACAAAAGCTATTTTGCTGTTCTTGTTAAGTATATATGGAACAAGACTTCATAACATACCAGAGCTATTATATGGTTCTGGTGGTGCCTCTATGGGTTTTCCAATCTTCCCCTTAAGAAGGACCGCGCCCATTTTGCCAAAGTCCATAGTCCATATTAGTTTTAAAAGTGATAATTACCTTTTTGTCATTGATATACTTCTCAGCTTTTTTGTTTCTTTATTATTTCGAATGGTATTGTGTGCAGCATGGGATAGCGTAACCTACAAGACAAAATTCATAAGCAATATGATGTTTTTAAGTTTTATACTAATTAATTTTCAGATAGTGTTCCTAGATTTTTTTTTAAAACATATCTGAGATGGAGAAGGCCTAACATTCTACATCCCTGCCAATCTTATTGCAGAATGAAATTAAATGAATTGCATCTCCTCTATCTTTGACCTAATATTTACATTCCCCATTGTCCACAGATTTGTCTTCGAGTGAATAATAACAAATATCCTATATCTAGCAGGCTCATGAGCCATATATTATTAATCCTCACCCCTTTGTCATACATTCCGAAGAATCAACGTCTGACTAATTATCGCCATAACATTTGTTAGACACCAGCGTGTCATTGCAGACTTACGAAAGAATCTGCAGAGTCTTTAGGACAAGCGCGGGTGTTTAAAAACCTCCACGGCATGCGAAACAAATTCGTCACTAGGTGACAGATGTTTACCCTTTGTTTAAATGAAAAGGCACGTAGTTTCTCAATGAATGTAAAACACTACCCAGTCATTTTGCTGTGGCCGTGAAACTACAAACATTAAAACAAACCAACAGCATGCCACTAAGTATCGTGACTATATCAATAGGCACGTAGTTTATCAACAAATATAAACAAGCATTTACAATGCAACGGTTTTGCCTTTGGAAAAGTTAGAGCTATTGGCATTGTAAATGACATTTTTTTTATTTATGTGTTTGTTTCGAAAACCGATAAATAAATGGCATTGTCATTTACAATGCCATTGTCATTTACAATGCCAATAGCTTAATCTCTCGCAAATGCCACACCCACACCCACAGAGAGCCCCCCACACAGAGCCCCTCCACATAGAGCCCACCCACACAGACAGGGCCCCCCCACACACACAGCCACACAGAGCCCCCCCCATACACACACACACAGAGCCCTCACACACACTGCGAGCCCCCCCACACACCCAGACTGAGCCCTCCACACACCCACACAGAGCCCCCCACACACCCACACAGAGCCCCGCCACACACCCACAGAGCCCCCCCACACACCCACACAGAGCCCCTCCACACACCCTCACAGAGCCCCCCACACACAGAGCCCTCCACACACCCACACAGAGCCCTCCACACACTGCGAGCCCCCCTGTGCAAGTTATACACTGTTGTTAGAGATGAACCGACCGCATAGGTAACCAACAGGTGTAAAAAGGACTTCAAAGGTGACTAGGGAAGGCGACGTCTGTACAGGGAATTATGTTCATTCTCTACTCTGTGAAATATGAAACGCCGTTAAGGGTCACCCATCAGCCCCTACTTTAGACTTTGGCAGGTGAAATAAATCTGGTCATATAAAAAACAGTTCCAGTCGAGTATATTATGGGAAATACCTCTCTCGTTGCTTTTTTAAAGATAAAAACAATCTCAACTGTTATTGGATAAAGAAAACAAAGCATGCTGCAAAAAAACAGTGTAGATAATTTAAGTACGATCTCTGCCTTGACTGGTGCAGTTATGTTACCCCTCTATTTCTAACATCTGAGGCATTAATAAATAAGTGGTGGATAGGCGCGTGGCCTTTGATGAAGACGGTATACAAGGGAGCAGGGAAAAAAGCGCTGTCTGTGTCGGTGAACTGAGGATGTAATTAGTACTAAAGTAGCCACACGTTGAGTGTGATAGTTCTGGTGCTTTAGCCAAGAGCAAATTGCATTCGGGGACACGTGGTTTGACTGTCAACTTTGAACGTTTTGGGTCAAAAATCCCAACACGTCAAGTACTGTTGACTGGACAGCCATCACTGAATGGAGGTGTCACACAGGACGTGGTGCCACTTGCCACCAATGCCCTTCTGACACCCTAAAAATGAGGACTTCTATTTTGAATGTGTTATACCGTCCAAATACTGGGGAACTAATAGGAGAAAAATACAGTCCCTTTCGGCAATCTGACATCAACCACGCACAACCTCTTAATACATTGCACAATGACATATTGTAATTTTTTTACCCCCAAAGGCATATTAAATCAGATTATGCATCGTCTAGCACAGACTCTTCATTTATAGGTCTTGTAAAAGAGAATTTCCCTCGCATCACGAAGCAAGCTGACTTCTACCAGGACGCGACTGTTTCAAGCAAAAGACGGCAATTACAATTCATGACATTAACGGGCAGGAGCAATTCTTTTGTCAGTTTCGGTAGTAGTAGACTGCCCAGACAAATCTACACGTGCGCCGCGGACAGATATTATGAATGAAACTAAGACACGTTTCACCAAGTTGGGTCTCCGGTTCTTACCTCCGTAGGCAGCCATGTTTTCGGTACCGCTCCTTCGCGTGAACGCTGGTTCGCAGACGAGACCACAGCTGCACCAGTATTAACAAGCACCTACGGGCACACGGACAGCGGGAGGGGGGGCGGGAACGGACAGTGGGAGGGGGGGGCGGGATAAATTTGTGACCTGCTAAAGATAACGGAAAGGAGGGGAGCAGGCTATTCGGTGATTTGTCCCGTGCCTGAACCTGCCTGCTCCTCTTGACTGAAATATTAAGAAAGGAACGGACAGCGGGAGGGAGGGCAGGAAAGGAACGGACAGCGGGAGGGAGGGCGGGAAAGGCACGGAGAGCGGGGGGCGGGAACGGCACACGGTCAGCGGGAGGGGGGGCGGGAATGGGCACTCACCTGGACTTCCTCCAGTGGCGGTCGGCCGCAGAATGAACAAAATAAACATGGACGCAACAAAAAAATAAACACCGCCCACTGCCGCATGACGATTTCGAAAGGGGCGGAAAGCCTAAAATTTGCAGGAACGCCCCCGAATCTGCTCTCAGGATGACGAGCAGATGTCTGTTCCAATGGCTAGCCTCCATTTATGGAGCTAGCCAATGGAAACAGAGGCGGGGACCAAAGTCACTCTACTCTTCTCATAAGTGCGCAGCTCGCTAGTCAAAACCTAAAAACTACCCAGTTATTTTTCTTTGGCCGTGAAACTACAAACATTAAAACAAACCATCAGCATGCCACAAAGCATTGTGACTAAATAAATATGTCACACCCCTTTTTTTTTATATGTTATAAGTACCACAAGACTCCTTAGGGCTACCTAGAGATGCTCCACATTCCATAACCATGTATTAATCCCAGTGCATCATGACATTTTGACTGATAATAAGCTGCAGCTGAAGGTTGGCAATATTTCCAACAACTACCCAGGGAACCTATGTAGAATGCATCACATGTACTCACCGGATTTCACTTTCCAATGGAAGTATATAATTCGAAGGCTCCATCATGGACAGGTATTGCAGAAACAACATCAGTGGTTCCACAGAGACACACATGAGAAACATTTCTATTTGGATGCCCCTCAACTGGTTTCAACTCAATGAAGAAGAAAATGAGATTCTGTTATTTGGAAAGGCCCATCTCTATTGGGCAGAAGATTGGTGGCTGGCGGAGATAGGCCCCGCCCCTTTGCCCAGTAGTACTGCCAGAAACGTGGCCATATGCTTGGTTGATAAATTATCTATGAGAGACCAGATGACCTCCTTCTGCTGTACTTGCTTTGTAACTATGTGTCTACTCAAGGAAATCTTTTGAAGGCTTCCTTTGAGCTTCTGGAAGACACTTACCCAGGCATTATTAATCACTGGTCTGGATGATGGCAGTGCCCTAATCCTGCTTCTAACACATCCAATTTAGCAAAATTGCAAGTTTTTCAAAACACCACCACCTGTATAGTAAACAATCTGTCTCAAACTACACCATCAGCTCCTATGCGTAGAGCTCTACACTGGCTCCCTGTTTGCAGGAGAGCATTATTTAAACTGCTCTGGCTGCCTACAGGGCTCTGGAAGCTTCTACGTCCTCTGCGTATCTGCACAGCCAAATATGGTGGCTGAGCCTTTTGTTACCCTGAACGACATCATTGGAAAAACTTCCCTTGTATATCATTGCATGCGCTAGCCTGACTGGCTTCAAAAAACACCTGTAAACCTGGTTGGTTTAATGCTGCCTTTAAATTACCTACCTGCTGTTCACAGCGCCAAGCTATCCCCATGCGGATGAGTTGTGGGCTATATCAAGTCCCATATAACATAACATAACTGCAAACATCAAAACACTCACATATCCCCTAATAGTATTCTGGCCCATCCCAAAGAAATGTATCTAGGTGTGACACTCACCCCAGCACAATATCACGTGGCCCAAAATCTGTGCGTATATCACAATTGTGTGCAAAATGCATTTTTGTTGGGAAGACTTACACCAAACAAAGGTAGTCGTGTCCAACAGTGTGCACATGTTGTGAGTATATGTGCAGCTGTCAGACACCCTACCACAATCCAAAGTGAATGAAAATGTAAACTGTGTGCAATGACTGAATGTGTGTGTTGTAAATCTTGTCATTTTTCACAGCCTTACACTTGTGGAGGCCAGTATAGCGACATTTATGTACTATGCCTGTGAACAAAGGCCCATATGATGTGCATGGGCACACATTGTAACTCAGTTAGTCTCCATATGCTACTCAACATTTGCAAGCACATAGCAAAATCAGTGTGGTCTCTCACATAACACATATATTTAAATGTGGAGTCCTTACCTGTGCCGGTGCTGGATTGCCTAACCAGGCCCAATGTAAGCACACTTGACCCACTAGGCAACAATGCAGCTGTTACATGGAGGAATGGATTTGCGGTGTTGGTGTGTCCTACTCTGAAACAATGCTGTGAATTCCTACAGCTCCATCTATGTGTGCTAATTAAACCAGGACACAAAGCAAGTCTAAAAGGTGCATAGATGTCTTGAATAAAAGTACATGCAATATCACTCCTGCCAAGGTCGTATGCTCTGAGGCGGTAAACAACCTTTACAACGCAACTTTTACATCGCAGAGCCTTTACAACGCAACCATTACAACGCAAACTATTACAACGCATTGCTCTGGGGGGCGCTCTAGGATAGGGAATAGGTTAATTTACTATCCAATAACCTTCCCTAGTGTCCACGGGGACTGGAGTTGGAATAGTAAGTTAAACTATTCACTATCCAGCACCCCAAAGCACTATGCGTTGTAATGCACTGTGTTGTAATACGTGCGTTGTAAAGGCATGCGATATAAAAACATGCGTTGTAATGTCACACATCCCTCTGAGGCATCCCAGGTCTGTCAATAAATGCACATATCTCCATCTGTCGTGAATGCCTACACACATTACAAGTTCTCTCCCAGGGATCAATTTTATTGCTCAAAATATCTTTGCTGACAAGCTTGATGACTTGGGATGTATTGAATATGTATGTAAACAGTGCGCATATGAGTGACTCCTTATGGTCATGGTGTGTACCCTGGGACAGCCCCAACTTTTCTGTGACATATATAGACATATTGTGAATTGTTGATTGCTTGACATTATCAATTTGTATTACAGTTGTTATGTTTGGCCCAACATACAAAGCTGCCTAGTAGGCATTTTGTACTGTTTTGACAACTGTAGTTTTGGCTGCCCTTCTATTTAGGGGTCTGTAGTTTATGGGGTGGTGGAAGGGTTAGTTTATATTGTGTTGCACTTAATGATGGGTAGTTGGGGTAGGGAGATGTCGGGGAGGGGCTGAAGAAGAGTGTGTCTGAGGAGGAGTTTGGTGGCCTGCTGGTCGCTGGTGGTCCACTATCTCCACAACATGATCAGGAGTGAGGGTAGGGTCAGCAAAGGGTGCCCTAATTGAGAGAGGCTTATGCAGTGGGAGAAGGTTCTGTACAACATGAGCCATGTCTTCGACGTCCAGTGTACTGTCCACCAACTGAAACACTGATAAGCAGATGTGGTCTGCCGGGAGGCAGATCTTCTAGATCATCTGGGAATCATAGTTAGCTGGCCTGTTGGTAAGTACCTATATTCCATCTGCTCTTTAGCTGTGTGGCTTTAATAAAGATCAGTAACTACTTTTTCAACTGGATGGGCCAGGTATGAATTTGGGCAGTATGCCATGATACAAGCCCATTAAATGAACATAACATAATGCAGGGGCCTGTTCACAGTGGCATTACAATCGCCCAAACAGACCACGCCGTGCAGGGGAGGCCCAGAGATGTTGTGGGAGCCATCTGGCACTGTGCAGGTTGTGTTGTCATCTAGCATGCTAGCTCATTACAAACTCTAAATTGATAGGGTCACCCAAATGTATTTTGCAGGGGCGCGCACTCACATTTCCTCATGCCAAAGGTTGGAAAGGGTGCTTGGTTCATTCCCAAAATATTTAGCATTCAGGTTTTCCTTTTTTTAAATGGTCCCAATTTCTTAAAGATCTTGTACAGGGCTTAAATGATCAATGTTTATTAGTGTTCACAAGTAACATGTAAGGAGCTAAGTGAAGAAGAAGAACAAGCATGGGTACTGTCTGATGTGTATTACATTGTTCAGAACACGTGTTGACTTGAGAAGGCCCCTGCAAAAATCATAACTTGCAGAGTGTGGTCAGTCAAATTGGTCTGGTCACATAGTCATCAAAGACAGGCACCCTTGCACCATGTACAAGGGAGCCTGGCTATTCTGGTACTTTGTCTGCAATCTCTGCTCCTGATACATGATTTTCCTGATATTATCTGAAAACATTGAAACAGGGCATTCATATGTTCTTCATTAAGTCATATCAACTTTGCCATATGCTACATGCCGAACGTGCTAACAATACTAGACATTTGTGAAGTCAATTTACTGTGCTTCATATTTACACAGTGTGCATGTTCAACATTCACAGAGCAAAGTACCATGTTTTTGCCTTGTAGGTGGACCGGAACCATACACACATAGCGAGGTGGAGACTTTCAGGGATCCCGATGCTACCATTGAGTGTCTTCTGAAACTTATCTGTGCTCTCTAAGATTGTATGGGATCTCTGATATCATTGAGATGTGTACAGGATATCATCAGTCACCTGAAACAAGCCTTATCTTAAATGTAGAATCAAAACAGAAGTTGGACAAAGTTGCATGTGGCATAGATATGGGCAATTATCAATGTGTATTTAAGGCCAATGTATGCTGTCCCACATGATGGATGGCTCTGAACCTGCTATGGTAATGTTTGGCCAGCTATGGTGTGGATGCTTATGGCATATGTACCATCACCATTCCCAAGAACATCAGATGGTCATTAGTTCAAATGTCTCTCACCCATACTATGGACAGAAAGTGACAACATTTTACCCAAATTATGTGACAGAAAAGTTGAATGGGATAGGCTGTGATATTCTTGACACAGTATGCTTGCCCAAGGCCAAATTCGAGCAGGACACAGGTGTGGTTCGTTATAACACATATCCCAGACACTGCTACCAATGGTCAACAGCAAATGTGCATGTGAAACTATCACAGCAAACATCTTTACCAGTTTAATTGTCCTCCTATTTATGTCCTCCTATAGTGTGATCACATCATACCATGCACCTACATGCAGAATATGTCCCTCAATGCTAGCACAATTGGTACGGTGTGAATGATTGAAGGCATGTTCAGACATTCATGCCATTCAAACAGCAAAATGCTTTGGGATCCATGTGTGCACAAATAGCTCAGCGTCTAGCCTAATTAGGACTCCAATGAACTTGTGTGACCATGTGAGCAGGCTCAGCATACCGAAATATGATTACTTCCTAGTATAGATGCTGCATATGTATTTGTGAGGTGGCATAGATAAAAGGTAACACTCATTAGAGCAAAACCAGTGGGCAAATTACATATCCCCTTTTATTGCTGTGAGTTTGTATGTCCATTGCCTATATCAATAAGTTACTTATGTTCACTACTTAGGCCTCTTTTAACATAATACTTGGTAACTGACATCCTGTTTTATGGATACATGAGCACCCCTCAGAGTACTGCATATCAGTGACATGTGAGATGGGGTTACAGAGTAGCAATTTGCAAAATGTCATGGTTGTTTAAAGGATGTTGTCAAGAACATGATTTAGACGGATAGACTTCAATTTGCCTGTCAGATGCACATTGCTAATGTAGTTCTCCAAATGGCAATGTATGGACTATTTTGTGTGGCTGGTCATCGCAGGATGTGATGATTCCTACCTCAGTGCAGACAGCATAGGTATGAGTAGATGTGGCACATGTCACGTTTTGTAAAGAAAAAGGCCAATGTGTAAAGTAGGGCAGGTGCTTATGCACTGTTGTCAGCATACAGCCCATTACCAAGTCTACCTACTGGTGGCTTTACCCATAGTGTCTCCCCCAAAAAACTATCACCATTGCATAACTTTTGGCAAATACCTGCAAGATACAGCACAAGATACTTATACATATGGGATCTATAATATACATGCACACACTCATCACATGGATAAGGTAGGTATAAGTTTATGTGCATCAAGGTAACATTCCGTAATGACATGTATGGACATATACTAGAATATGTAAAGGACCAAATGGTATTGCTTGTATTTCAGGACGTGATCTATGTAATATGGTTCCAAGTATTTCCATGAGTCAATATTGGAGAATTTTCAAAAGGTCTGTTGATTTGGAGGTAGTTAGCCACCCTCCAGTCATTCTATGCTGCAATTCGTGTGACCTTGTGTATTTGCCATAAAAGTTAGGCGATGCCGAAGGCATGATACCTGTACTTGCTACACATTACTCATCATCATCAAACTTTATTCGTTTTTTCAGATAAAACCATAAAAGTTATACAAACATCAATAAAACTCCAACTATGTACAGAATAACAAAACAATGTGGGCATTGTGATCTAGTTGCAGTATAAAAAGTAATAAAGTTAATCACAGCTTGACCTAAGCATGATAGCTGCCCTTACAAAGCTGAGCGTATACAGTCAGGTATCATTTGAAAGAAGATGTAAAAATATAAAAGCAGGGCTCACCCTCCTAAAACAAGCCTTTTGAAGAATATGAATGATAAAAGACTTTCTAGGAATCTCATAAAAACTACAAAGCATTAAAAAGTGCATCATGTCCTGAGGAGACCGACTGTCGCAGCCACGGGGCATGAAGCACTGACCTCTATAAACGCCATGTAGTTGGGCCAGGAGGTAGTGAAAAGGGTTGAATCTAAATCTTATCAGTAGGAAACGATCATGGTTGGTTTTGATCTGTTGAAGATGTGGTTCAGTGATTTGTTTTTAATCCAATGTACCTGTGCACACTGGGCTTGCTTAGCTCTATTTCTTCTCTATCACAACAGTGTATTCTAAAAAAACACTATTTTACCCAGATAAAGTCCCTCTTACATGTGCCCTCTGGGTTATGAAATCGATCCGCCCTTCCCAGGCTATGGAGGCCTTCTCTTACACACTTTAGTCAGCGGCAGTAGCGGCCCATGGTGGGAATGCTGCATGGCACTGATTTGGGGAGGGGGAGGGGTAGTAATATCCAGAATACGGCCGAACAGAGGTAAGTAAACAAATAAAAAATAAAACTAATTTCGGTGCGGGCTGCATCGCATTTGGCAATGCAGTGCCCGCAATGAAATTCATTTTATTTATTTATTTGTTTACTTACCTCTGTTCGGCCGTATTCTGGATTTTACTACCCCTGCCCTGCCCCTCCCCTGCCCCACATCAGCGCCCGGCAGCACTCCCACCACGGGCTGCTGCTGGCCAGCGGATGCGATTAACGTAATCAAGGGAAAGACAATTTGTTTGAATATCCTTACCAAGGGCATTTTCTTTCTGAGCCCAAATCTTTATCCACAATGCTAATGGACGAAACACTAGTTCGTCTGAGAGAAAAGCCATTCCCAGCTCTTCATGCACAACGTAAGACAGGACGCTCTGCGGTAATGAGAGTACCCATCTCAGGAAGGTGTTTTCTGCAATTTGCAAGGCCTCCAGCCCAGTGTGATCCCATAGCTCGCTCCCATAACGGGCCTTTCCAATACATTTGGCTCTGAAGATCTTCAAAAGGGCCCCTATTGGTTTCCCCCCACTCTGGAAGCAAAGCTAAAGACAGCTGCAGTCATTCTCTGACCGGGTCCCCCTTCTTCCGACTAATCAAGGGGGACCAACTCAGAGCATCATCAAACACTACTCCCAGATATGACAAGACGTTTGTCATCGGGACTGACAAGGTTCCTATCTTAAAAGTGAACTACTTTGCTGTACGAGGTCCTACCTTCATAACAAACAATTTGCTGTGATTAACCAGCAGGTCCAGATCCTCCATAAAATGGATGGAGTTCAACAAAGGTTGTAACCCCCTCGCTGTCCCTGCCACGAGAACAGCATCAACAGTATATAGGAGAAGCGGCAGGCTGCTCTTACCCACCTGTGGGCCACCAGCTCTTGCCTCTAAGGGGACCTTCTCCAATGAGTTGATATTTAAATTAAAAAGAAAGAGGGTCAGGATGCACCCCTGGGGCACCACCCTCCTGATAACAATCTTGCAGATTACTTTAAGATATTTGCAATAACAGACAGATGCTTTTAAGTCACTGTGGAGGTCCCTTAGAAACAAAACGATGTGCCTGCCAATGCCAATAGAGGACATCATCTGCCAAAGCTTCAATATATCTACACAATGGAAAGCTGAGGAAAGATACATAAAGGCTAGGTGGATAGACCCTGTGCGAGTCACGATGTAATTCTTTAAAACCATTTACAGGTTTAAACAATGTTCCACTGTGGAATGCTCTAGGCGGACACCATATTGTACCTCTGCTAAGGCGTTATTTTCATCGGCCCAGGTTACAAGTCTGTCTAAAACCATGTGACCTTCACCATGGAATGCAAAAGGAAGATAGACCTGTAGCAAAAACTGAGACAATAGTCGATAAAGCCCAGGACTCTGGTCGGCCGGACTGAACCGATGCATTTATAACTGTTGTGAGCACAGGCACTCAGGTTTCCACATTTGCTGTGTGAAGGTCTGGGGGAATCCCATCTGGGCCTTATTTTTAGACAGTCCCATAATGCTGGCTCCTACCTCTTGAGCTGTAAAAACAACCTCAGATTTGCCTTCCTCCCTTTCCTGCCCTTCTGTCGACAAGGTGTCAGTCTGAAAAATGCCCTCAAAGTGGTTTACCCAATCTTCCTCTAAGATGTGGCCATCCATTGGGTTGCCAGTATCTCCATTGATAATGATCCAAAACTATGCGCTGTTGCTCAAAGTACTGGCCTCTACTAGTTCTGACCAGGCCGCCTCCTTCAGGGCAGACTTGCGCTTTGCTAGGGCAGACTTATAGGCTCTTCTGGAGTTTTTAACAACGACCTGGTCGCGAGGCATAACTCTCAGGGCCTGATTCAGTTTCCTGGAGGCATGAGAGCACTCAGAGTCAAACCACCTCGGTCCTAAATGCATAGGGCAGTGGGGCCCGTAGTAGCTTCACTATAATACTGGACATACTTCCAAAGGCATCCATGATGTTCTTAGGAGTGGCCTCATTATCTGGACAGGTGGCAAACTCCCTATGACACTGAGTTGAAAGGGATTCAAAAAACAGCTCCGGGATGATTTGTCCCCACTTTAATCCCCTCCCACCTTCCACAGCTTTAAAAGGTGCCCCCAAGGCCTCCTTAATAGGCTTACTTACTCAGGGCCATTCTCTTGAGACACATACAGCGTTGTGGCCACTATGAGCACTCCCCTTGACTGAAAAGTCCTTAATCAGGAAAAAAGTGGTGTGGAGATAAATATAAAATAGATAAAAGACTTGCACCCTCTCCCGATGAATGTGGGAACAATATCAGTTTTATCCGGAGATTTTAAATCGAATTCATGCAAGATAACATTAAGTTTGAAATCCATGAGGGGCATGTTCCATGTGCAAACCAACTTCTCACGCACAGCCCATGGCTTTCACCCCCCAAACCTAATATATCCGCACATATGAATGTTAAAATCCCCTCTTAAAAGACGTTATGGTAGCTCTGCCCTTTTGGAATGATGTTCTGTGATACAGTCCCCAGCAATGTAATGGTACATTCTTCCCTGTGGGCAACTCCAGCGTTATAGAATTTTGGGAGCAAGAGCTTACTCTTTCCACTTAATAGTAACATCACATGAAGGGTGGAGGAAGTGTGGAGCAAGGTGATGGAGCTGCCTCAGACTGCTACTGAGATAAAGGTTAAAAGACTCCCCTTGGCTCATCCTAATCTAGAGGGGGTTGCTGGCACGAAGAAGGTTTTATGGCCTTCCAGGTGAAATCTATTCTCTACAGCCCATGTTTCCTGGAGGCAGATCATGTCAAAGCGTTTATCAAAGACTAACCAATCAGGATCCTCAATCTTGCTTGCTAGCCCAGCAATATTCCAGGAGAAAAAATTACACCTTTACACTCATTAAATCCCGGGTCCAAATGCCTTTCCTCCCCCTGTAATGGTGAAACGGCTGTGGCCTGAGAGTCTGCACACCATCAATCACATCCATCTAGTGATCTCAGTGGCGTGAACCTATTTGCCAGACTTACTCCTGTGGTCGCCTCAAGTCGGCTCCTGTGGCCCACATCTTGGGGCCACCCCTGTGGGTAGAGGAATGAGGGAAAATGGTAACTCCTAGGCCTATAAGAGTATCCCAGCGGGAGTGCCACAATTGCCGAGGTCCAACTCCCATAATTAGATTGCACAACTTTACATAAAATATGATTAGCCATAAAAGAATTGTTAAAATTAATGATAACACAGTCCCCGGCCCAAGCTTTTTTGGAACTAACCACACAAGATGCCCTGTGCACCATGATGATTTGGTTTTCCACCCTCAGCCTCAGAGCAAGGTTTGGATTTAGCCAGTGCACCACCTCGTTTTTCAAATGATCAAAGTCTTCCTTGATCCCTGAGTCGAGACGGGGCACATTGGTTAAGACCACGACAAGCGGGGTAGACTCTGGTGGCAAGTGAATGGAACACAGACTCAGGGGAAGGTTATTGAAATCCCTTGGGATCGTGATTCCCAGCCCGTCATCAGCAGAGCTGTTGGAACTGCCTGCTATGGGGCCTCGAGGCTGGTGATACTCAAGAATTGATTCCTCCCTCCTATGGATAACTTGTTGGGCCAGAAGTTCATTTCTGTTCATGCATGGAGGTGTCGTAGCATGGCAGGCTTTAGTCGCTAGCTGACTTGTCTTTTCCGGGGTGGCCTCCGTAACGGACCTGAAGCCTGACCCGTACCATTACCACAGGAACTATTGTCCATGATCCTTGGGTATGGGGTACTTATAAGGGGTGGGGTTCTGTTACTTTGCAGTGAAGAAATTAGATTGGTTAAAGTTTTAACCAGCATGGATAAACGTAGAAGGATTGGGTCTAACTTCGTATCCAATGATGGCAACAAGGTTGCTTTGAAAAAGTCGAACAATGTAGTATCCGTGTTGGGGCCTGCTTGGGGCACAGTTAAATTCGACTGTGTGCCTGTACTCTTCCTGCGCTTGGCGAGGCCTCCCATTGAGGAGCATTTCCTTTTTGCACCTCCTGCTTCCTTCAGGACACTCCCAGGGCACTGATGGCCGAGCAATGCCCCTTGTGGGGGGTGTTGGTGTAGATGTAGATAGACCGGTAACCACGGCCCAATCTTGAACTGTGTATGTCTGCCCTACACATTTATCCTGTGCCAGTAAAGATGTACCTTCTCATAAGAGGGCAGAAGAACTCTGTAGGAAAGGGAGGATAAGTGATCGGTAATGACGGCGGGTGGCCAATTCAATCTCCTTATCCACAACTTCAATGTCTCGCTGTAGAAAAGCGTCCATAGTGCTCACCATGTTCGGGGGATCTCTTGATTTAGGCCCCACCACCGCCCTATGTTTCCCATTGCAGTAACTGCCAGATCTTAAATCTTAAATAGCCAGCCAGACCCAACAGGTGCCCTTTAGGCCCCACTAGATGCTGCTCCAAAGCAAGCTGAACTACTGTGAGGGGTACAGCCAGCAAGTTCACCACAAATCCTGTGCACCAGTTAGAAGAAAAAAGGGGCTCTTACCTGCACATCCTCCATGTGTGTGTCTGGGCCCAGGTGTAAGGGGGAGGGGGCTTGCAGTCCAGCCTCCTCTGGGCTCTGACGTGCATGGAAGGGCCAGCCCTTGACCCGGGCTTTGACCGGGTGCGGCTGTGTATTTCCCATGCAGCGGGAGAGGTGCAGCAACTTTTCTGTGCGTGGCAGAGGTCAGCTGGGTGCTGGCTCCTCCTCCCCCAGTGATGCTGATGAATGCAAGGCCGGCAAATCAGGCAAATGAGAAGGTGAGCAACAAGGCAACAGGGTGTACACATTACTCATTTCACATAGGTCTTTCGCCATAGTCTATACCTGCTTGCATGCTGCATGAAAAACCTTAGGAGTACCTAGATGGACCATGTGTACCATCCCATGTGTACACAACATCATTGTTCCTAATCAGTCTTGCTGGTATTATGAAACTACATGGATTTGGGCATACACTGCCATTTCATAAACCTACAAGGCCAAGAACTGAGTATTTTTGCATTGTTACTTTAGGAAAAGAATATGTTTCTTATGACACGTGGTCATGATTTGATTGATATTTTTTGTTTTTAGGCTGGACACACCACATGTAATGTTAATTATAACTTAAGCATATTATTGATGACAATATGTATAAGTTCAGCTTTGTCTGACACATATGTCTTTCCTCTCCAACAGACAATATGACCCCTGCCCAATAAAAGGCATATTGCATTAGATTAGAGAGCTACCGCCACCTCAGTCATGTTGCCCGGACCTACTGGCGCATGATACAAAAGTACAAAGAAGGAAAGGCAGCAGGGACATGGAAGTCTGCACTCAGGGACAACAAGGGCTGGACAAGCCAAGCAGCAGGCAGGACGTCGATGTGCCCCATAGAGGTGATCCTGTTGTAGTTTTGGGTCACTCCTCTTGTAAGTCAGCAGAAGTACAACAGCTTGTTAACACTACCCAAGGAGAGCCATCAGAATTTGAGAAACAGGTCCTTAAAGACAATTCTGAAATGAAGCCACGTCTGGCTAGCCTAGAACTGCAGGTTGCCACACTGATGCAGATGGTTTACAATTTGAAACAGTTGGTCGATCGCATAGTAGAACAGCTGTAGACCACCTTCAGACTTTTTGCCCCTTCCCAGTTTTTTATCTAGTTCTTAGCAAATACTAATCTAGCATAGGGTAGGATAGGTTGAAGCATAGGGATAGGTTAGTTTAGTATTATTGATTTTATCATTTTATTAGGGATTTGTTGTTAGGTGAGGATATGGGTAGGTAGGTTATTAAGTGGGTGGTGGTTGGTGTTTAGGATACGTAACAAAAAAAATTCAAAATACAAAAAATATATATTTGTTAAGGTTTTAATGTTTAAGTAATTTGTGGATAGGTGTAGTGTATGTGGTCTTGTGCGCAAATATGTATTAAAGGGGGTGGATGTTTAACATGTATGGTGTGGTGTCTGTTTAGGGTATAAGTTAAAATTAGGTAGATTAGGATAGTTGTGAATTAAGTTAGTGTAGGTTAGTTAGCACAGGTTAGTTAAGCCATAGTTTAGATAGGATGAGTTAGGTAGTGTATTGTAGTTAGTTTTTTATTTGTGGGGTTTATAATGTTAGTAATAAACAAGGTTTCAGACTTTAAAGACTGCTTAATGATTAACTGCTCTTGAGTTGGAATATCTGCTTTGGTTGTGTTAAGAACATGCTGTAGGATTTCAAGGCAATGTTTGTATACATATGTATAAGTGAAACACCTATGAAGAAGATCCTGTCAAGTTTCCAATGTAGTCACTTAAGGAATATTCAAACATGATTTGCACTGTAAGTGGCACTCTTGCTGTGAATGGACACCCAGCCCAAAACAGGTATTCACCTAAGGTTGCAGTGTGTGTGTTAGTGATGCTACATGTATTTTTTATAAATGATTATGTCAAACCATTGTGCCTAATCAAGGATGTATGGGGTCACACACTAATGCCAGCCACTTGCACACTCTCCCTTGCACCATTTTATTGTCACATAAGTGTTGTTTCATGGCTAGTATCCATTGAGATAGCCCCCACTTGGGAAGAAACTTAATGCAGCCTTACAATAGACTGATTAATAATTGCTGCACTTCATGCATGTGACCTTAGGTAATGACTTGCTTGTTTAGAAGCACATAGGGTTCACATTGACTATTTTATATGGCCTGTGCAGATTTTTCCATGGATTTATGAAACACAATTCCCCTTTAAGAGTAGATAGAGTCTTTAGGTTCAGCACATCCAACAAGGTGTAGTTAGTACAAACATCAACAGACATACAGCACGCAGGTTGAAGATTGTGCATTTATTTACATCTGTGTAAATATGAGGGATCATGCAGCAACAACCCAAACAATGTTTGAGAGCTAAAGGATGTCCAGACAGAGCCCGTGGGAGATACATGTCATGTGACATGTTGAGGAGACAAGTGTTCCAGGGAGGAGGAGGTCTAAATTGCCATTAGGGAAGGTAATCCCCATCAACAGTCCACAAATAGGTAAGATCAACAGGTGGGAATGCAAATAGGGGACAGTACCACTTGACAGGTGGATTGGCATGATCATAAGCAGAGGTTCAATGAGAAACTGGCCAAGTGGCTCAGACAAATGTTACAGGGCAGTTCTTTGCTGGAGAATGTTGAGTCCGCATGTTCATACTCTAAGGTGTGTGTTGCCTTCCCTGAAGGAATGTTTGTATTTGAACCTAGATGAGGAACAATGCATACCAAAGGAGAAATATAAAATCCACAAAAATGTTACACTAGAATGACTCTTACATCAACCACCTGTGTCATTTAGAAGGGCAAATGGCATTACTTTCCAATAACAACACTACCATAGCTGACACTAATTAGGGGGAAGGATTCAAGACCCTAACCTCCACTGTAAATCACCATGCAGAACCCCAAACACACTCAACATTAACACAGGTTAGGCTGGAAAGTGTCAAGAATCCCCCCCCCCCCAACTCCCTTTATAGAACAGCTCTATGAGGATAACCAATATCTTCCAAGCACACACACATTAATGTGATTCAGTTCCCCTACTGGAAAACCTCTGATGGATGAATCACCCTCCAACAGTGCACATCATTTTTTGTAGCCCCCCATTACCTCCTCCTCGGATTCCCTAATTGTCACCTTCCAATAGTGTTCTTCATCTCTCTGTACCCCCTCTCTCATATTCGATTTCATTTGTTGTATAGCGCTACTCATAGTGTAGGGTGTCACAGTACTTACATCATGCAGAGACAATGAATCATACAAGTATGTAAATCAGTCCATAGGGAATGTCACATAAGACAATGAGGATTGCAAGGTGTAGGTATCACATGTCATCTATACTGATGGGCAGCATGTTTTAAGAGGGGTTGGTCTGGAGAAGCACAAACACAGACTTAAAGCATACCCCAGTGGTTGCGGTGTTGGCTTTACTGATTACAATTTATATCTGCCAAAACAAACTCTTTATAGCAACACCAGAGTAATGAAAGACAGGGTAAATTCTAACTATATTGCAACACCAAAAAAAATAAGTTCTAACTACACCATTCAGGTTGTATGCAGCTCTTTGATGTCAGTTCATAGGTCACTGTCCTATTTTAGGATTTTAACTTCTGTACTGCAAGTAACCCACTGAGCTAGCCACATAAATACAGTTTATCTGCATTTAAAAATTAGGAACAGACAAAATATTGCTCTCCAGCAGGATCATTAATCCCCAGAGTTATCTGGACATTTTAATAGTTGTGTCTTGTATCCGTCATGATAACAATACAACGATACAAAATATACACAGCATACACAAAGTATGTGTCATGCTGGGCCCTCATAGATTAAAAAACAAAATAACTAATATACACACATCCTCACAGCATACATCTAGCTGGGACTTTGCAGATTTAAAAAACGGAACAATAGCCACACATTCTCTTAACTGCTCCTTTCAAACTCTGTGGCACATCCCGATCTCATGCACAAGTGGGCGGGGACACAACCCACCTTCCTAAAAGGAGATGCGTGATTGGGGGTGCCTGTGAGAAAAAGCCCACGCCCAATCACGTAACTCCTAGAAAATAAGAAAAATAACGTTCCAATGAACGTTTTAATTGCCGTGGCCATTTCCTGTTGCCCCCTGATGTCAGGGCCACGGTTCATGTTTGGGTGGGCCAGGCTCATGTTTGGGTTGGCCATGCTCATGTTTGGGTGGGCCTAGCCCACCCGGCCCACCCGCTAGAACCAGGCCTGCTGCCTTTCCTTCCAGCCTGTTCTGTTTGTGTGTCTTCTTGCTCGTGTCCGCCTCCCCCTCCCGCTTGTTCCAGTCTCCCCCACTCCTTACCTGCATCTCCCACGCTGCCACGCATGCTTTCTCATAACTGCCAAGGTTTCAGATTGCTTATGTGTGACATTTTCATAATTTCAGTGTGATTATGAGTGACATTTCAACGACTACGAGTGACACTTTCGTGTGAGCAAAATCAAGCAATGAGGACTAGAGAAACATATAAATATCAGAAATTACAACCATTTGAGCAACGAAAAACTCTAAGAATATCTTAAAACTCCTGCAAAAACACCAGGAATGGAAGGGCACTAACCTAGTGTCCTTATATAGTGGTGCTGCGTGGAAGCTGTGCATTGCTGCAGCCAGGCCCCAGGTTCAGGGGTTTTGAGGGTAGGGGGAGGTGTGAGAAGGCTACATACATGAAGGGTTACCGCCTGAAGGGTTTGTATCGTTGGAGTCATGCCCCAGATTTAGGGGCTTTGTAGGAAGCAGAGGGGTGTGAGAAAGCTTTATAATGTTGCATGACACCGACCCTCGTGACTTTGGCCCTTTCTGATGCCAGCTCACACTTGGAATTTGCGGAGGACCAGAGTAAAATGATTTCCATTTCCAGCACAGTGTACAAACATCTCCAAATAAGAAGCTCACTAACCAAAAATCTCTTTCTAAGATGACCCTTCTGTAAAACAATTGCAGTACCATCTTCCATCACACCTTGAGGAAGTTAGCAGGAGGCCTGTGGAGCCATATGCCCAACTTGACAAGACATCAATTGTGTATCGATGCTATGTATTAGGCACTGAGCACGTTTTAGAAACCAGTGTATCTGATAATAACATGAAATTAATACAAACATGCCTCTGGTTGTCAGTACAACAATATAATTAAAACTCCAAGGGCGAGCTAGTAGGTTAATGTACATGCTGCAGTGATGAGTGTACGTTTGTGCAGAGAGAGTGCATGACACACCTGAGTAGACTGTGCCACCAGAAGTACCAAGGAAATGTGTCTGCCAGTTTGAGCGTTTGCCTTGAGCGTTTTCCAAGTTCTTCAGCTGGGGACAGACAGGGGCCAAGAGGCTGCAGGAGAAGGTAGTGCTAATTTATGTAAGGCAAAGAGCTACTGACAGTCTAGGCCTGAGCAGCCAGAAGAGTTACCTATGCAGGCTGGAGAGGAAACATTCCCCCCGCCAGGGCCGGACTGGGATTGAAAATAAGCTCGAGCACAAAAGTCAAAGTGCTCCACATTAGCAAATGAGACAGTTAAAGAGTGGCCTGCATTTGCACATTGGGATTGTTTAGAACGCTGTAGTAGTGTTTTCAATTTATAAGGGAATCCATGTGTGTAAGCTTGCTTATGATGCACGCACTGGTTGTTGTGTTTTTAGGCACATGCACAGTAGAACCTACTGCACACCTAGCTTTAACTTCCCTGGGCTGGGACTTCTACACTTATATCACAGGAAGGGCTGCATCAGTCCGACTAGACTCTGATCCATACCAGGCCAATCACCAGCAGGTGCTCTATAACCCTGCTTCACCAGCCAGTGCAGATCTGCTGTGAGACACGCACCAAAGCGGCACTAAAGAAGGGCATCACATCGGCAGAGCTCATTGAAGTTTACGGAAATCAGCTGACAGGTTCCAAAGTGAGGATTAGCAATAACTCGGGAGGCCGGGGCACTGTATCATGTCTGTGAATTAATGCCTTAGGTCTTAAGAGGTTCACAAACAGACCAAAAAAATATTAGCACACACACTGACCTGTTGCACAAATACATCAGTCACGTGACTGGGTACCAAACTTACACTTGCATGGGGGTGAGAACGACGACAAGGGGATGTACTGGCAGAGGGCAGGGCAAGGAAAAAGAAAGCTGCCTCCTCGTGTGATGTATACATGTTTTGCAAGCGATGTGAGACTCCCATCCATTTAAACTTGATGCAGGCAACGTTTTTGCATTAGGACAATCAACAGCACCTAGGCTGACAGTGACAATCCCACACAAATACATAAATAAAAACAGCCTGGACAGTCTGACCTCTCACACGTCGTGTGCCTTCTGGAGACAGGGCTGCACCGATGCATGGTAATGAAACAGAAACTGCAGCCTGCAGACTTGGCGTATCCGGGGCAAATTCAGCGTGGGTCTCAGCTATATGCCAGGAGTGCTGACAAATCCATGTAGTATCTTTCATGTGGGAGGCCAGGTTCAGCTTAATTGAAACCCCAGGGAGGCTCAATGCTGCTCCTGCTGGGGTCGCTTCTGAGCCGCCCGCCCATCAGACTCACTCACTCAGCAGCAGGAACAGCAGGGCCGGACTGGCTACCGGGCGTTTTGGCATGCTGCCGAGCTGGGGGCTGATTTCGTTGATGGGGACCTGCGTGTGCTGAACGAAATTCGTTTTGCTTTGTTTATTTTGAAGCGCACGCAGGTCTCCATCAACGAAATTAGCCCCCACTGCAGTGACATCAGCCCCCAGCTCAGCGCAAGCCAAAACGCCCGGTAGCCAGTCCGGCCCTGAGGAACAGCTCAGGTGCACAGTGTTGTTCTTCAGCGGCCGACGGGTCCGTGGTTTGGATCGCGGGGTCATTTATTTCAATTTAGCGCCGAGCAGCGGCGAGCAGCGCCAGCGCTGCCAACATTTGCCGGCCTGCCACAGTTTCTCCGGTCTCCTGCGCCCCACCCCACAGGCGGCACGTACATTGGAACCCAGACGCCACCGCCCGGCGCACAGTGAAAGCTTTCAGACGCTCGTACAATGTCACTGGCCTATGCTAGGTGTAGGCAGGCTGTCATCCTCAGCAGGTTCCTTGTGTTCTTATGAGATTTCATTTCACACACAGTTGGCTCCATAGTTTTGGAAGGGGGCACTGTGTACTGACTCAGAGGGGACGGGCCCAGTCAAACTAGGTAGATTGCTAAAACTGACACTCACCGGATTTCATTATTGCCAGTGTTGGTGATCTGCATAGTATCACGTATCGCTTGACCTAGGCTCACTCACTTGAATGTGTACATGCCTCGTCTGACACTCCACATTTAGGCCCAGGGACTCAACTAACTGCCACACAATGATGGATCCCAGATCATACATTGACTCTTATGTGCCTACAACACTAACAATGCGCATGAGAGAGCGCCAAACAGAAGTAAAATTTGGAGGGGTGTATCATATGTACAAGTAGTTAACACCCACATATATAGAGGATTTACTAATCGTGTTCAAATGCAATGTAGGGCTGAGAACTAATGTACTTGGTATTAGAATTACATGGAGAGCTAATGTTAAGAGTTTGAAAATCAATAATGCCGTTTTAACATAGAGATGTTGTTTGATGTGAAGTCTTTCATTAATAAGAGATGTGTTTTAATAGATCATCATTGTGACTCTAGATCTGCTTTATTAAAATTCAGAGTTGTACCTTTTAAAAGTGATAAAATTGCTTGAGATAGAAAAATGTATTTTGCTTTAAAGATGGAGGCTTAAAGAACGAAAGATATTGTTTATGCTAGGATGTTGGGCACATAAGCGTGCAGAGGCCCAGTTCATGAAAATCGTGTAGGCCTGATCGAAGATGCCTTGCTTAGCATTAATCGTAGAAATGTTTTTGGAGAAACTGCCTTTAGCTAAAGTAAATTGCAACATTAAGAAATTGTGAGCCGATTCACATGTATTCCTTTGCAGGTGCAGGACCAAGTAGATAGTGGAGTAGAAGGGCCCATTGTGTATGAATGTTAGGATACTAGGCTCAGACATGGAGGAGTAGCCGAGGCATTTAAGGAAGCAACTTGAAGCGAAGGAGAGCCTGGGACCCAAGGACGTTTTAACGGACAAGGATGGAAAGGTGCCATAATGGAAAATTCTGAAAACCAACACCTTCGAGAGGGGCGTACCTGAAGGTGTGTCGTCCGCATTGTGGGGTTTTGTATTAGGGACAGCACCCCGAGGGAGAAGGTAGAGTAGATGAGCCGAAGAGCGAGAGGGAGCGGTTGACCAGGCAGAGAGCTTAGCTATGGCTGAGGAGTTTTTAGACTAAGTCATAAGAAAGAGAGTGAACTTCTTTGGAAGTCGCCATTGCTGACACCTTTATTAGATTGGGCTATTGTTGAGTAGGGATGTCACTTAGTATAGTGTAGGGACAGATTAACCTGAATTTATACCTTTTATCAATGCATACTAAAACTCATGTTATAGCAATTCTTGTTAGCCTGATGATTCTTGAATTGATTCTTGTATTATTCCTGAGCCGTCTGAGACTCTTCCCTAGGATTATGTTTGTATTAGTGCCTGTTTATCTTCTAAACCTTTTGCTGAGGTGTTTATACCTTCAGTTGTTTTTGGCTTTGTAATAAATCTTCAAACTTAGTCCTTAGTCGGTGGTTCTTTGGGGGAAACAGTGGGAATCGTTGAAATTGATTGACTATTGGTAGATAGATTGCCTAATTCATTCTATGACAGGTAAAAAGGTCCAGTCGACCTGAGACGGGATTCTAGAGAATGAGATGCAGACTCTAGAAGGAAAATCCCGCCCTTTCAGTTGGTAGCAGAGTAGGATGGTTTATCTTCTGGAGTGAGGGTAATCTAGAGTAGGTTGAGATTTCCCCGAGGCCCATAGAGATCCAATGACGAGCATCCAGAGAGTCGCAGACGGAGGATGGCGTTGCAGGTCGTAAGAAAGTGAGTATGAAAAGGGTCATGCGTTGTTAGATTGCGGTGTTACGTTGTATTGTTGTGTTATATTGTTTTGCGGAGTTGAGTGCCTGTAGTGTGAAAGGAGATCAGGTTGTGAGCGCGCGCAACCAGTGAAAATCTTAGACTCAAGGGGAGTTTAAGTGGTTCGGGTGTATCGAACACCCATAGTAATTGTCGACCATTGTTAAGGGGGTCATGAGGTACCATTGATCGCCCGCAGGACCGAGATAGGGGGAACGAATGTGTGAGTGCGTGGGTAACGGACGTTGGTCGGAAGTTGCCGTGTGTTTGTAACCTATCAGTTGAGGCGATTGTCCGGTTGTTTCGTGGACAGACATTTGCCAGTTTGGTGACAATTACAGTCAGACTGTGGACGTACAGTCAAGGAGGTGGTTGCTTGGTCGGAAGTGATCATTTCCAGTGTATGATTGAGACGCATGCGTGACCGGGAGACAAGCTGAGAGAGGGGAACTGCTGCGAAACGGAGGCGAGTGACGTCAGAAGGAGCCGCGCTGGGATAGGGCGGTTAGTGTGGAGCCGCGCTGGGATAGGGCGGTTAGTGTGGAGCCGCGCTGGGATTGGTGGATTGTCATCGAGAAGTAAAAGAGCGCTGTAAACAAAGAAACGTTGTGGTTTTCATCATGAAATGGTTAAAAGGGTTGCCGGATTGTTTCAAAGGTGAAAAGAAGTTAGAACCTCGGGGTGGGGAAGAGGCTCCACCCGAGGATACTCCAGCCCATTATATGGCTACGAATGTCGGATTGCATACCATATTGTGGCTTGAGAATTGGTGTAAAATGACTGACGGAACCGAGGAATTGACTTTTCCTAAATACGGAACATTTAGATTGGAGGTGCTGTATCAGTTAAAAGCGATTATGGCTTGTTTGTGGCCTTTGCCCAGACCAACACAGTTTGAAGCACTAAATGCGTGGATCAGGGCAGCCTATGAAAAGAACAGAGATAGGAGACAAGAAAGAGTGAAAAGATCAGTTAGGGCGGTTCAAGATATGAGATGTGATGCACTAGCCAAGAGGTGGAGAGTGCAGACCATCGAAGGGGACAGGTTGTACCCGTTGTTGGTCAATACAGGGGATGCGCAGAGAAGGGGTACTGAGGATGAGGACAGTGAGACAGACGACAGCCTAATAGAGAGACTGTTGTCGGAGAGACCACCTCCACATAATCCCGAGATGGAGGAAAGGCCAGCACCAGCAATGGGCAGGGAAGCCTCTGTCGTGGACGGTGGCGTCCCAATGGAGAGCGGCTTGGGCCCCTTATGGGACAGGTTCGGCTCGGTGGAGGGAGATAGGGCACCTCAAATTTCTCCAAGGCCGAGAGTAGTGAGAAGATTTACGGTACAAAATGTACAAAACGAAGAGGGTGTCGATTCTCAGAGACTGCCAGACGCTCTTACGGTACCTGTTACCATAGGTCCCATAGTATCAGTGTACAATCCAGAACAGATACAAAGAGAGGGTCCGCCACAAAGAGAGAGAGAGAGAAGTGACAGTGAAGGGAGGAGTAATGTGGCGGACGGATGGAGCCAATTGCCAAGGCCTGTAGAAAGGAGCACCCCTTTGGCAGCATCGGCAGACTCATCTGGAGAGCAGGGGGGTTTGAGAGGACCAATGGACTTGAGAGGACCACGGCCAAGGTCACTTAGGGAATTAAGGCCTGATTTGAGAACTTGGGAAACGATTGCGGATACCCAGAGCAACAGGTCGAGGGATGATTTTGACCATGGAAACCAGGAAAATAGGAGGGTGTCTCACTGCGTGCCTAGCGGAAGCAGGCAGGAATGGGATCGCGGGAGTGTGGAAAGTAGGGGGGCGTCCCACCACGCGCCTAGCGATAATAGACAGGAGTGGGACCGCGAAAGTTGGGAAAACCGAAGGGTTCCCCATAACACACCTGAAGAAGACAGACGAGTGAGTCAGGACTGTGGCGGGAGGGACTCTAATGGAACTTCTAGCCAAGGTACATTGAGGGCGGCGATAAAGGCAAGAAGGATCGATGTGATGAGACTTAAATCAGAAGTGGAGGAAATAGTGGAAGGCACATTGCCACTAGAGAGAATCGAACTCTATGAACCAGATGAAGTGTTTGTAGTGTAGTTCCTATTATCCCAATAGGCTCTGCGCATTGGAATAATATCTTCAATAGTATAGACCTAGGGCAGAGGTTAACTAGGTCTTCTACCGACGATATTAGACTTAAAATTTTGTGTTTTCCAGCTAGCTCAGAGTTCACTAGAAACTTTCTCGAATAGGCAAGGAGGATTTTAACCTCCCTGGATAGACAAGAAGGGATTTAGTTTCTGACAACCATAGAACATGACAACTTCGCTCTCCCCTAATCAAGAGTGTATCTCTAGAGTCATGTGAAAACAAAAGACAACTTATTTTACTCAGTCAGTTCAGTGCATTCTTAGTTTCACCAGATTGTAGAGAAAAGGAAGAGACGGGCGTGTTCAATAAAAGATATTATTTATTGATCAGTCTCCTTTCTCATACAAGAGAAATGAATCGCTATTATTGTAATACTTATAGTTAAGTAAAGCGCATACAGTAAAGACAGAATTATAAAATAATACTGTAAAAGCATTGATATGGTTTCTGATCCATATGATACTTTAAAATGGATAAAATAGATGCATACATATATACATTTGACTAATCATACTCAACTGGTGCTTCTAACCACGCCTACCCCAGTGTACCTGACCTAAGCCTAATACGTGGGCGGGAGTAGATAAGTAGCAGTTTAAGTTAAGTTTGTTTTGCCAAGGGACTGACTCGAGAATTCTCTGCAAAGGGTTATTCAGTTCTGTACCTGAGATCTAGAATGGTGGAGGGCTGGTATCTCTTATCCCAGGTCTTGATATTCCAGCTGCCTGCGAGGGCTGCTTGGAAGCGCCGGAGCTGGATTTCTCAGCAGGAGAAAGGCAGCGTCTCGTTCTCAGCGCGTCAGGAAGACGGGGCAGCGCCTGTGGGCTTCGCTCTCTGCTGGGCTCCTCGGCACGTCTCGCTGCTCCAATCTCGTCACCACCGCATGTGTTTGCTTAAGGCAATGTCGGTAATATTTATACCTGAAAGGTGCCGAGATTGACGTAAGGATGGACATATATACGTCAATAAGGATGTCATATGAACGGGCTCGTTCGCACATTCTTTTGCTGAAGTTCTCGGTGAAATCAAAACAATGGCTATGGGAATTTCCCAGGTCGCTGTAGGTTTGATTTGTTTTGAGAACTCCGTATGCCTTATCAGGGGCTGGAGGAATATCGCTTGTCTAATTAGATGGCATGCGTTATGACCTAATCAGATAACGCGCTTCTGTGCCGTGGTGTGGCTTAATCAGATAACGGTTTTTGCACCGTTGGATGGCTGCTAGTTAATTATTAACCAAACCAGGGTCAGGAATAGGGGAATCGATACAGTACCTATAGGAATACATCACATGTTGTTTGTGGCGAAAGATGTTACTCGAAGGGCTTGGACAGCTCATGAGAAATTGTCTGAATTAGCGAATAAGTATGCTGTGGATTTGACAAGGACGAAAGCATTACAGGGTGGCCATAGGTTGCAGTACTCGGACCAAGATTTAGAAGAGAAGAGGGTGATCGGATTAAAAACCCACATCAAGGAATTGGTGGAGGGACTCCGAACCTGGATCCAATTGGACAAATGGGAGGAAAGGTGGTCAAAGAAAAAGAGTGTTAGGCGAAGCGCCATTGAGACATCTCCGGGAGGAGGGTTGATGCATGTGGAGGCGTACCCCTTGCGGGAGGTGGCTCACGGGGGATATGTACATGTACCCTGGAGTAGGGGAGATTTGGCTGCCTTTACGAACTCGTTTCCAAAGTTGTGTGAGAGTCCAGTGGAACGGTACAAACAGGTAGAGAGGTTTGTTAAGATCTCAAAGGTACTGTGGATTGATCTAAACACACTGTTTGACATTGTGGTTCCGGGAGACCTGTGGATAGCATGCAAGGTCAGTGTTGAATGGCCCACAGTGGAGCCAGACCGAGATGCTGCCACGAATGGACCCTCACCCAGGGTGATGGTAAAGTATGAGCAGGCGATCACGTGGTTGAAGACTAAGGTACCACCACAGGACATTGACTGGGTGAAGATAGATCGGACTAGGCACGAACCAAAGGAGACAGTTCACGAGTATTATGAGCGATTATTGCAGATTTTTAAGCAGTACAGTGGATTGGATGTGATGGATCCAAAGGACATGGGACAGTTTGTGTCTAAGTTTGTTCTGGGACTGAGACCTGATATCTGTCTCATGATACAACAACATTTAATTTGTTGGCAGAACAAGCCTCTGGACGAGATCCTGGGGTATGCGAGATATTGCAGTGATGAGATAGACTCTAAGACAAAGAAGCTTAAGGATAAACTGATGTTAGTCCAGATGCAATCGGGAGGACAAGGTCAGTCAGGAAGTGGAACATTAGGGAGAAAATCAGGGGGACAAAAAAGGGACAACGAGGACGGCCCAAGACCCAGGATAGATCTGGCGACTCTGAAAAAGACGACCAAGTGTCACCAGTGTCATGAGGTCGGACATTGGAGACGCGAGTGCCCCCATAACCCAGAAAATCAAGGACAGGAAGAGGAGGAGCCCCTCCGGTACAGAAAGTAACAGTAACTCAGTTTAAGACGGCTAAAGGGGGGACTTCAGCCCCTAGGGCTCCGGTTCCCCAGCCACCGAAGATTTTGACACGGAACAAGGTTTACAAGCAGATGCCTTTCATAGTAGAAGGGGACAAGTACTATTACTTTGACCCAGTGACAGGACGGTACCTGAGTGGGGAGGAGGACTGTACCCTCATGGTAGTTCTGGAGGTAGACCAGAGGGGACCATTCGTAGAGGCTGATGTAGATGGACATCCCACCACCTTTTTGGTTGATACTGGTGCTACCCGTTCTACTGTACGGTCTGCGGTAGTCCCCAACTTACCCCTTTCAGGACAGACTATCCAAGTTGTAGGCGTTACAAACAGAAGAATGACGAACCCACTGACTGAGCCGGTCCCAGTGAAGATCGGAAGTTTCAGGGACAAACATCAATTCGTAGTGTGTGATTCCAGTGCTGTGTGTCTGTTAGGAAGAGATCTCCTGTGTAAACTCAATTGTACCATCTACTGTACCCCCAAGGGAGTGGAGTTGCAGACAAATGATGATGATGCTGCCTTTAAGGTTGCAAATACGCGTGTGTGCATAGAATTGTATCCTGCTTTAACGGTGGAAGAACTCCCTTGGGATTTGAGGGATACAGTCTCACAGGAAGTGTGGGACTTTACAGGAGAGGAGATCGGTTTGATTAGAGGAGTAGAGCCAGTTAAGATTCAAGTAAGGCCGAATGCTGAGTTCCCAAGAACACCCCAATACAAGTTGACTCCGGAAACTATTGCAGGAATAAAACCTGTGATCGAATCCATGATTAGACAGGGAATTCTGAAGGAAGTCATGGGCAGTCCATGCAACTCCCCGATCATGGGTTTGCAGAAGCCTAGTGGGAAGTTCAGGATTGTGCAGGATTTACGAAAGGTGAACAACATAGTTGTTCCATGCTGTCCAGTGGTACCGAATCCATCAGTGATACTGTTTCAGATACCGTTCCAAGCTGAGTGGTTTACTGTAATTGATCTGTGTCAGGCTTTTTTCTCGATTCCCTTGCATGAGGAGAGCCAATTTCTTTTTGCGTTCAAGCTGGAAAATCGTGTTTTAACGTGGTGTCGTATCCCTCAAGGGTACACGGAGAGCCCATCGATCTTTGATCTGTTGCTGAAAAGGAATCTAGAGAGTCTGGTACTGCCGCAGAACTCCGTTCTCGTACAGTACATAGATGACCTCCTTGTTGCGTCAGAGACAGAAGACGCTTGTAGAATTGACACCATTGCCTTGTTGAACCATTTGGCAGAGAATGGACACAAGGTATCCCCCAGCAAGTTACAGTACTGTTTGTCTGAAGTACAGTATCTGGGTCACAAGATAGAGAAGGGAAAGAGGAAAGTGTCGCCTGACAGGATTGAGGTGATCATGAAAATGATGGTGCCTTCGACCCAGAGAGAGGTTAGGATGTTCCTGGGTATGGTTGGCTACTGTCGCCAGTAGATTGCCAATGTTTCCCTGAAGGCGAAACCATTGCAGAAACTGACGCACAAGGATGTGAGTGATCCGGTACCATGGGACAAAGACTGTATGATGGCTTTCCTCGGGCTGCGAGAGGACTTGTGTCGCGCTCCGGCTCTGGGAATGCCAGATTACACAAATCATTTTCACTTTTTGTTGTGAGCGGGAGGGGTGTGCTTTGGCAGTCTTAGCACAAGATAATGGAGGCGTCCGTAGACCAGTTGCTTACTTCTCTGCTACCTTAGACCCAGTAGCCGCAGCGTTGCCCGGATGTCTTAAATCCGTTGCCGCAACAGGTGTCAGCATTGAAAGGTGTGAAAGCGTTGTGATGGGTCATTCACTGACTGTATATGATCCCCACTCAGTGGAATTGTTGATGACCAGGACCAAGACGCAGCACTTGACAAATAATAGGCTCACACGCTACGAGCAGGTTATACTTGCTGCGGAGAATGTGACACTTAAGAGGTGCTCGGTCTTGAATCCTGCTACTTTGATGCCATTGCCAAATGCCTTAGACGATGACTGTGAAGACCATGATTGCCTTGATGTGACTGAACTGTGCACCAAACCTAGACCGGATATTGTTGATGAGCCACTGATAGACCCTGATGAAATTTTCTTTGTCGATGGCACATGTGTAAGGGACAATACTGGTCAGTTGAGAGCAGCTTTTGCTGTTTGTACTTTTTCTGGAATAATCGAAGCGGCCTTCCTGGAAAGAGTACACTCCGCTCAGGTGGCTGAGATAATTGCGTTGACGCGTGCCTGTTTGGCAGCCAACAAGATTCGGATCACCATATATACTGACAGCCAATATGGGTTCGGCGTGGTTCATGACTTCGGTCAGTTGTGGTCTCAAAGGGGTTACATGACATCATCGGGTTCCCCTATCAGGAATGGAGAATTTGTCAGATTACTGCTGGAGGCTTTGCAGGGTCCAGCAGAGATAGCCGTTGTGAAATGTACTGCACATAGCAAGGGTACCGACTTTGTGTCCTGGGAAATCGTTATGCTGATGAAGTTGCACGTTACTGTGCCGAGCAGGGATACTCGTTTATTGAACAAACTGTCGAGGGGGCGCAGGGAAGGACTGAGTTAAACATGATGCTCGAGGTGGCTGACACCTGGGAAGAGTTGAAGAGCATGCAGGAGCAGGTGTCAGATTATGAGAAAAAGGTGTGGGGGACAGCTGGTTGTGTCAAAAGAGAGTTGGATTTGTGGGTTTCGGCTGATGGGAGAGCGGTGTTGCCGAATTAACCGGTGAGTCCGATGGCACGACAGATACACCTGGGAAGAGATGCGATGATGCGTGTGTTCAGACAAACTTGGTACAATCCGAAATTCCGAACAGCTGCGGAAGCAGTATGTCAGAGGTGTGTTACATGTCAACAAATGAACGTTGAGAAAAGAACACCAGTTGCATTGAGTCACATTGGGAGGTCAGGCGGACTTTTCAATAGGATGCAACTGGATTTCATTGAGATGCCGAGGTGTAATCGCCTCAGGTGTGTCTTGGTGATCGTGTGTGTGTTTTCCAGGTGGGTTGAGGCATACCCAACTCGTAGGTGCGATACACTCACAGTAGCAAAGTTATTGTTGAGGGAGCTTGTGCCACGTTTCAGGGTTCCGACCTCTTTGGAATCGGACAGAGGGACGAATTTTAATAGCGAAATTGTGAAAATGCTCTGCTCTGCACTGAACATTGACCAGAGACTGCATTGTGGCTATCGACCAGAGGCTTCTGGCATAGTGGAGCAAATAAATGGAACACTCAAAGCCCGAATGGCGAAAGTGTGCTCATCTACGTCCCTGAAATGGCCAGATGCATTACCGTTGGTGCTAATGAGCATGCGTAGTACGCCAGACTTTTTAATGACAAAATGTATTTCATGTATCTCTTGTTCTGCTAAATAATTTTTTTTAAAAAAAAACAAAAAACAGTGGGGCATATTACCAAGGTTAGAGACAAAATGTTACCGCTGAGCTGAGGGCAACGGTAAAAAACGGCCGCAATGCATGAATATCGCTGAAAAGTCAGCGATATTCATGCATTACCGAGCTAATGCTCTTAGCCATGTTATCCACCTCCCATTGGATAACATGGCTAAGAACTGCTCAGGGCAGGTGTTAGCTTTTGGAGATATTCGCGCTTAGCGCGAATATCTCCAAAAGTTGGTAATAGGAGATAGCGATGTTAGCGACTGTTTCCAGTCGCTAACATCTTGGCACGCCCACTTTGCATGTCATTAGTGATAAATATCACTGACATGCAAAGTGGGGCCCAAGATGGTCGCTATCTCCTACTAGCTGTCGCTAACTGGTGTTAGTGACAGCTAGGTAATAGGGAGATAATTTTATCTCCGCTTTCTTGGCTTTTAAAGCCAAAAAAGCGGAGATAAACCCCCTTGATAATATGCCCCTGAGTCATCTTAGTCTGAGTGCCACTGCCAGCCAGAGTGACCCGATGACGACATTGGCACTGAGGACCCAGGAATGGCAGTAGTACTAGTGGAGTAGCCACTACTAGCCAGTACGGTAACACCGTGGAAACAGCACCAGGTGAGGCAGGCAGGCTGGCAGGCCTAATGCCCTAATCAGTTAATAAAGCAGCAGCCTAACGCACCGCAGTGTACTGTCTGCAGTCAGTGTGTGACCCGGCTCAGTTCGGCAGCCCGCCTGGATGTTTTGAAAATGATTTTTTTCTCGAACTATTCAGACTCAATGGTCAGCTATATCATACCACCAGGCCCTTACCACACTGCCAGGGTCCAGGACACACCAGGCAAAGATATCACCATTCTCGTGGGACCCCCACTCTGGTTCTTACTTGGGCCTTCGCTCCATGTCAAAAGTCATGTCCCCAAAGAGGCATGAAGTTCATTATTAACCAAAGCCAGGAGAAGTTTAACCCCTCGCCGCCTGATCCTAGACAACTGCGGTTTTGGTTTTGACTTAGCTTTTGTTTCAGAGCCTCACCATGGGAATGAAAAAAAGATACCCATTGTGTGTTTTTACGTTGCTTTACATCATACATACTTTGAGCAAACTACGGAGTACTAACATTGATTTAATGCAGTCAATTTGTCATTGATCACAAACAGGTGACACCTGGGAAAACTAGTGGCGTAACACAAAATGGCGGCCGTCCTGCAAACTGTATTGGAGTCTGAAATTACTGCCACCTGTTGTGCAGCTGGCAGGACATTTCCAGCAGCTACCCGGGGCCTTTGTTTTGGAGCAGCCACAACATCACTACCGGGGTCGATGTTAGACCCCTCGGAGACCTCCCTCGTGCATCGATTTTGTTTTAAACATAGGATATTGCTGCCTGTCTGTATGCTTCGTGGTAAGGTGTTTCCACCCCGTCCCCTCTCATTCAGTGACCTAATTCTTGCTGACTGCTGCTGATCTGTTGTCAATGTGTTTGTCTGCAGGAGATGAAGCTTCACTGTGGTGGCGTGGCATATGATGACATACATGCTAGCCCTCCGTTTTATGTGGGTCAAGCGGGGTGGGCAGGAGTAGGAAACTCAACACTTTATTCTATTTCCAGCGAGATACCCATTTGTGGAAACTGCACAGTAGTAAAAATGCCAGACATTCATTCTGCACCATTCCAAGCACATTCATAATAAGGATAGGTGCAAAATTTTACAAAGTTTTACATTTTGAAGGTGGAGGAAACCTTTGTGGTTTGACGGAGGTAAACAGCTATATTTCTCAACTAATTGATATTTAAGAATAATATCATCCATCATAGTAGGGAAGCAAGTTAAAACAGCTTAATTTGAGCAGGTGACCTCCAGTGCTCGGTACCAGCACTTAATCATCAACACTGGCACTTGAGCACCAGTTAAGGACATATTAATTTTTGGTAGACACAGAAAGATTAAGTGCTACGCCCAGAATCACAGGATGTTGATCGGATGCCAAGCCTCGAACCTGGTCCCCCAGCCCCAAAGTCGGAAGCTCTGGCCATTAGGCCACATCCTCTGCCAACTTGTAAGATTTGTTGGTGCTGTGTTAGGCCGCGCTAACAGGAGAAATGGGCTGGTCGACACTGCCTCCTGACGAGAGCCCGGGCACTTCTTTTTTTACAGATTAACCACTGATCAAATTCAAAACTACAAAATGTACTGAGTGCATTCAGACTGTAAAAACAAGGAGTACATAAAACATGTTATCACCCGGAGTGTGCCTATTGCAGAAATATTGGCAAAAGTGTAGAACATTGTGGGCCTGATTCAGACAGCTAAACTTATAATTTTGTGTAAGTTTACAATTGTTTGCTATTCACAAAGGGATTTACGAGTAGTCTACGCAGATAAGAAGATCGGTCTTTTTATATTCAGAGAGTCCACACTCATAAAGATACTATTCGCAAATCCCTTTGTGAATAGAAAACAATTATAAAAATACAGAAAAGTATAAGTTTACCTTTATGGATCAGGCCCTCTATGTGTGGTAGAAATATCCATGTTTTACGCTAATCTTTCATTTTGACAACCGTTTTAGATATTCCGTTTTCGACAATTGGCTGTCAGTTCAGATTAAATTTGTGCAAATATTCAAATGCAGTATTTAATATCAAGCAGATGGTACAGACTCTGCTGTGTGAGTGTATGCTTCGGAGGAAGAAGCGAGTGCCAACGGCATGTGTCATCAACACTGGAAGAGAAATGATCAAAAATGCATGATGTGACCAGCTGGCCCAGTTGTTATTATGAACTGAAAAATATCAACATTTCCCACATCATTCATACAGAAATAAAGATAATAATAACAATATTATTGACAGTAATAATAATCATAATAATGATAATATGAATAATTACAAGAACCATCATAACAATAATAATAATAATAAGAAGAAGAATATGAATAATACAATGGTAATACTACTAATAATAGCAGCAATACTTATAATTATAATACAATTGTTGTTATAATTAATATTTTTTTCATTTTATTCTTATCATTATTCCACTCGGACTTCACTCCTCAACCAGTGACCAATGAGTAGGATTTGACAGTCTGACAAAAATACCAGGTTTCACTGCCACCTACAAAATGTACCCCCTCAAAATATTGACAGTCACAACCAGCTTTCCACAAAGCGCCCCCTCTCCACCTTGTGCCATCATGTAGAAAAGAGCTGAAGAGAGCTTAGTAAGCACTCACGCCTTTCCGTGGTTTTCAGTAAGCCAGGCAATATATGTTTTATGCTGGTGTGGTCTTAAGAACACACAATGTGTTCATTCTACATTAAGCTTGTGAAGCATGCCCAAGATTTCACCATTAAGCCGCTTCAGCTAATCAAGATTTGGGCCTCATTTATGAGGTCCCTTGTGCCGCCGGAATGTCACTTTTTGTGACGCTCCGGTGGCGCAGGAGCCTGCTCCATATTTACCAGGCAGCACTAAGCCACTTTTTGTGGCTTAATGCTGCCTCGTAAATATTGTTCTCTTTAACACAGTTTTCTGCGTGAAAGGGGCGTGCAATGGGTGTTGCTGGGGGCGTTCCCAGCAACATCCATGGCTTTTTGACACTGCCCTAGATTTATTAGAAATCGAAATCCAGAGGCATCACTAAAACCTACACCCTCCCAGGGGAGGCGTAAGGGAGACACAACGAGGAGAAATATCTTTATTTCTCCTCATTTTTCGCAGCACACATAGAAAGAGGAAAAAGCCTCTTGTGATTGTTTTTGTGGAGGAAGATTTCTCTTCCTGCACAAATATAATCATCCCTGCAATCATCCCATGGTGCAAAGGTGCCTGCATTGGTGCACGGCAGCCCATTGTGCGCCAGTGCAAGGGAAAAGGACCGGAATGCGCCGTATCTGATAGTTATGGCGCATTCCTGCCCTTTTCTTTTGCCATAGGTAAGCGCAGAAGGAAGGTCTGTGGTGCTGCCCTACAGCAAAACCTCATAAATGAGGCCCTTTGGGTGAAAAACATATTACATGAACACAGAAAAAACGTTATAAGGGTTTACTGAAGGGAAGTGGTTGTTGTTAATGTTGTTATTTCCCGCCTGCCATCAATTAGTGTATGAAATTAATTTTGAGTTAAATTTTTAACCGAGGCCAATGTTTGGGCAACTTTTCAGGGCAAACCTCAGTAGTCGTAATGGCAACTGTATCAGTTGTAGTGGTGAAAGTAGTATTAGTTTCTAGTATCAAAAGTAGTGGTAGTGGTAATCATGGTGTTGGTAGTAGTAGTAGAAATAGTAATATAAGGAGCAATTAAGGTAGTATTAGCAGTAGTAGTGGGGGGACATGTAGGTTATGCCATTAACACAAGTTATTGGCTTGCAAAGGACCCAACCTTTATCTTAGAAGGTGCCTTGGCTGGCACTGTAGATCTCCTTGATCGTGGGCACTCACTAGGTCAACTAACCAAGGGCGACTCCTCAGCTATGGTGGAGAAGTGTCACCCCACTGAAAAATAAAATCGTACCATCTTGTCATCATTTTATTTTTCTTACCTTATTGCCAGCTGAGCCGAGATTAGATTGGGCCATGCTAACGAGCATCACGCAAGCAGTAGGGAGGAGTGGTAGGCACTTTAACTGTGAATGTCAGTTTGGCTTGCCATCTTAGGCCTGCCAAACAGACATGCGCACTTAGTTTTTCCAACTCAGCTGTGTTGTACAGCCGGATTGTGGAAAAGCTGCAGCATCCCTGCATTAAAACAGCCCACTTAGGCCTATCAAGGCACTGCCCTCATGGTAGGGATAGCATGAGGGCAGCGTCTGGATTTGGTTCGGACACCATACAGTGAAACCCATTCGGGATGAAAGGAGCAACGAGGCAGCCGGCAGCGAGAGCGGAAGGTCTTTATTTTATTTTCAAAATCCAAGCCCCCCTCTTCCTCACGCCTTACCACTTTACTATAGCGGCAGCCGCAACTAACCCCAAGAAAGAAACATATATTTTTTCACTGGCAGCTCCCTATAGCCATTACCACTTCCAGATGTTAAAAGCACATCAGCAGCAGACTGGCCCGTAGGAATTCTCTGGCTTCTAAAGTAACTTTCCATACCACATAGAAATCCCCAATATCCTTGTATTTTACTGCTTTTTGAACTCGTTATTTCTTTACTTCTTTTCGTATTTAATGACTAGAGCGGGATTTCTTTTCTTCAAGTTTGAGACACAAGGAGTGGCAAATTATTCATGCATGACCCAGTGGTGTCATTAAACATGCACTGGCAAAGCCAATAAGCTCAGCTTGTTTTAGGCAAATGTCTATTGTTAAACTGTATGCCTCGGTGCAATAACAAAATCCACAGAGAGGCATCCTAACTCTGGCCAGGTGGCAAACTCTGTGATGGACATAATTTTAGTTAACTTTTTAAGCTGTGGCCTAGATTATGCGGATTATGCTTCCTGGAAAGGATTTCTAGCTACGCTTTTTTGGCTTCGCTCTTTTGGAGTCTCCTCCTCCTTTGCCTTCCCACTTAAAGCACAGAACTGCTAGACAGTCTTCCCAGGGGGCAATGACCAATGACACTAACCAGAATCCTGGCTCGAGTAATGGCAGTATCCGCCAAAGACAGGGGTCTCACAGACATATTCAACAATCCTGGACATAATCCCCACAAAGACCTGATAATCCTCACAGCAGCAGAGCATTTAAGGTAGCAGTCTAATAATTAGCTCTACATGCAAAGTGAGGGTACAACTAGCAGCTGCGGGACATACATGTTTGAAATCTATCAAAATAGCGATACCTGGCCCATGGTTCACCAACAGCATCTGGGGTCCTTAATGTTTTTTTTAACGTTGTGAGCTTTCTGGGATTCATGGGAAAGCACGCTTGCAACCCTGGGCTGGGTCACCTGGACTGCAGCAGTGACAGCGAAATTGAAAGTTAAGCTCCTCTTGACCCCACATCATTTTCTGGTTTGCTATGCCCTGCCACTTGTCCATGCACCTCCTGTTGGACCCTGTACCCAACCCTAATTTTGTTGTGGGCATGGAGTAATGTTGAGCCACCAAGCAGGTAGACACTTTGGCATCAGTAACAAATGTAAGCGAGTTCTGGACACATTAGGCTTTTCAAACTTTAGCTCAAGTCTGCACACTGGTACTATGGTCTATAGGGCAGGGACATCGGCTACAGAGATTGTCCTTGACCCTCTAGGGTATTGTATTGCACTGCCTTGGGTTTTTGGGAAATTGATGCTTGTTGAAGGAGACCAAGGTATGGCCATAGTTCCCACTCTTATCCACAAAAGGGTAAGGGTAATCCCTCTCTTTGGCTTTCTTTAGCATTGTTTCATCAAGGGCTCAATTTACAAGCTGGCCTCTTTCCTTGTCAGGGAGCAGGTGAGTTTGCCTTGTGAACATTATGTGTTGTGGGACTGGTGGGTTTCGCTTTGGCCCCAAGTCAAATGGCTAGTGCTGTAAGGGCTAGCTTGGTGGTCAATCACATTCATGCACAAAATATCAATAGAATCTGTGAAACCATGTTACTACTGCGATTAATGGAAATATACAATAAATAAGTTCCGAGACTTGTTTTCTCAAACATAAACACTGAGTGGCTCAGGTTAGTTCTTGCATGCCTTTGCTTGATATGGGTGGTTCTAATTCGAGGTGTGACAGAACACTGGAAACAAAAATATTGTGGGAAAAAATATTGTGTCAAGAATATTGAGGACAAAAGTATTGTGGAGGTAAGTTTCTATAGGTAGGCAATGTTTTATTTTATATAACGAAGCATGTATGTACCTTGAGGATATATATATCTTCAAGATATGTAGATTTTGTGTTAGGAATAGGACAATTTATACTTATCTATTTTCACTTACCTTCTCGAAATTTTGGTGCTCAATATTTTTGACACAATATTCGGTCTACGAAATTCTGTCAGTGATCCCCACTGGTAAAGGTGTGGTCTCCCACCTGTACATGTAGGTGGAGTTTAAACATGCAGTATATGTAAGGAGACACTGTACAGACCCAATACATTCTGCAATAACCAACTAATAAAATAATAGACTAAGTGAAATCAAGTTAAAAAAACAAATAGTAAATGATAATTACACCAAATATTACAAAAATGAGTGAATAATATTCCAATTACAGAGGTAAAATGTTTTAATTATGCCATCCAATTTTGTTATCTATCAACATCGCCAATATGGAGGGAAAACATGAATGCACTAACCGGATGTACGTGGCCAAATAAAAAAAATATTTGATTACTATTCGCAATATCGCGCACACATTTAGAGACCCACGTGGTGAACACACCAACATGAACTAAAAGGTTTGTCAAATGTGTTCAATGCCAGGAGGTAGGCACTGTTCTGACAGTTATAAACTGTCAGAACAGTGCCTACCTCCTGGAATACAAACAGTGGCTGTGGGCACATGTGCAGGCTGCACTCACAGATGCAAATTAAACATGTGCTGAACACATGGAGACACATTTTTTAGGGCACAGTAACATAAATGCCTGCAGACTCTAAATACAGCATTACACTTTAATTTGTGTTGAGAATTTCAGCACTTTGCACTTTTTTTACTACTTACCCTATGGCACCTCTTGCCGTTGCCGACACGAGTGAAAGGACACACACACAGTTATTGCCACCAACATGACAGCCCGAGTGCAAGCTCCACTTCGCACCTTGCACTAGGTACTATACCAAGATGTCTCCCGTCGAACACTGAATTCACATGCCCATCTCAATAAGACACTTTTTAACCCTCCAAGATGGCGCCTGCGCATGTGCGATAGAGTCAAAACACGCCCACAGGAAGTCAGCCAATCGGACGTCAGGCGCACTGCTACTTGATGGGGACGGGCGAACACTCCGATCAATATGCAGGCACGCATGCGAGCGTAGGTGTTGTAGAATATCGCACCCAGTAGAAACCATGAGTACATTCAGCCACGGCCTGTGGTAGGAGTAACTGCAGGGCGGTGACGTAGGGAGGGGGAGGGGCACGGTGGTGGGTGAAGAACCGGGCCTAGAAGTGCCTGGCAGTGCAGGCCACGCCTGAAATCTCCGAGTTCACCTGCCTTGTTGTACAGAGACACGGAATACTCTGTTAGCGTAGAAAACCAAATTTATTAGCTGCAGCTATGCACAGTTATCCTAGAAGTACATCAATGGTAGGTTCTCAGGAGACTGCCCCTTCACTCCGTGGCTCACAGTAATTTATAAACATATACACCCACAGAAAAATAATCCCCATGCACCAAATATTAGCCAATAGGAAAACATTCAAAACAAGACACCATGTGACAAGAACGTCCCCCTTGAGTCGTGTTCTTGCCCAACCCCATAAGTCAATCATTGACAGCACCTATAGGTCAATCAGTAATGGCAGGACGTGTTTGTGTGCGTCAAAGGACAACTTGAGAAATAGGATAATGCAGGGAAAGAATACCGAAGGCCAACAGATAAGATAGGGCAGGGAAAGAATACTTAAGGCCACCAGATAGTTGGGACAAGGATTAGTCAGTCTAGACAAGGATTAGTTAGTTTGGCTAGTTCCTGGAATTGGCTTCACAACAAGGAAGGGGGTATTATTTGACACGTAGCAGTACAAAGGGCAAAAACACTTGGTTTGCCAAGCTGCCTGAGTGAGGGCAACACAAAATGGCGACGGATTACAAAATGGAGTCAAAACTAAATTACCTCAGACCCTCCTTTTGCCATTAAACAGGCAAAAAACAGACTCACGTTAATCTGAGTCAATGTTAATAGCCATGAGGTCGCCAAGCTGTTGCTGCAACATCATTTTCATATTTTCTGCCTTCTGTGAGACAGGTCTTGGGACACACAGGGTGGCACAATGGCCGCAAATAGCTGGACCACATTGTAGACAGAGGCAACATGAAAAGATAATAGCCAAAGTCACTCCAATGAAAGTCAGTCCCTTCCATCCCCATGTGGACAATAATCCCCAGAACCATCCTGTCAAAGACCAGTTTCCTTCGTCCTGGTGAATGGACTCAGCGATCAGGTGCAATTTAGAGATGGCCTGGTATACTGCGGGGGCGTTGTCAGGTATGTAAATGCAACAGCTGGATCCAATCAATTTACATACCCCACCACGGTCCGCTAGAATGATATCTAAAACCATTCTGTTTTGTAATGTCATAAGGCGATCCACCTGAAGCTCGGCTGTGAGGTTACTCAGTGCCCCCACAGTCTCATCTATCGTTGCCTCAACAACTCGAACAAGATGCCTTATGTTTCTGCTATTGGCCATAGGGCCCCAGAATGGGAGGACTCCTTTGAAAAAGTCGCCTCCCTCTTGTCCTGCTGTATCTTCTGAATCAATGGCGCCTCTACTGTACCTATTTCTGTGATGTCCTGAAGGGGCAGTATATGTCGGAGGGAGGAGAAAAGCCACATAACATGACCCTGAGAAATTAGTTGGTAACCATGTAAAGGCCCTGTCATGGCAAAAGAAATATGTTCCCTGAGATGCCACTAACGGTGGAGAAGTCTGGGATGCATAGGTATATGTATGTGCACAAGAGCTCTTTCCCAATTCGGCCTTAGCATTCTGAGCATTTCCTTGGAGACACAGGTGGCCTCGGTAGGGTACAGTCCATATGGGCGGGGATCTTTTTCACCTGGCCCAGAAGGCTAGTAACGTAACGGGTCACGTTCCAGCCAATGTATGCCCGTCGTTCGTCGGCGGGGAACTCATTAATTTTACTGTAATATTTAGACATAGCCCATATTCCCTTCACCAAAGGGTCATGACTAACGTCAACCCCACCCCCATATGGACCAACAGGGTGCCGGGGTTGGTTCTTGTAAGCATTAGAAAACCTAGATGTATAAGCCCAAGCGGACCCCTTCAGGGAAAAAGGTCAAACTAAATATGGCGTCCCTTTATCCGTAGTATTGGGCAAGAGTCCACAAACCCAACAATCGGTGGTGTTGACTACCAATTGATGCTGATGCAACAATTGAATGAATGAATTATTGAAATACTCCATTCTCCTACTTTGCTCATGTTCTGGTAATGTATGCAACTGGTGCGGGGAGGCAGTGGTGCGAAAAGGCATGGGATGGGAGGTAGGTGTGGGTGTCTGCTGCATAGTATAAGTAACCCAACCCACACAAGCTAATATAATACATAAAAAGATTAAAATACACAATGTTATACCACATCTATTATATAATAATTTGCAATATTTCTTCTTCGTTCGTTCGTTAATCTTTATTTCGGCAAGTTTGCCCTAAAAGATACAACGTAAAATCAATACAGGTAGGAAATCAGACATCACTGCTACTTCAAAAGCGGGATAACACACAGGTGCAAGCTAGTGGTTCTCAAGGACAATGCCTCCATAGACAATAATCTGAGGTGTTAAAACAGTCGAGTGGTTCAGAACTGGTTAGTTATTTAAGAACAATCTGTAATATTACGAATTATAAAAAATAAAAGCAGTTTAACATTACAGCTAAAAATCTTACATAAATAACATGTAAGTTGTTACACTGACTGGTGCATTGCCTGAATCAAGATTAGAGTGCCCTAGAAATTAAAAACAATATTTTGTGCCAGACTGCTTCGAGAAATTTGGCCACTGCAAAGACAGTTGCACTTGAGAGGTCAGTCTTGAGTATTCTGAAGGCCTCGGAGCAGTTGACAAACCCTAGATTTCTACAGAGTGGAATTATCCAAAACCTTCTAGCAGCAGTGTAGGCAGGACAGAAGAAAACTAAGTGCAAATCATCTTCAAGCCTACAATTGAAGCTGGGACAATTTTCCAGAGAGTGCTGTTTCCATTTACTGGTAAAGCCTCTTAGCGGAAGAGTGCCATACCGCCATTGCAAATATAATTTCCTGGCCAGATTCGGGAAAATATCGTCAAGAACTGTCTCAAACTTGTAGCAATCTTTGACTCCAAGAAAAGTGTAGGTTATAGAGTCTGGGCGTGTACCCTGTATGTGGGATGCTAGATTGCAAGCATGGAAAGTTGCCACCAGATGTTTGCGAGACAGTCCCTGACAAGCCACTTCAGGGTCACTCCACAGGGTCGGAAGGCCCAGTCGGGAAAACTCAGTTTTTAAGTATTTGAACCACGGGATATTCTCTATAGTATAGTATTTTATCCTTCTTATCATTTTCCTTTAGTATAGCAGAATCCATCCTCTAAATGTTGCTCGTGGCAGTCTTCCTTCTTCACTCAGCTGTGATTATCAGCCGTCCTATGACACTGCAAGTCCCGCAGGCCTATTGCCATTACTCGGGTCACAAACTAAGACCCTTACCAAGACCCTGCGACCTAATTGGATGGTCAGTGTCACTGAAAAGTGCAATCAAAAGAAAAAAATTCTCAATCGTCTCTAGCCACTCTAGGCCTCAAATTTTATCTCGTCTTATTTGGCACAGTCTGGTCCTGAAAAAGTGTCTCTGGATTGGTTGTGTTCAACCTGAGATGTGGTGGTACAGCTTCCTGTAAAACATCATCATCCTCTTTCTCAGATCGAGTCCAATCTAGGCGTGCATTGCTAAAAGGTACGAATCGGGGGACCCTTTCACCTTCAAAATCGCCAATACCTTCACGGACCCACTGGTCATAAGTCAAAGGCAAGGGTACCTTCTTACAATGCACACCGTGGATCCAATTTTTCTTTCCGACCACCTTCACAGCTGTGCGTATTGTCAACAATACTTGATGAGGCTCTCTCCAGCGAGGTTCCACATTCTTTGATCTCTGGAAATTCTTGATGCAAACCCAATCACCGGGTTGTATGGTATGGCCAGGATCAGTGGAAGCCTGAGGCAAGGCGTCTTGTACCTGTTGATGAAGGACACACAATTTAGTGGTGAGGTCATATAAATAGTCAATTAACAACGGATGCTCTATCTCAGAATACTTCTTTGGCCTAGGGACATCCCCAGACATTTGCTGGGTGTCCAAACACAACCTCGTAGGGACTGAGTCCCATACGGGAATGGACAGTTGTTTGAGTAGACAAAAGGGCCAAAGGTAAAGCATCGGGCCAGGCAAGACCCGTGCTGGCCTGTATCTTCGTGAGCTTGAGCTTAAGAGTACCATTATAGCATTCCACCAAACCTGCTGACTGAGGGTGGTTTGCCGCATGAAATTTCTGTCCGATACCAAGACCTGCACACACTTTCTGCATTATCTGACCCACGAATTCACTTCCGTTGTCACTCCAAACAATTTGAGGTAAACCAAACCTCGGGAAAAACTCCTTCAAAAGGAATTTAGCCATAGACAGAGCAGTATTATCCTTTAGGGGGTAGGCCTCTATCCATCTAGAAAAGGCACACACCACCACAAGGACATACTGCAGATTGTTAAATCGCTTCATGTGAATGTAATCTATTTGCAACACCTCAAAAGGATACGTTGGGGGAGCAAAATTGCCTGCTGGGGTTGGTGTTCCCTTCCCTGGATTGTGCATCAAACAGACAATACAGTGCTTAACCAAATTATCTGCTCATTTAGGGATACCCACATTCTGCCATACAGGGGCCAAAAGTTTACATATCCCTTTAGCGCTGATGTGGGCTGGACCATGTGCATGGTAACTACTGGAAGCACATAGGCGTCTGGTAACAGCCAGCGCTGATGTTCCGACAATTCTGTCCAACACCCTGTTGCGTCCAACATTCCTGTACCCTCTCTCCACTTACTCAGTTCTTTCTCTGTAGCCTCTCCCTGGATCATTTTTACACTTTCTACGGTGTCCTCACACATCCCTCCTTGTCTGACCCATCTAGCAGGACCCGTAACATACATGCGGCTTGTAACGTCCCTGGCTGTCTCTTTCGGTATCTGATCTGCAAAAGCATTTCCTCGACCCACATCATCAGTAATCCTCTTATGCGCACTACATTTAACAATTGCTATCTGAGTAGGCAAGGTAAGTGATTCGAGAAGGTCATTTACCAACTGGCCGTGCTGTATCTTAGTGCCGTGGGAGGTGAAAAACCCTCTTTCCTTCCACAGATGGCCAAAACTGTGGGCCACTCCAAATGCATACTGACTATCAGTGTACACATTCACTCTTTTTCCTTCAGCCAATACACAAGCTCTAGTCAGAGCTATCAATTCAGCTGCCTGGGCTGAATTGTGCCTAATGCGTGCTGTTTCCACAATTGTGTACAAGGTAGTGACTGCATAGGCCGAAGTCGTCTCACCATTTGGGAGCTTGAAACAGGAACCATCCACCCATAGGATCCCATCCGGGTCCAGGAGTGGAGTGTCCTTTAGATCAACTCTACCTTTTGTCTCCTCCTCTGAACGGAGGAAACAATCATGCTGTTCCTGAGTACCTGTTTCTACTGGGATCGGTAACAGCATGGCTGGGTTTAGGGTATTGCATCGTTTGATATATATGTACCCTGACAAGCGGGCACTCGTAAGGTGCTGAGTCTTTGTTCTATTTAGAAGGGTATCTACTGCATGTGGTACCATGACAATAAGAGTATTATCCAATACCAATCCAGCAGACTGGCGAATGGAAACTGCTGCTGCTGCTGTGGCTTTCAGACAACTAGGTAACGCCTTGGCCACTGGGTCTAATGTGGCCGAAAAATAGGCACATGGGCACTGCTTGTCTCCAAATTGTTGCGTTAAAACTGACAATGTGCAACCCTCTCTCTCGTGAACGTAGAGTGTGAAAGACTTACTGTAATCAGGAGTACCTAACACAGGAGCAGAGCATAAAGAAGTACGTAAGTCAGTGAAACTTTTCTGACATTCCATGGTCCAAGAGAGAGGTTGGGGTGTATCTTTAAGAGTGAGTGCCAACAGAGGTTTCGCTAGCAAGGAAAAATTTGGAATCCACTGCCTACAATAAGAGGTAATGCCCAAAAAGGCACGCACCTCCCTTTGTGCACATGGTACAGACATTTGAGCAATTGCTTGGATACGTTCTGGGGTCAATCGCCGTCCCTCCTTCGACAAGAGATGGCCTAAGTAGGTAACCTCTCGGCGACAATATTGCAATTTAGAGGGTGAAACCTTGTGATGAAGGTCAGACAAGTGACGTAACAGTGAAATAGTAACTTGTTTACAAATGTCCTCAGAATCAGCAGCAACCAACAGATCATCTACGTATTGAATAAGGGTGGCACCTGGGGGCAAAGTGAAAGCATCGAGCTGAGTTTTCAAAGCTTGACTATAAATGGAGGGACTCTCACAATAGCCTTGAGGAGTACACTTGAACCGGAAGCTTCGGCCTCCTAAAGAGAAGCTGAAAATATCCCTACTTTCCTCAGCAATGGGAATGCTGAAGAAAGCATTATTGAGGTCAATAACAGAAAACCAAGCAGCCAAAGCAGGTATCATTGTCAATAGGGCTGTGATATCTGGGACGACAGGGAATTGGGGTACAACAATCTTGTTGACCTCCCGGAGGTCAATCACAAAACGATAAACGGGTGGCTGAGAAGAGTTAGTATGTTTACGAACAGGTAAAATAGGACTATTGCATACATTTCCCCTTGTCTCCTCAACCACGTCTTTCTGAACCAAATCATAAATAATAGCCAAGAGAGCTCTTTCACCATCACTGGAAATCTTATACTGGGGAATGGGAGGTAACTTAACATTGGATTTGAGAGTGACGATGTAGGGCGGAATCTGCAGAAGACCTACATCATTGGGGCCTGTAGCCCAGAGGGTGGCAGGAAGAGAGCGCAATTCAAGGGGGAGTTGGTCTTTAGACAAATACGCCAAGGAATTCAATTTTTTACCTAAAGTGAGGTGTACACCAGAGGGGGAACAATGCAATGTTGCGTACAGTCTTTTTAATAAGTCCAAACCTAACAAATTTTCACCACAACAAGCTGTTAAAATAAGTGGAGCCTTCAAATCATAAGGACCTATTGAGATAGGCAGAGGGCAAGAAACTGGGTTATGACCTGGGGCGCCAGAAAATCCTACAGAAACATTTGTTAAGCCAGACAAAGGTGCCCCAGGGAGTTTAGAGTGGATGATAGAACTCTTTGTTGCACCAGTGTCCAATAGAAACGGCTCTAAAACACCTAGTGCAATGACTTCAATTTAAGGCCCATTTTGGTCCACTGGAACTGATATGACTCCCTCACTTTGTCTATGGCTGTCCTAGCTAGTATGAAAACCTTGACTCTCATCCTCGGTATGATAATCATCATTGTAATAATGGGCAGACTGAGCATTCTGCCGATCAAAATAATTCATGGAGTTTTGAGGGGGAAAGGAACGCTGGTCTTGAGATGATGTACCTCGCCCCCTACCCCTGGGTGTGGACTGGTAGCCACCTCGGCCTCGCGGCCCAGGCATACCACCAGCACGCTGCAACAAAACCGGGCAACTATTCTTGAAGTGACCTTCCTCCTTACAATAAGCGCATTGATTTGGACCCAGTGGGGACCGGGGAACAAAGGGCTCAGGTTTTTGTAACAGCTTCTCGAATTGGGGAAGCGACTGGAACTGGCGCTGAGCAGGACGAGGGGGATAAGCCTGTTGCAAAAGAACTTTCGTTTTTAATTCCTTAGATTTTTTATCAAGTTTGTCCTTTTCCTCTTTATCCCTATTTTCATAATACTGAGCAGTAGCCAATATCTGAGCAGAAGAAGAAACGGCCCATGAACTTTCGCAATACTTCAGTTTATTAGAAAGTTCGGGGAGCAAATTAAACACAAATTTATCTACAAACAATCGTTGGCCACCTTCCGTGCCAGTGGCGTCACAAGGGGGGTGCGGGGGGTGCAGACCGCACCGGGTGACACCCCTCACATGGGGTGACACCATCTAGTTTATCGTTTTGTCAGAGTGATATGCAAGTTTGTGTTCATGTATGTTATGTCTCTATTTAATCTGATGGCATGCACAGACCTCCCTCGCCCTAGTAATGCTCGTCTCGCAGCAGCTAAGGCTTGCTGCTAGCTGCACCAGTCTCGAGCCTGCTCCGTGACCTCCAGATCACACATAGGGTGTGCCGGCATCTCTGCTGACTGACTTCAGATAGCTCCATCGATCCTCAACTGTCAATGACGCGCACGGCAGTCAGGTCAAGAGATCATGAACCATTCTCCTCAGTGCCATAAGGTCACTGAGGCAGATTGTTACAGTGTGTGTTAAAACGCACAATACGTGATAGAGGTGTGCAACAACTTTAAGATGGGCTGTGCAGCTAGCAAGATTGTTCATCCTTGCAGCTCAAGTGGAATAGCAGAGCATTTAAAAATGTTTTCAGCTTTATCATTTAATTATTGCAGAACGTGGTCTTCAGAGTAAAAAAAGTGTTTTGTTCTCACTTTTTAGGACACGCCTAGCTCTCCGGTTGCCTTATAACGAGGGAGATCGGCACATCCTCATTTTGATACTTGTGGTTTTGACTTATTTCTATTATAGACCTCTGAGAACAAGAACACAAAGATTTTTAAAAAAAGATGGTTGGGTGCTTCGCTGCTTCTTTTTGTGTCAATAGATCGCGTGGATGACAGTGGAGGGGAGATGGTGCAGACAGAGGGAATGATGGTGCAGGCAGAGGGAGAGATGGTGCACGTGGAGGGGAGATGGTGCAGGCGGAGGGAGAGATGGTGCAGGCAGGGGGTGAGATGGTGCAGGCGGGGGAGATAGTGTGGACAAAGGAAGAGATGGTGCAGGCAGAGGGGAGATGGTGCAGGCAGAGGGTGAGATGGTGCAGGCAGAGGGTGAGATGGTGCAGGCAGAGGGAGAGATGGTGCAGGCAGCGGGAGAGATGGTGCAGGCGGGGGGAGATGGTGCAGACAGAGGGAGAGATGGTGGAGGCAGAGGGAGAGATGGTGCAGGCAGAGGTCGAGATGATGCAGGCAGAGGGAGAGATGGTGCAGGCGGAGGGGAGATGGTACAGGCAGAGGGAGAGATGGTGCAGGCAGAGGGGAGATGGTGCAGGCAAAGGGAGAGATGGTGCAGGCAGAGGGAGAGATGGTGCAGGCGGAGGGGAGATGGTGTGCGCACAGGGAGCGATGGTGCAACCAGAGAGGAGATGGTGCAGGCAGAGGGGAGATGGGGCAGGCAGTGGGTGAGATGGTGTAGGCTGAGGGAAAGATGGTGCAGGCAGGGGGTGAAATGGTGCAGGTGGAGGCGAGATGGTGCGGACAGAGGGAGAGTTGGTGCAGGCAGAGGGGACATGGTACAGGCAGAGGGTGAATTGGTCCATCCGGTAAATTGTGAGGGAGTGACACCATGAGTTACCCGCACCGGGTGACACCAACCCTATTGACGCCACATTTCCGTGCTCATATCCTGACCACTGTGATCAAGAAACGTCTCCTCAAACTGAGTAAAGAAGTCGGAAACACTTTCATCTTTCTGTTGCTTACAGGCAGCTAACTTATCCCAATTAACTCGCAGACCCGGCATCATAGTTTTCATTAAGGCAATGATCCTAGCGGGAAGGCCTGCAATTAAAGCATCAGGTTTAGCACCACCCACTTGGAGTCCATCTGCGGCAAGGATAGCAGCCCAATCACCTCCCAATTCTTGGGCATGGTCCTCTTTCTGAATCTTAGCCCACAATGGTTGTGGGACCACATTTCCCATTAGCATGTCTATTTCGGCCAAATTCATAATGCATGCATCAACAGTCGGGGACAACTCTTTGTAATAACCAGCAGGATTTTTACGGGGGTCTGGTAAAGATTCTTTGAGTGCCAGAACCTCAGATCTTTTCCAAGGAACATGTACCCATACATGTTGAAAGTGAGCGGGTATAGGGGGATTAGCGCCCTGAGCTGCGACTGCATCTCTCCATACCGGGGGAACCTCTCTCATAGGATAGTTTTTTAGTTTCCTTCGGACAGAAGGATCGTGTTCAGGCAAAGACAGGTAAGTGAACATTGTTCTAAAGAGGACAAGTGTCCTTATAGCATCCTCAACCTCAGCGCCCACAATTATCCCTTTGCCAAAGTCAGCCTGTACATCTAGCAGACCCTGGGGGGCTAATCCGAATCCCATATCCTCCCACTCTCGAACAAGAACTACACACATAGTATCAAAAACATGCCTTTGCGTTGGCGCATCCCACTGCTGAAAAGTGTCCATAATGTCTTGTATACTATACTGGGGACCATTCGTGATCCACTTGCGAGCGAGGAGATCTAACTCATCTCGTTCTTCGGGACCTGGAAGCTGACTACGGGTCTGCCTACGAGGAAGAACAGGATTCATGTTTACTGACCCGAAGAAAGGGGACAAAAGGCCAGAAAAGGTGTCAACCATCCGCTTACGAACTGAGGGGGAATTCGTCATAAGGACAGGAGACAAAGTGTTAGGCGGAGCAGAAGAGGGGGTGACAGGTATAGAGGGAGTCGGAGGAAAAGGAAGGGGTGGTGTTGGTGATACCAGAAGGGGCTGTGGCAGGGGAGCAGGGACTGGTTGGGGAACAACAGGGGGCTGAGCGGGAGGCAATAGTAGGGGTGCATTAGCACCCGGTGCATAGGGAGGGGGTAATCTCAAAAGGTGAGAAATTAAAGGATCCTTTTCGGGGTCAGCATCCTTGGCTGCAGGGGAAATTGGCAGCGCCGGATAACACTTATTCACCACCATACAATGTTGTCTATCTGAGACTTCAATCGCATAATCAGTCTCATTGTCTTTAAACTGCTGAGTACATTGCTTTTGGCTCCCTAACGGTAACTACTGGGCGTCTCTGTCCAAATAGACACGAAAGTAGCGGCATCCCTAACAGCCTTCTCCAAATAAATTGTTCTTCTTCTGTTCCTGCTCTCCCATTGCCAACCATACCCTTACGGTGCGGGTGCCTTGCGATAGCCTATGGAGCAAACAGAACGTTACCAATAGGTAAGAATGCATGGAATGTAGTGGTTCAGGTTTTGTGCAATATTATGTACCGATAAACGATAAGTGGTATGATATTTACCGCCACCTAATCTAACCAGTTTGAACTCCGTTTGGAGACCATACACTAACCGATAACAGTGAGTGGGTGCACAGAGTGAATGTATTTGGCGGACGTATTATACATCCTATTTTGGCACCCACAGCACCTCTATCCTGCTCTGCAAGAGAGTACATAAGTTGGATGGGATGCCATCCACCATCTCGTCATTGAGAACTATACAATAACTATGTTTTCATGTCTGTCTATGTATCGTCTGTGTGGTTTTTATCTTCTCCTGATCTTTCTAGGTTGCAAGAAAAGTGGTTAGAACTAGCTGACGCCACCCTGTAGATTACACAAGGGGGACCGCTCTTCCTCTTCTAAAACAGGGGTTCTTTATGAAATACTTGTTTGTTTGAATTTTACTTTTTAACACTAACCCTTTTGGTCCTCATGAAGCGCCAAGGATCTTTATGAGCATCGTACGTCATGAAACATGTCGACCTAATAGTTACTAGGGTACATTATTACCAAATCAGTAACACATAACCTACGCATTTTTAAACCTGACAGGGTAACCAACATATTAAAAAAACGTTATGATATCCCCTAGCCAGTTTTAATAATTCACTCACTCACCTTCCTCTCACGACCCCTCTTCACTGAAACTCTCACACCCTCACTCATCATACAGCGTAATTAAAAGATCTCCGCCAAAGTGACCCTCGGGGGACCCATAGGGCATTGCAGCGCCGGCCCGATGAGGAGAGTGATGAAGCATGACACCCCTTGGGATGTGTGAGGGCAACAAGAGAGAACATCTGTGATTGTCCCTGTCTGTGAGAACAGAACCTAGACTTCCCTGTACCCCTTTCCTTGACTGTGCAGACATTAATTGTGTCCCTATAGGAACAGTTACCCACTTTTTGACTTCATACTAATAAGTGGAGCACGGGTACTGGACCCCAAATAGCTCCTAGTGCCCCCTTCTTCTTTGATTAACACTCTCCTAAATAAGGAGACCACCACCACATAGGCAGCAAAGGAGGAGCAAGGGTGTTTACCATCAGCACATATCCCTCATTGACCTCAGAGAGGATGAAGTCATAAAGGTCTACAGACTCAAGAGAGAATCCATCATAGAATTGTTGGCTAAAATTGGGCCAAGTCTACTGCAAGCAACTGCAACACCTACTAACATCCCACCACACATCAACCTTCTGGCCATGCTCCATATGCTGGAATCAGGATCCTTCAGTCACAACCACCAGATTGGCAGGAATCTCAAAAGGAGCATTTTCTGCCATTCTACTCTCTCTTTTAGATGTCATAATCAAACTAACACCCCAGTACCTTCTCTTCCCCAAAACTCCACAAATATAACTGGCTACCAAGCAAGGATTCTGCACCGTCGCTGGATTTCCTCATGTCCTTGGTGCAATTGACTGAGGACATGTACAATTTGTGTCCCATGCTGCAACACTCCACCTGTAGAGAAACTGCAAGCACACATATTCCATCAATACCCTTGCAATAGTGGATCATCAGAGATGTTTAAAAAAGTGCTGACTAAATACCTGGGGAGGGCACATGAAGCCTTAATCTTTCACCTCAATATCATCAATGAATTGTTTCAGAATGGTGCATATGGGAATGATCAACTCATTGGTAAGGAAACCACAACTATACTTAATACTAACTAAGGAGTTGAATGTACGACATAACAGTAATCTCTGTGCTTGTGAATGGATCTCATGTTGTACGCAGATAGTGGGAATAATGGACGCTAACATGTAGACAATGATGTCCCATTGTGTCCAAAGTAACCTCAAATGTGTTTTCTCTGTGTGCTGCAGTATAAGGTCTTTGTGCGTTGCAGCCAAGGTTATGTGCGACAGGAGGAACCCGACCGTGCATGTGGGTGCAACGACAAATATCAGTGCAGATTGTGTGAGTATTCATGTTAATCACAGCACCAGTCTTGCGCTGCAATTAACATGAATACTTTCTCAGAAGCAAACAATATGCCCCGTACCGGGCCGGCCGTAGCGCTAGTTGCGCCCTGTGTGACAATGTTTGTTGGTGCCCTCCAATGACCACCACCGCCAGTGATTCCCTCACTATTACTCTTTAGCAGTGTCGCTCAAGTCACCATTACCCCCTCTCTGAGATGCACTTAATTTGTTTCATAGCGCCACTCATACCAGTGTAGGGTGTACTTTACATTGCACACGCATTAAACAGAAACAATCAATTATAGGTATATAAATCAGTGTGTGAGAAATCTTACATATAACAGAGGACTGCAAGATGAAGGAGTGACATGTCATTCATACTGGTAGGCAGTATAGTTTAAGAGTGCTTTGTCTGTAGAATAAAACACTTGGAATTTAAAATGTAAAACCATGGTTAGGGTTTCTATTTAATAAGAATCGCTTTTTACCCAAATGAACCCTTTTTGCAACATTAGGTTAATGAATGGCTGGGGAAAAAATCATAACGCTCTAATCTATACTTCGCAGTATGCATGAAGTTCTTTGATGGCAATTAATAGTTTACTGTTCTATATTTTAACTTATAAACTGCAAGTAACAAAATTATCCCTTTGACAAAAGTAGTAAACCGCTAACCAAATTTAATTCTATGCACTTTGTGATCTGCATGGTAGCCGTTCTTTGCATCAGGCATATTAACCCTCTGCGCTACCTTAAAACTTCCACTAGAGCAAATTCCTATCTCTCTCCAGACAGAACATTAATCACCAGAGTTATCTTGACATATTTATTATTGCCTGAAAATTGCTGGAGGCAAGGGACTTTGCAGCTCGTCCTTTTGAAACAATAATATACCTGTGTCCATTCGCTCTCCCCTGCAGCAAGTCACAGGCTTGAAGTAAGTCTGTTGACATCACGGAATGGCACATCAAAGCACGTCATGCTTGTAGTCAGGGCTTTAAGTGGGATGAAAAAACTGGGGGTCTCTCTTAGGGGCGTGGCCAATGTAATTAAGGGAGTGGCTTAAAACACTTAAGTTAAAAATCTGTACTTAGCTTAGTGTGCTGACCCACTGGTATTATGCTGCTCAATCAGTGGGTTTCTTAAAGGAGCCTAGTATCACATGCCGTCACCCAGGGCTTTAAGTGGGATGAAAAAACTGGTGGGGGTCTCTCAAAGAGGTGTGGCCGATGTTATTAAGGGCACGGTTTAAAAGCACAATACGCTTTAAATCTATGCTTAGCATAGTGTAACGCCCGACAGGTATTTTTGCTGCTTTTGTCATTGCATCTAGATATATAATATATCAAGTAAAAGTACACCTACAACAAGCCAGGACTATTGGCTTTGTCAGTGGTTGTTAGTTGGATAAGATAAATAGGGAACAACTATGGCTTCATTGTATATAACATTGAAAATGGTTCAGGTCTGACATGATGAGACTGAAAGAACTATAACAAGTCTTTTTTTAGTTACATGAAAGGCAGTGAAGGGTGGCACTGCTGCAGAGTTTCGATTTGTTTTCATTCTGAGGCTGATGACAAAAACCGGCAGGACCCGGCCCACTTAAAGCTCTCCCGTCACCACAGGTGAAGTGCTTTATATGGGACTCAGGGAGCTATATTAGTTTCAGTGAAACAGAAGTGTAGAGCTCAGAGAGAAGTGGCAGGAGGGAACTAACTGTAAAGGAAGGAAGCAGGCAGTGGCGTGTGTATAAAGCACGACAGTTCTTCACACACCGAATCAAGTGAAATGTGTTCACATACACATATCAATTCCATCCCAGGAGGCTTGATGAAGGAAGGATTACTAAGAACCTATCCTGCAAATCGCAGTTTGAAAATTTTGCCTTCAGTTGATGTTTTATAATGTCAAAGTTCCCCGAAAGTAGTATCACTGATAAGGTATAAAAAACGTCCAATCCAGAGGTTGCTGTAGTTGCGTTGTGTTTTGTCCAGGCGTGTTTCGCTAAGATCTTGTCCCAGGAATTCTTTTCACACACAATTTGCTCCGCTCTATTAACAAAAGAAAGGCAGGAAGTCTAGAACCACAACGTGTGCTTTCACAATTCACCTGAAAGCACACGTCATGATTGTAGACTTGCTGCCTTTCATTTGTTAATAGGGCACAGCGGCGGGGCAGATTTTGTGTCTTTGTGAAAGTAATCATGTTAACACTATCAATGCTACAGCAATTCCTGCTTGGTGCTGAACTTCTTTGAATCCCATTGTTCATGACAAGCTCAGCTCGTCATGAGCACACAAGCAGTGTACTGCATGACGAGCTGAGCTCGTCATGAGCATGCAAGGGGTTAATTGCAATGCATTATCGGCCGCTGTGATTAACATGAATACTTTTACAAAGGCAGTCAATCTCCCCCACGGCCGCACCCTTTTAACAAAAGAAATGCAGCAAGTGCAGGAGGCACTTGATGCTGAACTTATCTGCCGCTGTGCGCACTACAAATGTCACACTGCACGCTCGAGGTGAGAGGGGTGCGCGGGCACACAGGAGTGCAGCTTACAGGGAACAGTGATTGTGTCATTCCTTCACTAATCCTGCAATGGATTCATGCACAGATCACCTGTGAGAAGTATTCTTTGATCTTTATATTTATTTATTTATTATGTATTTTTGTGTTTTATAGAGCATGAACTAGAACCGTAAGGTTTGACAAGTGGTATACAAAAGACTCAGGAGGGTGGGTACATTTGGATAAAAACAGGTAGATACATTTTACAAGAAACAAGCGGTCTCAAATCCAGGGTGGGATGCCCAGAGGTGCCGGGTGGATATCATCCCGATAAATCATGGTGAGGCCGTAATAGGAGGTAGAACAAAGTCGCTAAGGAGATGGTAATGCAAGAGTTAGGAGAGGAATTTGCCCATTATGAAGGTTTTGGCCTCCTTTTTAAAGCGTGGCAGAGACGGAATTCTTCTAATGAGTGCGTTCCATATTCTTGGTGCGGCCCAAGAGAAGGCCAGATTGTATGTTTTTATTTCCAAAAGAGTTCTGGTTAGAGCAAGAGGTCTCAGGCGGACTGGGAGTTTCTGGCTCCTGCGGATACTATGAGTTTCTGGGCAAGAAATGCAGGGGAATTCGTGTATAGAGCCTTTTGAGTGATGAAGGCTAGCTTAAGTTGGATTCTGGCCTCGAGAGGAAGAGTTTAGAGCTTTTAGGTGTGGAGAGATGTGGTTGAATTTCTTTGAACCTGTTAGGAGTCTGGCGGCAGCATTGAGGCCGGCCTTTAATGGGGCCAGGGAGATCTTGGATAGACCTGCGAGGGTGGAGCATCCATATTCCAGTCTGGAGATGACTAGTGCCTGGATTGTGATTTTTTTAGGTCAGGAGTGTCAAGGAAAGGTTTCAGGTTTCTTAGGTAGCTCAGGTGAAATTTAGCAGTTTTGGCCATCGAGTTGATGGGGCCACGCATATTCAAGCTGCCGTCTAGGGTTATTCCGAGGGATTTAGCAGAGTCCTCTATGGTTGGTGGGCTGTTTATTCCTGTGGTCACCTTGATATATCTGAATGTCCGGGTTGGTTTTGGGTGGGGAGATTAGAGGAAATTCAGTTATTTTGCGATAAGTTTGAGCTGGTTAGAGGTGAGCCAATGGACAGTCTGTTTCAAGGCCTCTTTCAGGGAAAGAATGTCATCAGGAGAAGAGATTTTGATGTAGTTCCTGGTGTGTCTTCGGCATACATGTGGCGGTGCGTAGTAATTTTGCGGGCGGTTCAAGGTACAGATTGAATAGGGCAGGGGACAGGGCTGATCCATGGGGGACTCCAACTGTGATCGGAGAGGGAGCGGACAAATTACCGTTGATTAGGAATCTCTGAGAGCGTTTCTGGAGGAAGGACCTAAACCATTCAAGAACGGGGCCATCCAGTCTCATCCTGATTTTGAGGCGTTAAGGAGTTTTTGGTGGTTGACCATATCAAAAGCGGAGGATAGAGCTAGGAGGATTCAGAGACAGGTTTTTGTCTGAACCCGGATTGGAAGTCATCTAGTAGGACAGACAGAGAGTGAACAGAAACTAATTTTCTGCACTGTTTAACAAATCAACACAACAGTCATGTAGTCCACAAGTGAAGTCAATATGAGTAGAAAGGGTACATATTTGCTAAATGTGGTATCTGTACAGTGTTTAATCTAATCTTGGAAATTTCTGAAAGCTGCAGTACAATAATGTGCGTTGAACAAGTCATGTTTTCCTAAGTAATTGTGTCACACGTAGCAATAAACTTATATGTTGACCTTACTATCTGGAGCAAAAATAGAAGTTATTGTAAATTTCATTAATGTCATGCACTGTAAGTGTCACCTCAATTCATTTGTAAATGTCAAGTCCAGGTATATATGTTACACCAACAGTACACAGTACAGATATGTCTGAGCCATTCTTACAGTCTAGGTCCATGCATACACATAGTTATGAACCCGCATTGAAATAATTCATCAGTGTGATAAATGACCAGTTTGGTAGCTCAAGTTGCCTACATTTCCTGCATCCGAGTCCGTCAATGTTAAATTGAGACAATCAATCAATATGCTGTCAAACATGTAATACTCCAGTAAGGAACCTAGAATAAAATGCAACCAGGGTAAGGAATCACAGTGTACTCAGGATTCCAACCTCAACACTCTCTTGCCACATCAATGTTGTCATAATCAAGGCATAGAAGTACTGAATCACCTACAACGCTGAATCACAGACACACATCATAAAGTGCTGTGACTAGGTCTGAGGTAGAAAGTTACTGTATCTACATCAGTATATTCCAAATAAAAATGGCCTACATTGCCCTATGTATGTGCCAATCTAAGTTTACTATAACACCTTGACATAGAAAAAGCATTAGGGGTTGGTTGAAAAAATATATATATAAATATTAATGCCACATGTTGGAAATTCGATACATGTATTATGCAAATAGCCATGCTAATTTTAGTGGACAAATCAAAGGCTCTGGTAATGTCAAGTAGGCAAGCAAGGACATCAGATGTGACAAAAAGACAAATGTATGTGTGAGTGTCAAACATCTTGGCACTGTCACAACCTACCTAGGGCTGAATATGTGGCAGATAATGTTAAGAACATACCACAATACTTCTTATACTAATCTACTGCCTAAACATGTCAGTCGTCCTATAGAAGTGTCCTAAGTGTCAGGACATGTACAATATTTGCAAAGACCCATAGAACTTGAAGAAACATATACAAACCAATGGTCAAAAGTATCTAACACATATTGGTCAGAACTGTAAGAAATGGGCATGAGTTTGCCAGCATACTAACACACATGTACAGTCATGTCTCAGTAGCAATGTGCTAAATCATTTAGGGCCTGATTACGAGCCCAAGGACTGCCAGACTCGCGGCGGTGCGGCGGTGGCGATCTTCTTACAGCCCTATTACAATTAGGGTGGTCGGACCACATTTGCAGTGCCGAAACCGCCAGAGATCAGATATCCCTGATGGTGGCGCAGTGGTCTTGAGGCTGCAATATGCTTGGTGGGACCGCCGTTGTCCTGCCAAGCATATTATGAATTTCCTCTCCCACAGTTTTCATGACAGTTCCTACTCCATGAAAACTGTGCAGAGAGGAAGCAAAGGGGGCCCTACAGGGCCCCCTGTTGCCTCAAGATCATAGGGGGCCTGTTGGGGGTCAAAAGTTTTGTCCCCCTATGTGCATGCACCCCAGTACCTGCACGGCATGGACTGCACCAGTCCATGCAATGCAGGTACTGCCTCTGACGTTCCCCTTGTGGTGCCTATTTCCTAGTCACTGCTGTGAGCACACATGTTTGGTGGTGCAGCGGCAGAGTGGTCCTGCTCCCTCACTGCCAAACTCATTATCAGGCTCTTAGTGTTGTATTTTTGTACTTTCTGGTGACCAAGGATATGGGTTGCAGCCATGGGCCATTACCGTACACCCTCATCCCCAGAGGGAGGTTAAAAACAATATCACACAGCACACACTAAAACAAGGAATGTTGTATAGAGGACTCTTTTTGTCCTAAAGTCCAGGTTCAGATGCCTGCATATGTCAGACAGAAGATAGTTGTACTCACCTCCTATGGTGTGCAAAGTAATTTTTGTCCGTGCTATATTGCCCAACATCTGTGTAAAAACAACTGTCCAGTGGGACTATGAGCCCCTAAATACAGAGCAATTTGACAAGGATGAAGAAAACGAAGGAGAGATCCAGCATGCATTGGCTAGGCTGTGGGGACATGACCAGATTGTGGCCAATTTATTTAGCTAATCTATATCACCTGATGGTAATTCTAACAGACAATATGTCAATTTAGCAACCTATAAATACATTGTATCACTCATTCATTGTATAATGTGTATGTGAAAGTCAATTTTAAAATCAACTCAGTCACATCGTATCAGCTTGATGTAGGCCTCACCATGTAACAATCATGTTGCCTGAGATTTTGATCAACACGGGGCCATAGCATCAAAAAAGAAAACAATAAAAGCAGCAAGCCAATGTGATGCAGTGTACTGCAAGAAAAGGATACATATCTACTCAGTAAGGGTTCATTCCTGTCCTCATGCACTTAAGCACTGCACTGCATCACAGCTAGCAGGGTGTTCCCATGCAACACCCATGAATTTTGACACATTTCCAGATTTACAACTTGGCGCAAATCTGAGAATTACTTTTTTTCTCCTTGTTTTTTCCTCTTTCTGCAGCACACATAGAAAGAGGAAACTGCCTCCATTTATTGTTTTTGTGCAGGAAGGTGTCCCTTCTTGTACAATAACAATCATTCCAACAGCGCAGACAGCCTCGCATCATGGTGTAAGGGTGCCTGCTTTGCTGCAAGGCAGCCATTTGTGCGCCAGCACAGTGAAAATGTACAGGAATGCACCGTATCTAATAGATGCAGTGCTTTCCAGCCCTTTTCTTATGACTCAGGGCAGAGCAGCAAAGTGACTTACTGTGCTGCCCATCGTCAAAATCTTGTAAATGAGGCCCAGAGTGTATATAATTCAAGAGTGAACAATTCACACATGTGCAAATTCTGACCTTGCTAACACGTAATTTATGCTGGCTATAATTTACTCCTGTTTTATTACTTACATTTTGAGATGAAAACATTTCTTTTAATAGAGAGAATCATACACATAACGAATAAGGGAAAATAAGTTAAATTAGAAATGACAATTTAAAATGCAAGTGTAGGTGTCAGAGTCATTAAATATCATGAAACGTGGATATCGAGGACAGCTCTGGATTAGAATGGACTGTCTGGGAAAAATGAGGCCTTGGGTGATTAATGCAAGAACAGAGATCAAAGTGTCTTTGCTAACCCTCCACAGAGTAAAGATAGCATGGGATTGAAAGGAAAGGGCATTGCTGGGGAAAATGAGAACATTCATTAGAAAAGCGAGAGTGGCAGTGAAAACCAGATTCGTCTAAACTCATTCCGACACCAGGAATGTGGGCCCTCAGCACTATCTCTCACAAAGGGAAACTAACCTTTTGCTTGGAGAGGAGAAGAGTGTTTGAAAATACACCATTCATAATATGAATTTTATTCACAACAATAAAATTAAATCAATATGTCAGGAAGAGCACCCATCATCTGACACTGGTGGAAAGTTCTTTTGCATTCCTTATAAGATTCCAAAAATATTCAGATTGAAGCACTGGAAGTACTTCTTGTATATAAAAAAAATAAAAAAATTGACAAAACATACTACATGATGGGATAGGATGGATTTTTGTTTTGGCACCACTGGCACATGTCTAGTACTCGTGAAATATCTGATGCTGTTGTCACTCTTTATAATCTCATGAGTGTGGCTCGAGCCCATGAGGGCAAATAATTAGTGTTATTGACAGACAGCATGGCAAGGATTAGTCACTAGCGGCCCGTGGAGGGAGTTTTGGGGGGCGGTGAGGCGGGGTGGGGGTAGTAAACGCCTGAATATGGATGAACGGATGTAAGTAAACAATTAAATAATTAAAACGAATTTTGTTGCGCTAGCTGCATTGCAAAACATGATGCAGCGCGCAACAAAATTCGTTTTATTCATTTATTTGTTTACTTACCTCCGTTCATCCATATTTGGTGTTTACTGCCCCCCACCCTGCCCCTCCCCGTCCTGCCTCACTGCCCCATGGAACTCCCTCCACGGACCGGTACTGGTATTAGTAAATAAATGTCTTTTATGGGGTATTGTTAGAAATGGGATTCCTGGTTGGCTAGGGCAAATGCCTAAGCCAGGCAGAAACCACCACTCTAGTCAGGGCAAGGGAGTTACACACTGAAGATAACCCCTGCTCACCCCCTTGGTAGCTTGGCACGAGCAGTCAGGCTTATCCCAGAGGCAATGTGTAAAGCGTTTGCGCAACACACACTCACAGCAGCAACACACTAGGCACACCACAAAAGAAACTCCACACAAGGTTATATAAAAATAGCCTTTGTGTTACTCATAAAACACATTAGATCTCAATCACAAATGTACACTGTTTCACCTGGCACTAAGCTATACTTCGTAGGGGATTATATACAGGACAGAGCCAATTGGGCCACTGTCAGAACCATCCAAACAGGTAAGTAGTAAACAACCAGCAGCTACTGGTACAGACACTTTGCATAAATCACATTAGGAATAAATCGCAGTATGCATACATCATATTAGCAATGCACCTCAGTAACACTCCCCAGGTGCATACATCACCTTAGGGCCTTGAGCCCTACAAGCATACCAGGTACTCACAAGCCAACTGGCCTTCCTCGAGGTGGGGGGGGGGCATCTGGGACTTCCCCTCAATGCCCTATGTCCATCAAAAGTCAGGGCTCTAGGATGCCACTGCTGCAGTGTACTGGCCCAAAAGGCCAGTATATAAAATAGGGGGTGCGAGGGTGTAACTCACCCATGTCTCTCCTGAGACACAAAATGCCCCCAACGTTTCAGCTGCTGTGAACTGGCGGTACAGCTTAGTGCAAAACACCAGGCACCAACAGTGCCTTGGGACCCCCTTTACACGTTGTGGCTACCCGCCATCTGGCAGTGTAGCGTTCTACCCAAGACTGGCACAATGTGTGCTTTACAGGCCCCACTCACCAGGCCTTCCTGCATCGCGGGAGGCCTTAAACAGACTCTCCCGAACTCCGGGTGAGTCGGGCTTCCCCTGGTTGATGTGGACCCCCGTGGGGTCGAACAACATGGCTGCAGCCAATTTCCCGGCTCACCTCTTCCCGCTAGGTGCTCTCTCTCTCTCTCAGAGGGCATTGCTCCTTTTCACGGGACTTCTCTGCTGTGCCCAGCGATCTCTGGGGACCCGCCTCTCCCTCTACCAGGCGGGGGAGGCGGGAATGCAGAAAGTGGAGCCTGCAAGACGCAGACGCCTTTCGCTGCCACACTGACTCAGCAACATGCGGGGCTCCCCTCGGACTCCCAAAGCCCCGTCTTGGACCAGGCGGCTTCTGCCTGTCTTCTGCTTCCGGCTGCACTTCCTCACTGCTCTCGTCGTTGTAGGCCCTGCCCACAACCAGGTGGGCACTTGCCTGACTTCCTTGCTTCACCAAGCAAAGTCACCACAACTTCTCTGCCCTCTCAGCAGCCATGGACGTCCACAAAGGTGGGGTGGGCTCCCACTCCACAGTCAGGATTGGGGCGGCCACTGCCTGACTTCCAGCAGGCTGTCCCATCTCCAGGCAGCACTGGGGAATCCCCAAACAGGGTTTCCTTGGCATTTTGCTTTGGAGCACAGAAACCCCTGTGGCTCTCCTCGGGGCAGTGTGGACCCCCCTCTGGCACTCTGGTCACCTTGGGGAGGGGAGCGAGGTCCATGCTGCAGGGCACAAGCGCTCCACCCATTTTCCTGCCCCAGGCAAATAACCCTGAGGCGCTCACAAGGTGATGAGTCCCAAATTCAGGAGGCAGAGTTGGGCCAGCCTGTAGGAACCCTCAGGAAGTTCGGGCCTGCTCTGGCGTCGGGCTGCCCTCCTCCCTGCGACTGGGCTCCTTGCGTATTCAGGACCCCATCCCCAACCGTGTGTTTCCTCCGTGCTGGTGTCTGAGGGGATCAGGACTCAGAGGTGATCTCAGAGGGCTGCCGTCTGGCTTTTGTTGCCGTCCTGACTGAGGCAGCACGCTTGGGTGCTGCTCAGGCACGGAGCCTGCGAGGACAGCTGGGGGGGCTCCCCGAACTGCCCTCCACCAAGAATCCCTGTTGAGGTGCCCAGTGGGATGGGCACCTCCATCAGACCCACCAGACTTAGAGGAAACCACTCCTCAAGCAGCATGGGCTCTTCCTGTTCAGTGTGAGAGCCAATACTATAATATTCACTGCACTCTAGAATCTTGCCCAATATTGCTTTGCGGGCCTTTGGTTGGCATTGTATTTTTACCCATCATACTGCATGATATGCTCTTTGTGTTCAAGGCATCTGCTTGGTTCTCTCCCTAGGTTAGGGGGGACCCCAAAATCATCACCTCTCTCAACTGCCTGAAATGTTTGAAAGTTCACTTTTGTGAATTGGTTATTTGATTTTTAGCATGTAAAGATAAAGTTGTTTTACCAAAGAGATGTGGGTGAAGGAGCTAATTTCGCTACACAGTAGAGTAGAAGTGTTAGCCTGAACTGTGGCGAACATGGAATTGGTTCAACTTTTCTAGCGGAGCAGAGTTCACCGCCCACTACTAATCAGAATTAGTTGTTGCCGTTTTGGATTTTCTTCAACTTTGCATCCTATCCATCAATTTTTGTGCTCACAATTTACATGTTCTAGCATGATAAGCATCTCTAAAGTAGAAGGGGATACTGCTCCATTCATCATCCATGGTCAAGCCGCATAAACTGAAATATACAACTAAGCCAACTTTCTCTACTGTCAAACCTGCAAATGGGAGATCTCTTCATCAAAACTCAAAACCAAGGCTCTCTTTCCACTATTATGAAAGGTTATAGTGAGTATAAAGGGGCTTCTTCTACATCTTCAACCTCTGTGAGAGGAGCCACTTCAAAGAAGCTATCTGGGTTAGTCAAGCAGCCTAAAAAAGACATTGAATTTATGGAGGTAATCAGAGGTTTAAAACCATTTGTATTGAAAACAAGTAATTCAAATCAGCTTATAGAAATAAAATGGTCTTCTCATGATCAGCGTATTCCTGCCATTTAACAACAAGTTAGTGATGTTGAAGAGTCTATGCCAAATGTTTCTCTCCTATTAAAATAAATTAAGCAACTTAGGAAAGCCATAGAGGATTTGAAAAATAGAAATCACAGGAACAATCCGGGGCTTTATGGCATACAAGAAAACTCTGAAGGAAATAATATGATTGCCTTCCTGCAAAATGCCATTCTTTCAATAGTCCACCTATAAACTAAAAGTCCTATCAGCATTCAAAGGGGCTCATTGTTATGGCCCAAAGTCTTCACGCTCTTCAAATTCCAAGCTCAGAGGAATTATCATTATCTTTTTACAGTTTACTGAATTGATGCAAAAATCAGTGGCTATACAACTTGCCACCTTACATTTGTCTGGATACTGAGTCCACTTTATGCAAGATGTTTCTAATGCCACTGCCACCAAGAGAAAATTATTCCTTGAGATGCAAACTCTCTTGAAGTCCTTAAACATAAGATATATAATTGTTACATCCATGCTTTTTTAAAATGACATACAAAGATTACATACAAAGATGAAATATGTCAGACTTGAGGTTATCCCAGCAGTCCTTGTGTTCTCTGCCTGTCAGGAATGATGTAAGGAGAGCTAGCGCGCTGTCCCGAACCTCACTTGCCTTCAGCCATTGCGTAAGAACTAAGTGATGCAACGTATCGAATGCTGCAGATAGGTTAAGTCGGATCAGGACAGCCCTACCGCCACAATCAACTTGCAAACGAAGTTCATAAATCTAGTTGGCAGTTACATTATTCTCTACTTTCAGATACAGACTTTCTCACTGCATATGAGTGCTTTGTCTCACATTTTTTTAAACAGAATGACAGAGAATAAACTTCTTTCAATTTTGTATGAGATGATTTTAAGGTGGCATCAAGGAGATTTATAATTAGTTATGTTTCATCTAAGAAAAACAAGGAAAAAGAGTTCACAGCCCGATCAGCCAATATCAAACATTTAGAACATGTTTATTATACTTGCAAATGCAGCAAGACAGATCTAGAAATGCTAATGCAGCTAATGTACAGTTCAATAAACTGTCTACCAAAAATTCATGCAGCACGCTTCTCAGGGTTAATGTTCATTATTAGGGTGGTGAAAACAAAGCAAAGGCTTGCTTGCTAATTAGCTGAAAGTTGAGAAGAAAAATATACTAGTAAGACAATTACAAATTCTTTGAGTGCCCAATGGTTCCTTGACACACATATAGCCGTGTGCTATGCAAATTATTACCAGGCACTCTAAACCCCTGAAAATAGTCCTTCTGAAGATCTTATAAATTCCTATTTTGCGAATCTTAAACCTCGTAGCTTCACAAATACTTTCACTTTCTTCCTTGAATCTGCAGTCACAATAGATGAACTTCGAGCAGCAATTAAGTGCTTACCTAAACATAAAGCACGTGGCCGTGAAGGCTTTATTGTTGAATTCTATCTTCAATTTTCTCACATCTTACTTTCCCAACTTTGAAACTTCTGAACTACTTTCTAACTATAAATTCACTATTGGTTCTTTTACGGAAGTCATGATATGTTTTATTCCAAAAAAAGATCGTAACTTGACTTTGTGTAAACATTATCTCCTAATTCCTTTGATAAATACAGATTGCAAAATGTTTGCTAAAGCCCTTGCTCTTCGCCTAATTGATCTTCACCATGATCTGGGTTCTGGGTTTGTTAAGAACATAAATATTGCAGATAATTCACTTTAAAAAAATATTATTAGCTAACAAACTTACTTTTTCTCTAAGGCACTTACTCTGTATGCAGAGAAAGCATTTGACAAAATCAATTAGAAATTTCTTATGAATGCCTTAGAATGGCACTCTTTCAGGCTCTGATTTCTTCAACGTATTTCCCTATTATATCGGTGACTTCATTCTACCGTACTGGTAAACAGCATACAATCACCTTTTTTCACCTTAAGAGAGGTACTAGACAAGGATACCCCTATCTCTGGTAAATTTATAATAGCATTAGAGCCCTTCCTACATCAACTTAACCATTCTCAAACTTCAAGTGAAAGACACACATATCAAGTATACTGCTTATGCCGATGACATTCTTCTTTTAATTTCCCAGCCTGATACCACTCTACCGTCTTTCTTTGAAGAGTTGAGATCGTACTCTGTGGTATTGAGATAAAAGCAAAAGTCTGAAATCCTACCTCTTAATAAATACTGTACAAGGATCCTTTTGCTCAAGCAGGTCTATCCTGGAATTCCATTAAGATTAAGTGTTTGGGGATTCTCTATACCAATAATCTCAAGCATACGATAAAAATTAAACTGGATAGTATAATTAATAGAATCACACACCTTAACATGGTTGATCACCTCTCTTCTTATCTTGGTAGAGTTGTCTGGGTACAATTAAAATGATGATTCCCTCGTATAAATATTTCTCTTCAGATGTTGCCAATTACGATTCCTAAGTCATACTTCAATACCCTGAATAACATTTTATCTAATTTTTTCTTGAATGGGAAAAGGCCTCACATATCATTGAACAGACTGAAGTTCCCTAAATCAGAGGGTGGAGTTAGTTTTCTGACTTCTATACTTATCATAAGGTTTTCGGCATTAGGCCAATTCAATCCTTTTTTTATTTCTACTACTACAGAACTTAAATTATGGCTTGCATTAGAATTATCCATGATGTTTCATTTCTCCCACAAACAGGGTATTTGTATGTGCCATCTCCCCAAATGTTGGTTATCATCACTAATTTTGTATTCCTGTTCCCTGATCTAACCGCTTCTTATTTCTTTTTAAAATTTTGTATTTTTTGTTTTCTTTATTTATTACATTAACAAGTTACATCTGAGTGCAGAGGAGCCTGTGCTGCACAACTACAGGATAACACATAGGATACAGTCATTTTTTCACCGCCCCTCCCCATCCCAACCTATTAACAGACGGCAGACCGTGCATAGCAGTATAGCATATTTCCAACACAATTTAAGTTATTTAGATTACACCATACAACACAAGTTGTCCACAAGCGATTATGACATGTCCGTATGTTCCAACAGGTACGCAGTCACTGGTGACCAATAGTCCTTCGGCCTGGAAGGTATTGGCAACTCCTCAGTGTCCTCCTTTGTTTTTTACAATACACAGGGTCCCTGATCCATTTCAGCAAGGTGGGGACCGTTCTACCTCCCCAATGCATTGTGACTGCCCGTTTAGCAAACAAAGTAAAAATAGCAACAATACGTCTATTACAAGGCTTAACCTTCTTCAGCAGCCCCAGCAGACATAGCTCTGGTGTACATTCAATCATGTCTAGTTTCATATCAGTTAGACCCTTCACAACACGCTACCAAAAGTTGTGTATAGCGGCACATCCCCACACCAGGTGCATAAAATTAGCCCCATCATGCTACATCTAACACATCTCGCATCTTCCCGTAATTCAAATGTCATCAGTTGTGCAGGGGGTATAATACAGCTGATGCATGTTTTTAAGGTGTATAATGCGGAGATTGCAATTGGCAGTTAGGCGCCCGGTCAGCATACAACATGACTCCCAGTCTTCCCGGGGCATAGGGACAACCTGCTTGTTATTCCATTTGTCGAGAGAGGAGGAGCCCGACCAATCATTTTCCCTTTGGGAAGCATTGTATAATGTAGTGATCAGCCCGTTGATCTCCCCCCATTACCACCACTTGTAGCGCTTTCAGCAATCTGGGCTCTAGAGGGAATTCAGGGAATAAGGTGCACACAGCCAAGCCCAATTTAGTGTATGTAAAACCGTGCATTGCCTTATATGTTTGCCTGACCAAAAAATCATCCAATGATAGGAATGACCCATTTAAATATGTCCCCAAGCTCAGTAACTCCTGCATTTTGCAAGACACTCAAGGCCCACATTCCTGCACCACAAAGATGCCCAGGTGAGCGGCGATCAGCATGTCTGGCTCATTCATATAGTCCCTCCCCGCCTGAGCAGACAGCGCCCACCACACCCGGACACTGCTCCTGACCGGATTAATCTCCTTCCTGGGGCCCCCTTCTCTGCCATGCAGGATCATAGCGGCTAACGGGGATGGAAAGGCAGTATCTGCCTCTAGAGATAAGTGTGGTAGATTGCACTGTGGGAAATGCCAATACTGTACAAATTGCCCCTGCGTGCACAGGTACCCCCCCTATTTAAAAGGCAGCACCATCGTGCTCCAGCTACATCATAGCTGCTTACCAGCCCACACCAGAGCCAGCAGACAGGACTGCAATGTTCTAAAAAGTGCAATGTTCAGCGTTATTGGAATATTTACAAACAAGTAGAGAGGTTTGTGAAGGATAGTCATCTTCACTACTGCAATTCTATTTGCCAAAGACAATGGTAGGCGCATCCATTGGGTGACTTGTGTAGTGATTTTGATTATAACGCAACCATAATTCATACTGAACACCGTATCTGGGTCCCTGTGCACCTAGACACCCAAGTATTTAACTGGGTCCGTTGACGAGGAAAGCGGATAATCCAAGACAATTTCTTGAGAGCAGTCCGTTAATGTGAAGACCGTGGACTTTGCCCAATTTATTCCCAACTCAGAGTGTCTCTCAAATAGAACGTATTCACGTAAGATGGATGCCATATGCGTGGCTGGCTCGCGGACATATAGCAACATATCGTCCACATAAAATGATATAGCAAGCAGGCGCAGCCGGAAGCCCAAGGCGGCATCGGCATGATCTGTCGAATCTTACACGCCAACGGCTCAAGCACCAGAGAAAAGAGCTTTGGGGAGAGGGGGCAGCTCTGCCTTGTACCCCTGTATATTAGGAATGGACAGGATACCCACCCATTAATGCGCAACCTGGCAACTGGGCCTGTGTACAGGAGGCGTACCCACTTCAAGAAAAACAGCGCATTCCCATTCTTTGTAAGAAGACTACGAACATGTACCCCCATTGTAGTGATACAAAAGCTTTCGCCGCATCCAGGAACACCGCAACAGCAGGGAGCTTGGGTCCAAGTGGTACAGAACAGAAAAAAAGTTTTTAGATTATGTACAGTTGAACGCTTGGGCACAAATCCCGATTGGTCCAGGAGGATAAATTTGGGACCAGGGGTTGGAATCTGTTGGCGATAATTTTTGCCAATATATTGGTGTCAATATTTATTAGGGACAGTGGCCTATACAACTCACACCTACTTTTCCCGGCTTCAACAGTGGGACAATAAGAGCTTCCCTCAGGGTATAGAGCAGAGCCCCAGTCTCGTAAGCCTCAGAGAAGACTTCCAGCAGCCGTAGGGACAGAGCCTCAATATATGTTTATTAAAACTCACTGGGCAGCCCATCCACACCGGACGCTTTGCTGGATGGCAGGGCCATTATACCTTCTCTGACATCCTCTACAGTAAAGGGCTGAGTCAAGTATTCGAGCTAACCATATTACTACAGAGGGAGGGAAGGATGAGATACGCCTCCAGACATCATTGTAAAATGCAAGATTGTCTATGTTAGGTCCGTGGGTATTTACAAATAGAACAGTCGTGCCACCCAGTTCACCCTTACCTGCTCGTCTGCTTCATTCTTAAGCAGAGTGAACAGGGTACCTCTCTTGACCAGGACTAGCACTCATCTAGAATAGGAGGAATATGATGCTGCCACATGAACCACAGCCCAGCGAGCCCCCACATTTTGCTCAGTGTGTTTAGTAAGATGCGGCCCCTGTAAGAACGCAACCTGGACATCCTGCCTATCAAGAAACCCTAAAACATTAAGGATCATTTTGGGGTTGTTAAGCCAGCGTACATTGCATATTATTAATGTAACAGTCAGCATCACGCGAATCGGGTACTGGGATTTTCTACTCGCAGACTCGTTGTGTCCCTTTATGCGGATTACATTACCCTGTACGTGAAACATCCCGAACACAATCATTCACCACTCACTTGTGAAATTATACAATTTGGAGGCATGTCTGGAATTCCAAAAATACCGTGGCTAAATCCATGCTGCTTCCCCTAACGGAGGCCACAGCTCAATTTCCCATAGCGTATCTGTCCAATGGGCCAATGGCCCTGTCAATTACTTGGGAATCTTTGTGTGTAGAAACACAGAGGACATTTGGAGGGCCAATTTCGGTAACACAATGACTTGGTTTGAGGACCGAATCCCCATGTGGACTAAACTCCGCTGTCGATGGCAGGGTGAATCGCCATTGCAAAGATGGTGGTCCTACCCAAATTTCTTTATCTGTTTGTGAATATCCCCATACGAACTACGCAGACATTTTGTTTTACGACTCCAATCTAATCTTATCACACTGGTCTGGAAAGGGAAGCAACCCAACGTAAAATATGAAGTCCTAATGCTGCCACAATCACAAAGCGGGATGGGTGCACCAGACTTACAGCTATACGCGCTGTGCGCCCAGGCACACTTCCTACACTACTGGACACATCCTACACCTTTCCAGCCACATGTTGCAGTGGAAATAGATAAAGTCCCTCCATGGCCATTATTAACAGCATTATTTCTTCCATACAAATGTCCCCGCCCGGAGATAAATACCCCACAGTGCTTGAGATGGGCATTGTCTAGGATAGCGCGTCGCGCAGGTCACATGCATCTTTATGCCCCGTCTGTCCCAGTAGTGAAACCTGCCATGTTGCTGCCTTTGCAAGACGGCAGCGCCTGCGCTTGCGCCAACAAGCTTGGCATCAACACTTTTGCAGACCTATACCTGAATGACTGTTTTTTCGACCCCCGGCACGGGAATCTGCAACAAGCATATTCTTGGACATTTTCCTGTACTGTCAACTGTGTGTGACTTGCCGGACAGTGTATGACAAGTTTCTTGCCCCCGCAAACCGTCACAGCATTAGAATACACATATACGACTAGCTCTGCCCGCAAGCTCATCATGTCTCTGTACAACCATATGCAAAGTACTGTGCCCGCGACAGACACACCTGCCCGGGAAGCATGGGGAAGTGAGCTCCCCACTCCCTTTATAGACAAGCAGTGGACATTCTGTTGTGGTCAACTTAAGTTTCTATCCACCATCTACAGATTATGCCTCATTCACTTTAAATTTCTGTATATCGGACTCCTGTCCAAACACATCGGATGGGGCTATCTCCAGACTCTCATTGCACACACTATCACTCGCCCGTGGAGGACTTCCTCCACCTTGCTTGGCAGTGCCCACTGTCACTGCATACTTGGGGGAAGTCTTCAACATCATCGGGAAAGTCATAGATACTCCACTACCCCCTCCCTGCTGCTGGGATTGCTGGTTTACGGGGTGGATGTGGCTTGCAGCACCCGCAAACTTACTGCTCTAATGTTGCTTTTTGCAAAACTCAGAGTTGCAATGAACTGGGGGTGTTCACAGGCACCGCGAGCCCGAGATTGGGTCAGGAACATTACATACTGTCACAAACAATCAGCCAACTCCTGGAAGCTGATGCCACTGAAATCTCTCCCTCGTGATATTTGGGAGCCCTTCACTACCTACCTCCAGTTATCAGAGCCTCCTCTTCGGATCTAGATGGACAGACTGTGGAGTCTTCATCTTAAAGACATATGTTCCACCATGTTTATTATGTAATATGTTGGTGACCTCAGCCATCCTCTCTGATATCCCTTATTATTGAAGTGTACCGTGTTCCTGGTGGGTGCCGGGGGGCACTGGGTGGAGCCGCAGTGGAGGGAGGTGTGAGACCCTCCTGAGATCTCATAAAAGTTTTTTCCCGTTTTGTCCTCAAACTGTAACTGTATTCATGATGTATGTGCTTTGTCACTCAAGTCACCTTTAAGCATTATGTTTGTACCATTGCCAACACTTTAAATAAATTAATGGGAAAAAAAAGATAGAGCGGTACAACCCGAACAAGCATTTAAACATCATCATTTGTAAGATCCCACATTGAGAACTTCCACGATAGGACCACTGTGTTAGCTTATAAACTGCATTTATATTGCACAGCGTCTGCCAAAACAACCTTTCCCCCGAACCCCCCACCAACTTCAGCACCCCAACTTGCTAAAGACATCCCAATGAGAAACGAACTGACCCCCCCATATTAACATAACCCAGAAAAATAGAAGGGGTACACCCATTAGCTATTGCTAGAGTGCAGACAGCCTCCAAATAAGCAGGGAGGTGGCCGAACTTGTCATAGTGACAACATGACAGCCAAGCCAGTGTTCAGTGCCAATGAGAACACAATCATCTAGAGCATCTGCGATACTCACAAAGTCGATATAGCATAGGACCAAGACTAATTGGTCCTATGAGTTGGGATTGTAACTTGCCAGTTTTGCCCATTGTGAACAGCTCTCCTGTACAACTGCACCCACAGTGGTCTGGCCAGTGACGAAACGCGACCAGGGGAGCCACCTACCCATGCTCCACAGAGCAGTCAGAACATCAGACCCGGAACACCTCTGGCAGTGCAAACAGAGGGCCACAGAAGACAGCAGTGCCAGCTGCGCCTAGGCGCAAGGCGGCAGGATGAAATGATGAGGGAGGCGCGCCAACCAAGACCACAGCGTTCAGGTGAGTACAGTCCGGCACTTCATGCCCCATATACCAGCCTCCACAGCCAATTCCGTACTCACTATGGAGCCAGCACAGCAGGACCCCAGCAGATTCGGCAGCAGCAGTGCATCATCTCGTGGTTCCAGCACAGCGGGCCAGCTGCGCCGCAGCAAGCCCAGCATCACTCCAGCCTGGCAGCAGTAGCACAGCTCGAAGACCTCTCAACAGCGATCGGGTCCCTGCAGCCGAACAAACACCTGCAGCACGATCGAATTCCCTGAGTCCAAGCACACCGGGCCCGGCAGCAATACCGAGACCCAAGTGGCCACGCTAACCACCACAGGAGCGGCAAACAGGAGCACACGTGGCCCTCAGCAACAGACGGAGGCCGCCATGTTATGTCCGTGTCTACGCCGCACAAAGTCAATATCTCCTCATCGCTGCTTATGCCAGACACCAGACTGTGTCTGTAGATTCCCAGGCACTCAGGACACGAGTCGGGGTACCACGCGGGTGGACGGCATCCCCCCACTTATTTTCGAGGGTTTTTCAGGGTGGACGCCGTCCACCCTGCTCAATCAAAACCGCGTCCACCATTACTGATGAATTATGTTTGCCTCTAGGCTGCGCGTGTGTGCCCGAATGCAGACTTGCTTCCTACAGCGCCCAGACGCTCTGTGGGAGTGCGCTCTCCCCTCGAGAAGCAGAATACATAACAAAAGGGTATCGTCAAAACGTCCCTTTTCAAAGCGGGAGGCGCACCAGGAAGCCCAGTACAGCAATTAAATTACAAAGGGGCTGCTTACAGTTTTCCAAGAGGCCCTTAGCAGGCAGTGTGAAACTAATCCTATGTGAATGTGTTTCACACTGCAATGAGAGGGTGTGGACGTGTCATTACGCCCAGTGTTGCTGAAATTGGAACTGGGGGAGGATTGCGAGGCCGGCACTAGGGTAAGTATATTAAAGTTTAAAAAGCACCTTCTGCCTCGTTCCTAGCCACAATAAAAATGTTACATAGCTTCGGTGATTAATGTTCTACTTGGAGTGAGATCGGAGTTTTGTGTAGTGAAAGTTTTGACTCATTGTTAATATGGGTTAATATGCCTGATGCAAAGGACGTGTACCATACATCACAGACCTGTATTTATGAAGGTAGCTCAGTGGGTTACTGCTTTTGTTAGAGGTATTCTTTAGTTACTTGCAGTTTCTAAGTTAAAATCCTAAAATGGAACAGCGAGCTATCAACTGTAATCAAAGCGCTGCATGCAAACTGCAAGTTATATATTAGAGTGTTATACTTTTTTCCCCAGTCTTCCATTTTTTTATTGTTGCAAAAAAGATTTGTTTGGGTAGAAAACAATTGTTATTATTACAGAGAACTCTCAAGTATGGTGTTACATTTTGAATCCTGTTAAAGGGTGGTTGTAAGGGAATCTGTGCCGGTAGTGGTCATTGGGGGGCGCTAACTGGGCACCACCAGTGCTAAAGCCGGCCCTGGAAACAGGTTCCAGTATTGATACTCAAATGAAGAGCTCCAATACTTTCCAGTCGATGTTGATCAAAAAACTGTAAAAACTACATTAAACATTCATCTTAAAGTATAGGAAAAAAGTTTTAAACCAATCCTCCTTTTTATTTATCATCACAAAGAATACACCTTCAAATACATGACTTCAGGCTTTGCACTGTACAACCCCCCTGACTTGCCTTTTAGTTCACTAATAGCACTGTCTTTTGGGGGGAGGTGGTGGGGGAGCTGGAACGATTCTCAGGTCTTGTTTGATAAATACTTTGCACATAATCTGAAGTACTAACATGAGGTGCTTTCGATAGTTTACTATAGTCTAACATAATCTGTGCTGCATGATTGACACACCACATTTTTTCAAGGCTTGGCTTGTGTATGGGTTCTTAAGAGCCAGAGCAGACCCTTGGCTCCGCTGTCCCTGGTAATTTGGTGTCTCGCCCACCTTTGCCTTTTGCCATAGTCCGGGTCACTGGAATTATGCGTCAGGAGAAGACCAAATTATGCAGCAGGGTGGAATTATGAGGCAAGCAAAGGCAAGTTATGTAGTATAATGCTGCATATTTTATGATAGAGTTACTTCATTATTTAGAAATTTTGCACATGCTGCATGGCTACCCGGAGGCATCCCAGCGCTGCACGGGGCTAAGGGGAGGGGGTCTGAGCTTTTATATTAACAGCCAGGTCTTCAACTGTTTTCGGAAGTTCAAATGGTTTGGTTCGCTCCGTAGATGCAGTGGGAGGGCATTCCATAGTCTGGAGGCATTGAGTGAGAAGAGGCTACCGCCACTTCTGGCCTTCTTGATCCTGGGAATCACCGCAACTGGGCAAATGTTTCATCTCATTAGTACCATTTACCACCTAAATACATCCATGTTTAAGCTACTTTAAGTGCATAGTTTATTCCGTCTGATAATATGGCAATGTGGGCTGCATTTGGATAATTAGCAAAATGGCATCTTGGCAATATCTGTAACTGAGGGATAAACATGCTGCCCAAAAATGCAGGTCATATAATAGAACGTAGAATATTCTGTAACCTTTACTACCGCTCCCTATGGAGGACAACCCACCCAACGTATAACTCTTTACTGTGTCGATGGGGAACTCTTTAACACAAGTGTATCCATTGGTGAAGTAGATGTGCTTTTGGCAAGACTGAATGCTGAGTGGGCTGTCATATTGTTACAGCCCACTTCGCAAACTTCTTTGTTTTTCAGAAACAAGCCCACAATTCAAGGGTTTGTTTCTGAAAAATAAAAATGTCTCCTACCCACAGGGAGATTTTTCCCTACAAGTGGTGGGCAGTGTTCATTTTTCCTGCCAGGCATGGCAGACACTGAGAGTGGTCTGCCTCAGCAAATCCGCCCCAAGTAGGCAGACCTTCAGAGGTACTGACTGGAGCGTCATTTCAGTGGAATGACCTCTGCCTATACCTGTACCCCAGTGGACAATGGTCACACTTGCAGAACCCAGAGGCTCTTCCTTCCAGTTACCCGTACCACCCTTTCTTCGGGACGTGGAATAACCAGACTTAACACGTGCTATTATAGGACACTCAGGATGTCGTGATGTCACTTCCTGTCGTGATGTCACTTCCTGTCGTGATGTCACTTCCTGTGACCACGCCTACCTTGGAGAGTCCCCCCACTTCTTTTTTTAGGACTTGTGCCCTGCAGGCACTTAACAAATGTAGTGCTGCATTGGCTACAGCTGTCTGCCATGTTTTTGGGCAGGATTCTGGGCAGACAAATGGTTTGGCCAGCAGAGCTGCACTAGGGCACAGCCATCCTGCCGTGTGTCACCTAGCACCTATTTATTTCTAATACTTTTATGTATCATTAATTTCTTCAGAGCCCCATATGGTGCAATAAAATGCTTATCCTTATAGGAAAACCTCTTCAATGGAAGAGTTGGATTGATAAGGGTCTACTTATTGTTTCCCAACTTATCTCAGATAATTTGGTTATTTCGTTTTCAGTACTTTCTCAATCATTTAAGTTACCATCTTCATTCCTTAACCAATTCACATTTTACAAGATCTTCTACTAGAGGCCCTCCATGTATTCTCCCAACGCTTACCTAGGACTGATGCCATGCAAACACCTAAATATTCACCACATAAGACTCCGACTGCTTCCTCTATTTACAAAAAAACATATTACGTCCATAAAAGATAGACCCAAACCTAAGGAAGAAACATTTTGGGAAACTGACTTACAATATGGTTGGCCTATTTCTCTGTGGGATATTATTTGGACCAAAATACACTCCAAAGGCCATCCAGCTAATTTAACACAAAGACTATATTATTTATATAATAGACTATTCTATACACTCACTCAAATGGTTAAACTTAAACTTCTTAAGCACGATACATGTTGGAGATGCAACTCTCATCCTGGCTCTTATGTTCATATATTCTTTCACTGTCATGTGGTCTGCAGCACACGCCGCAATACAAAAAAAATACATTTCAAACATTCTTGCACTATGTGGCAGGTACCATGTGGTGCTTGCCACATGGTGCAGGGATATTTAGTGGGGTCCAAGGCTCATGGCGAAGGGCCGTGGGGGCACATTAGGGGCCTCAAAGTCACCTTGCACCAGCCTTTTCATCTCGGGTTAACCGCCATGAAAGGGCCAGGGGAAAAGGACATTGTAATCCCACGGCGGTGCCTGAGAAGGCACTGCCACCACGGTAGAGATTGCAGACTGTCTGAAGGCTCAACGGTCTGGCAGGCTCCTTGAGCCCATCGGATGTGTGGTGGACGGTCTCTCCGCCCACCATTCTAATGCGGCGGGTGGTCCTACATGGGCTGATAGCGGTGGGACCACCACTGCCACTGATGACCTGACAGTGGCGGTCCCACCACCATCATAATCAGGCCCTTAGTTACTCCTACATTCTTTCCCAAGCACTTCATGTGAACTACTTGGCTTTCTGGGCCTCACAGGTTGGTCACCAGTAAAAAAATACGATGTAACTGTCTATGGTATCATGTTAAAGCAGACTTTCCCATCGAGTCAGTTGTGAACTTTGAAAGGAAGTCTTTTAAACATATACAAAACAAATAATGCAACATCTGCAGAAATCCCCCAAAATAATTATGCTTGCTAAGGGAAAATTGCTGCTTAGCGAAGAACACATTTAAAAGGCTTTTTAAATGCATATTTCAGCTTTCAATAAATTAAACTTAATTAGAATCAAATATAATGCATCAAATCATCTTTTAATAATAATAGAAGAATAATAAATGTTTCACTAATGGTTTAGTAAGATCATTAATGCTCTGGTGGTGCAAACTACAAAATCATATTTATGAAGCCACGCAAAGCCACTTTGCATGGCATTGAATGGCCTCATAGATATGAAGTAAGGCATAGCAGTGCAAATCACTGTGTTGCCTTACTCTGTGTTAGGGAGGTGTTCCATTGGCATTGTGGTGGGTGGTCCCATCCTACAACTATGGATTAGAATACTTCTCCATATTTACATAACCATGTAAACCTGTAAATCTACAGACATCGGGTTTCTGATGGACATGGAGATGATCACTAGGGAGAATTTGCATTCAAGAGCAGGGTCTTGATGTGTACAACAGCCCCAGCACACCTTTTAAACCTAGATCAACATTTGTTCCAGTGTCTCCAAGGGACCCAATTGATATTTTCTCAGAAATGGTCATACATGATTTAAAGAATAATATGCAGACCACAGAGGTCAAAACAAAGGGGAACCAAGTGAATTCCCAAGTGTATACATATGACCAGGTGATTGAGAAAATCAGGCAAAGGTAAAAATGTGGTGTTATGTCAGGCAGATAAGGGGGGCGGGTAATATAATCCTATGGCTATTAGAGATGTGCACCAACGAGGCATACAGTCAACGAGGAGATGAGCTGTATTACTGCAAAATGGTAAATCTGTTGTTGACAATGTCATAATCATGTATCTTACTGAATTTTCTAATTGGAGAGGGGCAGGATGAACACCAGTTCCTAGCACCAGACCATGCAATCATGCCAATACTCTACTTTATACCAAAAGTACACAAAAGCATTATGACGCCACCTGGTAGGCAAATTAGTTCAGCCCTAGGTGGTTTATTTGAAAGTACATCTAGGTACATTGACCATTTCCTGCAACACTATATCCAAAATGTCTCCTCGTCTATCCAGGACACTGGTGATTTGTTTGAGGAAGGTGCATGATATTTTTTGGGAAGAAGTCTACGTTTTAATCAGGTTGGACCTCTCAACCTTATATACAAGCATCTCCCATGAATACAGCCTTAGAGCCATGGAGTATTTTTTAAGCTCTAGTCTAATCACCCTTTACAAACACACACAAATACTGCTTTTTATTATGCGCTGGTGTTTACAAAATGTGCTTTTTCATTTGTCACCCTAAGTGGGAAGCGTATGCCCAGACGTTAGTCTCGTGCTCACCATGCCATCGGAGCCAAGCTAGACTGGCTGATGAGGGGTGATACTCTGAAACTGGTCCTGGGATTCTTGTTTCTAGTCCAGGGAGGATGTGGTCTGACAGTTCAGGCTGGAATGTTCCCATGGGGAGCAGGGTCAAGACTGAGTTGCATATGGCTGGGTCTAAACTGTAGTAGCATGGTGTTAAAAAAAACTATGGGTTTAGGCAAAGAGCTCTGTACTGGGGTGAATGTTTAACATTATTTCAGCATTCCGTCCATCAATTGATATTTTTGCATTTGTCGCCTTAAGTGGGAAGGGTATGCCCAGATGTGGGTCTCTTGCTCACCATGACACTGAGGTCAAGTAGCCTGACTGATATGGGGTGATACCCTGAAACTGGTCCTAGGATGCTTGTTTCTGGTCTAGGGAGGACCTGGCCTGATAGTTCAGGCTGGACTTTTACCGTGGGGACTGATTTGCATATGGCTGTGTCTAAACAGGAGTGGCATGGTGTTCAAAAAAAGAATGGATTTAGGCCCAGATCTCTGCAATGGGGGAGAATGTTTGACATTATTTCAGCATTCCGTTCATTAGTTGTTCTTTTTACATTTGTTGCTCCAAGTGGGAAGGGTATGCCCAGACATGTGTCCCGTACTTACCATGCCACTGGAGTCAAGCTAGACAAGCTGATGAGTAGTGATACTCTGAAACCGGTCCCAGAATGCTTATTTCTGGCCCAAGGAGGAGCTGGCAAGGCAGTTCTGCATGACTGTTCCCAGGGGAAGCACGGTCAAGACTAATTTGCATATGGCTGGTTCTAAACTGGAATGGCATGGTGTGCAAAAAACAATGGATTTAGGCCCAGATTTCTGTACTGGGGTGAATGCTTGACATTATATCAGCATTCTGTCCATCAATTGTTCATTTTGCAGATGTTTACACAACAACATGTACCTGTTTGGTAATAACATTTTCAAGCCAGTGAGAGGAACAGCCTTGGGCACCTGCTTCACCCCCAGCTATGCTACTAAGCATATGGACTGGTGGGAGGAGCAGATTTCCTAAAGGATGCGACCGCCACCATGGCGGTCGAATATTGCATTTTTAACATTGTGGCGGGTTCTGCTGACAGCAGGACCCGCCGCAATGTTGAAAATGCATATTGTGCATTACAGTGCACTACGCGGCAGGCACCACACGGTGGCTGCCACTTAGTGCACTAAAATGAAGGGGGGTACCATGGGTACCCCCCGTGCACATACACCCCCCATTGGGGGCCTGCAGCGGGCCCCCGAACAGAATCTCCACCAGCCTTTTCATGATGGTGTCGCCAGCCTGCATCATAATATGGTGGATGTTGCCTGCTAGGCACCGCCACCATTTTATGCATGCAGACCGCTCTGCCAGGCAAACAGTCCGATTGGCTGTGGCGGTTCCGTGGTGGATGGTCTTTCCGTCCGCTACGGTCACAGTCTGGATCCCCCCGCCATCGTAATGTGGCGGTGGAAATTAGTGGTCTGATGGCGGAAGGACCGCCACCGCACAGCTGGTGGTGGCAGTCATTCTGCAATCGTAATGACCCCCTTAGTGTCTAAAGATGTACAAATCAGGAAAGTTCATCACAAGGTCAGTTATTAGCCTGTATTGCATATAATTTGTATTTTCAAAAAAGGCAGTTTTTTCCCTTTTCAATGCAAATATACCGTGGCACTTGGAGGACAAATAAAACGTGTGCCATCCAAATAGCCTATAACATGGGGAAATGTGCCTTATGGGATAAAAATCAAATTCTGTTTGCCGCAAATCTTTAGATTCAGGAAATGTGGTGTATATGTTAACGTTAATCAGCATTGCATCCACGAAAGTGCAAAAAAATAACTGGAAAGTTACTTTGTGAAACACCTCCTTCTGTGGCTCATACATCTTGATAGCTCCCTGAGGCTACACGTTGAAGGCAGCAATATACCTGAATATCTGTGGGGAAAGAGATACTCCTGTATGTGTCCATAGACAACACTGGATCCAATTCAGCAATGAGATCCTGTTGCTACTCTGCCTACATTTATAAATTTCTTCCTCAGCCTGCCGGAATTAAGTCAATCTGACTCTGAAAAGGTGCTTCCGCCATTTCCTTCTCTTCCGTTGAGGAGCAAAAACCCTCATCCTCCTTGCCATAGCATACAGAGCAGCCATTGTGAAAAAGGTGTTTCTACTCCTTTTATAGTTTGCACCTAATTACTTCCTGGTTCCACCTGATGCTAATTGGTGAATGCAAAAATCAATTTTTGCAACTATTCGTAATTTGCAAACAGTTAATGCATCCCATTTAGGAAATGCAATTACATATTCATAAATAGGTAATCGCTATTTCCAGTCGCAAAAGTAAAGTGTTCATGAGATTCGGAAAGCATCGCTATTTTTGCAAATGGAACTGGAAACAACTTTGATACATATCATCCTTACTCTTTTGCAGTCTCAAACCAATTTGCAATCGATTTTTGAGTCTCACAACCTTCAGACATCTGTCCCTAACAGGTACATGCATCATTGTAGTCATTTGCGATTACTTAATTGCAATTTTTAAGGAATCGCAATTAAGAATTCGCAAATGCCTATGCATGTAGAAATGGCAGAAAAATGTGCGATTTCTAAACATTCCTTAATTGCGACTCGCAAATTGCGAGTCGCAATTAAGGAATCCCTGCCCATTCATTCCTATGGGCCTAGAGGCCCATAGGAATGAATGGGAAGACATTTTCATTTTGCGAATCGCAATTAGCGATTCGCAAATGGAGATTGCGATTTCAAGGGTGCAGGGGTGTCCAAAGGACACCCTGTTGTACCCCTGAAATTGATATGTGCATCCATGTTACGCACACACATGCCCCAGGGGCTTTGATGCTTTTTTCAAAAAAAATCGCAAATTACCATCACCTTACATGTGATGGTAAATTGCGATTCTTAATTGCGAAATCGCAAATCTTTTTACTTTCTTGCATTGCATTTAAGGAATCGCAAATTATGCGATTTCTTAAATTGCGAGGGGCTACCTGTTTCATGCATTCCAAAAGCAATTTTTGCGATCGCAAACGGCCGATTTTTGCGATTCGCACACTTTACGATCGCAAAATGCTTTGATGCATGTGCCTGTAAGTTCCTAACTTTCCAGAAGTAACAGGAGGTCAGAAGGACTCTACAACAGGCATGGTTCGCCATGATTGCGCTGGTGAAGATAAGTCTTCTGTTTTTTGCAACTGATCGGAATGAGAGAAAAAAAAGAGAGGAAAAGATTGAAATGTTAAAAATCCAAATACATTCTGATGGACTCGTACACTATTAAAACAGAGAACCATTGGCCAAAGCACAGCCAGTATATTCAGGTCCTTTGATGAAGAAGAGCTTTTTATCAGCACCACCAATCACAATTTCATGAGCTGGCGTTCTGCAAAACAAGAATAAAACCTTAAAAGCAACATAAAGAACTGTTGCAATCACACTAGGCATATTCACGGTGCATTTCCATAAAAGACGATTCACAGTCTAAGTTTGTCATAAAAATGTAAATTGTATTGTTGTAATTACCGAGCCATCAAAAGGTGCTCGAGGCATAGAACAATTGTCTTTTAAAGGGGCCAGAAACAGAAATGTTCTGTATATTCTAAATGAAACATGTGGTGGGATTTTTTTGTAAAACCTTGCCCCTAGGACATCACAAAATATTTTAACAAAGAACTCACCGGAATAAAACTGTTGAGATGAAAATGTCCCTCTTCATGGCTCAAAATAGCGTTTATCCCCTCCCCCTCAAACCTTCTTGCAGAAATTCTTGGTAAGTTTTTGATTTTTTTCTTCCTTAGCATAGAATCACAGGTGTGAGCTCAGGTCCTTCTTTGAAAGGATATGATACGCAGAGCAGAGCTCTGTAATCTTTGAGGACAAACCAGTTGAACTCTCTTTCTGAGACTAGCTGTTATAATCTGATCAGGCTAAGAAGATCTGACACTCTGATAACAACTGAGAGCGGTATCAGCTCCTTTATCACTTTTTCATCCAAAATCTAATTAGGTTAATAAGTCATGTTTAATAAACTGCTTTCATCGGGGGCCTCAATCCATCTACATGGGCATGAGGGGCACACAAAGGCATAGCTATCGATAGAGCATCCAGTGCAGGAAGACAGAGTCCCAGACATCTGAGGGGCCCAGTTCAACAAAAGTAGTAGCAGGTTTTTTTCATTTGTAAACCAGAGGACAGTGGGCCCAAATGCCGGATTTTTGCAGATGAATACAGACGGAAAAATAATTTTCATTTGTCTGTATTTATAAATCGAAATCGAAAAATGGCAGTACATATGTTAACTGAGATTTTTTAAAGCTACAATCTGACATGTTTTTTCCTTTGTGGATTGGCCAACCAGTTTTCAGCTGCTTCGGGCGCTAGCTTTTTGTTAGGGGTCCCCTATGAAATGGATCCCAAAAAAAAGAAACACTTTTGCTGGAAATGTTGTCTTTTTCTGAAATTTTTCTCTTCCAAAGTGCAGCCTCAGGACGGAGAAAAAACTACTCAAAACACGTAAAAATAAATGAATAAATTAGAAACAGTGGTGGCAAAGTGGCCAGATTGGTATTGTTCACAGTCAAACACATTAGCACCACTTCACAGAGTTTACCAGAATCGCTACTTTAGTTTTCTTGTCTTTGAACAGCCTTGTTTTCCCTGAGTGGGGAAGTACACCATTCCTGGAGGTATTGCAGTAGGTTGCTGTCCTAATAAAGTCAGACGGTAAGGAGCCATCAGGCCTCCATTTGTTGTAGTATCATGGCTCGGAGCTATGGGGGTGGGGGAAGGCGCACACGTAAAAGCAATGGAGGAAAAACAAATGCACACAGCATATAATTTCTCAAGAGAGTCATGCTTTTTACTTTCTTCAGTCCCTGTATATAAGAGATAGGCATGCATTGTCGGAATGTTAGATGTGTTGGTCTGTCCCAGTATTTACACAAATAACAACTTAAATATCTCTATTTTGTGTAATTTATTTTATAGTGCTATAGCGCTACTCTTCCCAATACAGTGTCAGAGAACTTTAAATCACACGTACACAATATACATTGACAATAAATCATATGTGTGTAAATCAATGTGTAGGATGTGTTACATAAGACAGCGAGGGTTACAAGGTGTAGGAGCCACATGTCCTTCATAGCTCACTGTGTTATATTAGAAAGGATTACAATTTATGAACTGCAAGTAACAAAAGGATCTCTTTGTTCAAAGCAGTAGCCCGTCTACATAAATGTATTTAAACTTATAACAACCAAGTGGGCATTGTCTATTTAAATAAATGTGAAAAAATACTAACTGCAGCATCTTTTTTTGGCTTGCAACAAAAATAAACGTGGATGATTACAGATAAAATGACCAAAAAATAAATTTGGATAATAGAGACGGAAATGTTAAAGTAAATACCACAAAACCAGGAGCCCTAATTAAGACCCGCGGACCACCCCCCACTACACCACTGATGACACATGTGCATTCGCTCTGATTGTATAAAGCAAAGTGAGTGTTGTTTATACGTGTTGTCCTTTACTACAAGAAGATAGGGATTCACTTTGAACCACCTCTGTGTAGATGGCTGGAAAAATTGAGTTTGGGGTGAGCTCACCACATAGAATTGTGGTATGGAAGAGAGACAGGAAATGTTTATGGGCCTTTTTTTTAAGTTAGCCAGGCTCCGACACATGGAGTATGTGAACAGAAGGTCATTCTGAAATATGAGGACAGTCCCTGCCCAATTCGTGCTTAATTCTTCCACAGTGGGATGCTGCAGACATTTATTTATAGTAGAAAAGTAGAAGAAAAATATTTTTCTTTTTTTATGATGTTTTTTATCCCCTGCTAGAGAAAACCCAAGTACCCACCTCTCCCTGCCAAATCTACAGATCAAAAGAGATGCAGCTGAGCAGTCTGTGTGAAGAAAAGCACTCCCTTGGAATCAGACCAAATCCAAAACAAGTGTTCGGTGAATTCGTTTTCTCACGTATTCTCATGCCCATTTTGTGCTCAGGTTCTACAACATCTACAGAGCAGTGTGAAAGAGAATGCTTTCTACGTTCTAAATATGATGTCCTTGACAGCTGCCTCCCTGCCAGATTGGGAACACCATTAATTAACAATGGGGTGGGCATGTGTTCCTCAGAACCTGGTTTTCTTATGCTATGCAAACAAAACTAGTTCTGCTGGATGGGTAAAACATGAATTATTTAGTTTGAACCAAATTAACTTGCATGACTAAATCCCTCATATTAAGATAAGGCAAACCATGGAGGTCTGAACAGTTCAGTTTCCAAATATGAAATGGATTTAATAGGTACAGAATGGATATCAATTGCAAGGATTAAACAATGACAAGAATCCAACAATTAGGTTCTTCGTAGGTGATCAGTGAAAAAAGTGCTCATGCAGTGCTTCAAGAAGAACATAGTTTAACACTTGTACATAAAACCTCTATTTTCGTAGTATACCTGTACAATACGTACAGATCTGTGGTCCATCATAGATTGCTGAGTACACCAGTCTTTCGATTACCCATGACCCGGAATACATTAGTACAGGCCTGACCCTCTTAAGAAGCGTGTGCTTTCTTGACAGCACTCTGGATCTTCATCAGAACTAATGTGAGAAAAAAATTAGAAGAGAATGAAGAAGGAAACAAATGAAACAGGAGTTAAAACTAAAGGAACATGGTGTGACAAATGAGACAGGGAAATATAAATATGATGGAATTGTTTTAACAAATGAAAATAGAGGACATGGAAAGAGGGCTCACAACACTTTACTAGAGACTAGAGACTCTGTGAAACTGTATGTATTTCAAGCTGACTAAAATATTGAAATTGGACCCACCTACGCCCCACAGAGACAATAAATAGAGTTTATTTTGATTTAGAGATCTCCTGCTAGAATTGTATTTACGTGACAGTAAGCCACCAGGCTTGTTCCCCTGATATTACTGTAATCCACATCAAGAACATGATGTGCCAAGTGGCAATGTGGAAGCCAACATGCAATTTGTAATGTACTGGGAGGCCTGTAAATCAGCTTCAAGTTTATAAATGTAACTTACGGAGTAAGTGGCTGACCGGACTCTGGGGCCATTTACGAACTCAGTTGTAAAGCCTCCATCATGTGCCGTCGCATTCTAATTAGGCGGTCCCGTTTCCGCCACAGTGTCGGTCATGGAAACTCCGAACCATATTGTAATAAGCCCCTCTGTGTGATCTGTAACACGAGGAGAATGTGTGACACTCCCTTAGTAGCCCAGACACAATAGGCATCCCAGAAACATTTCAGCACCACTGCTTGCAGAATTTGTAACAATTTATCAATTTAGGAACACTGTGCAAGGCCATCTTGCACGTTGCCCATTATGGCAATACTAACACCTCTTAAAATTGGAGCAGCAGTCTAAAGTTTCAAATAACACACAACACATTTTAAGTACTCTGACATCTGATGGCAGCATCTTTATGCAAGAAAATAAAATGGCAGCAGTTTGCTTCAATACTACTGGAAAATACCCTCTCAGAAGGGTCACCACAAATCTCATGACTTCCTGCTCATCTGTTTTTGACCTGATTTTTGTTTGCTTTAGGACACTGAGCATTTTACCAATGTTACCCAGTGAATAAGTGTATGTGCTTCTCCCCTAAACATGATGATATTGGTGATTGGAATATTTGTTGTACTGGTAGGTCCCTTGCAAAGTGGTATACCATATACCCAGGGCCTGTACTTCAAAAGCTACCAGTGGGTTGCAGCACTGATTGTGGGAATCAAAGAAGTAGCCTTTCAAACCTGTGTCAGGCCTGCCACTCCAGTGCCTGTGTGTGCAGTTTACTGCCACTTTGACTTGGCTTTTAACAGTACTTGCCAATCCTTAAACTCTCCTTTTATTACGTATAGGTCAACCCTACTGTAGGCTCCAAGTAATCCTTAGGGCAGGGTGCTAAGTACGTAAAAGATAGGACATGTACCTTTATGTTTTGCATGTCCTTGTTAGGAATTAGAAGCCTTGACATGTGGGATTGCATGAAAACCGGTATTTAGCCCATAACCCTAACCATAATGTCATAGCATTTTATTGACGCTCCCTAGCGCGAGTAAAGAGGCGCGGCAGAACGTAGCCGTTGCTTGGCTTACTGTTCCGGTACCACGCCCCCCTCTCCACTTCCTGGTTCCTGATCGCGTCCTCCGTGGCGTGCTACAGACCTCTCCGGGCGTTCTTGGAGAAAACCCTGCCTGCTTTGAGCTGTCGCCTCTTCCTGCAGTATCCCGCTATCCTTGTGCGCTGTGAGAAAGTTCGTGCCTGTCTTCGGCATTTCTCTCTCTTCGCTCGAGCAAACTCTTGCGACTCCCCAACCTTTCCTCACGCATTTTGCGGGCGACCTGCTCGCCTAATTTCTTTTCCCTCCAGCCTTGTGGCACTAAGCAACCTTTACTTTTTCCCTGTTGTATTTTTACCTTCTGAGAGAGAGCGCTCCGCCCTGGTCTTCCCTCGGGGCCGGGTGTCTCTCCTCCTGAGTCTGCAACTGCTCCGCTGTTTATTCCCCTACACAGCCGGTCGGTACACCTCACTCCTTTTATTGTTTGTTCTTTATGTGTCTGGTGTGTGAGTCCTTCGTGAGTTCTGTACTTCCTGGACTGTTTTTGGGTCTCTTGAATTCCCTCTTCACTGAACTCATCGATAAGGCGAGCCTGACCTTCAGTTGGGGTAAGAATACCTGGTACAACCACGCATGTCAATGTTTCATTAGTTGCTGTACTATCTGATAGAGTGTACATTACATAGTGCAACTTGGTTTTGTTTCCTAGCCTGGACCACCACCTGAGACTCCTCCTGTTGCAAGCTGACCCCCTCGTATGAGGAGAGTGGTGGACACTCCTTGGGTTATTCCCTCATACTTTTAGGGGACAGTAGACAGGAGTGTGTTTTATATCGCATTCTTGCTTCTGTGTCCTGGAGGTGGAGGGATTCTTCTTCGTTCCCGCGGAAATTGGTCATTCTGCTAACAGTCCTGGTAGTGACAAACAGTCTATTTCATTTTTCAGTACTGTGAGGTCTACCCCTCTCAGACCAGCATTGGTAATACATTAATATACTTTTAAGCTGTAATTCCTGATCAGGGAGGAGTAGCTGTTTCAGGTATGACACGATTGAAATGGTAATGATAAATCCTCCTTACTGTTGAAGTTGGATTTAACATTACTGTTTTTGAAATGCCACTTTTAGAAAGTGGACATTTCTCAATACTTGCTGCGCTTTGTGCCTGAATCTGTCTGCAATACACATCCGGGCTGGGTGACAACTACACTTTCTACATTCCTTCTAAACAGCCACAGACATAGGAAGGGCGAGGTGTGACTGAGGACTCATCTGCATTCTGATAGCCTTCCAGGGCAGGAAGTGGGAGAGGTGGCTCAAACTTACATCTGAATAGGCTGTGTCCTGTCCTCACACAAAGCACTGATGTATCCCCTTGGGTTAGCCTGGCTGATAGGACTACATCAAAGTCATGGTTGGGTATAAGTACTGGGGCCCCGCCCCCTACCAAATCAAACACTTCTGGATCTTAAACTGAACATCTGTTAGAAGGACTGCTGTGCTGCTTTTCTGGAAGGGTTTCTTTTCTGCTTGTTGCACTGCTGCCTTCCGCTCCCTGACTCTCCTGGAAAGGGAGCTGGACTCCGCCTTCCCTCCAAGTGATCTCCAAGGGTTTGGTGGCTTGCCCCCTGTTTTCTGAAGTCTCAGGGACGCATAAAACTTACTACAATTCTGCTGATGGTGCTGGACTTTGCCTTCTCTGAGTCTACCTCTGTCTGAGGTGCCCCATTCAAGATCTGGGCTTCAGAAGTTGGTTCTGCAGCTGCTTTAACATATACAGCTCCTGAAAACAAGCTTTTATGTTCTTCACAACTGCTAATGGACCCGTCTGCACTGGGGCTGTGCCGCTTGCTCGAAGGATCAGCATGAGCCATCGCAGCATTCTGTCCTCGCACAGCAAGCATCACTGACCATGACCACGAGGCCCCATCTGCGATGTCCGGCCAAACCTTCGCGCCCGCAGGATCATCTCTAGTGATGCCCTACTTGCTCCTGGAAAACGTTTCCCCCGCAAATGGGGGACTTTGCTCAGCTTGAGAAGATAAAACTTCAGATGGACCTGTTTGGAACTGTGTCTGACCCGGGATCCATTGCGGTCGGCCTGAAGTTTGGATTTGCCCCTGTCTAGCACGACCAAAAGTAACCTTTAAGCATTATTGACTTCTAAGCACTGTTTTTGGTTTATTCTTTGAAAATTCATAACTCCGGTTCTACTTAATGGATTTTGTCATTTTGGTCTTGTTTTATTCATTAAAAAATGATATATATTTTTAACCTGTGTGTTTTTTTGGGGGCGGGGGTTTTCATTGTGTTACTGTGTGTGTGTTGCACAAATGCTTTACATATTGCCTTTGTAGATGAGCCTGACTGTTCTGTGCCAAGCTACCAGAGGGTGAGCACAGGTTATCTTATTGTGTATCTAGCTTATCCTGACTAGAGTTCTAGTTCATGTCTGGCCTGGGGGCATACCTCAACCAACCAGGAATCCCATTTCTAGCAATTATGTTATAATATCGGCAATCTGATGGCCTTTTATTTCTAACATAAACATTTTGATAGAGTAATAACAGGCACACAAACCATAGTAGACAAGCAGTATCATCAATTGCTTGCACTGTTGCGCAAATATTAAGTGTTTGTGCATGCAGTAATGCGGATGGGAAAACAAGATTTTCTCCTGCAGAGAAATAATGGGTCTGGGTAGTGATGCAGTTACTAACTATGGGTCTCATATTTCAAGCCCAGGTAGCAGACAGCAGGTGCAGATTACATATATACTGGTATGTGAGCTGGGCTTCTTTTTCAATGCAGCGTGTGTAATATTTAATTGCATCATAAACTGGACATTCGCAAGAGTGTGTAAAACCTTCAGCCTTATCAATATTAATGAGACGAAAGACATTTTGAAAATGTTTCTGAATGCCTGCGCACACAAGCATGGAGGGCTGCAAAGGACAGGAGACCTCCATCCGAGCATTTGCAATCATGCCAACTGAACTTTCTTTTTAAAAGAAGAACATGTCCCTTAAAGTGACAACGACTACTTTATGAAAGAAAAAAAACAATCACGTAAAATAAATGACATCAGTAATAGCAGCGGCTTTCCCCTGGATTATTGTTTGCGGTTTTCAGCGGGCAGTGCTGCCAACCTGAGTACTGAGTTTGTCCATGCCAAGTAGGTATCTGTTTTTTTCTTGGGCGCAAGCTGCAATCATGAAACTCCAACTGGCATTGTGGATGAGAGCCTGTGGTTTGGCGCTGTCACACAACCGGTGCCAGAATCACTGTGTGGGGATGTTCTATTCAACATTCCATGACAGCGGCTCCCTTATCTTTTGACATGTCACCATGAGAATGACGGCCCCCGGGCAATAGCATGTCGCAGACTAGTCTTTCCCCGGGGGAATATGTCCCCCAAACAGGACATGGGTGAGGATAGGTGGTGAGGGGGTGAGGGGCGGGTCATTAGATAACATATAAGGGTCCAGAGAGGCATGATCTGCCTCTTCCGGACCCTGTGCATCAAGGGGCGAGGGCTAGTTAAATGTAAAGTTTGTCCACCCACAGACCCTACATTTTGAGTTGGTTCAGGTAACAGAGGACTTGTTCTGGTTACAGCATTTTGTTTCCAAAGTTAGGGAAGGCTACAGGGGTAGTAGGTCGAAGTCTTGGAGGTGGAGAGTCACATGTGGGCTCTTACACACCCTGAGGCGAAGAAGATTGGAACACAGGTGAAAAATCAGTAGGCAGTACCTTCTCGAGTGAGCAGTGAGTTCAGGGGAGGGTGTTTGGGAGATAAACAAAGAAAGCCTGGGGAGACAGCAAGAACGTAAGGATTGGAGCAGGGAAGAATGGAACAACACTTTGCATTAGCATAATCCCCGCACTTTGCCCACTCCCAAATTCCCCAACATTGCATTCCTTATCATAAATAAGCCAACATACACATCTTGTCTTGTGGTGGTCATTTGTTGGCCGCAGTGTTATTAGCAATACAGGTATATATCTTGTCTGCTTTTGTATATAATGCCATAAATCATTATTGGTGAACTGTCATCGGTGTTTTGCCTTATTGGCTTCACATCACACACTGCATTTGTATAAACATATGTACATTACCCAATAGCAGGTCAGCCTGAAAGTTCATTTGCATAGGTTATTTGCAGCTTGCATTGTCTCTTGGCCCTACTGGCACGTTGGTTGGGTTTTCTTTCTCTTTGCCCAGGGGATGTAGCTTAGGTCCCAGGGTTAGCCCACAACTCGCTATCTTGTCCGACTTTTGCTGTGCCCTGCGTACGGCGGGGGCTGGGCCATGAGCGTCGTCTCAGTTTGCTACCCCCTTTGTGGTAGGCCAATTCACGCAGCCGTAAGGCATCCCAAAGTGAGTGGTCCTGCACACCGCCCTTAGGCCAACTCACCCAGCCATAAGGCATCCCAAGGTGAGTGGTCCTATTCCGGCACACCGCCCTACGGTGTGCCTCCGTACCAACCATTATCCCCGTAGTACCTCCAACGTCTACTTGTACCTCAGCACTGCGACATAGCTGCTCCTTAGGTGTGGGTGGGTGGGACAAAAATTCTCGCCGCTGCTGCTCCCCTCGCTCCGACATATAGGGGCCTTCCTGGGGAGCAGTGCTTATATCCCCCCTTGGCGCTTTCCTGCCTTGTAACTAGCCTCCCCTATTGGGGGGTTTGTATGGCGCCCGGGCCCCTGGGGGGGGGCGGCGCCTCGGTGGCGGCGGTTGCCACGCGGGGGGAGGGCCGGAGGTTTGGCCAGCTAGGAGCCGTGAACCGGTTTGTCCGGGGGGGCGGCCTCCGCATTAACCCCCGCACTTTGCCCACTCCCAAATTCCCCAACATTGTATTCCTTATTATAAATAAGCCAACATACACTTCTTGCCTTCTGGTCATCATTTGTTGGCCTCAGTTTTATTAAGAATACACATATATATCTTGTCTGCTTTTGCATATCATGCCATAAATCATTATTGGTGAACTGTCATCTGCGTCGTGTCTTATTGGCGGCACATCAAACACTGCCTGTGCATAAACATATATACATTGTCCAATAGCAGGTCAGCCTGACAGTTCATTTGCATAGGTTATTTGCAGCTTGCATTGTCTCTTGGCCCGACTGGCACATTGGTTGGGTTTTCTTTCTCTTTGCGCAGGGGGTGTAGGGAGTTAGGCCAGAACTCGCTACCTTGTTTGACTCTTATTGTGCCCTGCCATCCGGCGGGGGCTGGGCCATGAGTGCCGTCTCCGTGGGCTACCCTCTTTGTGGTAGGCCAACTCACCCAGCCGTACGGCATCCCAAAGTGAGTGGTCCTACACACCGCCCTCAGGCCAGCTCACCCAGCCGTAAGGCATCTCAAGGTGAATGGTCCTATTCTGGCACACAGCCCTCCGGTGTGCCTCCGTACCAACCATTATCCCCGTAGTTTCTTGCCAAGCTGCAGGGAGGCTTCTGTCTTCCTGTGGCTCCCCCCTTTCCTCTGGCCTAGGGGAATTTCAACTGCAGCGTGCCAAAGATATTGCACCCCATGGGTTGTTCACCCATTCCCTCCTCGGAAAAGTGCACCCCACCCTTTGCATAGAACTCGGGGCGATCCTTGTGGATGAGCCTAACTGTTTCAAGGTCGTTGGTTCTGCAGAACTTGCTGACAGTGAGGTTCAGCTTTTTCCGGGAGTTCTCCACCACTTTCGGCAAATGAGCCCTGCGCCACTTGCTTCTGCTGATCACCTCTGACCAGATGATGGCGGTGCTCCCAAAGACCTTGCTTGCCTCCGATAGGTCCTTCTGTACATCCTGAAGGAGGGCTCTCCTCCCTCGGCTGGCCAAGTAGTTCCCTCCCGGAGGCACGATTAGAATATCCGGGTGCCATGCCACCTCCGCTTGTAACTTTGCAAGGGTTGCCGGCAGCTTCTCCCATTTCATTCCTGGTTGGCCAAACCACCGTATGCAGGAGTCCACTGGTCGTCCTTCCTGCTTGTGCCCCTTCTGCCACCACTAGGCTTGCATCCACGTTATGAACGAGTGGCCCACTACCCACACCAAGCATGGTCTCCGTCCTGCCGGGATAAGGATAACATGTCACATTGCTGCTTGGTTTGCAAAGATTCTTTGTAAAGCCCATCCCTTCCCAGCAGGTTCTGTGGTTCACAGCAGCTGGGGCCTTATGTCGGTCCGGTATGCCCGTGACAGCCATCTCCCCACAGCCTGTATTCGGGCCTCGGACATCCCATGCTGTGCGGCCGTCATGGCGGCCCCGATCCTAAATGAATGGGACCCGAAACCTGCCGGCGGCTGCCCAGCTTTGCTGAGTGAGAGGCGCATTATTGCGGTGAAGTGGAATCTGCTAATGTGTGAGCCGTCTCTGTGCTTGAATAGGGGCCCCTCCCTGGCCGGTTGCAATGACATGAAGGCGAGCAGGGAGCATACTGCGCAGCAGCTCTGGTCCTCAATACACCACAGCCTCACTACCGCCCCTCTGCCGGTCTGATCTGTTTTTTGAGCGCCTTAGTAGCATCTCCACCTCCCCTGTTTTTGGTGTGATGTCGCCAGCCTGCAGGCAACGTGTTGCTAGACCTGCCCTTGATGGTGCCACTAACTCTCTAATACGGAAAGCCCCAAAGAAGGCGGTGAAGAATGCTGCCCTGAACAGGAGGTGCTCAAAGTTGTCCTTCATGATGCTCTGCAGTGCTCCCAACAATGCGCTCAATTTTGTGTAGTCTATTGGGCGCCTGCTGTCCTACCTTGTGCCTTCCGTGCACTTCCACCCTTTCAATCCCCGGTCTCTAGCTTGGCATAGTATGCCATGGCGGCCAGGTGTGCTTGTGTCCATAACCCGGATCTATGGGAATTAAATGCCCAGGGTATGAACTGCTCTGCGTGTGGCCCCCAAGTCGCCCAGGGACTGTATGCTCCCAACCCGCATTACCGTGCCGATGTATGTTCTATATCGTCTAGCGCCTTCCGGGGCCAAGGCTTAGCTGACCAGCTCCTTCAAATCTACCCTACCAGGTTCCACAGCTGGCCCGGGAAAAGGGTTATTTCCTGTTCTGCGCAAGGCGCCAACTCCCTGAACTACTCCAATTTTGCCCTGGAGAGGGCGTCTGCCACTTCGTTGTCCACCCCTGGTACGTGGCGTGCTCGGAGGTCTATGTTGCCTTGCAGCTGCAAGGTAACCAATCTGCGCATTAGTCGCAGTGTGTCAGGGCACCTGGCTGTTCCCTTGTTAATTGCCTGCACCACCCCTTTGTTATTAGACCATAATGGCAGCTTTATGTTCCGTAGCTGTGAATGAGACTATGATGGGAAACAGTTCCAAGAAGGTGATGTTACTGGTAATGCCTGCCTTGTGCCAGCTGTCTGGCCCCTGCCCTGCGCACCATTTCTTGCCCAGTACAGCCCGAAAGCCTGTGCTCCTGGACGCGTCTGTGTACAGCGCGATCTGTTTGCTGGTCACCCAGCTTCCCTCCAGATCAGGACACCATTGAAATCTGACGGGAATGTATCTCACACCTTTAGATCTTTCCTAACTTCCGCCCGAACCTAACGTGGTGGTGTTTCTGGGTGAGCCCACTTGTCAGTTGGGTCAAACGTCTGGCAAATGCCCTGCCGCTGGGATTACCCTGGCAGCAAAATTAAGCTTGCCTATAAGTCTCTGGAGATCCCTCAGCGTAGCCTTCTCGCGCCCGCAGAGGATCCTAATTTCCTCCCTGAAGTCCTCAACTTTTTCTGGAGTGAGCCTGGACGTCCCGGCGACCGAGTCTAACTCTATTTCCAGGAATATGATTCTTGTCGCCGGGCCCACCGTCTTTTCTGCTGAAAGAGGGATCCCTAGCTCCCTTGCCCAATCTAAAAAGGCCCCCAGGGTGTGCCCACAGACTGCTTATGCTGCGGGACCAGTAAAAAGGAAATCGTCTAAATACTGGAGCTTCCCGCCCAGAGGGTGCTTATGTGGCGCGCACATTCGACAAAGGTGCTAAATAGTTTGAAATAGGCACACAATACTGAGCACCCCATAGGCATTGCCTTGTCGCAATAGAGGTCACCCTCCCATTGGAAACCTAACAGGTGGAAGCTCGAGGGGTAGACTGGTAGTAAGCGAAAGGCAGACTCAATGTCTGCCTGCCATGAGAGCCCCCCGGCCCGTTGCCCTAACTAGATCGATACAAAAGGGGGGTGGTGATGGACGGAGCATCTGAATCAATCAAACACTCACACCCAGTCAAAAGATCTGGGTTTAATCCATCACCGTTCTTTAGCCCACTCTGCCACCCCAGTTCAGACATGGCTATATGCAAATCAGTCTGACCCTGTGCCTCATGGGAACAGTCCAGCCCGAACTGCCAAGCCATGGCTTCCCTGGACCGGAAACAAGCTTCAGAGGACCGGTTTCTGGCATTCCAGCCGTCTTCAGCCCGGCTTGCTTGAATCCAGTGGCAAAGTGAGCAAGGGACTCACGTCCGAGCATACCCTGCCACACTTATGGCGGCCAAAAGCGGTACAAAAGGGGGTGGTGATGGACGGAGCATCTGAATCAATCAAACACTCACACCCAGTCAAAAGATCTGGGTATAATCCATCACCGTTCTTTAGCCCACTCTGCCACCCCAGTTCAGACATGGCTATATGCAAATCAGTCTGACCCTGTGCCTCATAGGAACAGTCCAGCCGGAACTGCCAAGCCATGTCTTCCCTGGACCGGAAACAAGCTTCCGAGGGCAAAAGAACGGTGATGGATTAAACCCAGATCTTTTGACTGGGTGTGAGTGTTTGATTGGTTCAGATGCTCCGTCCATCACCAACCCATTTTGTACCGCTTTTGGCCGCCATAAGTGTGGCAGGGTATGCTCAGACGTGAGTCCCTTGCTCACTTTGCCACTGGATTCAAGCAAGCCGGGCTGAAGACAGCTGTAATGCCAGAAAACGGTCCTCGGAAGCTTGTTTCCGGTCCAGGGAAGGCATGGCTTGGCAGTTCGGGCTGGACTGTTCCCATGAGGCACAGGGTCAGACTGATATGCATATAGCCATGTCTGAACTGGGGTGGCAGAGTGGGCTAAAGAACGGTGATGGATTAAACCCAGATCTTTTGACTGGGTGAGAGTGTTTGATTGGTTCAGATGCTCCGTCCATCACCACCCCCTTTTGTACCGCTAACTAGATCGATGGCATCGTCTATCGTGGCGTAATTCACCAAGTATACCTCTGCACTGATCCCATAATTTACCAAAGTACCTTCTTGGATTGACAAGTGGTCGATTAGCTGGTATTGACCCTGTTCTTTTTTGGGGGACTACCCCTAGTGGCGAGATCACCATAGCCTTGCTCAAATGCGCGGAAAGCGGGCCCTCTATTCTCCCCAAAAACCTCCCCTTCTCTATCTTGGCTGCCACTACCCCTGGGTGTTGCATTGCCGTTTTTAGGTTTTTCACACTGCCAGGTGGGAGGGGGCCTTAAAATGGGATGGGGAAACCGTCTTCAAAACCATGAACTAGCGTCTCTGCGTCTGTCACACCTGTTGGCTAGCTTGCGCAACAGGTGTGTGTTGATGGGGCACTGTGCTAGCCTGTAATTCTGGAGACTTGTTGTCCCCCCTGCACCCCCCGTGTCCGCCCCCCTACTTTTTTCTATTCTCTTACTTGTCCCCTTTTTGGTCCCTTCTACGCTTTTACCACGCTGCCAGGTGCCCCCCTCCGCAAGAGGAGCAGGTGTGATGGAATTTGCAGGCCGCCCCTTAGGTACATTCGTTTGTTTCAAATTCACAGCACATTGCTAGTGTCCCGTTGGTGTATAGGGCCTTCCATGGGCCGAACTGTTTGGGTCTTTGAAAAGGCCTTCCCCTCCCCTTGTGAAAGGACCCCCCAAAGGACTGCTCATTTCTCCCCGCCCATGACTTGGTCTCCCTAGCTACCATCATTTTGTGAATGAAACCTGAAACATCTTCCTCGTTCCACTCCATTTCCGGGTGCGTTTGCATTTTTAGCCTGAACCCTTTATCATATTCCAACCACGCCTTGGTGATTGTCTCTGCGCATTATGAATATTGGCCTCATAAATCCATAGGTTGGCTGCGCAGCACAGGAATTTCTCCACTATTACGCAAGCCATTATCTGGAAAGCATCTAGCCAGTTGTTAAAATTCCTTTCCTTGTACTCTTTCCTTCTTCCCCTTGTATCCTCATCCTTTTTATCACAGGTGGTCAGGTCAAGCCCCTCTAACTGTATCTCTAGTATGGAAAATATATCAATGAATTCCTTCTTCCAGATTCTCTCCTTGACCGCCAGTGGTATAAGGTTGGCTAGCCCTGTGGCCCTAGTGGTTACTGAAGCTGGGCCGGGCGAGGGCCGTGTGTATAACTCGGGTGTCGCTGTCGTGTAGGGGGGATGGTTGCTGGGGTGGTGCTCCCCCATGCCGCTGTGGGCGATCCTATCGCACCTCCAGCCCCTGCCACGACCTGCTCCCCCAATTGTTGTTGGTGTGCCAGGCCTGGGTCTATCAGGTGCCATGGTAACCCTGAGGTCTCTCCCTCTGCCTGGTTCCCCGTACCCCTATTCCCTGTGTGCTTCCCTGTCCCCCCTCTGCTTGTAGTCCTGCTGCCCCTGCTTGTCTGCCTAACCCTTGCAGCAACAGAAGCACCATCGCTTTGAGGCATTCTTGGACAATTGCATTAATATGCTCACCGCTTGCTGCTGGGTCCGTGGTTCTCCTGCCTGGTCCAGCCGCCGCCGTGTTGGCTACAGGTGGCTGGGCCTTCTTTTGTGGATTCTTCCTGAGAACCGCTGCCTCAGCGAGCTTGGCGGGCGCCTTCCTCTGCCTTTTGGCCACAGGTGCATTGGGGACTGCCTGCTGCTGGTGGCTTGGTCCCTCCCCGGCATCCTCCAGCATGTGCGGTCGCAGCCAGTCGCTCCTATGGATTTCTGAGGCTGCCCGAATCCTCTGCAGCAGGTCGTTCACATCCTCCTGCTGTCTTTTGCTCCCTTTCTTTGCCATCCCTTCGGTTGGTCCGGTGGCTCGCAGGTGGCCAAAGGCGGGGTGCTGCCGCCGAGCTATGCACCAACAAACTCTTCTACCCCCCCCCCCCCTTTGTTGGGATTCTCTTTTTTTTGGTGTCCTGGTGGGGTGCAGCCACCGCAAAAACGGCACCAACGTTATTAACAAAGAGGGGGGGGGATGGTGCGCAAGTTCAAGGCTTCTGAACACAGAATGATGCTTTCCTGAGTGGCCCAAGGTGGGGTGATGTTGCCTTGCTATGCACCAAAAAGACTCTTCTGCACTCTTTGTTGGGGCCGCGTGAGTTAAAAAATAAAAGTACTATCCTGGCGGTGTGCAGCCGCCGCAAAAATGCACCAACTTTGCCCTGACAAGCCCATGTGAAGCGCGGCTTCTTTAAATGCTGCTAAGTATGAGCCCGCCTACGCCGGGACTGTCCTATCCGGCTTCCCGTTCGTGCCTCTGGATTCCTGCTCTTTACTTTCCCTGCTCCGCTACAGTCCCAGAACCCAGGTGAGGAGAGCCCAAAGCGCCGAAGGAGACATGTGCACTTACTTCCGTTTGCTCACGCCGCCCTGGTTCTTTCCGTCACTGAAGGCGCTCACAGGGCTCCCACTTCAACAGGCTCTCCTCCTTTGGGGCTCCCTGCCCCAGGTGGTCTCCTGAGGCCGGGCAGACTCTCATCGGTGGCTGCGTCCGCGGACCTCATGCCTGCTCAACGGTGTTGCTGCTTGATGGGGGGGCTAGAGTGAACTCCTAATCAGCCCGGGCATCGCTCCGCCCGCTGCAGCCCCAGGTCTTGACTTCCATTCCTCGGGTCCTATAGATGGGGATCCCCCCGTCATTTAAACGGTCGCTTCCCTCACGGTCTTGGAGATGGCGGGGCGGCTGCTGCCACTGGGCCGAGTCTTCCAGGTGATGCCTCGGCTTCTCTTCTCCTCAATGCAGCGCGGCGATCTTCCTCCACATGATCTTCTCGCTTCACGATACCCTCAGACAAAAGTTTTCGCTGCTGCGGTTCCCCCAGCTCCAACAGATAGGGACCTTCCTGGGGCAACAGTGCTTATATCCCCCCTTGGCGCTTTCCCGCCTTGTAACTAGCCTCCCCTATTGGGGGGGTTTGTATGGCGCATGGGTCCCCATTGGCCTGGGGGGCCGGCGCCTCGGTGGCAGTCGCCGGGGAGGGGGAGCTGGAGTTTTTCCTGCTTCGGGGGCTGGCTAGGCACCGTGAATGTGTTTGTCTGTCGGACTCGGAGCGGGTTATGGGCCTATGGCGCTGGCCCTTGAGGCCCCCTTTGGGGGTGGCCTCTGCCCAAGGCAGGGGAACATCACTGTTTTACAACAGCCATTAAGGCTGAAAATCAGGTACTTTGCAAAGCTTGGCTGGTGAGAAAATAACTTTTTAAAACATTAGCTAACCCCTAATTGTTACAAACTGTTGTAAACCTTTAAAAATAAGTCCCAGAAAAAAGTTCTCTAATTAGTTTGGAGTTGCGTCCGACCCCAGCAAAGCGCTGCCCAAAGAGACATGTTCCCTGTCTGTGGAAAGCGCTCGTTCTGTTTTAAAATGTTGCCAGACTGGTCTGGTGTTACCACTGGTGCTGCTTCTCGAAGCATCTGCGAAGTGCATGCAGTGCTAGATCCCGCGTCAGGAAGAGAAAATATATCTGCTCCGGGGGCTTCACTGTAATGATGTCTGCAGAGACCATCTGTTGGAAAGTTCTATCAAGACAGGTATGGCGGGATAGAGAAGAGGTTTATAGAAAGTGACCCTCCTAATCTCCCTGAGACGCTTGGACGCTGCGAGGACATTGTGGACGATTCCCCCCCAACTGTACCTGCTGAGAAGCCGATTCTTGCCGCTCCCGCTTCACGGGAGCCGCGGTGTTTGGGGTCTGCCCAGCGACGCTGTTTCTCCGTGCATTGGGTACACCGAGGCGCTGAGAGGCTGCAGGGGAGTTGCGCGGCAGGGACTCACTTTCCCAGGAGTCCCTGCGTGACCAAGCAACATCCGGTCTGCCCCCCTGCGTGCCCCGCCCCCAGCCGCCCTTCCACCTATAAAATCCGGTGAGGGACCGTCTCGCGGGACGCCGGGCGAAGCCCCGGCAAAGGGCGGGCCCTCTATGGCCCTCATCGGCAGGAAGAGACAGGGACAGGGCTTGGAACGCTGGCTAAAATTGCTTCAGTGAGTTCTAATTATTAATATCCATCTCTCTAACGGTTGAAAAACTATTCTGCGCAACAGCGCTACACGGTATAACCGGGGGGGTATCCTGCTTTACAGTTTCCAATCATGTCGAAGCCAAAATCGACTCAAGCTGTCAATACCATTGATAACTATATGGTTCAAGTTGTTGCTAAAATAAACAGTGATAGGAGATCCTCACTGGGGTTGAGCCTCTCCCCTGTATTACCAGTACTCGATAATACGTCTCTTGAGACACCTGTTCTGGATATTAGCAATGAAGTATTTCAGCAACCTGATACCAACCCATTAACTCAACTACTAGTAGCCATAGCCGACTCAGTCACTGAGAGTATACCAGACGAAGATATAGTATTGCTAGAAGAGGAGCCCCCAGCACCGGTTCCAGCCCCAAGAGCAGCTAAGGGGGGAGAAAAGAATCTCTCAAAAAGGGGCGGCCTTCGCTCAGGTAAAAAACGCCTAGCTATATCCCCACTGAAAAATACTGGAGAAGAAGCAAGGGGAACCTCTGGGGGGAAGTCACATCTGGACGAAGATCAATTCAAGAAACTGCTAAATGCCCAAGATAGTAAAATCAAGACCATAACCAAACCTCTCCTATGCAAAATAGATCAACTCACCGAAGAGGTGAATAGGCTGGGGGGACTCTTGCAAAGAACATTACAGGACACAGCAAAAATCGCAACACAAGAGATACTCAGAGTCGAGTCAAAATTTACACAGACAACCCCCAGATTAGAACCTTTGGAAAATTCCCCCCCCCATCTCTATGTTGCCCACTGATATAGGGGGGGGAGCTCCAGGGGACTGGGGAACAATAATGGTGATTTTGAAGGGCCCACTCCAAGGGACAGGCTGGTAGACTCCAACATAGAGAAGGGTCCAGTAGAACTAATTGTAGAGGCATCCCCCATGGTATTGGTTCTGGCAAACGTCCCACATTTAGAACCTGGGCAGGTAGAGAATTCATCTTCCCTACTGAATAAATCGTTGCACTGGCTATCTAGGAACATGGCCTTTTCTCCGGGGGGAATGGACCAGTTGACACAAGAAGTTGTGAAGGCTAGAAGAGTAGAATGGATTGGGGGTGGTAGCAAGAAATTTAGAGGGGATTGTGTAGTGTTACACTTCTCGGATCCTGAAGTGCTGCCAAACATTCTAGCAAACATATACCCTCCCCAGCGCAGATCTACAGAGATAGTGCCTCTTACGCTAGACTTTTTCTATTCAAAGAAAGGGAACATTCTAAATCCAACAGTACTCAGAACAAAATGGAATTCTGTGGTAAGAAAAAGTAAACCCCTTGGTGTAAGAAGTAACTGGGGCATAACGATGGAAAATAGATACTCTGCCCTCTCTGATCTTAATGAGTGTGATTGACTGAATGGGCGGTTGAGTATAGTCAAGGGTAACACAGCTGAGACCCAAGAGAGGGGAATTGGCATTGGTGACAAGCTTAGAGCCATTGATTTTAGTGATAGGAGAGTACCCTGTTGCACTGGGGATCATTCTTGTAATAAGGGGCACTTGACTCTCACCCCCGTATCGCTGAAAAACGTAGGACAATTAGCTTTTCACCCTCTCTGGTTCAATCTCCTCTGACCCAACACATATCACCATTGAATGAGAGGGCCAGTTCACTGAAGGAATGTCTTAAATGCCTATCTTGGAATTTGGCGGGAATTTCCAACAAACTACAGTCCCCAGAATGGGGCGAATTTGTTGAGAGCCACCATGTAATTATGTTCCAGGAAACTTGGGCAGTGACCCCTGTCCATCGTCAGGGTTTCTTAAATTTCTTTGTCCCTGCGAAAAAAAATCCAAAAGGACAGCCTTCGGGGGGACTAATTATATGGGTACGCCAATCACTTCAATGCACAATTAGAGTGAGCCCCGCCAACAATTGTGACCTACTCCCACTTGTGTTAACCTGGGCTGACGGCCATGAGATGGCCCTCTATAACATATACGCTAGGGGAACAATTGGGGGCAAAGCCTCAGAGGTGGTAGTTGCATTAGATAGCGATTTAGAGAATCTTCCAACACATATCACCATCCTAGTGGGGGGTGATATGAATACAACATTTGAACCTTTAGGCCAAGAGGATAATGAAATATCCCTAGAGGAAGATATCAAATGGGGAGTCCCCCAACTGGATTTACCTATGGCAAAGAAATGGACTGAAGTGGCAGTACAAATAAAGAGCTTGTGTTTGGCCAGGGGGTTGAGGGCAACAAATGGCCGCACCCCCTCAGACCTCCAGGGTGCTCATACTTTTGATAATACAAGGGCAACTAGTCGGATAGATTATATCCTTGTAGATCTCAGAGAATGGCACAAGATAATAGATATGAAAGTGACACCTAGATTGGAGAGTGACCACAATCCGTTGTGCTTGCTCCTCAAAATGGGCCAAGGAGTAACATTGCCAAACCTTGAAAGGGGTGCCATGCCACTAGACATTATTTCATCCAATAACCATCGCCATGTTAAATGGGGAACTCTGTTGGATAAGCCAGGGGAAATGCAGGATCTATTGGAGGTTGTTGCTAAAGAGGTTAATAGATTGCAGGGTCATTGTAATGAACCTAATTTTAATAAATTACTTGAAGAATCACACCCAAAATTCTTTCTTAACATACAGGGGTTCTTTCTAAAAAAAACTTCAGCAGGGAAAGGGTGCTTGTCCTCAGAGAAATAAAGGATGGTATAACCATTCTTGTAGAAAGGCACGACAGAATCTTAGCCTGGCGCTAAGGAGTAAAGAAGGAGTGTTAAAGGCCAGGGACGATTACAGAAAGGTTCAAGCTAGGGCTAAAAGGCTGTGGGACGAAAACCAATGGCTAGATCTTAAAAAAGCCTGCGCAGCTAAACAGCAGAAAGAGTTTTGGGCTATCATAAAGTGGGGCAGGGGGGGTATTGCAGAGTGCCCAAAAAATGTTGTGGCTAAGGAAGCATGGGTGGATTTCTTTAAACCGCAATATGCTGATAATTCACCTTTGGGCTTCCACCCGCCCCCCAAAATGGTATTTTATAGCCATGAAGTATTCACACGTGGGGATGTAAATGCAGCACTGGATGGGGTGACAAGAGGTAGGGCTCCAGGAATTGATGGAATACCGGCAGATGTATTCTTATCTGACCGGGCTAACTGGTGCCAATATTTTGTCTGGCTCGCAAACTCTATCGCCCAAGGAGCTGACATACCACCCTCATGGAAGGGCGCGGAGATTATCCTAGTTTTTAAAAAGGGGGAAAAGGCTTTACCAAGTAACTACAGACTCATCAGCCTTATCGATTCAGCGCAAAAACTGATGGGTAGAATGATACAAAATAAAATACAAGCCTGGATAGATGATAAGGATATCCTTTCCCCCTATCAAGCTGGCTTCCGCCCCCTAACCAGCTCGGTCGATCAGGTATTCCATTTTTTAACTCTCTACTGGAAAAATTTGACCTTGACAAATGGCCCATTATACGCTGTTTTTGTCGACCTAAAGTCGGCATTTGACTTAGTACCTCGACAAAAACTATGGATTGTTCTTAGCGAGCTTGGAATCACCCCCGAATTACTGACTTTGTTAGTGCGCATGCACGAAAACAACTACGCCAGAATAAGGTGGGGTGCTCAGGGGGACGTCACAGACTCTTTCCCCGTAGAGCGTGGGTGAGGCAGGGATGCGTCCTGGCCCCCGCCTTATTCTCCCTTTATATCAATGGCGTAGTTGACTATTTGAAGAAATCACCAACTGATGCTCCTATGCTAGATGGGGAGCGGGTTCCAGTATTAATGTTTGCTGATGACACTCTGCTGGTATCGCGGACCCCTAGCGGTTTACAAAAGTCAATTGATGCATTTGGAGACTTCTGTCGGATTCGGGGCTTGGAATTGAATACCACAAAGACCAAGTTTATGAATTTGAATCCTGCTAAGCAATTCAAGGGCAAAATAACTTTTAATGGGTCGACTCTGGAAGAGGTGAACGCTTTTACTTACCTTGGAATTTCCTTGCAGGGTAGTATGAATTGGAAATCACATATTGATTCTGTGGTTTTAAAGTTCCATCAGCTGGCTGGGGCCATAGCACAAAACATAAATCTTCATTTACAAAACCCATCCAGCCCATTTTGGAGATTTATAGTATGAAAGTGCTGGGCGCCTGCCTATATGGATCAGAGCTATGGGGCTTCGCTAATTTGGGTGTCTTGGCAACTGCAGAAAACAAATTCCTTCGCCGGTTGGTTGGTGTCCCGCAGAGCACTCCATCACTTCCTCTCCTTTATGATCTTGGGAGGAAAAAGATTGAGGATATGGCTCGATTGCGCCCACTTCTATACTGGAGGCGCATAAAGACAACACCTGAACTGGGCCATTATGCATCTGCTCTTATGGACATCATTAGCTCTGATCGGTTCCATAAAATAACTTGGCTCAAAGAAATCAGGAACTTATTACAAAAACTAAATTTAGACCACTTATGGACTGCAACTGACCCTTTGGCCTTTCCACCCAAGGCGTTGTTGAAAAAAATGTATTGGGACATGGTACATCAATCTGTTTTAATTTCCAACCAACCATCAAGGTTGACAGCCCAGTATCTGGAGTATAAATTAACCCCAAATTGTGAACATTACTGGGATTTGATTACAAAATCTTTGGACAGAAAGCTGTATTTCTAGTTTAGAGTTGGCTGCCTACCTCTAAATGCTTTTACCGTAAATTGGTCACCAAATAATGATAATATATGTCGCTACTGTAAGGTACACGTTGAGGACATCCCGCACTTCTTGTTTGTATGCCCCCTGTATGCTGCTCCAAGAAGTAGATGGTTAAAACCAGTGTGTAAAAACTTGGGCATAAGAAAATACCTAGAAGTTTTAAGAATATTTAGATCGAATTGCGCCCCAATTTAGCAATTGCCCTAGCCAAGTATTTGGGATGGGCCTGGATTATTCGCACCCGCACTTTAACTGCAATTAACTATGAATGTTGAAAAGTATGTCGCTTTCAGCTAGACTAACTCCTTATGCATCAGGCATAGATATCTTGATTTTCTTATATAAATTGTATTAATCCTTTTTAGTGAAATGAATTCGCCAGCATTCTATATTTAATGTGTATCTTAAATTGATCTTAAAATTTAGTATAGTATTTATTTTTGTATAGAATAGGGGACAAAACGCTTTTATGACAATGCTGTCGAATAAAGTTTTGAAACTTGAACTTGAGAAAGTGATTTGGAAAATGGCCAAAGAAGGGATGGGGTGACAGAGGCAAGACATGAGAGAAGGGAGCAGGAGAGTTAGAGAGAGAATAAGACCAGAGGGAGGGATAGAAGGAGACGAGAAGGATAGAGAGGAGGACAGGAAATATGAGAGATGGAGGAGGGGGATGGGAAGAAGGAGGCAGGAGGGCTGGTTGTAAGGGGACAAAAGTGACAGCCAGAAGGAGGAAAGAGCGATGGAGTCAAGGAGGCAGGGTTAATGGGGAGAAAGAGAGAGAAGAGCATATTTAAGGGATCAGGAGGGATGTGTATAAACACTGATGGGATACGAGGAACGAGTCAGTTCCCATGACAACTCGGTAGGAATTGGAGGTATGAGGGGAAGGTGACAGTATGAGTGAAGAAAAGAAGACGAGAGAGGTGGCTGAATGGTGCAGGGGGAATGGGGATAAGACAACAGGGCAGTTTATAGGGATGACAGGAGAGAGTGGGAGAAGGAGATATTAAGCAATAGATGAGCAACAGCGAAGAAGAGTATGACACATGAGGCACAAGTTGCAAAACTTGTAAGAAAGTTGGTATAAACACTGGAGTAATAAGGACAGGACAAAAGGTGTGATGGTGAAAGAGAGGCGGAAAGGATAGTGTGGAACGATAGAAGAGCACAATTGGTTAGATAAACTAAGCAAGAAGAAGGGAGGTGAACAAATAGCTGTATCATATCAGAAAACAAGGGGCTTCTCTGCTCTGACATCTGCTCAGCGAATTGACCATCTAAGACCATCGCAGTTTTAATTGTTAATTAAGGAGGAGACATTTTAATGGTGTTATGGTTAGGCAATGGTGCACAATAGCAAGGCAATAAAGACACGGCCATGCCGATGTCTGCTTTTTCCATTGTCATCTGATGAAACACAGAGCTGCTGGAGCACCACAAGGGGGCACACACATCATTCCACATGAAAAGCTGAGGGATTCAACCTCCTGCACTGACACACATAGGCAGAAGTGCAATGAGTTTCTCAGATATACTTGTGGCTGGGACAAGAATAGTTATCTGGGGTATACCATATGTTATTATGTCGCTCTGCTGTGCATGTGCACCCATAGGATGATTTTCTAAGCCTTTACACATTCCCAGGGATTATGGGGGAAAGGGGATGGCTGTCTGCCACTTTAGCCTGTAAAGGATCCCAGGAGTTTCACCTGCAACTTGGCTCATGCTCATGATAGGTATGTGGACACTTGTCAGCGGTCTGTGGAGGAGCCACAAAGGGATAACTTAATCTATGAACTGACAGAGCTCACAACTACGCTCTGTTCTCCCTTGCTGTCCTCATTTTTCATAAGGAGGAGCAAGTTATTCTCTGACAGGTTTGCGAGAATGTCGAAAGGAACCTCTACTCCTAGAGAGGCAAATAGGACCAGAGAAGCAGCCTATATGTTTCCACTTTGGTGAGTACCCTGAATATTGAACCCAGAATATTGATGTGATGCAATAGTAAGGAGAAAATATGGAAAGAAATTAAAGGTAAATTATTCTCGGAGGAGGAAGTCCACTTGTGTCCTGAGGTCCTCAGGACACAAGAGGACCTCATCGCCCCACCAGCAGTGCACCAAAAGCTGCGTTTGCAGAGTGGTGTAAAAAGGGGCGTGGTCTCAGACCACCTCTCTGCAATGCAGCTCTGTGGCTCTTACTGGAGGTACCTCGTGGGCTAGTTGGCCCCCATCGACCCTCAGGATTTAGGGGGACTTGACCCCCCCAATTTATAATGCACCAGGGGGCATGTTTGCACACTTGTTATATCGGTCCTCACCCCCTCCCTGCACCACTGTGCAAACGTGGAGGATGAAGTACACTTGTGTCCTGAGGTCTTTAGGACACAAGGACCTCATCCTCCCACCAGCAGTGCACCAGAAGAGGCGTTTGCAGCGTGGTGTAAAAAGGGGTGTGGCCTCGGACCACCTCTCTGCAATGCAGCTCTGTGGCGCATACTGGAGGTACCTGGTGGGCTAGTTGGCCCCTAGGGACCCTCAGTATTCAAGGGGACTTAATTCCCCAACTTAGACCACGCCAGGGGGCGCGTTTGCAGAGTGCTGCAGGGGGCGGGCCTTAGTGAGATGCTGTTTTTTTTAAAATGTTATTTTTGGAAGGCGAGGCTGTGTGGCCCTTCTTCCCTTAATTATTTTTGGGCCCCGGGGACCCAATCCCCCAGGGCCTGTGCGTTTTATTTTCTTTTTTTTTAAAAATGGCAAGAGGCCGCGTGGCCCACATCCCCTGGGCCACTTCTGTCCCCGGGGACCCCATCCCCCGGGGCCATGCCAGAAACACTTTTTTAAAATGTTTTAATAGTGAGGCTTTTATCTGCCTCGAGACCACATCCTCCAGGGCATTGCCTCTTTTTTTTTTTTATCGGGGGAGGGGGGCACATGTCCCCAATCCCGGGCCACTTCTGGCCCCGGGCACCCCATCCCCCGGGGCCTGGCCTCACTGTTGGGGACCGTGGGGGAAGCCCCAATGTCCCCACGGTCCCAGCCAGCTCCCCGCCTCCTGCGGGAGCCGACATTGCTTTTGCATGAGGGGAGCTGCTAACATGCAGCTCCTCTTGTGCAAAAGCAGTTCTGCTTCGAATTTTGGAAGCGAGAGCAGGTCTCCCGCCCTGTCATTGCAAACGGCAGTGTCCCGGGGGTGGGCACCCCAGGACATTGCAAGAGCCAGCCCTCGGGGGTGGCGGTCCCAGGGCCATCAAGGGCTCCTGGAGGGGGGCCGTGCTTCCCCCCTAAATTTGCATAGCCCCAGGGAGGTGGTGGTCCCAGGGGATTGGGGGGCCTGAGATGCCTCCCCTTATAATGATTATAAACCCAGGGAGGTGGCTTGGGGGTGCAGCGAGGCTCCCCACCTCATAACTAAAAATGCCCCGGGGAGGTGGCAGTCCCTGGGGTAGCGTGGGGGGGGTTGGTACCCCCCACTCATTTACTAATGAATTAACGGGGAAGTGTCAGTCCCCGGGGCTGTGGGGGTCCCGCGGGCCCCTGCAAATTAATTACTGATGGCCCCGAGACATGGCCCACCCGGGTACTTCTTTAAAACAAAGCGCGGAAGCCCACGCCTCATTTTAAAAAAAAAAGTGGTCCGGGTTCGCGAACCCAGCACAAATTCAGCAGTTTAAAAATATATATATATATCTGTTTTTTTTGGCCTGGGAGTCCTTTTGGGACCCCCTGAGCAGGCCTAGGGGTCAGGGTGTTTCTACCCTGCCCCCTTTTCTTGTTTTTCACCTTTTTTTGTTCTGTTTTCTTGTGACTTGGTTACTGCGATGGAAAGTTCTGGGATCTGACAAGAGCCACAAACACCTTACTACCTAGAATTCCCCCTAAATTTCCAGATAAAAATGGTACCTAACTTGTAGGAATGGACCTAGGGCCTGCGAGAGGAAACAGCCCAAAACGCAACATGGTCACATCATATTATTTCAAAGAAATATGACTCTTTTTTGCATAGTGGGGAACCATATATTTTAGACCCTAGGTTAGTCTACACACATAGAAACCTAGCAAACCTGCACATTTCTAAAAACTAGACATATGGGGAAATCCAGGGTGGGTTGGATTGCATGACTCAAAAGTTTTCTTACCCAGAGACCCTTGCAAACTTCAAACTTTGACTACAACAGACATTTTCCTCACATTTTTGTGAAGGGAAGTTCTGGAATGTGTAGGGATGTTAGGCCTATCCCAGAGGCAATGTGTAAAGCGTTTGCGCAAAACCTACTCCGCAGCGACACACTAGGCACCCCAAACAAGAAACTTCACAAAAGGTTATAAAAAAAATAGCCTTTCTATTTTCCATGAAACACATCAGAGCATAATCACATATATATACTGTGCCACCTGGCACTAGGTATTACTTTACATGGGATTATATACATTACAGGGCCAATCGAGCCACTGTCATAGCCATTAGTACACACACGTAGTGAAACACAAACACAACCAGGAACTACCACAGATTAGGCATCAACATCCTGTCATCACCTAGGACCACATATTATGCCAAACATAATAATCACCTTAGGCCCCTCTTATGCCTGTACATAATTGGCATTGCACGGTAATTACTTATTAGGTGCACACATCACCTCCGGACCTTATGTCCAACCAAAACATGGAGGCGATCTCCAGGCCGTCTGTCCCAAAGTCAGGGCATTCCTGGCTGCCGATGCAGCACTCCATTATGGGCACAAACCTCAATCGTGGGTGGAGGTGCAACTCCCCCTGGTCCTCCCCAACCATACGTGCCCCTTGATGCAGCTGCCCTTGACCTGGCGGTGCAGCTGTATAACCAAAATAGGAGCCAAGTAATGCCACCCCCCAACTTTGCAGCTGCCCGTGATCTGGTGGCGCAGCTGGGTAAACCCACAGGCACTCACAGTGTGCCTCTTAAGCCCCACTCAGCGGTGTTTCTCTTCTCACGCCAAATGGACACCAGGAAAGATGCGGTCACAGGAGCAGCCCGCAAGGCTCCGGTCCTCTTCTCCTGGGGTCTGGTGAGCCTGAGAGGCTCCGTCTTCAGGTGCAGGCTCTCCTCCTCGCATGGGGAGCCCCATCCACCGTCAGGCACCAGCAAGCCTGACTTCCTGCCTTCTCTTGGCTTCCTCTGGCTGGCCCTGCCCACAACCAGATGCCATCACGCCTGACTTCCAGCGGCCCTGGCAATGAGCTTCAACTCCTTCTTCTTGGTGCAACCACGGGCTCAGGGACAGCAGCACACAGCTCTCCCAAGGCGCTCTCTCTCCTGCAGTTTTCTCTGCCTTCAGTGGCACAGGCTGAAACCCTGCCCAGGACTCCTCCGGGGTGGGATGCCCCACCCACAGTCAGACAACAGCTGCCTGACTTTCAGTTCACGGAATGATTTCCTCGGAAAACCACGAAAGAGCCCATAGGGGACAACACGTACAGCGCCAGCACTCGCTGATACAGATGAGCCCACGCAGGGACTCAACACCTGGGACTCCTGGCTCGCTCCAGCCCAAGTCCAGGGCAAGGAACAAAACATGCAGCGCTTGCAAGGCGCTCACACCTGCAGACACCAACAGGGAGCAGGAAGCACTTATCTCCAAGGAAGTGCACAGGCAGGCCAGCACACCTGGTCTGCTGGGCAGACAGCAGATCCTTCAGCTGCCAAGCAAGGCAGCAGGTCAGTCCCCCGGTGGCGGGACCTCCAGGCAGCCGGCAGCCTGCCAGCCCCAAGTAAGCACCAAGCAGCACAATTTTCATGGGGTCACAGCCCCAATATTTATACTGCATGTCTTCTTTGTTCTGCCATGGCCCAGGGCTTGGGACCCAGTCCAAACCAGTTCTGGGGGGCACTTAAACATTTTATTTACAGTGCACAAACATCCTCATTGTTAGTGTAGGCTCTGACAGCAGACACACCACATGGGGGTGGAGCCAGCATTGTGGAAGGCAGGCACAGTCCTATTCAGGCCCAGGTGCTACTCCTCCCGCTAATGGAAATGCAAATTGGCCTATTCAGCCTAGCACTGACTCACCCAGCCCCTCTGGAGCCACTGTACCTCACCCAGCCCCTGTCATCCAGAGTCAGACATGCAATACACAACAGGCAGACCAAAAGACACATAGCACACAGAAATGCCTAAGTGGCATTTCTAAAATAGTGACAATAAATCTGCGCACACCACCACGCAGCATTTATCAATTTATCACCACTATTCCAAACATACCAAATTTGGTCACGCTACTTCTCTCAGATAAGGAACTACCACTGAAACACATATCAGAGAATTCCCAATGCATTCCAACGAGATGGTAGCCTCACAGTAGTGAGAAACCAAAATGACTGCTTGTCACTACCAGGACATGCCACACAGTTAAGGCACATGCCCTACCTTTTACCTACAATGCACCCTGTCAATAGGGCTAGCTAGGGCCTACCTTAGGGGTGACTGATATGTAGTAAAAGGGGAGTCACAGATGTGGCACCCACTTTATGTGCCACGTCACAGTGGCAGTAGACTGCATGCGCAGGCTCTGCAATGGCAGAGGCCTGAGACAGGTTTGAAAGGCTACTATGGTGGGTGGCGCAAGCAGCGCTGCAAGCACACCAGTAGTATTTAATTTACTGGCCCTTGGTATCTGAGATACCACTATACAAGGGACTGATAGGTAAAATAAATACGCCAAACTGGTTGTAGACCAATCTTACCACGTTTATCATAGAGAGCACATGCACTTTACACTGGACAGCAGTGATAAAGTGCCCAGAGTCCTAAAACCACTAACACCAGGTCAGAAAAAATACCAGGAGGAAGGCAAAAAGTTTAGGGATAACCTGCAAAAAGGTCCAAGTTCAACAAGGGAGCAACAAACTTCCTACCACCTAGCATTCGCGTAAGTCTCCTGATCAAAATGGTACTACGGTTGTGTGGGTAGGCCTAGTGCCTGCAACAGGAAAGATCTCAAAATGCAACATAGAGACACATCACAATTCTGCACTGAAAACTGACCCTTTTTGCAATGTTTATAGCTGTGGATTTTGAGCCCCAGCTCAGCCGGCACCTAAGGAAACCTACCAAACTAGCCCATTTTGTAAAGCTAGACAACCTGGGGTCTAGGGGTGCATGACTTATATGGCTTTCACTAAGCAGTTTTACCCAGAAGCCTTTGCAGGCAGCAAACTTTGGTACCAAATACACATTTTCTATACATTTCTGTGATGGAAAGTTTTGAAATCTGCAGAGAGATACAAATTTCCTACCACCATGAGCTCCCATCTGTCATCATTTTTAGCAGTTTCCAAACATGGGTGCTATGGCCACCCACAAAAATGGTGTCCTATTATGATGTGGGGACATGTGGAAATGCTGGTAGTGCAATTAGTGGATTGCTTCAGATTTCATAAATACCTACAACAAAATCTAAACAAAGGAGTGATCTTAGCCATTTAAGCAAACTTTCAAGTTTTGCAAGGCTTTGTGTTAAATTGAGTGTGATCAATTTAAGTTATACCACGCTGGGCTCCTACGATTGCTCGGTTGTCCAAAAAAATGAAGGATGGCTACTGAACTTTCAAAGTAAAACCACCAATTTGCAGTCTGGCCTCAAAAAGGGCTACAAAGAAGAGAGTCAAATGAAAGAGCTTGCTCACCTTCCAGTATCAATATTTCCAAAAAAGATAAGAGAGCACACTACCACATTCATTATTAACTCTTTTTAGATGCTCCTTACACTGTATGTGAAAAAACTTCTTTAGCGTTTTTAAAGACCCCTCACCCACCAAACTTGTTGGTGGCATGTTTCATCAGTGGGAACACACCAGAGATACCTATCACATCAAGAGTGTGCTTTGATGCCTGGTTACTGCGAAGCGGGTATTTCCAGGGCGTTTTGAATATCTCAGATGAGAAAAAGAGGCAAGTTAAACTGGTGAGGTGTACTTTAATAAAGGCAACCTTTGACAAAGGTTAAAAGCAGAGATGGATGTGTAGCAAGAAACCAATGAACTCTCACATCCTTGGTATGGGTTGACATGTTTCAGCAATAATGTTTAAGCTGCACCAGGGGGTCAGTATGGCTTTCCTCAGGACCAGAATTGTGTGCGCGCTAAGGCATGCGATAATATCACAGTGCGTAACTTACAATTATACTCTATTTGGGTTTCTTTGTGAAATATAAAGAGTGAAAAAGAAATCATTTAGTACTGCTGTACATTACACATTCAAGGAACAAGGGCTAAGCACTCTCATTGTGCTTACACTGCCATGCATCAAGTTCCCAGAAAAATTGAATCATGTGACCTTAAATAAAAATAGCAGTGTATTGCTATATGTGGTTCTGCATTACCCCATCATGCAGACTAATCAAAGGCACAAATCGGTTCCTGCACCGTGATATTTTTTGCAATGCCTAGTGGATCAGCATGCACTACTATGAATTGACAGAGCGATGTATGTGGTATGCATCACTTCTGGAAATAAGGCTTGTGATAATTACTTGAACAGTGATAAAGCACACATGGCGGTATCTTTAAATGATATAAAAACATGCTAGGATAACATACTTATAGATGGGTAGTTCCTTAAAACATGGGTGGTCCGAGGGGATGAGCCGTGTATCACACACTGTTAGGAATCACGTACAAAATTACTGATCCCTTCCTCGAGGTGGTAGTGCCAGTGAAAAATGTTCTGTTGCTCAGCCCTCCGGCCGCTCTCACTTTGTCAAGGGTGATCACCCATATCCAAACCTACATCAAGGCCTCCAGAGCTCCGTGTCTAAATAATCAGAGTTCTGTGGCAAAGCCTCGCGTGCATGTGGGCATGTCAGTAGCATCCTGGGTCGAAGCTTCCAGACACACACCATGCACTCATGAACGTGGCCATGGTGCTAGTATCTAAGACCTTCATGGAAAGCTTCGCCTCAGACATGGTCGTGCCCATTAGGGATATTTGCCCCATGGTTTACCAAACAGTTAAGACTATTTAGGCAGGCCTGTCAACGTTAGGAACGATGCTGGAGGAAACATTATGAGGAGCAGGAGAAAATCTTATATAAGATTGCCATTAGAGAGTTGTAACGAGGTCGGGACGGGAGGCCGGGATGACTGGTGGACCCCTGACCATAATTCCCCTCCTTCCCCACAGACTGGCACATCGAGGGAAGACTGGGGAATACAGCCGGAAACAGACGAAGAAAATGATACCGGCTCCTTTAAGTGGGCGTACGATGACTTCGGCGAGACCACGCCTCCGGCTGACGTAGGAGGACCCGTATGGATGAAAGACGGGGAAGCCCTGTAAGCGGCGTGTGACGTCACCGCGGGACCGAGAGACGGAGAAGACGAAGAGAGTCCGAGGACGAAACAAGGAGAAGGCGGAGAAGTCAGGAGGACCGAGAGCGGAGGAGAGCCAGGAGGCCAACGACCCCGTGATCCGCCGTGCCACGCTCCCGAGGGAGGAGTGTGGCTTGCTCAGCCCTGAAGACACCCCTGCCACAGGACCCCACCATTGAAGACAGCCCCGGAAGACAACCCAGCCCCAGGACACCACCATCACGGATAAGCTGGAGTTTGCCAGAGAGAGACTGACATTCAGAACCAGACGTACCATAAAAATAAAACCTAGTCCAAGGAAGTATACTGGTCAGTCTGTTCCTGTTGCAGCACCTGTTCCCAGCATAGAGAGTGTCCCCTGCCCCTCTCCCACGCCTACATTGGTGTCAGAAGTGGGATTTGGTTAGCCCTTGCAGGATTCAGCAATGGAACAAGTGGTACAGCAATTGATAGAGGGGCAGCAGAAGCTGGTATGGGCCATCAGTCAACAGATCACGACTGCGGAAGCTGACCGCGATATGTTTAAAAACACCATTGCAGCCCAGATTGAGGGGCTAAAAAAAGCAGTACAGGGTCCTGGCATTCCCATACCAACGGAGAGACGGACATATGGACCCCATCCCTCCGGAATGCAGTTGCAGAAGTACGTACCAGGTGAAGATCCCGACGCATTTCTCCTCAATTTTGAGCGGGCGGCCAGAGCCTGTGGGTGGCCGGAGGACAAATGGCCCTTCTTCTTGGCGCCCCTATTAACCGGCGAAGCTCAAGCAGCCTACCAAGTGGCCAACCATGCCGGGCTCACTCCATATGTAACAATGAAGGCTGTGATCTTAGAACACCTAGGGCTTGATGCCGAAGCCTACAGGCTTAGATTCAGAAAGGAAAAAGGGATCGCGGGGGAACACCCTAAGACATTGTACCTGAGACTGTAGATGGGGGCCGATAAATGGCTAAAACCAGAAAGCAGGAGTAAAGAGGAAGTGATGTCCAGCATCTATCTGGAACAGTTCATGGAGGCCTTACCCTACGGCACCCAGCGGTGGCTCCGGCAGCACTCGGGCATTATCGCTGAACAAGCAATTGAGATGGCCCCTAACTACAACAGAGCGATGCCCCGTACATTTCCGTGGGAAACAGACAAAGGTCCCAAAGCAACCTCAGGGATGGCGAAACCGGAAAAAAACCTAAACAGGCAACAGAACCCCTGAAGACCCGACCGATACGATATGAGCTACCCTCCACAAGGGGACCACAGTGTTTCGAATGTGGGGAGTGGGGGCACATCGCCCGCATGTGTCCCCGAAAAAGAACAGCAGAAGAACCCATGGAGGTTGGCTATATCCCAAAAGCCGTGATGTATACAGCGGAGATGGGACCATCCTTTTACGTAAGGGTACAAGTGAACAGTAAATGTGTGAAAGCCCTTGTAGACTCCGGCTGTAAACAATCAGTGATAAAGAAAGAATTGGTCCGACCCTCCCAGTTAGGTTCCAACCTAGTGGTAAACATTAGATGCGTACACGGAGACGTGAAACCATATTCCGTAGCCCTCCTCACCCTTAGGCCCTTGGGAGGTGATCCGTGTGTAGTAAGAGTGGGAGTAGTGGAAGCCCTACCTGAGGACCTGATCATAGGAGTAGACAACCCTGATTTTATTAAACTCTTCAGTGGAAAGATAGAAGGACAACCACGGGGTACCTACTTAACCACTGATCCCTGGGAGTTAGATCGGGGTTTCAAGTTTGCACAGACCAATGACCCAACCCTTCTGAACGCCTGGGAGGCAGCACATATAGCCGAGACGACACCGACCCAAGGGTATCCCAAATTCAGGATCATAAACGATCTGTTGTATAGGGAAGGTAAGGCAGGTGATCCTCCGCAGTTAGTCGTCCCAAAAGACTTCAGGGACCAGATATTGTTCTATGCCCATGCTCATTTGACGGCAGGACATAGCGGGGCAGAAAAGACTCTCCTGAACATTACAAGACTCTTCTTCTGGCCCGGTATATACAAAACGCCGGAGGTTTATTGCCGTCAATGCGAAGTGTGCCAGAAAAAGAACATGAGTAGACCACCCGCGGTACCCCTCCAACCACTACCCATCATAGGCAACCCCTTTGAGAGGGTAGGAATGGAGCTTATCGGGCCTCTTCCCCGCACAACCAGGGGACACACCTACGCTTTAGTCATTGTCGACTACAATACCAGATTCCCAGAAGCCTTCGCCCTGAGTGCTCCTACAACCAGAAATGTAGCAGACAAACTGATCGAGTTATTCTCAAGGGTGGGGTTCCCCAGGGAGATACTCACTGATCAGGGGACTCCCTTTGTGTCCAAAATGATGGCTGAAGTATGCAAAACTTTAGAACTGCGACACATACGTACCTCGGCCTACCACCCCAAACGGATGGTTTGGTGGAACGGTACAACCGCACCCTTAAGACCACACTGAAGAAAATGCTAACCGCTGAGAATAGAGACTGGGACAAGTTGTTGCCCTTGGCTCTTTATGTATTGCGGGCACAAGTACAGAGCAGCCTGGGATACTCCCCTTTCGAACTTTTATATGGGCGTCAGCCCAGATCGCTCTTGGAAATCACCAAGGACGCTTGGGAAAAAGAGGAGGCAGCAGAACAAAGATCGTTGTTAGAGTACACCAAACAACTAAAATCCAGGTTGGGCAAACTGAGGGATCTAGCGTACTCCAACTTGGAGAGAACCCAAGAGAAACAAAGACACCAATATGACAAGGGCAAGAAATGGCGGACCATGAATAAGGGAGATTGGGCCTTAGTGCTTCTCCCGTCTTCTACACAAAAATTCAGGAGTGAATGGAAGGGGCCGTACGAAGTGGTAGAGACCATAGGTAAAACGACATACAGTGTATAGATCACCCCGGGACGACAACAGACCTTCCACATCAATCTTTTAAAGAAATGGATAGGGCCCCCGCCCAAATCAGCTAACTTAGCATTGGCATCACGAGAAGAGGGCACCACTCTCGACCAACTTCCCATTAACATAGAGTTCACAGAATCCCAAAAAAAAGAACTCCTGCAAAGACTGCAACGGTTCTCACCCATGTTCTCTGATGTTCCGGGTCACACCCACTTAGCCGAGCACTGTATAGAGACAGAACCAGGCAAGGTGGTCAAACAGAAAGCATACCGTATACCGGCTGCCAGGAGAACAGACGTTAAAAGAGAGGTCAGGGACATGCTTCGACTCGGAGTCATTCGACCATCACGAAGCAACTGGGCTTCGCCCATAGTGATGGTGCCAAAACCGGATGGGTCCACCCGGTTCTGTATGGACTTTCGCGCCTTAAATGCCATCTCCTCATTCGATGCATTTCCAATTCCCAGAGTGGATGAGTTGATAGAAAGAATAGGAGAAGCCAGGTACATCACAACACTCGACCTGACCAAGGGCTACTGGCAGGTACCGTTGCGAGATAAAGACAGGCACAAAACAGCTTTTGCCACTGATGATGGGTTATTCGAATTTACCGTGCTACCATTCGGACTCCACGGAGCGCCCGATACATTTCAGAGACTGATGAACACGGTATTAGCCCCTCACACCGAGTACAGTTCGGTGTACCTAGATGACATTGTCATTTTCAGTAAGACAAGGGAGGGCCACCTAGGGCACATAGACCGAATCCTAACAGCCTTACAAAATGCAGGCCTACACATAAATTCGAAGAAATCAAGGGCCGCCTATCCCAGAGTAAAATATCTGGGGTTCATGCTGGGGAAGGGGGTCATTGCCCCTCAGGTGGAAAAGATAAGAGCCATCACTAACACCCCTTTTCCCACGTCAAAAAAAGAACTCAGGGCTTTCTTAGGCCTGATCGGTTATTACAGGCGGTTCATAATGAATTTTGCTGAGATAGCCGCTCCCTTGACAGACCTCCTCAAGAATAACACCAAAAACAGCCTAAAGAAAAGCCCCTCCACAGAAGCCAACCGGGCTTTTGAGGACCTAAAAAGGGCCATCACCTCCAGCCCAGTGCTGATACGCCCAGACTTTGAGAAACCCTTCTACCTGGCAACAGACGCCTCGGATACCGGGATCGGTGCCGTATTGTCGCAGCTGGGTGTGGATGGGTTAGAACACCCCATCCTTTTTATAAGCCGGAAACTCCACCCGAGAGAATGTGCATACCCCACTGTTGAGAAAGAATGCCTGGCGATACGTTGGGCTGTGGACAAATTGAGATACTACCTCGAGGGAAAGACTTTCACTCTGCACTCGGATCACGCTCCCCTGCAATGGATGCAGAGAAACATGACCCAGAACTCCAGAATACTTAGATGGTTTCTGTTCCTTCAGCCCTTTTCGTTCCATATAGTGCACAAAAAGGGGGTGGACAATGGTAATGCGGATTACCTGTCAAGGGTGCCCGTTCTCCCCGATCGGGAGAATCCAAGGGGGGAGGAGTGTAACGAGGTCGGGACGGGAGGCCGGGATGACTGGTGGACCCCTGACCATAATTCCCCTCCTTCCCCACAGACTGGCACATCGAGGGAAGACTGGGGAATACAGCCGGAAACAGACGAAGAAAATGATACCGGCTCCTTTAAGTGGGCCTACGATGACTTCGGCGAGACCACGCCTCCGGCTGACGTAGGAGGACCCGTATGGATGAAAGACGGGGAAGCCCTGTATGCGGCGTGTGACGTCACCGCGGGACCAAGAGACGGAGAAGACGAAGAGAGTCCGAGGACGAAACAAGGAGAAGGCGGAAAAGTCGGGAGGACCGAGAGCGGAGGAGAGCCAGGAGGCCGACGACCCCGTGATCCGCCGTGCCACGCTCCTGAGGGAGGAGTGTGGCTTGCTCAGCCCTGAAGACACCCCTGCCACAGGACCCCACCAGTGAAGACAGCCCCGGAAGACAACCCAGCCCCAGGACACCACCATCACGGATAAGCTGGAGTTTGCCAGAGAGAGACTGACATTCAGAACCAGACGTACCATAAAAATAAAACCTAGTCTAAAGAAGTATACTGGTCAGTCTGTTCCTGTTGCAGCACCTGTTCCCAGCATAGAGAGTGTCCCCTGCCCCTCTCCCACGCCTACAAGAGTATAAAAGAGCTATTAGAGAAGAACAATCCCTATATTGTACAAATAAAATTGACTCTGCCAACTTCTCTAGAGAACTTTTTAAAGTTATTCATCAGCTCTCGGCCCCCCAGTTCCCTCCTAAATCGAGGACTGACAAGAGTTCCATAAAGAGTTGGCAGAACTCTTCCAATCCAAAGTTAATCATAAGTTAATCCTATCTATAAAGAATTAGCATCTTCAAATTAAGAAGCGCATTCAGACCCGTGCCTCACTGCTCCATCGCAGCATAGCCTCTTAGAAACCACTTAGGCTGAGGAGATACACTTAGCAACCTTCTCCTGCTTCCCTCCTTTGGATCAAACAGAAACACAACTTAAAATAGGGATCACCGATGGAACTTTGTCCCCCTAAAATCCTTCAACTGGCAGTAGTACAATCACTCAAACTCTATGAAAAAATCCATTAGTTCTGGGTGCTATCCATATTTGTGGAAAGAAGCAATGGGCAGGCCTCTTTCAAGAAACCCAAAGTGGACCCAACTATAGCCCCATCTCCTTGCTTCCAATTTTGGCCAAAAACCTGGAAAAACATCCTACCTAGCATCTGATGGCCCATGTGCAGAAACAGGGATAGTTGGACTCTCACAGTTCGGTTTCAGAAGCAATCATGGAACGGAAACTCCCCCGGTATCCGCAACAGTCATCATTAGGTGTCTTGGTAATGCAAGTTAGGCCACGGCTCTGATCCTTTTGGATCTGTCCACGTCCTTTGACACCATCTCTTATCACTGAATGACACATCCCTGATCACTGAATGCTTATAGGATTCGGGTTTGGGAGATATGGCCCTGAAACTGCTTTCCTCATTCCTTATGGACAGATTCCAGATGGTGATCGTAAATCAATTTTAATCTGACCCTTTTTTTTTCCACGTGGGTCCATCAGGGTTCTTTCCTTAGCCCCACACTGTTTAACTTTCCCCACTGGACAAACGTATACTCTCTTTTGGGTTGTGGGCCGTGTCACATGTTGACAACACAGAGATGATTGTCTCTGTTTCTAAAGACACCAATGTCACTATGGCCAACTACCTAAAGCTGAACCATGAGAAGAGGAAGGTGCTGATTTTTGGGAGCCAACCATCTGTATGGAACCAAAACTGGTAATCGGATAGCCTGAGGATACAACCCACCACAAGGGACTCAGTGAAAAATCTAGGAGTTGTCCTGGATGGTGACCTGTCTTTTGACCTCTAGGTAAACTGTACTGTGGCATCCTGTTTCTGAATTATCAGAACCTTGTGTAAAGTATTTTCATTTATTCAAATTCTTGCACAGAAACACTTAACCTTATCACTAATTTCATGCAGGATTGATTACTGCAATGCGCTCCGTCTCGATACTAATTAGACAAATCAATTGAAGTTGCAAATGGTGCAAAATGGAGCAGCAAGGCTCACCTTAGACATCCCCAAACATCAGTTGGTCACAAGAGGATTGCTCGAACGTCACTGGTTTCCAGTACAGAAGCGTATTTCCTTTAAAGCTCTGTGCATTATTCATAAAGCCCTGTACAATGCCAGCCCATGTAGAATCAATACCATGTTCCAATAGTAATCCACTAGTAGGCATCTTCACTCAGCAGCCCACAACCTAGTTGTCATTCCAAGATTTCGCAGAAAAAGATAGGAAGGCAGAGCCTTTTCTGTCACAGGGGCTATGCTCTAGAATCCTTCCCCCACCTTCTGACCTCCATGAAGTTGCGTACTCCTTAAAGGAAGGCCTTAAAAACCTGGCTTTTGTCCCTGTAAGAATGTCAGCCCTGATTGCATTAACCGTGCTCTCTAAGTTCTGAGTCTACTCTCAGGATTAGTGCCTTGACACCTTGGGGCATTTGCTGCACTATATAAATATCTATCATTTCAATGCATTTCACTCATACAGGTTGGTTTTGGCATCTCCAGAAGTGTTAGCTTAAAAGAACACATACTAATCACAGTATCAGAATATTAAAACCAAGCTCTCCGAAGGTGGGCTATTTAGCTGCAACAAGGCACCAATTGCTTTATAGGTCATTCACACACCACACACAAGACTTTCATAAAGCCAGCCACAGGCCTGATCCAACACATCAGTGCACTCACATCAACATATCGCCACCATTCAAGGCACCATCAAATTAATGAATCCCCAATCAAAACAAGCTCTCATCCATTCATCAACCAACTTGCATACAGAGACACTCCAAGCAAACCTCTACACACATATAGTAAGACATGTGAAAAGTTGGTGCATCAACAACCTTTACAAATGAAAAACATTTGACTACGTTTTTCTACCTGCCAAGTATCCACCTCCGTTGAATTTCTGAGCATTACAGAACGCATGCCTAGTGAACATTTGCTAATGGCTCCTATGACAACCCTATAAGGCTCAGGAAGGCGTATTTTTCATGCGCCTTTAGCACACTCACTTTGATAAATCCACCTCCTTGCAGTTTCTGGATGCAATTTGGGTGTGTCCGTGACTTCTATGCAAGGCCCACAGTCCTCAAATTGAGCGGCCATATTTTTCTTTGAAACTGAGGTAAAACATCCTCGAGAAGACTGTCTAAGTTCCCTAAAGAGCACGTCCTAAACTACCAAGAAAAGTATTTTTTGGTTTACAGGGTAGTCAGTGAGAATGTGGTATATTTCCCGTCCACCATTATGTGCAGTGCTGTGACTGTAATGCACTTGTCATATGGCAAACTGAACATCCACTATGTTCGGATGGACAATGAACATGGCAAGCAAGACACATATGTCACCCTTACATGTGGCATTGGGTGCAGATTTCTCAGTAATATAGTGTGTGTTTGTAAAGCTCAGTATCAACCAGGAGTGTATCCTGTTGTCAACACAGGAGCAGTCAGTGCTGAACCATGGATTCACCTAGCTGAAGAACTAAGTGTCCTGCTTCGGGTGGAATTCCATCATTTTTAGGACAATGAACATTAGGAGCAAATTAGGAGTAGAGAGTTCTCTCTGTTCTGGTGCTGCGTATGCATGGGATGTGTGCAAGTGCCTTCGGCGCACTTACTGTGCTAAATCCAACTCCTTTCAATTTGTGGATGCAAGTTGGGGTTGTCTGAGACTGCCATGCTTGGCACTCAGTCCACCAACTGAGTAAGCATATCTGCTTTTGAAACTGCTGAGGAAGACTGGCTAAGTGTCCCAACGAGCACTTCAAAAACTAGTCAAGATTTATGTTTTGGTACATGACAAATGGCTTATGTTCTGTCCACCATTATGTGCATTGTGGGGACAATAATGTACTTGTCATGTGGTAACCAGAACACCTACCAGGGTCTGACAGCAGATAAAGTTGTCAAGCAGGCCATAAGCAAGCCATTATTGCACAAAGAAAAGAAAAAAACAATTCTACCCCAGCGTATCCAGCGAAGTATTGACCCATGGAAGGTAGGTATCCGTGCACAGCCATTGAAAGATTTATGTTACAGCAGCTCCACCACAGCAAATTTCCCAATACTTCACTTGTGTATGATCCAAAACAAAGAAAGTGGAATAACACAGGGCTTGCTGAGAAGGGCAGTGGGGACAGTAAACACAACTCTCTTGCCTCTTTCCTTACTTAGAGCAGACTCTACAACAACAGCAACATCATTTTACTTGATATTGTATTCGTGAGGGTCTTTGACATTTGTGAATGCCCACACAGGGCCTCAAGTAGCAGTTGTTGCAAGATTGAGTCATTTTTCCTATTGCAGGAATGTGGTATTCAAAGTGTTGATTCTGGAGTCTTGCCACATCCCCTTAGCATATGAAGTGGATGCTGCTGCTTTTCTAGACTGTAAAGGATGGTCAACTGAAAGTCAGGGAAAGACATGAGTCTTCCCTTGGTGGATTGACAATTAACAACATTGTTGCCATCGGGGTAAGGTGGGTTCACAGCTTCTTATACCTCTATACCAAGTGTGAGTTTTGGGACTTGCATTGTATGGCTGAAGAACCTGGTCATTCTTAACCACTCTGCCCACGCACTTGTAATCAAGTATACACGTAGGCCTATAAATGTCAACTATCTGATCCCTAATTGTGACGGGGAAGTGCTCTCATCATGAATCGTATTGAGCAAGTACACATCATGCCTATTAGGGTACTTGACTGCAAGCAGTTTGTTGCCGCTCTAAGATTTTGGGAGCTTCTTACAACAATTTCCTGTGGTAATCCTTTGTGGTGACAACAAACTGTACCCTGTGGCTCAGTACAAGCTTTGTAAAGCTCACTGAACAACACAACTCCCATATATAAAAAAAAAAATGGCTTGGGAAAACATGGCGCCCGCGTGCTGAGCGGCAGCGCGCGCCCTCGTCAGAAACCCTCCACCTTTCTCCCCTGCAAACATTGCTTTTCCAACAGACAATGTGCGGGGAAAGTGGTGCTTAACCGTGTAGGATAAAAACCATACCATGCTCCAGTACTGAGTCCCTGTCAGCCCGCGGATGTGCCTTAGAGATACGGGTCAGGCTCCCGCTCCCGCTCCTGCTCACAGTCTCTCCCTGCCGTGGCGTCGGTAGTGTGCAGCCGTGGAGCTGAGGTGGGCCGCAGAGCGGCGGTCCGTGGTCTCCTCCGGGGGAATTGAGGCAGTATCAGTACAAGCGGAAGCGGTGAGAGCCGAGGCAAGGTTGCTGGTGCGCCGGGTATAGGCGCTTTTTTTCCTACAGTGGCTGTTTCTCCTGTTCCCTCAGCTTTGGCAGTGCTTCCGGTGGAGGGGGAGCGAGCCGGAGCCGTTGCCGTCGCCAGAGCTGAAGCCAGACAAAAGAATAAGGACGGAGGGTCTGGAGTGTCCGCGAGTAACGGCAAGTGGGACCCAGGTCGGGTTGGGTCAGGAACTGTGACAGGAGTCGGGTGCATTCCAATAAAAAGCCCAAAACTGCATAGCGGAAAGAAAGCTGGTAAAGGAAAACCTAAACGAGGTAGGGGTAGAGGCGGTAAAACCAGTCACTGTCCTCAAACTTTACCGATAGAGCGTGGTGGTGAAACTTACAAGGGGGTCTTTGCAAGGGGCGCAGAAAGCGGAGCAGAGAGTGGTGCTGAGCTAGCTGAGGTAGCCGAGAAGGGCAGTTTAAAGCAGATGCCCCAAGAGAGGGTCAGGAGGAGAGGTGCCACTGAGTTGACAAGGCTTCAGAAAGCAGGTGCTAAAAAGGGTTGAGGAGATATTAAATCATCTCGCATTACCCCCTCTCTGCGTTCATTTTTTAAAGTACTGCCCCAGGTTTTGAACATCCCAAAAACTCATCAAAGAAATCCCTCTGATCTAGTAGATCCCTTTGGCCATCTAGACATAAGTAGTCAGTCTCCGGCTAATAAGGTCTCTCACACGCCGGTTCTACCTTTGGTCCGCACGGGCTCTCCCGCAGATAAGACAGAAAGCATTGTCCAGATGGCAGAGTTAGCTGAGCCAGTAAGCCCCCAGCATGTTCAGGAAAACCGGGCCCCAGATACTATAGTACCTCCGGATTTAGCCAAGTCCTCGATACTTGATCTGATTGAGACATGTGAGTCAGGTGAGGATCCAACGCTAGCGATCTCTGTACCTCCAGAAGTTGGTGGGTCTGGGGGTGGGGAAGTTGCGGGTTTAGTATGTTCCTCGATTGAGACTCTGCTAAATTCTTTGAAGGCGGACATAAGGAAGGGATTTATGGTCTCAGCGGAGAACCAAACCAAGATTAGGGTTGCGTGCGACGTCCTGGAAAAAAAAGTACACCAACTGAATGAAAGGACAGAGTCCCTGGAAGGCTCTGTGGAGGTGCTCAAGGCAAATTTGGGATCCGCTGAATTAAAAATCCAATCTCTGCGAAAAGAAGGAGATGTGATCCGCGAGAAGGTTGAGTCCTTGGAAAACTACTCGAGGAGAAATAACCTCCGGCTCCTGAAGGTCCCAGAAGGGAAAGAGGGGAGTTACATTAAGCCTTTCGTGGTGGGCCTAATAAAGGACTCACTAAATTTGGAGGAGACACTGGACACCCTGTAAAAAGACATCCAAAGGATTCACAGGGACCCTTTTCATTTAAAGCCTGGTAGGGCTAAGCCCAGAAAAATCCTGGTAAATTTTCTCACGTATGCACTTAAGGAAAAAATCCTAAATCTGGCCCTAAAAGCTAAAACTCTAAAAGGCCCGGACTTTCCGTTCGAAATCCGTTCAGATTTATCTAAGACAATGTTGGATCGGCAGTGGGAACTGGGGCAAAGGATGGAAAAATTTATAGCCCTGGGTGCTACAGTGCAGATGAGGTTTCCCGCCTGCTTACGAGTTATGTACAATAACGAGATGCACAATCTTAGATCTCCTCTCGAGGCAGATGAGATGCTGGAATCATTAAGGGATCTCGCTCGGGGGGGCGGGAAACTCGATGGGGCTATAAGCTGAGCTAGAGTAAGGGTAGAGGGCAGTGGTCCTTCCTCTGCTAGTTGTTTGAGAAAAAGAAGAATTGACAGTACAGTCCCCTGTGATTAAAAGATTAAAAAATAATTAAAAAGGTATAAATGAGTGTTAAAGCGGGAAAAAAACAGAAAAAAACAAATATAGAACTTTAAAAAAAAAAACACGGGGAATGGCAAAAGGGCACAAAAAAAAAGGGGGAAATCAATAACACAAAACATGTGGAAATAAAATGGATACGCCTATGCACTACTTGTGATACAGCCGGGCAGCGGAGGGGGAAGCGGAGGAGGGGGGCGGCTAGAGGGCATACAACTGGCAATACACCAGTCCAGTGTAAGTAGGGAGGGATTTTCCGGGGGGAAGGGAGGGTGCCACGCAGGGTGGCAGGGGAAAAAATGCAAAATTCTCTCATGGGTCAGAGTCCTCGTACTATTTTAAAGAAAATGGATCTGTCCATCGACTGGGTTTGAGCTACCAAGACCAGATTACTTTAACGGTTTGCCCTAAGATGGATAAATGAGATCACGATAATAGAGCTGTAGGGAAATTAGAGGGGTTAGTGAGGTGGGTTGTGACGGAATGACGCAGATACATTTTTTATCTTGGAATGTCAATGGCCTGCGCACAAGGGGTAGGAGAACAAAAATCTTTCAATACTTGAGAGACTCCCCGGCACAGGTCATTGTCATACAGGAGTCACACCTCCTTAAAACTGAAACAGTAGAGATATTAAGGAAAGAAAAATGGATAGATATCTTTTTGGGTACAGATCGATCGGCAAACATCAGGGGGGTTCTATTTATCTTTAAGAAGCAGGCCAAAGCACAAATTGTAGAGTACAGGGAAGATAAGAGTGGCAGGTGGCTCTTGGTAAGGGCTGTGCTGGACGGCATTTCATATGCCCTGGTTGGGTATTATGGCCCAAACCAGGATGATCCCTCCTATATGAATATTAGTCGAGATCCCCTATTAGCCTTTCACGACCCCGTAATTTGGGCTGGTGACTTTAATATCGTTTTAAATCCAAAACTGGATTAAACCGCTAACTCTAGAGCCTGCGTCTTTTCTAAATCTAGGCAAGCTCTCGCAACAATTTTGACATAACTAGGCCTCGCGGATTTTTGGAGGGAAAGGGCTGGGGAGAAGTTGGGGGTCTCTTTTCGAAACTTCAAATATAAACATCTGTCAAGGATTGATTATGCTCTATTCAGTTACAGCCTTAAAGAATTACTGACAGACATTATCTACCTCCCCTCACATCTTTCCGATCATTCAGCTATTTTATTTACTCTTAAATTAAGCAACATATTCATGCTTCTTGGTTTTTTGATCGTACCATCTTACTAGAAGAAGACTTAGTCATCTTTCTTCGATCAGAGACCCAGCACTTTTTGGAGTCCAATTTAAACTCAGCTGATGCTCCGACTGTATGGGATGCCTTGAAAGCCTTTTGGAGGGGCTGTATTACAAGCCGATCCTCTTAAAGAAGAAAGAAGTATAGGGAAAGTATTGCGAATATGGAGGCGGAAATGAAAGGCATCGAGAATAATTTAGGCGCCCACATTGGCTCAGGTATGGACCAAGAAAGACTAGGCTTGCGAGTAACAAGGACCCCCTGATATTGGATCAAATTCCTGGGTCAGGGTAAGAGAATTTATGACAGGTAACAAGCCCAGGCAAAATATAAAAGACGGCAATGTAAACAAAGAAAGCAAATATACACTTAAGATAACAAGAATATTCAGTTTAATAAATTTGATTAAACAAATTGTTAAAATGATTTGTGATGTGTTTTCTTTAAAAAAAGATTAGGAATTCTTTATACAAATAATCAAGGTAAATTGATCAACAATGTTCATAATAACCAAATTGATATAGAGAAAAGATGGTTTCTTCGACGCGTTTCGACACAATGGTGTCTTCATCAGGAAAATACCATCTCAGATAATGTATCTAAAAATAAGCAAGCAATACTTTAAAAACATATAAAATACAATATAAAGTGCATGTGGTTTGTACAGCTTATTATGTAATACATTGCCTAGAGCTTTATGACATAACATGATATTCCGCTATTGAGGTTACTCCCAAAGTTAGTGCCTGATTTGATGGCATAATAAACAAAACATTCATATAAAAATTCAATAATGTAAACAGTTATATGCCTAAACAACAGAGCGATAACTCACTTTACATAAAGATGAAGAAGAAATAAAAAGAAATAAAGAAAAAGGAAAAATAGCTCAACAAACAGATAGTGGTGGTAGTCCTCTTACTTGTAATATTAAACTGTTGCACCGTTTTAAATGACAGTACAGTATTAAGATATATATAGGGAGGGTTGGTTTGGGATGGGGCAAAAAAGGAAGAGGAGAATAGGGGGGTTTAATGAGGGATAAGTTAATCATTGTGAGTTCAAGATTATAAGCGAACTCAGGCCACGACTAATGATTTAATAGACATATACTGTCTATGACTGACTAATGTACAGGTTCATACCAAATTAGATAAAGTATCTTACCTCAAGGTCAATTGAGGTTTTATGATTGAGTTGATCGTAAATCACAAAAGGGTGACCAGTCGAGGTATAGACGGCACCAACAGGAAACTAAAAAATACAAAATCAGTAAATAAACTTCCAGTATGGGTGATCTGATATTTTAATGAGAAAATAAAACCTAAACGAGGTTCTTTACATTTGGGTGAAGCTATTTATGTGAAGGTGAAGAAGTTTTAAACTATATGAGGCATTTTATTACCTGGAAGTTTTCTAATGGGGAAGACGCTAAGTGCAACTCTAACTTCCGGTATAGGGAAATGGATGCTGGTTAAAATTAGTGTTGGGGACTATAGAACCGACCCGTGGATGGTGATGACAAATCATAGAATAATGTCATAGGTAATTAACAAGATGGATAAACGTTCTTGGTGTAGAGACGCTATCAAAACCTGCAATAATAAAAGAAAGTGTAAGTGCCTAAAAAATGACATCCAAAGTTGGTCGTAAAGTCATGGTGCTATAAGCGATAATACCTGGGTAAGGTTGAGACACAAGCTGAAATGCATAAGATTATGTGGACCATGATAATCAGCATATATAATTAAGTGTGGCTCTGTCAGTAGCGGGTAAAGGCTCTTGATATAGAGGCGTTTATCAGTACCTATGACAGTGAAAAAGGATGTCAGTGTCTATCGATAACAGACCAAATAGGTTATGAATTTATCTTGCAATAAGCGATAATACCTGGACAAGGATAAAAGCGCAGACTCAAATGCGTAAAGATATGCAGTACATGATGGTCGGTGCACTCAAACTGGCAGCAACAAAGGGGAAGTTGCTGCCGGTTGATTTATATGAGCGCTGCGTTGATAGCATAGACAAACAGGCCTCACCTCCTCTTAAAGAGAAAGGTGTAAGTGTGTGAAGTAAAACCGGAAACTAGTATGAAAACCTGATGTAGTCATGAAGGGAACTCATGTAAAATGACAATAAGGTGTGGCAGTGTACACGAGGATGTAAAAAAGATGAACAAAGCAGTATGAATGTCGCAAATGATTTTGTACGGAGTGAAGAGAAATAATGTAAACTGCAAGTAAGTAAAGTAAATGAATGTGAGTATATAAACAAGTATCAGATTGGATAGATCGTGTGAGTATGGCTAATTATAGCGTGTATATTATAAGGAATCAGATCAATGGTGTAATGTGAAAAAGTAATCTATATGATGGCATTCTCCCAAGGCAAATCATTGTTCAAACCATGATTGAAAGTGCCAAGGGAGAATATCCAAAACACCTCTCGTTTTTTACGAATTTTGTCGCCGCCATTTTCATTGCGGATATGGATCTTCTCCAGGATACGCCATTTAATGTCCATGGGAGAGTGTTTAAACTCTAGAAAATGGCTAACTAAGGGTGCCGTATGTTTAGAGGTTTTAATGGCAGACCTGTGTTCCGTTAGGCGGGTATAAATGGCACGTAGCCTAAATTGCACGGACATGTGATGAGGTAAACAACATTACGTGTATTACAGGTCCATAATTCTTTCGCACGGATGTTGAAATTATTAAACAGCAAAGATTCTCCTGCGAGAATACTATTGCATGATTGGCACGAGGCACAACACGTGGTACCTCTAACCGGGTTAGTGCCATCAATGGATTTCTGGATGAAAGGACGATTAGAAGAAGTCACAGTGTGACTGGATTGGACTATAATGTCTTTCAAATTCTTGTTTCGACGGTGGGCAAACAGGGGCTTTGCTATCTTTTTTTGATTGTGGTCTACGTTTAAGAGGTGCTAATTAGAGTTTATAACTTGTTTGATGGTGGAATCCAGCGTAGAATGTTTAGTTATACATACAAGCTTGGGTTCTTGTATTGCTTTTGAGGCTTTAAATAGGGAATCTCTCTTAGGTATGTACTCCGTTTGTGAGCACCAGTTTCTGTGCCCTGAATCATGCGTCATCGTTCACGAAACTTTTTAATTCATTTTCTTTTTTTCTTGTTCTTTAAGTGTCGGGAGCCTGTGTATCTTGCAACATTCTCCTTTTGACAGTGCTATACCTATATGAATGCACCGACCATCACGTACTGCATATCTTTACGCATTTGAGCCTGCGCTTTTATCCTTGTCCAGGTATTATCGCTTATTGCAAGTTAAATTCATAACCTATTTGGTCTGTTATCGATAGACACTGACATCCTTTTTAATTGTCGTAGGTACTGATGAACGCCTCTATATCAAGACCCTTTACCCGCTACTGACAGAGCCACACTTAATTATATATGCTGATTATCATGGTCCGCATAATCTTATGCATTTCAGCTTGTGTCTCAACCTTACCCAGGTATTATCGCTTATAGCACCATGACTTTACGACCAACTTTGGATGTCATTTTTTAGGCACTTACACTTTACTTTATTATTGCAGGTTTTGATAGCGTCTCTACACCAAGAACGTTTATCCATCTTGTTAATTACCTATGACATTATTCTCTGATTTGTCATCACCATCCATGGGTCGGTTCTACAGTCCCCGATACTAATTTTAACCAGCATCCATTTCCCTATACCGGAAGTTAGCGTTGCACTTAGCGTCTTCCCCATTAGACAACTCGCAGGTAATAAAATGCCTCATATAGTTTAAAACTTCTTCACCTTCACATAAATAGCTTACCCCAAATATGAAGAACCTCGTTTAGGATTTATTTTCTCATTAAAATATCAGATCACCCATACTGGAAGTTTATTTACTGATTTTGTATTTTTTAGTTTCCTGTTGGTGCCGTCTATACCTCGACTGGTCACCCTTTTGTGATTTTCGATCAACTCAATCATAAAACCTCAATTGACCTTTAGGTAAGATACTTTATCTAATTTGGCATGAACCTGTACATTAGTCAGTCATAGACAGTATATGACTATTAAATCATTAGTCGTGGCCTGAGTTCGCTTATAATCTTGAACTCACGATGATTAACTTATCCCTCATTAAACCCCCCTATACTCCTCTTCCTTTTTCCCCCAGCCCAAACCAACCCTCACTATTTATATCTTAATACTGCACTGTCATTTAAAACGGTGCAACAGTTTAATATTACAAGTAAGAGGATTACCACCACTATCTGTTTGTTGAGCTATTTTTCCTTTTTCTTTATTTCTTTTTATTTCTTCTTCATCTTTATGTAAAGTGAATTATCGCTCTGTTGTTTATGCATATAACTGTTTACATTATTGAATTTTTGTATGAATGTTTTGTTTATTATGCCATCAAATCAGGCACTAACTTTGGGAGTAACCTCGATAGCGGAATATCATGTTATGTCATCAAGCTCTAGGCAATGTATTAAATAATAAGCTGTACAAACCACAAGCTCTTTATATTGTATTTTATATGTTTTTAAAGTATTGCTTGCTTATTTTCAGATACATTATCTGAGATGGTATTTTCCTGATGAAGACACCATTGTGTCGAAACGCGTCGAAGAAACCGTCTATATCAATTTGGTTATTATGAACATTGTTGATCAATTTACCTTGATTATTTGTATAAAGAATTCCTAATCTTTTTTTAAAGAAAACACATCACAAATTATTTTAACAATTTTTTTAATCAAATTTATTAAACTGAATATTCTTGCTATCTTAAGTGTATATTTGCTTTCCAAGAAAGACTAGGTACATTAAAATCTCAACTGGAAAATCTATTACAGGCAAGGGTCGCCAGGAGGTGGGAGGCGAGCAAAAATTCTCTTTTCGAGTTTGGTGAGGCGGCTGGTAGGATTCTTGCCTGGAAAACCAAAGCCAACCAAGCGCGGAATTACATTAGGGAGATTAGGGTGGAAGGGGGAGCAGTTTCTCGGCTCTCAAAGTAAGAAATAGGATGTGCGTTCCAGGATTTCTTTCAGGCCATCTATAAAGAAGACATCTGTGAAGATCAGGTAGCGAAAGATGCTTGGCTAGAAAAAATCTCCATTCCAAGGCTTTCACCTGAGCAAAGTATGGCTCTGGAGGCAGAGATCTCTGCTGAAGAGATTAGCAAGGTAATGGGGCAAGTGAAACGAGGGAAAGCGGCTGGCCCGACGGTCTACCGGGGAATTATATCGGGCCCTTAGCGAGGAGATCACCCCTGTCTTGGCTACTGTCTTTAATGGTATTCTTTTGGAAGGAATGGACCCTCCAAAGTCTTGGAATGATGCTATGGTAGTCTTAATACCTAAGCCAGGGAAAGATCTGACAGAGTTTGGGCATATCACCCAATTTTGCTCCTCAACAGCGAATGTAAAATCTTCGCTGCTATTATGGCTACTAGGTTGGGGGGCGTTGTAAGCTCGATTATCCATGAAGACCAAAAGGGTTTTATAAAAGGCAGACACCTAGCAGACCTCACTCAAGATCTAGTCGGGGCCATCGATATTGCCACCACCTTTTCTCTTCCTCTGGCCGCCCTTATGCTGGACGCGACCAAGGCCTTTGATAGGGTCAAGTGGGCCTATCTGGCCGCGGTCATGAGGAAATTTAACCTACCTGACAACTTTTGCCTTATGATGGCACTTCTATACAAAGCTCCAACTGCCAGGCTATCTGTAAATAACTCCCGGACAGAGCCCTTTAAAATTACAAGGGGAACAAGGCAGGGTTGCCCGCTTTCTCCCCTCCTTTTTAATCTCTACATCGAGCCCTTCGCTCGGATTCTCTGGGAGGAGGCTAACATACCATCTTTCCGTTTTGGAGGGTGGGAAAAGCTGGTAGCTCTATATGCAGATGATATTCTCATAATGACATCGGACCTAGACCTTGCTTTTCCAATAGTGATTAAGAGGGCGGAGGAGTTTGACAAGATTTCCGGATACGAGATAAATGCCAACAAAACGGAAATTATGGCCTGGAATATCAACAGTACTCACCTAGATGTTGCCCCATCCATGCGATATCTTGGTATTACAATCATCCAAGATGTTAGTAAAACTGCTGTCCATAATCTCGAACGAGTACATAAGGAGTGTCAGAGACAGCTAAAGGCATGGACTCACCTCCCCTTATCCATCCTGGGGAGGACAAATCTAGTAAAGATGTCTATCTTGCCCAAATATACTTTTCTTTTTAATTCTATCCCCCTGGCTTTCGATACTAAACAAATACACAATTGTCAACAAGAGATAAACTCCTTTATCTGGAAACATGGAGCCACTAGATTGGCTTGGAAGAAGTTGAGGAGAAGGAGGGAAAAGGGCGGGCTAACACTACCAGACCTGCAATATTACGCATGGGTGTTTCAGCTTTCTTACTCTAGAATGCTTTTAAAAACCCCATCAGTTACCTCCAGGGGAAAAATGTTTCGAGCCATGCTAGAAGGCGCCAATCTTCCATCTGACGTCTTTCTTTTTAGGTTTGGGGACCAGAATTTTTTTTAAAAAGTAACATTAAAAATTCTTCAATCACTGGCCAGAAGCTGAGGGTATACTCAGACGTGAGTCCCTTGCTCATTGCACCATCAGGATTCAAGCAAGCCGGGCCGAAGAAGGCTGTGATGCCAGATACCGGTCCCCGGAAGCTTGTTTCCTTCCCAGTATAAGAATTGGCTTGGTAGTTTGGTTTGCCCTGTTCCCATCATGCACTGGGACAGGAACAGACTAATTTGCATATAGCCAGGTTCTGAGCTGGGATGGTGCGGTGAGCTAAAAAACGGTGATGGATTAAAACCATGATCTCTTGACTTTGTAAGAGTATTCTGCATCATTCAGAAGCTCTGTCCATCACCACCCCCCTTTTCAAAATCGGTTTTATCCACACTATGTGTGGGAGGGTATACTCAGACGTGAGTCCCTTGCTCATTGCACCATCAGGATTCAAGCAAGCCGGGCCGAAGAAGGCTGTGATGCCAGAAACCGGTCCCCGGAAGCTTGTTTCCTTCCCAGTATAAGAATTGGCTTGGTAGTTTGGTTTGCCCTGTTCCCATCATGCACTGGGACAGGAACAGACTAATTTGCATATAGCCAGGTTCTGAGCTGGGATGGTGCGGTGAGCTAAAAAACGGTGATGGATTAAAACCATGATCTCTTGACTTGGTAAGAGTATTCTGCATCATTCAGAAGCTCTGTCCATCACCACCCCCCTTTTCAAAATCGGTTTTATCCACACTATGTGTGGGAGGGTATACTCAGACGTGAGTCCCTTGCTCATTGCACCATCAGGATTCAAGCAAGCCGGGCCGAAGAAGGCTGTGATGCCAGATACCGGTCCCCGGAAGCTTGTTTCCTTCCCAGTATAAGAATTGGCTTGGTAGTTTGGTTTGCCCTGTTCCCATCATGCACTGGGACAGGAACAGACTAATTTGCATATAGCCAGGTTCTGAGCTGGGATGGTGCGGTGAGCTAAAAAACGGTGATGGATTAAAACCATGATCTCTTGACTTGGTAAGAGTATTCTGCATCATTCAGAAGCTCTGTCCATCACCACCCCCCTTTTCAAAATCGGTTTTATCCACACTATGTGTGGGAGGGTATACTCAGACGTGAGTCCCTTGCTCATTGCACCATCAGGATTCAAGCAAGCCGGGCCGAAGAAGGCTGTGATGCCAGACACCGGTCCCCGGAAGCTTGTTTCCTTCCCAGTATAAGAATTGGCTTGGTAGTTTGGTTTGCCCTGTTCCCATCATGCACTGGGACAGGAACAGACTAATTTGCATATAGCCAAGTTCTGAGCTGGGATGGTGCGGTGAGCTAAAAAACGGTGATGGATTAAAACCATGATCTCTTGACTTGGTAAGAGTATTCTGCATCATTCAGAAGCTCTGTCCATCACCACCCCCCTTTTCAAAATCGGTTTTATCCACACTATGTGTGGGAGGGTATACTCAGACGTGAGTCCCTTGCTCATTGCACCATCAGGATTCAAGCAAGCCGGGCCGAAGAAGGCTGTGATGCCAGAAACCGGTCCCCGGAAGCTTGTTTCCTTCCCAGTATAAGAATTGGCTTGGTAGTTTGGTTTGCCCTGTTCCCATCATGCACTGGGACAGGAACAGACTAATTTGCATATAGCCAGGTTCTGAGCTGGGATGGTGCGGTGAGCTAAAAAACAGTGATGGATTAAAACCATGATCTCTTGACTTGGTAAGAGTATTCTGCATCATTCAGAAGCTCTGTCCATCACCACCCCCCTTTTCAAAATCGGTTTTATCCACACTATGTGTGGGAGGGTATACTCAGACGTGAGTCCCTTGCTCATTGCACCATCAGGATTCAAGCAAGCCGGGCCGAAGAAGGCTGTGATGCCAGAAACCGGTCCCCGGAAGCTTGTTTCCTTCCCAGTATAAGAATTGGCTTGGTAGTTTGGTTTGCCCTGTTCCCATCATGCACTGGGACAGGAACAGACTAATTTTCATATAGCCAGGTTCTGAGCTGGGATGGTGCGGTGAGCTAAAAAACGGTGATGGATTAAAACCATGATCTCTTGACTTGGTAAGAGTATTCTGCATCATTCAGAAGCTCTGTCCATCACCACCCCCCTTTTCAAAATCGGTTTTATCCACACTATGTGTGGGAGGGTATACTCAGACGTGAGTCCCTTGCTCATTGCACCATCAGGATTCAAGCAAGCCGGGCCGAAGAAGGCTGTGATGCCAGAAACCGGTCCCCGGAAGCTTGTTTCCTTCCCAGTATAAGAATTGGCTTGGTAGTTTGGTTTGCCCTGTTCCCATCATGCACTGGGACAGGAACAGACTAATTTGCATATAGCCAGGTTCTGAGCTGGGATGGTGCGGTGAGCTAAAAAACGGTGATGGATTAAAACCATGATCTCTTGACTTGGTAAGAGTATTCTGCATCATTCAGAAGCTCTGTCCATCACCACCCCCCTTTTCAAAATCGGTTTTATCCACACTATGTGTGGGAGGGTATACTCAGACGTGAGTCCCTTGCTCATTGCACCATCAGGATTCAAGCAAGCCGGGCCGAAGAAGGCTGTGATGCCAGAAACCGGTCCCCGGAAGCTTGTTTCCTTCCCAGTATAAGAATTGGCTTGGTAGTTTGGTTTGCCCTGTTCCCATCATGCACTGGGACAGGAACAGACTAATTTGCATATAGCCAGGTTCTGAGCTGGGATGGTGCGGTGAGCTAAAAAACGGTGATGGATTAAAACCATGATCTCTTGACTTGGTAAGAGTATTCTGCATCATTCAGAAGCTCTGTCCATCACCACCCCCCTTTTCAAAATCGGTTTTATCCACACTATGTGTGGGAGGGTATACTCAGACGTGAGTCCCTTGCTCATTGCACCATCAGGATTCAAGCAAGCCGGGCCGAAGAAGGCTGTGATGCCAGAAACCGGTCCCCGGAAGCTTGTTTCCTTCCCAGTATAAGAATTGGCTTGGTAGTTTGGTTTGCCCTGTTCCCATCATGCACTGGGACAGGAACAGACTAATTTGCATATAGCCAGGTTCTGAGCTGGGATGGTGCGGTGAGCTAAAAAACGGTGATGGATTAAAACCATGATCTCTTGACTTGGTAAGAGTATTCTGCATCATTCAGAAGCTCTGTCCATCACCACCCCCCTTTTCAAAATCGGTTTTATCCACACTATGTGTGGGAGGGTATACTCAGACGTGAGTCCCTTGCTCATTGCACCATCAGGATTCAAGCAAGCCGGGCCGAAGAAGGCTGTGATGCCAGAAACCGGTCCCCGGAAGCTTGTTTCCTTCCCAGTATAAGAATTGGCTTGGTAGTTTGGTTTGCCCTGTTCCCATCATGCACTGGGACAGGAACAGACTAATTTGCATATAGCCAGGTTCTGAGCTGGGATGGTGCGGTGAGCTAAAAAACGGTGATGGATTAAAACCATGATCTCTTGACTTGGCAAGAGTATTCTGCATCATTCAGAAGCTCTGTCCATCACCACCCCCCTTTTCAAAATCGGTTTTATCCACACTATGTGTGGGAGGGTATACTCAGACGTGAGTCCCTTGCTCATTGCACCATCAGGATTCAAGCAAGCCGGGCCGAAGAAGGCTGTGATGCCAGACACCGGTCCCCGGAAGCTTGTTTCCTTCCCAGTATAAGAATTGGCTTGGTAGTTTGGTTTGCCCTGTTCCCATCATGCACTGGGACAGGAACAGACTAATTTGCATATAGCCAGGTTCTGAGCTGGGATGGTGCGGTGAGCTAAAAAACGGTGATGGATTAAAACCATGATCTCTTGACTTGGTAAGAGTATTCTGCATCATTCAGAAGCTCTGTCCATCACCACCCCCCTTTTCAAAATCAGAAGCTGGTCTATAATCAGAAAGCGTATAGGGCTAAGTTATTTCTCAAATTTAGCACCTATGTGGGACTCGCCAGGTACTCCACCTTGTCTTAAATACAGACTGGCGAGTCCGGTAAAGGACGCTGAAATCTTGAACTGGGGAGACTTGCTGGCAAGCGCCTTAATGGTGTCATGGGAGGAGTTGCGGGTGAGAGTTGGGCCGAGCCTCTCAAGATTCAAGCACATACAGCTGACTAGCTGGGCTCAGGCATTGAGTAGGAAGGGGGTCCCCTTGGGGAAAATCAGCAACCTGGAAAACCAACTTGTGACAAGGTCAGGGGGAGGCGAGGAGGTCTCTTGCGGGTACTGGGCGATCCTGGAAGAGATAGATGGAGATTTCAAACTTGCCGAGGAGTTATGGGGAGGTGAGGTGGGTGCCCACTGTGAACAGTTGTGGTTGGACTCCTTTACCCCCTATATAAGATTGTGAAACCAGCATGGCTGAGGCGTAACCACCTTTTCACGTCACACCGAGCATACCTTTCTCCCCAAAGGTTAGCAAAGTTTCAGCCAGGGAAAAAATGCAATAATTGTGATCTGCCAGAGGCATCAGATGTGCATATGTTCAAAGATTGCCCCGCTATTAGTCATTTCTGGGAGGAAGTGAAGGATGCCCTGAGCTCTATACTTAACACTACACTGTACACTGAGCATTACCCTCCCCTTAATCATCTTTGGGATTGACGAAAACATTTCCGGGCATGCCAGATCTTTTCTTTTTTATGCAATTCTCTTGGCAAGGAGACAGATTTGCAGGTTTTGGGTTGATACTACACCTCCAACATACTCGGGGTGGCTGACGTCCCTATATGAAGTCTCTAGGGTGGACTTCGCCAGATCTTGTAGCAGGAAAAAGCTAGCTTTTTGGGACCTTTTGGTACAATGGAGTTAGGATTCCGTTTTTTTTTTTCCCGGGTCCTATGATTATGTCTTTTTTCTGCTCCATGGACCTAAAGCAAGGGCTCCCCGTGGATACAATGAGGTCCAACAGGTTGTAATATACCTTGATGGAGTATAGCAGGACGCCCTGTTCGTGTTGGTTCCCTCTTCCGCCAATAAGACATTTGTGTCCTGGTCTGAGCTCTAATCTTGATCTTTGGGCGCGGACCTATAAGACACACAGTGGTGGTCGGTGGTTCTTGCATCGGGGTAATGGCAAATGAGGACAACAAAAAAAACACAACTCCCATATAGAAGTTTTCCACATAAAGGTTATAACATTTGTGAACGAGTAGCTTGTCAAGCTCACATGCGATCATTCTGGGGCTCCTAAGGTAGGAGGGTACCCTACAGGGTTTAGAATGGGATCATTCCCTGTGTACAATATCAAGCTGTATACATAGCCAGCAGAGCATTCACACAACATGTACAATTTGATGTCATAGAGAGGCTTTTTTGCTCACAAGGTACTGCCTTAACAGCAGCCATCCTTTTCGAAAGATCAAGGACTCATCAAGAGTATAAATCTATGAAAACTTGGCAGACAAATATTCCACAACAACTTGCATTTTGATCAACCCATCATGGTCTGGGTGGTCCCAGGGCAATGCGGCAGAATTGTCATTGAAATGCAGTGTACGATGCAGTAGCAAAGAACAATCTCTGCTCATGTACGGTGTGAAGACGGGTGTTACGCAAACTGTGTGAATAGACCAGTCGGACTGCAAGCTTGATTTGTACACTAGCCCCATTTTGAACATAAGGCCCAAAAAAAACTTCAACCCCACACGAGACGTTGGTCTCCACCAGCATGCCCTGAAGCTTTAGTGTGCTCCGTGCTCCCTTTGTCATGCAAACGTGTTTTCTGAACAATTTGCTCAATGAAGTCGACATCCAAATAGAAAATGATGTAGTCAATCAGCAAAAAATTGGCTGTACTCACTTTATATGCAGTGTCACCAGAAATCAGCAGAATTTAGGGGTTGACTAATTTGGGGGGCTGCTAAAAGAGCACTCCATCTGTGCTTGCCGCTGCTCATGCCTGCTCTCTGGGTTGTTCTATCCTGCTATGACCGCTCTGCTGCACAGACTGCGCTTGTGAAGGATCAACACAACTCCCATCATCATGTCCCTCAGAATTGCTCGAAGACAAATCTTTGGATGGATCTCCGCCAACTGAAAAATCATTTCCCTCTCCATCAGATGCTGTCTCACTATCTGATCTTGCCTCGAAGCTGTCCTCCATAATCAGAGTTAGGGCCTGAGCAGTATTCATCCACCGAGATGCCATTTATGCTGACTGGCTAAGACCTTTTGTCTAAAACACTGTCCTACGTAGAAGGCAGAAATATTTTTCTAAATCTGTTGATGATTGGGTGAGTCTGCAAGATGTGTGCAACAATAAATAAAATAAAAAAGACTTATCTTTCTAAATGAAGCTGCAAGTTCTCCAAAGATAGTAAAAAAGACAAGAGTATTGATTCACCTTGCCATATACCCAATATCACAGCATACCTTTGTAACAACTTATGTAAAACTTTATAGTTGGAGAAGATACTGGGCCATTGCAGTATAAAAAGCAAGTTCCTACAGGGAAAAATCTGCCTTTGATCTCAAGAGGCATATGTTCACATAGTAGACCCTGCAACTTTATGAGCAGTTGTTCTGCTTGTGAAAACTCACACTGCCCAGTACCACAAGGGCAGATCCCTCAACCCTGTTCCTTGGCATACTAGTGGGTTTCCTTGCTGTGGATTGTGGCGCGATCAGGATCCACAGCCTGGAATCCGTTTACGGAAGGTCTTGTTGGAAAGGGGATACCCTCCCCGTTTCAAGGAGGCCTCCCTGAAAAATGTGGGGGCTGTTTCAGGCATTCTTTCCCCACTGGAGCAGGAGAGAGTGCTCACCTTCTCCTTGCGGCTGCTCCATTGGGGAATCAGTGACATCAGGGTGCCTTATGGGGCACGGATGAGTGGGAGGGGGATCGGGTGCTGATACAGAAGCAATACCACATTTCCCCCACCCTTTAATTTGAAAAAAGGAATCCTCCAGTGTAAGCACAGTAGGATCCTTTCCAGCCTTTTTCAGTGGTTGCCAATGGGTTACAGACGCACTGGGGAGGGGGTACGGGTGCCAGCCATTGTCTGACGCCCGCACTAAAAGGTTTCATGTCATGCATGGCAGAGAAATAAGCACTAAGATGTTGTTGAGACTATTTATGACTTGGGACTCTTAGGGCCAGATGTAGGTAATTCCTATTTACCGACTCTTAAATACCGAATCATACCGATTCGGTGTTTAAGAGTAGGTAAATAGGAAGGAGGCATATGTAGGTAAATCTTATTTTCCAATTACCGATTCGGTAAGATTCGGTATTTACCGATTCTGTAAATACCGAATCGGTATTTCACATTGATTCCTATGGGCCTTGAAGCCCATAGGAATCAATAGGAAATACAGATTCGGTATTTACAGAATCGGTAAATAGCGAATCCTGCAAGGGTGCAGGGAGTGTCACTTTGACACCCTCTAGCACCCCAAGTACAGGCTTGTGTGACATGTGGCACACATACCCGCCCTAAGGGCATGTCTGTGTGTCACATTGCACAGGTGTGCATGCACAGATGTGCATGCACACCTGAATTCGGTATTTTACCGCACAATAGAATTGTGTGGTAAAATACCGACTCCTAAGGGCCTGTGGCACTCTTAGGAGTGTCAGCTACATATGGATTTACAGAATCGGTATATTTACCGATTCGGTAAAATACCGAAGTGGTAAATTTACCGAATCGGTAAATATACCGATTTTGTAAATAACGACCCACCTACATCTCAAAAGCCAAATACCGGTCGGTAACGGCCGAAATCACTACCTACATCTGGCCCCTATTGATTAGTGCATGGAACGGGCACATAGTGAATGTAGTTTTGGTTTATCATGCCTGATATGAACAGCTGCTGTGCAAAATATGTTAATAAACACTGAAGAACGAGAAGAATACCTCTGAATTCTTCATAGAATAAAATATTCTAGATAAATGACCTTGAACATTTTTCTGTGTTCTAATGCAGCCTCCCTGTGTTCTGATGAACAAATTGAGCATTATCATTCTTACCTATGGCAAAAATGTGGCCGACCTGAACCATCTTGATTGTATCAAAGCTGTAAAACATAACACTTTTTCTTTTAGAAATTAACAAAATGAGGGGGTTTGTTTTGTCACAGAAATTAACAGAGGTGCAAAACGAGGCAAGAGGTATAAAGAAAGAGGTAGGAGAGGTGCACAAAGAGGCAAGAGAGGTACAGAAAGAGGCAAGAGAATTGCTGAAAGAAGCAACAGATATGTAGAAAGAAGCAAGAGAAGTGCAGAAAGAGGTAAGTGAGGTGCAGAAAGAAGCAAGAGCAGTGCAGAAAGAACCAACAGAGGTGCTGAAAGAGGCAACAGAGGTGTAGAAGGTGGCATGAGGGGTGCAGAAAGAAGAAAGAGGCGTACAGAAAGAAGCAACAGATGCGCTGAAAGAGGCACAGAGGGTGCATAAACATGCAAGTACAGAAAGAAGGAACAGAGGTACAGAAAGAGGCAAGAGTGGTGCAGAAAGAGGGAAGAGAGGCATAGAAAGAGGCACAACAGTTGTACAAATAGGGAAGAGGGGTGCTGAAAGAGGCAAAAGGGGTGCAGAAAGAAGCAAGTGAGGTGCAGAAAGAGGCAAGGGAGTTACAGAAAGAGGTAAGTGAAGTGCAGAAAGAAGCAAGAGAACTACAGAAAGAGGCAATAGAGGTGCAGAAAGAGGCAAGTGAGGTGCAGAAAGATGCAGGATAAGTGTAGAAAGTAGCCACAGAAGTGCAGAAAAAGGGAAGAGAGGTGGAGCGAGAGGCAAGAGGGATGCAGAGAGAAGCAAGACAGGTGCAGAAAGAAACAAAAGAAGTGCAGAAAAAAGGAATAGAGGAGCAGAAAGAGGCAAAAAGGGTGCAGAAAGACGTAAGAGGGATACAGAAAAAACAAATGAGGCGCAGAAAGAGGCAATAGAGGTGCAGAAAGTACAAGAGAGTTGCAGAATGAGGTCAAGAGAAGTGCAGAAAAGAAAGAAATGTGCAGAAAGAAGCCACAGAAATACTGGAAGAGGCAAGAGAGGCGTAGACGGAAGCAAGAGTGGCTTGCACACCATTAGTACCAATTTAACACCCACATTTAGCAAAAAGTAACAGGTCACTATTCTAGGTTTGCAAAGGGCGTTCCACCAAGCTGTAACACTTGTCGCTGCATTTTTGGTAACGTTTGAGCTGTTTGAGCTAGAAACAAGGCTTTTTCTGTTCAAATCTGCAGATTAGGGTGCAGATAGGCTGGGAGGTTTTAGGTTTAAACCTATAATAACTGATAACACCCCACTGAAAGAGAAATAGCCCTCACCAGTGAAAACATATAAGCACTGAAAAAACACCTGCACAACCACAAACTAAATGCCATTGAAAGAAAGGAAAAAGAGAGTGAAAGAGTCATTTTGTTTCTTTCTGAAGGGGCCAATACAATGTAACTTTGCTATACAAGCTAGCTGTAAGAAAGACTGGGCTAATATTATTCTGCCTGAGTTTTGAAGTTTAGGGATGCCACTAAAATATTGTTTCTTCTTCCTTTTTCTGTTTTCAGTTTTGTGATCTTTGGTCTAAAGATACATGGTTTAGAAGCATGTTTTAGATCTTGTTTAATTATTTTATAAACTGTAGAGAATCAGGAAATATCAAAATCATATTTGATATTTTGGCTGTGTTTGATTCTTCCACTGATAGGTAAAATGTCTGGTTTCATAAGAATCTTTCCTAATATGTGTCATCACATTTACCCACAGAGAACGGGTAAAAACACTTAATACTTCAGCCCCCAGTTTCTAGTGGGTCAGTATTGATAGTAGGTGAATTACCAACGCCTCAGGCTATAAAACATTCAATGCAAGGTATAGTGACAAGTGTATGTAAAAAGAGCGCTATCACCAAGCATCTAGGATAGTGGTGAAAACATGACACCAGACTTTTGGAAAACATGGAATGCAGTGTTACTTGGAATGCTTTGCAAAAAACATTCTTTCTAAGTTCAACACAGATTGGAGTGATATTGTTTGTATTTGCAGTGATTCAGCTACATATATGAAAAAGCAAGCAATAATAAAAGCAAAATGTTCCATAATAACCGGAAAAACACTTTTTCGGTTTTTCGGTTGTTTTTAGTGGCGTGAAAATGTGTAACCACTGATAACAACTGTTTTTTTAAGGTATTGAAATCACTTGAAAACACTGAAAAAAAAACACCAGAATTTACCAAAAATAGAAACTGAAAACAGGAAAGCCTAGGTGCAGATAATGAATTATGTTGCTAATGCAGAAAATGTATAATTGTGCGAAAGTCGGTGCAGGCAAACAGTCACATAATTCCACTGGCCCTGCTCATACCTCTGACTAGGTCCAAAAGTGCTCCTCAGTGATTCTATCTTATTTTGTTTCATTCAGTTCATAGTTGAGCTTCTATGGAAACGAGTAAGACTAAACCTGAGGTTATCACTCCACAACACAGCCTACGATACCACATAATTACTCTCCATAACACGTAATCCACTCTACATAATTCCTATACACTAAATACCACATACTTTCTATCTACATAATTTCACTGCACAACATACCACATAATTCCACTACACACAACATACATCCACTCCACTCCCAAAAACATTAGTAAAAAATATTTGTATTTACAACACCAATAGCTCTAATTCTTGCAAATGGGAAACCTATTAAATTGCAAACACTTCTTAAACTACTAGTCGCATTTGCAGAGTGTAAAGCCCAGCATTGGTAAAGCCCCTGGGAGGTGATGGTCCCTGGGGCAGTTGGTCCGTAACGGACCCCCAAAATTAAATAAACAGTGCCCTGGGAAGGTGGTGGTCCCCGTGGCAGTGTGGGGGGGCTCAAGCCCCCCCACACTTTAATTTTGAATGTAGCCCCAGGAAGGTGGTGTCCCCGGACTGCGGGGGGCCACGTAGCCCCCCGCATTTAAATGAGGTAGCTTCGGGGAGGTGGTGGCTCTGCAGTCCCTGTGGCTTGGAGGGGCCCATAAGGCCCCCCCACCCAATTTTAACAAAGCCCCGGGGAGGTGGCAGTCCCTGGGGCTTGGGGGCCCGCACGGCCTCCCATTTATTTATTTAAAGCCCTGGGGCGGTGGCGGTCCCAGGGGCTGCGGGGGGCTGTGTGTCCCGCACATAAATTATGAATCCCCAGCGAGGTGGCGGTCCCCAGGGCTGTGGGGACCCCCATGGGTCCCCACACCTTAATTTACAATTTACTTTACAATTGCCCCCACCGGCACCATGGCGGTATTCGCACCGCTGTCAAACGGTTAAAAGGTGGATGTTTGTAAACATTCCTGCACCGTGCGGTGCCTGCCACAGAGTGCAGGGATGTTTAGGGGGGCAGGCTCCATAGTGGAGGGCAAAGGGGAAAGTCACTTTCTGCCTGCTGGCGGGCGGACTGCCATGATAGGGCAGGTGGAAATCGACATCATAATCCTGACAGCAGAGCCGAGGTTGGCTCCACCGTCATTATGGGATTATGTGTCCTTCTGATGCTCCGACAAGCTCCTTGAACTTGTCAGAAGCGCAGAAGAATCTCCTTGCAGTTTTGTATTCGACTGCCATCATTGTGATGTCGGTCAGAAAGCCTCAAACCAGGTGTCGGAAGTATAAAATGTATTACTCACAAGTTCACGCAATGCAACAGTAGGAAAACTGTTACATCATACATGGGTAACATTTACTTTTTCCACTCCAGTTAATCCAACAGTAGAGAAAATGTTGGATTGTAAAGGGGTCAGATTTACAGTGCCCCCTCCAGTCAGTGCGACAATAGGGAAAGTGTTTGATTGCGGAGGGGTGACATTTACTATTCCTACTCTAATTAGTGCAATAGTAGGGAAAGTGTTGGATTGCAGAGGGGTAAAATGTACTATTCCCACTTCAATTAGTGCAACAGTAAGGAATGTGTTGGATTATGGAAGGATCAAATTACCCATTCCAGCTCCTGCCAGTGCAACAGTAGGGAAAGTGTTGTATTGCAGAGGGGTAAAATGTATTATTCCCACCCCAGTCATTGCAACAGTAGGGAAAGTGTTAGATTGCTGAGGGGTAAATGTACTATTCACACTCCAATGTGTGCAACAGCAGGGAAAGTGCATTGCAGATGGGTACACTTTAGTATTCCCACTCCAGTCAGTGCAAACATTAGAAACAAATTCTCTTCAAACAATAACATTATTGCAAAAACATAGTAAACAAATAAAAATATAAATATGTAAAAAATAAAAATATATAATATATATTAAAAATGAAATAAAATAAATACATATTACAATGTTAACTATATATCATACATAACTACAAATGTTTTTATAGTATTAAATATTTTTCATTTAAATAAATAATTAACTAAAAGTATATATTAAATAATGTTATTTTGGTTACTTCCCACCATATAGCCCTAGAAAACTTACATCTCAACTTAAAACTTAACTTTAAAAAAAATGTAACCTACCAACCAAAATATTTATCAATACATTAATTATTTAATTAAAATATAATCTCTTACTTAATTATAATTAATTTACTTTCCATACTACAACCCCACAAACCACGCAACACATTCCTAAAATTAACTTAACAAAAAATGAATTACACAATTAACATAATCACAAATTTAACAATTAATATCAATTTAAAAATTGATTATACCTTAACTAAAAAAATTGACTTCCCAATTTATACCCCTACAAAACCCATAATCCACACCTAAAATGTAAGTTACAAAAAATGATTTACACAATGAACATAATTATTCACCGATCAAATAATCAATATTAATTAACAACTAATTATTAATTAATTTGAATTAAATTACTTCACACCCTGTACTCCTACAAACCCCACACCTATATATTTACAAAATTAACATAGGTAATTATAAAATATTATTAATTAACAACTAGTTAATAATTAATAGAAATTAAATTACTTCCCACCCTGTACTCCTATAAACTCCACAACCTGCACCTAAGATGTAAATAAAAAAACAATTGCATAATTAACATAATTAATTACCAATTAAAGAAATATTAATATTGAAAAACTAATTATTAATTTATAATAATTACATTATTTTCCACCCTGCACCCCTATAAACGCACAACACGGTACAGTACTAAAAATCACAAGGAATATTCAAATTCATCACTACAAAAATTGTAACAACTACATTGAAAAACATAAACAATAATTATAAAAAAAATTCACATCATATGCATTTAAAAATCTATGCTAAAATACATAACAATAATTAAAAAGCTAAACACCTATATTTGAGTCAACAATGTTAATGACATCGATATTTAAAAAATCAAAACGACTTACATTAAAATAGATATTCTTGACAACGATATTTTTGCAGATGATATTTCCATATCAAAATATTTAATAGCTAATATTTTGGTATCACGATATTTTAAATTCAATATTTTGTCTGAATACCCGTATAGCCTTTACCTGGGTCACATATTTGGCTGTAGCTGACAGATGAGCTTTGGTTATTTCTCCTCGAAAGCCACACACAATATAGAGCTTATTTATGCCTGCATGGGTCATCACTGGCTGGGTGGGAGGGAGGTACTGGGTCCCAGTCCCACTTAAACTTTAGTAGGCTGTATCCTGCCTCCACACAAAGGTCTGCATACCCCCTGTAGTTAGTTTGGAGCCATGGAAGGCAGAAGCTTCTCCCCTACATCAAAGGCAAAACTGGGTGTACATAGTGGACCTCAGACTTCAGTACACTTCTGGACTTATAGATACTATTCCAGGAAGAAGGACAGCTGGGCTGCTGAAAGGACTGCCACACTGCTGGACTGCTGGTCTGAAGGACTGCTGTATTGCTGTGCTGACCAGCTGACTGCTGTCCTTTTGCCTGGGTGAGAAGGACTGGACCTGAACCTAGAATCCCAGAGTAACTACAAGGGCTTGTTGTCTGGCCTCCTAATCTGAAGCCTCAGGACATAACAGGCTTCCAACAACTCTGCAACTGGACTCTGCCATATATGAGACTACTGTGCAGTGGTGCCACCTCAATGCATGAGCCTTGGAAGTCGGCCTAAGGTGCTTGCCAGTCTCTATGGATCCAGAGGAAACAAGGAATCTCCTTTGCTGCACGGCACAACCTCAAGCAGAACCGATGCATCACCACTGCTGAGTGGATCAGAACCGCAGCAAAAAACTGCACCGAAGCCCTTAGCCGCTTCAGAACCACCGTGACATGACTTATCCTCAGCACAGGCCTTGCATTCCCCATCGATGGCAGTCTCCACAACAATGACGACGGACTTCGCACAGCAGTCTCGCAGCTTCTAGGAAAGAATGGATCTCCTGAACTGTGCAATGCATCCTCGATGGCAGACTTCATATCGCAAGCCCTCTTCGACGGTATCTTCGATAATGATGCAGGATCTTACACTGTAGCCTCACTGCATCTTGGAACCGATGCATGACTCGGATTGTGCAACGCATCTTCTATGCGGATTCTCGCAACTTTACGCGAACCATGGTTTAAGGTACTCTGTTCAGCTGGCCTAACTGGGTAACTGTAGCTGGCCCACGTTTTGTCGTGGTCGGCCTGAACTTGTGACTTTGTCCCACGGTTGGCACTTCTTACTTTTTTGTTGCTATTTTTACTAAAATCTTTCAAATTTAATATCTCCTGTTCTAATAATGGGATTTTTGTCTTGCTTTATTTACTAAAAAAGTAATCTATGTTTCAAATGTGTTGTGGGCTCCTTCTGTGGTGTGCTTTCACTGTATTACTGCTTGAAGTGTTGCACAAATACTTTACACATTGTCTCTGAGTTAAGCTTGACTGCTCTGTGCCAAGCCACCCAAGGGATGAGCACAGGTTAATTTAGGGTTACTTGTGACTTCACTCTGAGATGGATTGTAGTTGTTGTTTGGCCAGTGCTCACATACCAGTGAACCAAAAAAACTCAATTTCTTACACCAATATTTTAGACCTGGTAAGGGAGAGATTTTGAAAACTCTTTGGTGGGAATAGATTTTTCTTGTGCAATGAAGAGGAGAGGATTTTAGGTGGAAGCCACCTAAAATAAAGCAATTTTGGGATTAAAGAATCAGGAATCTCCCACCTGACCCGTACCTGTTGGCATGTATGTACTATCCAACATTTTAAAACTGGAAAGTGGGAGACTAGTCATGTGGAATTTGTTTTCCCCATTGTGTTATATTGAATCAAAGGCAATTTTAGGAGGAGACGGATAAAATAAAGCCTTGTTAGCTTAAAAAAGCAAGAGTCTCTCACACCTGAGTCAGGTTTGTTGGCCTGTATACTCACTAGAACACTGTGGGGAGGGAGAAGGGACTTGGACAATTGCTGGCAAGAGGGATTGCGCAGATACAGCAAGCTGAATATGACTGGCAGGCAGGCAGAAGGGGCAGTTGCAGCACAATGGAACACTCAGGACAGGCAGTGGGCAGAGGCAGTAACAACAACATACTATGGAGGAAGGTAAGGGTAGCAGAGGCATCAAGCTAACCAAGCAGGACAGGTGGGAGTGGCTCTGGTAGCACAACAAACGATGGAGGGCAGGAGGGATGGACAGGCACAATGAATCACAGAGGCAGGAGAAAAGAGGTTGGGTCATTGACTCAGACAATGGTGGGCAGGAGTGGGGTGGCAGGGGTAGCACGTTGACCATGCAGGGCAGGTGACAGGGGTAGTAGCACCACAGTAGATCACACAGGGCTGGTGGGAGGGCAGTAACAGCACAATGGATGATGGAGGGCAAGAGGGAGGGGTCAGAAGCAGGGACATGGACAATGGAGGGCAATGGTAAGGGATGGGGCAGCAAGCTCGCAAAGCAGGGCTGGCAGGAGGGTCGGTGGCAGGACAAGGGACCATGGAGGCAGGAGGGCGGAACAGTGATAATTCAACAGACGATGGAGGGAGAGAATAGGGGCACAGACTCGGTCAACAGGGAGCAAGGGCAGTGGACTAGGACAGCAAGCTGGCCACACAGGGCAGGTGGGAGGGGCACTGTTAGCACATCAGACAATGGAGAGCACAGGAGAGAGTACAAGGACTTGAAAATGGGCAACAGAGGGCAGTGGGGAGGAGGGCAGAGCAGGAGAAAGCTGACCATGCAAGGCAGGAGGGAGAGGGTGTGGAAGTAAAATGCACCATGGAGGGTAGCAGGAAGGGAATAAAGGCACACACTCAGACAATGGAGGGGCAGGAGAAGCAAGCTGACCACGCAGAGCTGAAAAGAAGAGTAGTGATAGCACAAAAGACCAGACATAGTAGGTGAGAGGTTTAGTGGTAGCACAGCACTCTGATACCTTGGCACAAAAGCAGTCAGCCTTAACTTAGAGGCATGCTATAAAGTATTTATGCGAATGAAACAATTGATGGACGGAAGGCTGGACAATGCAAACATTCACCCACAGTCAGAAGGATCTGGTTTAAACCCATTATTCTTTTGCTCACCACACCACCCCAGTTAGGACCCAGCCATATGCAAATCAGTTTTGACCCTGTTCCATGTGGAAACATTCTTGCCCGAACTGCCAAGCCAGGACCTCCTTGGACCTGAAACAAGTATCCTGGGACCAGTTTCTGGGCATCACCCTTCATCAGCCAGCCTAGCTTGAATCCAGTGGTGTAGTAAGCTTGGGACCCACGTCTGGGCATATCATTCCCACTTAGGATGACATATGCAAAAGAAACAGTTGATGGACGGAAGGCTAGACAATGCAAACATTCACCCACAGTCACATGGATCTGGGTTAAATCCATCATTCTTTTGCTCACAACACCACCCCAGTTAGAGCCCAGCCATATGCAAATCAGTCTTGACCCTGTTCCTTGTGGGAACAGTCCAGCCCGAACTGACAAGCTAGGTCCTCCATGGATCAGAAACAAGCATCGTTGGAGCGGTTTCTGGACATCACCCTTCATCTGCCAGGCTAGCTTGACTCCAGTGGTGTAGTGAGCACGGGACCTAGGATGCTTGTTTCCAGTCCAGGGCGGTCCTGGCCTGGCAGTTCAGGCTGGACTGTTCCCATTGGGCGCAGGATCAAGACTGGTTTGCATATGGCTCGGTCCAAACTGGAATGGCATGGTGAGCAGAAAAAACAATGGATTTAGGCCCACATCTCTGTACTAGGGTGAATGTATGACATTGTTCTGCATTCTGTCCATCAATTGTTCTTTTTGCATTTGCGACCCCGAGTGGAACGGGTATGGCCAGACGTGGGTCCCGTGCTCTCCATGCCACTGGAGTCAAGCTATCCTGGATGGTTTGTGGCGGCCCGGAGATACTCGTTTTCCATTCGCCTTACGGATTTATTCAACATCTCCCCTCTAAAACCTCAAGGAATCAACAACTGTTGTCATTGCAGTGGATCGGGGCTCGGACCCTGCATCTCGCCTACGATTCCTTCAAGCTACCAGTGGACCAGACACTTCTGACCCATGACCACACGCAGAAGTTTCTCGACGCTGCCACTACACGAAAGGATCTGATTTTTCTTGATCTACTCTAGGATCCCGATTCCCTTGTGCTACAGCACCTACAATCTTGGCTACCCGGTCCTGATGATGATCCTAATTCACTAGTATCGAAACGCCGTTGACCATTTTACCCTTGCAATTTATGGCACACATCCATCTGGTTCATGGAATTGTTCAAAATCTGGATTAATAATTTTTAAGTCATTGTGTTGAACCAATTACGCTGTATATATTCTACATCACTTTTTCACTTCGCACCCAGCACTGTGTTCCTCACTTGTCACTTGCGCCGTCACTTGCCTGTCACGAGCACAAGGTGCACTAAGTTCTTTAGGGTACCCTCTGCATTTATGCTAACAGTGCTGATATAACTGTCATGCATTACTTGTGTTTCAAATATATGATGCCATGAGCACATTCAACAAATTACTTGGAGTCTCCCTCTTTTGTTTTTTTCCTGTAATGCAAAGCTTTCCAAACTGTGTGTCCCGACACAGTACTGTGTCGCCTGCAAGTGGTGGGTGTGTCGCAGGATGAGGCACTTAGCACATAACTGCTAATTAGGAGGCATTCCTTTGAAAGAGTGTCTCGGAGTCAGCCACAGCAACACAGGCTCTGAGACACTCTGCTCTAGAGGGGAGCCGGGAGATTCACAACAAAGCCCCATTAACAAGTAAATGGTCCTTTAAAGACTTGCGTAGTACTCAGGGTGCAGCTGTGTGTGCCCTGGAAGCCGGGGTGAGGTGCCAGAGGGTGACAGGCAGAGGGAGGGAAACAGTGAGATAGAGGGAGGAAGACAGGGGGAGAGAGGGAAACAGAGAGAGGGAGACAGAGACAGAGAGGGAGACAGAGGGACAGATACAGAGGGATTGAGACAGAGGGAAGGATACAGAGAGAGGGAGGGGGGTAGACAGACAGAAGGAGACAGACAAACAGAGACAGACAGAGGGAGACAGACAGACAGAGGGAGACAGACAGACAGAGGGAGACAGACAGACAGAGGGAGACAGAGACAGACAGAGACAGACAGACAGACAGAGACAGGCAGAGGGAGACAGAGGGAGAGAGAGGGAGGGAGGGAGAGAGAGGGAGAGAGAGGGAGGGAGACAAAGGGACAGAGAGGGAGGGAGACATAGGGAGAGAGATGGAGGGAGACAGAGGGAGAGAGAGGGAGGGAGACAGAGGGAGGGAGATAGAGAGTGGGAGACAGAGGAAGGGAGACAGAGGGAGGGAGACAGAGGGCAACAGACAGAGGGAGGGAGACAGAGGAAGCGAGACAGACAGAGGGAGGGAGACAGAGGAAGCGAGACAGACAGAGAGACAGAGGGAGGTAGACAGACAGAGGGAGACCGACAGACAGAGGGAGACAGACAGGCAGAGAGAGACAGAGGGAGACAGACAGACAGATAAAGACAGAGAAACAGAGACAGACAGAGGGAGAGAGAGGGAGGGAGACAGAGGGAGAGAGAGGGGAAGACAGAGGAAGAGAGAGGGAGACATAGGGAGAGAGACGGAGGGAGACAGAGGGAAAGAGAGGGAGGGAGACAGTTACAGAGAGAGAGAGGGAGACAGAGTGGGAGGCAGACAGAGTGAGTGAGAAGCCCCCCTCCCCCGAACCACCCTTAGGTAGTTTGGGCTCGCTACGCCACGTTCACTAGCTACACTGCCTTACTGTATCCCAAAATGATTCATCTCCAAAAAGTGTGTCCCCACCATAAAAAGTTTGGAAATCTGTGCTGTAATGTCTTATACATACATATATATTAATTTCCACTAAATCCAGTTGAGACATTGTTGCTAGTTTTCTTGTACTCACCCAGATCTCAACCTGGTCTATGGGTTATACTCCTGTGGCGTTTTACTACTTTCTCAGTAGGTAGGCTTGCTCCCACTCTCAGAGAGACAGGCATGGCAGAGTAACCTTGAAACCAAGATAGCATATACCCAGCCTCAGGATTGTACCTTCTTTGTTCATCAGCGCAAAATTCCAGTCTGGGTGGGTCTTTAGGGGTGCTGGAAATGTATATCTTGTATTACCATGTTGGCGGGGGTCAGTCCCTCTGCCATAATCCAAGGAGGCTGGTCAGACTGGACTCCACTCGAGTGTATGGCTAGTAAATAACTTTGGTTTGTATTCTCTACTGTCTGACCCGACTCTTCATTTGTATGGAAGGCTGAGATGTGGTCGCGAGTGACCCGATTGGCACTAATCGAGTCACTTCCTTTAGTTGGTGCCCAAACAGGGACCCGATCAGGTGAGTTACCCTTTCTTGCCTGGGGACGGGTGAGGGGGACGGGGCCACGTCGGGCCGGATGGGCGGACCATGGATCCCTGCACGAGAGAGTCTGGTACTCGCAGCTGCCCCGTCTGTCTGACCGGTCGGTGCCTCTACCAGTGGTCATCCCGGCTGGGTTCCTGAACGGCGAAACCCTTGGATCGGACTGTTTGGTCCGAAGAGTCGGCAGTGGAGAATACATTTGTTTGATCTGTGTGCATCAGGTGAGCTTGCTTTGGTTTTGTTTTGTGGCTATGGCACCATTTTTGTTTTGTGTTTGGTACGATCTGAGGATTGTTTTTGGACAAGCGCTTAAATTTGTTTGAGTTCTTTGTGAACATTGCACCACTTTGATTTGGAGGGGTCTGAGGACCACCTTTGGTAAGATAATTGCAAATATCTGCTCGGCATAAATAGTGAACATGTTTTTGTTTGAAAAAATGCCCTGTTTTAGTAAATTGTGCTGTGTAAGTTGTCGTTGTTCTGATGATGCTCGAGTGAAAGAGAGTCAGACCGTGCCTCCGGAAGGCACCCCAAACTTTGAGATGCACGTTAAGCATGGCCCTGGCCCTATTATGTTTAGTACATTATGGCACAAATGCGAGTTGCATTGGCCGCTGGCAGGCACCTTTGATGAGCAAAAGCATAATTTCCTTCAGGATAAATTGTTTGCGAAAAGAAGTAGGCAGTCAATGTTTGATTCCCTTAGAACATGGTAAAAGGAAGCTAAACAGAGACAAATGAAAGCAGAAAAGGAGGCCTGAAAGGGAAGAATGCAGACAGTGACTATGATAAAGAGAAGACAGAGAAGGGGATATAGTGTGCCTATAAGAAGTTTTGATTGCAATGTGAAAAGTCTTATGTGGTTTGAGAAGAAAATGATACATTTGTGGAGGAATTATTAGACACCTGACCTCCCCTCCATAAGCCACAGAGAATATACTCTGCTGTGCCACAACCCCAGTCGTCTATCTCTTCTGCCCCTGTTGTTTCTGTTTCTTCTGTTACCGACCCAGCTGCTTTGGCCACCACGCCTCCTGTCATTTCTATGGCCTCGCCTTCTGTGCCTGCGATAACTCCTAGTCTCCCTGCTATGCCTATTGTGTCGATGTGTCTCCTCTCTCAAGCCCTTACACACACAACACAGCCATTGATGACATTGGTGCCTGTTCCTTCTGTTAGTACTTCTTCCCTTTTCCTTTATTCCCTGACGGTACTGGGTAGCGGGACGCCTGTACGTGGATCAGGGGACAGAGACTGGGCAACTGCTAGGGAGCGACTGGGGCGGATATTGATACGATCTGATGTGGGAGAAGAAGAGAAAAGGGCGGTAGCCAACCAGGCCGCTCAACGGGCTTGTCACCCTATCTATAGTATGGAAGATGTGTGGAGTGTGATGAGAGATTATGAGCCGTTTGTGCAGCAGCATGCCCTTAGACACATGTCAGCTACGTTGATTGGATTGTTCTGCAAACCACCCCTTTCAGCAGGTCTTGTTGAGAAGTACAATGGTACTCTCAAATTGATTCAGGAGAGCACAGGATTGCAGTGGCCAGAAGCTTTACCATTAGCTCTTTTGTCTACAAGAGCTATGGCTCACTCTAGGACAGGGTTGTCACCGTACACGGTCATGTTTGGATGCCCGGTGAATGTCTGGGGCGTCCTGCGACCTCTGCGGTTTTCAGAAATTGAATGCCCTTTGCTAGTGGATTACCTGTATGAGTTAACTAAAAGCTTGTGTTCTATTCACAACCAGATCCACAAAGCCTTACCATCAACACCCAAGGGGCCCAGGCATGATATTCAGCCTGGAGATTTTGTGCTGACCAGACACTTCCAGAGGAAAGGAAGCTAGGAGCTGCGGCAGAAGGGTCCTGCGCATGTGCTCCTCGCCACCCGCATTGCCTGAAGGTGGCTGGCCGGAAGAATTGGATCCATTCCAAACACTGCCGCAAGGTGCCCCTCCCTTTACCCTATGACCAATGGGTGCTTGACGGAGTCAGTGACTCTGAAACAGAGCAAGTGTCCCATTTCGTTCCTTTCTCGGATGCCCGGTTGACGTGGGCACAAACGGAGGAAGAAAACAATGCATTGCCTCCTGAGATCAGGGCCATCCAGGAGCACCAGTCTGCTTGCCCATCTGTGCTTGAGCCCCAGTCCATTGGCCCCTCTGTCTCTGAGCCCCTTTTTGCAGACCCCTCTGTCCATGCAGTAGCTAGGTATAATCTGCACCCGAAAGAGGAACAGTGCACCAAAGGAAAAGTCAGATTAGCAGTTATGGACTCAATAAGTCAGGCAACAGTAGAATAGACAAGATTGGTGCATTGTTCGGACATTGGACAGGATTGATTGAGCGTGTTCCCCTGGGAAGTGGGGTGCCTCATCCTGAGCGGCATGGGATTCTTCAAGAGCTGGTCTGACAGCTCCACCGCCAATACTCAACAGTGCCAACACTGATGAACAATAGGAGTCTACCAATGAGGCTCTGAAGGACACTGGGAACATTTGCCCCTTCTTGTTTTCTTGTCATTGGCTCCATTGCATATCCTTTCCTCTGGTTAAATGTATCCATTTGATTGCCCCTTTATTGAGGAGAAACAGCCATTTGCGGCCCCACATTTCGGGCAGATTGAGTCTGGTTGGTTTACAAAGAGTAAAATAGTTTTTGTGGTAATTGTCCTGTTATCCCTGAAAGCAGTACTTGAAATAGTATGGTTCCTTGAGGAGAAATATCCTGTACACTCTTTGGTTGGTACAACGCCTGTTTCCCCTGAACACGTTTGTTACTTTGGCTCCCTATAAAGGTGAACACCGAAAGGGTATGTAACCGTTACAACGCAACTTTTACAACGGACTACTTTTACAACGCAACTTTTACAACGCAGGATCCATTACAACAAAGTACCATTACAACGCATTTTTTTACAACGCAAATACCTTTACAACGCATACCATTACAACGTAAGTATAGGTAAGTATATAATTATACTAAAAATGTTATAGGATTGGGTTTTTGGGTAAAGGGGTATTTTTAGGGTTCAGGGCTAGGTTTGGGTTTTTGGGTAAAGGGGTATTTTTAGGGTTCAGGGCTAGGTTTGGGTTTTTGGGTAAAGGGGTATTTTTAGGGTTCAGGGCTAGGTTTGGGTTTTTGGGTACAGGGGTATTTTTAGGGTTCAGGGCTAGGTTTGGGTTTTTGGGTAAAGGGGTATTTTTAGGGTTCAGGGCTAGGTTTGTGTTTTTGGGTACAGGGGAATTTTTAGGGTTCAGGGCTAGGTTTGGGTTTTTGGGTACAGGGGTATTTTTAGGGTTCAGGGCTAGGTTTGGGTTTTTGGGTACAGGGGTATTTTTAGGGTTCAGGGCTAGGTTTGGGTTTTTGGGTACAGGGGTATTTTTAGGGTTCAGGGCTAGGTTTGGGTTTTGGGGTACAGGGGTACAGGGTAAAAATAAAGTAAAATTAAATTTAAATTAAATTAAATTAAATTAATTTTAATTAATTTACATTAAAAAAATATTATATACTTACCAATACTTACGTTGTAATGGTATGCATTGTAAAGGTATCTGCGTTGTAAAAACATGCATTGTAATGATACTTTGTTGTAATGGATCCTGCGTTGTAAAAATTGCGTGGTAAAGGTAGGCGTTGTAAAAGTATGCGTTGTAACGTCATACATCCCACCGAAAGACGTACGTAGATAATGTGTTTTTGCAAACGCTTCACCAAGCCCATGATACATCTATTGTTACAAACTGTTGGCTATGTGAACTTCTCCCTTCTGTTACACATAAGAGTGATAGCTTGTTGTCGCTGCCTATGTCTTATTTAGGCAGCTGTGAAGGGTAGTTTGAATTGTTCTCTAAGGTATACATTCAGTATCATTGTTGTACTATGAATATGACATCTGCCGATTGTGTTAAAATATATACGTGTCCACCAAGGATTTACCCCGGGAGAACACGGGACCCCGATACATTATCCCAAACAGCCTGCATGAATGTATACGAAAGAGAGAAAAATTTGACATGGTTCCAAAATTAAATGTTGGATTTCCAGGGATTTCATGTCACTGAATACTCTCGCTTATTCCAGATGTGCAATCTTACTCAGGATGAGGCAATACAAGTGCCAGTACTCAACACAGCAGCTGGGATTTGTGTTTGTGGGTTTGTGGCAGTGAAAGTGGGTGAGAGTAATTGCAACTATAAATACATATTGAGCATGAGTAATAGCCTGCCTTTGCTCCCACTGCATTATATCTACTTTGTTTGTGGATCTCAAGCCTATTTTTGTCTTCCTATGGGGATGGTCAGGTGTATGTTATCTCTCTTTCCTCCTTCCTCCAGTGTACATAGCACTGTCCATCTATCATAATGACCATCAATTGCAGCGTAGGAGTGCCCATCTGTTCCGAATTAGAAGGGTTATTATCGCAGAAGACATAGACTAGACAGACACCACTCTGCAGCAGTTCACAGATGCTATGAAAGGTATTTTACACTTTTGGGGCCCTATATCCAATAACCTTAACATTCGTCAGCTCACCAGAGTTGTGGAAGGGGTCTTTAATACCACAGCAGGGATTTTGACAAATATTGCAGCTGAACTCCAGGCTACGAGGCTTGTTGCTCTTCAGAACAAGATAGTGTTAGACGTCTTCCTTGCTGATCGGGGAGGGGCCTGTCGCATCATGCAGCAATTGCTGCGTTTACATACCGGACCACGCCCCTAATATATACACTGATATACATAAGTTGCATAGGCTCACATCTGACATCCTCCAAGAGAATGGTACCTGAACTCTTTCTGGTTGGTTCTGGGGTTTAATAACATCCTGGGGATGGAAGTGGAAGATTCTTATCTTTCTGATAGTAATTGCAGGTGTCATTTTCACATGTTGCCTATGCATACATTGCCTTTCTGCTTGTTGTGCTTACCATGTTGGAAAATTGAGACCCACACCTAAGGCCCCAATACGTGATGCTAAGTCTACAGCCATGATGATACAGGCTGTCCAAGACCTAATGTCCATAGTTGAAGGTATTTTTTAATATTAATACTGTGTATATTAACATATAGTAGTGGTCTTTTTAATTTGTGAGCAGTGTTTGGTTTCCTAGCATTAGACTAAATTGTTAGCAAATGCTAAAAGGAGGGTCTGTTGGACTGAAAAATGTGTCTAATCAGCTTCTAGGATTGGGCAAGTTTAGTTTCTGCTTTATACTGCCTGCCTCAGCAGAAAACAGCCTCGATTGTTTCTCTTTATTGTTCAAGGTTGAGCTTCGCTACACTAATGAATAGATCGTTATGTCAGTGCATGCCTTTCCCAGTAGGTAGGCCTGCTCCCACTCTCAGAGAGACAGACACGGGCAGAGTAACCTTGAAACCAAGAGAGCATGTACCCAGCGTCAGGATTGTAGCCCATCCTTCTCTATCTTCTTTGTTCATCAGCGCCCAGACCGGAAAATTCCAGTCGGTCGGGTCTTTAGGGGTGCTGGAAATGTATATCGTGTATTACCTTGTTAGCGGGGTCAGTCCCTCTGCCGCAACCCAAGGAGGCTGGTCAGACTGGACTCCACTCGAGTGTATGGCTAATAAATTACTCTGGTTTGTATTCTCTACTGTCTGACCGACTCTTCATTTGTATGGAAGGCTGAGAGGTGGTCGCGAGTGACCCGGCTGGCCCCAATCTGGTCTTTCAGTACCGACCTCCGTTGGCGTGCCCCTCAAGCTCAGGGTGATCTAGAAGGCTGTACGGCTGGTCCCAGTTGGCAATAAATGGGGAAATATGACCTATGTCCTTGACCCATGACCTCTTTTGGAGTTCAAGGATTTTGTGCTAGATTTACATGTGATACGTTTTTCATTTTGAAGTTAAAATGCATTTGCTTGATCTGAGTATGTGTTTTTGCCAGTTCCTAGAATGATGAATGAATCATTAACAGGAGGGTTTTTTGTTTTTATGCTGTTTTAATTTTTGCAAATGTTTGATTTTACATGCTAGATGAGCATACACTGTGCTTTGTTTTTTTTGTTTGGGTGAACAAGGAATGTTATGTTTGGGGATGTGGATCATCCCAAGTGTGAAGTAATTTAAGGGGGTGTTACTCTGCTAGACCCCATCACATATGAGCCACATGGTAGTGGCCATGATGTGTTTGGGGTATGGAATAAAAGGCCCAGGGGTCCGACCTTGTGGTCATTACGAATCCCTGTACTCTGGTGTCCGTGTGTTTTCATATCTTCGCAACGCCTAACACACGACAGGCTTCCGCATACACAACAGCAGGTGCTGCTATGAATTCTGGGCCGTTTCTGGGTAAAAGAGGAAATGGCCTTTCAAGGTGAGACAAGTAGGGACATTTAAAACTTGACAGCAAATCGATGATGCCATATTAGGACGTGGGGCTCAGCCAGGGGATTCAGCAGTTTGTCCTCTATATATGTGGAATTGGAGAGAAGCAATTTAACACTGTGGACCACTAGGGACTTCTTGAACCACAGTAGAACATTTCACAACAAATTGGCAGTAGGGGATAATTGCGCAAAATGGTATATATTTTATATCATTCTCTTTATATTTCAAACTAACAAATGCTCTAAGGTTAGAATACAACCACTACCAAAGGTTGTAACAACAGGTAGAGAAAGGTCCACCCTAAAACGCAAAAACAATTTCACAACCTGAGCAATTCTAGTAGATATAAATGTTCATATCAAGAACATCCTATTAAAAAAAATTTATGGTTTTCCGTGTTTTCTTTCTTGGTCCACATTCATAGATTTTCCATAATGTATCTTTTATAGTTCAGTCCAACCACAGGGTACAATTCATAAGGAATTCTTTAGCATTCAAAAAGCCAACAGATTTTACCAACACGTGTTTCATCTGGCTCATATGCCAATGACTTTGTCAGGGCAATGAATGTATTTCAACAATGGTATCACAAGTACAGTGAACATTTCCAAAGGGCAACTAACCAAATCAATTCAAACACCAAGACGATGATTTTTATCTTTAATCGTCATTCGAGATCAATTGCGATCTGCCAACAGTTCAATAAATATCCAAACTTCGAATCTCAGATTGAAGATATCGTGTCACGTTTAGTTACATGGTTAGTTGGTCTTCGTAGCTCGACACCGAGAATAACATGTACCTTATTACGAAATAGAGACTCTGTTCGCCGGTTCGAGCTCATGAGATTTTCGAGCTACGAAGACCAACTAACCATTTAACTAAACGCGACACGATATTTTCAATCTGAGATTCAAAGTTTGGATATTTATTGAACTGTTGGCAGATCGCAATTGATCTCGAACGACGATTAAAGATAAAAATCATCGTCTATGAGTTTGAATTGATGTGGTTAGTTGCGCTTTGGAAATTTTCGCTTTACTTCCGATACCAATTGTTGAAATACATTCATTGTCCTGATGAAGTCATTGGCATATGAGCCAGACGAAACATTTGTACCCTGTGTTTGGACTGAACTATAAAAGATACATTATGGAAAATATATGAATTTGGACCAATAAAGAAGACACGGAAAACTATACATTTTTTCATAGGATGTTATTGATATGAACATTTATATCTACTAGCATTGCTCAGGTTGTGAAATTGTTTTTGTGTCCTTGAACAACAGTGTTGCATAAGTAGGCCCCCCAAGACGGGTGTTCACACTACCTGTGCCAGGCTTAGAGACACCTGGGAGTGCCCTATCCCTCTCATCACTGTCTGCACTCTACCTGCCCTACAGACACCTTAGAGCCCTTCCTCATCTTCACTGTCTCGGACCACATTGTATCTGTCTTTCAAAAACATAGCAGCTACTCCAACGCCTCTTACTCACTGCCAAATCTACACCGATCACAGAGCCACCTTGCTGTCCCCTATCCTTGACTGTATCTGTCCTAGAGGTACAAACAAAAGTGGGGGGAGACGGAGGTAGTGGTTAGGCTCACCCTCCAAAGTACATGTAGTTAACAAAGAATCTGTAGATGACAGATCCAAGTACCTAACCAAAGGGAAAAAGGTGGGGGGTTCCGCTAGATGTGCGAAACACAACCCTGAATCTGGGAAAAGTGAATACTTTTCTGGAGTCCCCTCAGTCACCAGGGGTTGCCCCTAGGTGACATGCTTCATCATTGGGGCCATCCCAAACAGCTACTCTTTGGGGCGTGCTGCAACTTGCGGAACTACGTAGGACCCCTTTTTGTGTGTGAAAAAATGGGTAGTGCAGTGTTGGGGGAGTGGTGAAAGTGATACTAAAAATACCTAGCTAGTGAGCTGACATTTTATTCCTGCTCCTAGTTGGTATGGATAAAAAGGGGTTAATAGTAGGGTGGGAAAGTAACTGTTATGTGTATACAATCCCACGTGAGAGGTGGGCAGGCAGTGTGTACTAATTTCCGTTTTGCTTTATTCCCTGAACAGATACTACGAGTCTGATATAAACCATATGTATTTTATTCTGATGCTCACACATTAGGTGTGCATCTGGTTTCCTTTATTATAGGTTTGTTTTCACACAGAGTGGTGCGCATGGGACTGGTCCCCGTGTGGTCCTGAAGAAGAGGTTTAGGGAACACCTCGAAACATGTTGACCGAATACTTGGGATTGTATACACATAACAGTTACTTTTCCTCCCTACTAATAACCCCTTTTTATCCATACCAACTAGGAGCAGGAATAAAATATTAGCTCACTAGCTAGGTATTTTTAACATGACTTTCACCACTCCCCCAACACTGCACTACACATTTTTTCACCCAAACAAAGTGCTCCCATGTAGTTCCGCAAGTTGCAGCACGCCCCAAACAGTAGCTGTTTGGGATGGCCCCAATGATGAAGCATGTCACCTAGGGGCAACCCCTGGTGACTGAGGGGACTCAAGAACAGTATTCACTTTTTCCAGATTCGGGGTTGTGATTCGCACATCTAGCGGAACCCCCCACTTTTTTCCCTTTGGTTAGTTTCTGTCTTATAGGTACCTGTCGGATCCATCCTACCCTCCCTGTCACCTCTCCCACTGCACCTGTCATGCCTCTCCTATCTGCCCTCCTATCAAACACCAGGCAGAACTGGGACAATAAACAGAGATTTCCCTTCTCCTCCCACGACTGCCATTCAGTTCCTTTCATAGCTCAGGAACCCAGCTATAGCCATCCGCTTGGAGCGGGGTGTCACAGCGTGTCTACAGGATAATTACAGGTCACAGCCATTTTCAGAGCTATTTACTCGAGCTGTCCACTAAATGAATATAAATGGGAGAAAAACACGCGTTAAGGTGCGCAAGGGCCTGTGGGAAGGCATGCCAGAGCCATCCTTTAATGTCAAACATTCGTTTGTAACCGAGGCAATAATTAAGGTGCTAGATTTCACAGAAAGAACTGTTTAGTGTTTAGGCACGATCCCAGTACTGTATATATATATAGTACAAGAAATGCCATAGTTTGATCTGTGTGGGAGAATATTGCATGTATATGACATCCAGAGCCACAGGGGGAACACAGAAGCACATAACGTATGTATTATGACAAGAAAAGTCACAGAGTGATCACAGAAGTACATACAGTATTTATATACCAAGAAAAGCCATGCTCACAGGAGCACATACTGTATATACATGACAAGAAAAGTCATAAGATGCTCACAGAAGCACATACTGTATGTATACAACAAGAAGAGCCATAAGATGCTCACAGGAGCACATACTGTATGTAAATGACAAGAAAAATCACAGGGTGCTCAAAACAGCACACACTGCATGTACATGGCAATCAGAGTCACAGGGTGTTCACCGGAGAACATACTGTATTTATATGACAAGAAAAGTCATAAGATGCTTACAGCAACACATACTGTATGTAAATGACAAGAAAAGCCACAGGGGGCTCACAGAAGCACACACTGCGTGTATATGACAATCAGAGTCACTTGGCGCTCACAGAATCACATATGCTGTGTATATGACAAGAACATGCACAGGTTGCTCAGAGAAGCACATACTGTAGGTATATGATAAGCCAAGTCACAAGATGCTCACAGGAGCACATATTGCATGTATATGACACACAGAGTCACAGGAAGCTCGCAAGAGCACATACTCACAGGGCGCTCACAGGGGCACACACACTTTATTTAGCAAAGGCAGAGTCACACGGTGCTCGCAAGGGCACGTACTGTATGAATATGACATGTAGAGTCACAGGATGCTCACAGGAGCACAAACTGTGTTTAGCACTAGCAGATTTACAGGGGTGCTCATAGGATCACATACTGTATGACTATGACAAGTAGATTCACAGGATGCTTACAGGAGCACATGCTGTATGAATATGACAAGTAGAGTAATGGGATACTTACAGGAGCACACACTGTATGAATATAACAAGTAGAGTAACAGGGGTGCTCACAGGAGCACATACTGTATGAATATGACAAGTAGAGTCACAGGATGCTTACAGGAGCACATACTGTATGAATATGAAAAGTAGAGTCACATGATGCCTACAGTAGCACATACTGTATGAATATGAGAAGTAAAGTCGCAGGATGCTTATAGGAGCACATACTGTGTGAATATGACAAGTAGAGTCACAGGATGCCTACTGGTGCACATACTGTATGAATATGAAAAGTAGAGTCACATGATGCCTACAGTAGCACATACTGTATGAATATGACAAGTAGAGTCATCGGGTGCTTACAGGAGCACATACTGTGAGAATATGGCAAGTAAAGTCACAGGATGCCTACAGGAGCACATACAGTATGAATATGACAAGTAGAGTAACAGTATGCTTACAGGAGCACATACTGTATGAATATGACAAGTAGAGTAACAGGAGTGCTCATAGAAGCACATACTGTATGAATATGACAAGTAGAGTCACCGGATGCTTCCATGAGCACATACGGTATGAATATGAAAAGTAGAGTCACATGAGGCCTACAATAGCATATACTGTATGAATATGACAAGTAGAGTTATGAGGTGTTCACAGGAGCACATACTGTAAGAATATGACAAGGAGAGTCGCAGGATGCCTACAGGAGCACATACTGTAGGAATATGAAAAGTAGAGCCACATGATGCCTACAGTAGCACATGCTGTGTGAATATGACAAGTAGAGTCACAGGGTGCTTACAGGAGCACATACTGTGTGAATATGACAAGTAGAGTCAGAGGATGCCTACAGGAGCACACACTGTATGAATTTGACAAGTAGAGTAACACGATGCTTACAGGAGAACATACTGTATGAATATGACAAGTAGAGTCACAGGATGCTTACAGGAGCACATACTGTATGAATATGAGAAGTAGAGTCACATGATGCCTACAATAGCATATACTGTATAAATATGACAAGTAGAGTTACGAGGTGCTCACAGGAGCACATACTGTATGAATATGACAAAGAGAGTCACAGGATGCCTAGAGGAGCACATATTGTATGAATATGAAAAGTAGAGTCACATGATGCCTACAATAGCACATACTGTATGAATATGACAAGTAGAGTCACAGGATGCCTAGAGGAGAACATACTGTATGCATATGACAAGTAGAGTCGCAGGATGCTTACAGGAGCACACATTGTATGTTTAGTACTAGCAGATTTACAGGGGTGCTCACAGGAGCACATACTGTATGAATATGATAAGTCAAGTCACAGGATGCCTACATGTGCACATTCTGTATGAATATGACAAGTAGAGTCACAGGATGCTCACAGGAGCACATAATATATGCTTAGGACAAGCAGAGTCACAGGGTACCCATAAAACCTGTGTTGTATCAGTATCGCAAGCCAAACCTCTGGTGCGTCCTGAAGCCTGTCCTAGATGGGTGGCTTAAGCGTTACCATAAGATCTTCACAGTACTACATCTCATTTGTATAGGACATGCAGCATCACAGGATGATATCAGTGCCCAGACAGTATATATTAATGGAAGCAGCAACATACCGTGCTAAAAGGTAATCAAACTGCACGCATTATATACTACAGGGAGCATAGCATATGCTTCATTCAGGTGCTCCGATGCATAGAGGCAATGACAGAACATAAAATAGCATATATTGCCCACAGCAGTAAAATCATCATCAATTTTATAGGGAGTGTCATAAAATACCCAGGAATGCCCAAACTGCCTCTTCTATAGGCAATATAATGACGTAACCAAGGGTCCCCTACTGCACTTCCAATACAAGCAGCAGCCTCTGGAGTCCACATAAACACATAATTCATGCATATATTTCATATGCAGGATAAGATATAATGCCTCTGTTTGCCCCTATTGCATGTGTTCCCACAAAAGGGGTATGTAGAGTACACAAAGGAGACACAACCAAGGAAAATTTCCCAATTTGGAAAAACTGCCCTAACTCACATACCAAGGTTTGTGACATGCTTCATCATAGGGCCTGCTACAAACGTCCTGGTGTAGCCACACCCAGGACGGAGCATTAGGGAGGGGAAAAAAAAATACCACACTACAAGACGTACGACCAAATATATCAATACGTACAACGAATAACACACATGAGATTCAGAATGTGCAGTGAACACCCTGTGACGTAACTGATAGTGCGACAAGAAAGTGCAGTAAAGATGTGATTAAAACTGATTAGGGGTGCCAATAGAAAGAATTACTTTATTAAACACAGTTCGGTACCCCTACCAGGATTAAAAATAAGAAAAAGGATGGGAAATGTCTTATTGAGAAAACAAGGTTCCTCAAGACTTCCCTCCTACCACTGCTGGAGTCAACATGTTTCGACCGCTTGAATTGTGCCTAAAGAGGTCACCCCGGTCTTCTTCAGGACTGTCCCAATCAGAGTCGCCGTCCGCCCTGCCGTAATTCGGTCACAAGGCCTTCAGAATAGAGTAGGTCTTCCAGATCCATACTCATCCAAATCATCTAATCGATCAGTGGAGATTAGGCCCCGTAATGCGGGAAAACATTCACTGGAAAGGAGCGAAGAGTATTGGTAGAAAAAACACATTCTTCCCACTATTCACTCTACTCGCCCCTATAGATTCCTGCTTCTCTGAGTAAGGTGTTACTCTAGGTATGTTAAAACATGCTCAAATCAGTCCAGTATTAACACTGTATCTGTTATGTTAAAACCCAGGTGCTTAACTTCATCCCCTCGGGAAATTAACTACAATCATCTCTTCACCAATTGTGACGTTTATATAGTGATTTGATAAAACGGGCAACACACTGCCCGCTGCCATGGCCGCTCCATGAACCCCCGTGAACCCACAAACACCCCACGTATACACCACTCTATATTAAAAGGCGATTAGCCTAAAGCCTCCACTCAGGCGGATGACACACTCCTAGATCAAACTTACCGAGTTTATGTAATTCACAAACTCGAATTGGTGTCCGCCAGGAGGGTCTCCCTAAGAACACAATCTACAAGAGAGTAAAAAAATTGTATGGCTTCTTAGTCTCAATAGAATCTTCCTCCGATGACTCTTCAGCGGTATCGGCGCCGCCCATGTGAGAGGCCGAAAAAACGATATATGCATCCCTCATACAACTGCCTTACCGTTCTGTGGGGATTGCCCTGTCAAACATTCCTGTACCTCAGAACACCGCGTAGATGCAAAACCCCTTGTAAGAACAGTTTTTTAACGGAGATAGACCCGTTTGCTAGTCCGCCCCTGACGCCGAACGCCACTCACGTCATGACATCACGGCGTCAAGCGCGGGGCATTCAAATTCAGTTGGGTAATGTAGTTTTCATAACTTTCACTGCTCAAGGGATTTCCAGGAATGTCAAGTCCCCAGAATTATGCCTACAAAGGACCACATAATTGTCCCCCTGGAAATTCATATCCATCTTCTAAGCCGTTAGTGTGGCGAAATACAGCGTATCAACAGGAAAAAGGGGGGGAGTGGGGGATTTGTCCCTCAACAATTACGGTAATTCCCAGTACCCCAAGTGTATAGACCCTCTTACAAAATGAATGCGTGGGCAGCATTATAGGTGCATGTCCTGTCATATAGATCACCGAATGCCGAAGGAATAAATGATTAGCCTTTGGGCATATTTGACACTGTTCACCCAAGTCGATCTATTGTCCCCTCGAGGGGAGTAATAAAGGATGCACCATCGTGCTCAGGCTCTCATTCAAAGGTCATGTCATCGGTGTAAGTACTATGGTGAAACCGGCCATAGTATCATAGGAGTCTTCCTCTCTCAGAGCTTTTTTAATCAGATAGAGAGGTTGACCTGTGGTACAGTCAAAGGGAATAATTGATCTCATCCCACCCAAATGATGCTGCCGTCCAGTGGTCGTGTCTACGATATTGATATTATAATAATAACAAAGAATGATCTAATGGAAGAACCTAACACCAGTAGGAGCCCTCCAATATCACATCTAGGTGCATGGGAACATGAATCAGGAGTTCCCTACAACTCTAGTGTATATAGGGCGTCGTGAGGTCTCATTCAGAAGGTAGCCAACTCACCGATAACAGTATGATATCAAAGATTAATGTTTAATGTCTGCCCAGTGCCTGCCATGGGATATCATCGTTTAATCCCACCAGGTGGCTTTTCAGGCGATACACCACCTCTGTTCTCGTTGGAGTAACGCCCTCAGGCCATCTGCTTGATTTCTCCCTGGTTGGATCCTCTCTAAGGTCCATCTAAGGTCTTCTATACTGTGTCCAGTTTCAAAGAAGTGAGCTGTGAGTTTCGTATTTGTTTTGCCACACCTTATTGTGCTACGATGTTCAGTGATCCTAGTACGCACCCTCCTACTTGTCATCCCTACATACTTCTTATGACAAGGGCAGGTTAGCAAGTAAATCACACACTGGGAATTACAATTTGTGTGAGATTTCTGTTTGCAGGGGGTGTGGAGCCCTAGATCAAGAGATGTTGTATTGTTCGTCAGGTGGCAAACGCTACATGAACCGCATCGTGTGTGTCCCATCAGTCTTGGTAAACCAGTCACAGTAGTCATCTCTCTAGTTAACCCCAGATCCCTGGGTCTAGTATGTATGAGACTAGTATGTATGAGAAGGTCCTTCAAGTTCAGACTGCGTCTGAAAGAAAATAGAGGTGTCTCTACGTTCATGCCCCCTGTGTTGATTATCTTCCAGTTCTTCAAAACCAACTTTTTAATTTGATGTGACGCGGTGTTAAAGGTGGATACAAACACCGGTTTCTTAGTTTGGGGTCTCATGTTCTTGGAGAGTAGAGCATCGCGGTTTGCATTGAGTGCTCTTTTTCGGGCTCTTTTGATGACCCGTGTTGGGTATCCTCTCTGTTGTAGTTTCAATGATAGGTCTTCTGATTCCACAATAAAATCATTCTTTTCAGAGCAGTTGCGGCGGATCCGGAAAAATTGTCCGACTGGCAGGTTCTCCCGTAGGGAACGCGGATGGAAACTCTCGAATGCCAGCAGAGCGTTCTTATCAGTAGGTTTATGAAAAACCTTTGTTTTCAGGATACCGCCGCTTGGTTCGATAACTAGGTCCAAGAAAGGTAGATTGATCTTAGTGATGGTCGAAGTGAAATGGAGGAACGGATTCTGAGCATTGAGCCAGTCCAGAAAAAGGTCAACAGATGTTCTCTCGCCACTCCATATCACTAAGACATCATCAATGTAACGTCTCCATAGCCTCAAATTGTTAGCCCATTGTCCATTTGTATTCAGCACTGTCAGTTCTTCAAAATCCCCTACATAAAGTCCCGCAAGACTGGGGGCGAAAACACTCCCCATGGAAGTGCCATGGGTTTGGAGATATAGCCCCCCTTCAAACTCAAAAATGTTTTTAGTAAGGGCTATCTCAGCTTAGTGTAAAATAAAAGCCCGTGGGGTTTCGTATGGCCAATCCCTTTCAAAGAGTAATGATTCCAAGACCCTAAGTGTTTCCAACTGCGGAATGTTCGTATAAAGGGCCTCTATATCGAGCCCTATCAAGAACTCTGTGTCCGGATCGAATGATGTGTCTTTCAACAGATTCAGAATATCCAAGGTATCCCTCAAGTAGGTAGGTAATTGCTGTACCATTGGCTTTAAAAAGAAATTGCAAAATTGCGAGAGAGGCTCTAGCAAAGACCCCATCCCGGAGACAATAGGTCTACCGGGAGGGGGTCTAGCTGCTTTGTGGATCTTCGGAAGGCAGTAGAAATAAGGGACCCTAGGTTGTTTGTTCACAAGGAACTCAGCTTCCTTTTCCGTGATCCAATCGTTACTTCTCGCCTCTTCCACCATGCTTGCAATCTCCCCCGTGATCTCATCAGTGGGGTCCTCTCTGAGTCTTTTGTAAGTTCTGGGGTCTGCAAGGAGCCGAGTGCATTCTTGACAGTAGGCCTCTATGTCCATAATTACAGTGGCACCACCCTTGTCTGCGGGGTTCAAGATAATTTTCTTATTGTTCCCCAGGTCTCTGAGTACCTTTCTCTCACAATTAGAAAGGTTGGAAAAATGACCCGATTGTTTGAGGTTAGCTGTTTCTAAATCATGTACCACTGCTTCCTCAAAAGCTGCAATCTGTGGAGAGAGCACAGCCAATTGTGGCGTAAAGGTCGATTTTGGGTGAAATGGTGTATCACCATTAATTCCTTCCTTTGGGTCCCGATCCGCAAAAAACACCCTTAATCTCAAATTGCGGAAAAAAACAGCCAGGTCCTGTCGGAGTTTGAACAGATCTGGGTAATTGGTTGGGACAAAGCCCAAGCCTTTGTTCAAGACTTGTTTCTCAATATGAGATAAGGGGTAAGAAGACAGGTTCACCACTAGAGAGGGTGGCGGCTTGTGCTCAGTGCGGTTCCCTGTGCCATACTCCTGGTTACCCGTTGGGTGATTTCTTGTTCTTGGTCTGACCAGTTCACCCGCGTGGGTGTTTTCTGTTTGCCGCGTCCCTTGCCCCGGCCTCTCGCTAAAAAAGGCCCCTGGTAATTTTGGAATTGGGGGTTCTGGAATTCCGGGTTTTGGAATCTTTGATTCTCGTAAGTCTGATTCTGGAAGACTCCAGGGGGTTGGTATCCCATCATAGGCCAGTCATAAGCCTGGTTAGGGTACTGTTGGAACGGCGGTTGGAAAAACGGAGGTCTAGGGCCGCGCCAATCGCCTCTCCCTCTCCCTCTTCTCTTAGGTTGGTACTCATTGTCACTGCCCTCGCTGGAGCTACTGGTGGTACATTGGCGAGGACAGCCTTGTTGGTTACTCCTATTCCCCTCTGCCATTTTCTGTTTGGCATATTCAGTGGACGTGTAAGGATATGCCTTCTCTCTGGAAAAGTTCTTCAAGTCCTTCTGAAGTTTTGAGATTTTAGAATGGATCAGATGGTCCCTATATTCTGCAAGTTCAGTATTGATTTGTTCAAGTTTATGATCAAAAGTTGTCATTACAATATCTGTTTGTAATCCTGCTTCCGTTGTCTGTATTTTAATTAGAAGAGCATCTGCTAGCCGTTTGGCTGTCCGGATAATTAAAACCAACCAATCCCTGGTACATTTCCAAGACACTAATGCCCAGTCGCGTCTAAATTCTTCATCTTCCAAGAAGATGAGTGGTTCATTAGTCACTAAGAGGCCCCTAGGGGTTGCATTGACCCGTAAACATTCTGTTAGGATTTCCCCATGCAGGATCGTTATGACCTGTGTTTTCTTAAGCTCCAATAGGGTATCCCAACCCTCCCCTTGCGCCAATACTGCCGTGACGGTACTGTCTCCTAAGAGAGAAGGCCCTGCTAAGATGTCAGAAATAATATCATCCCCAAATGAAAGTCCTGGAATTAGTGCCATTCTGAAAGGGGATCAGGAGGAAGGAAAAGAAAGGGGGGAGGGGGGACACTTAAGATGAATACCTGTCTACCCCAGACAAATCGTACCTTGGTAAAGAAATATTAAGAGTGGTAATAAAAGTGAAGATGCTTGGACTACACTAGAGGCACCAGGTGGTGAGGCAACATAGTGTGTGCTCAAAATAACTACCCCTGCGGCTAAGCTGCCGCTCTTAAACTCATCAACACAAATGAGGGGAGAGGGCCCTTCTTGTTTAAACTCCACTACCCCAGGACCCAAATACAATACAATGTTCCCACAAAAGGGGTATGTAGAGTACACAAAGGAGACACAACCAAGGAAAATTTCACAATTTGGAAAAACTGCCCTCACTCACATACCAAGGTATGTGACATGCTTCATCATAGGGCCTGCTACAAACGTCCTGGGTGTGGCTACTAGGGAGGGGGAAAAAAATAAATAAATTCCACACTACAAGACGTACGACCAAATATATCAATACGTACAACAAATAACACACATGAGATGCAGAATGTGCAGTGAACACCCTGTGACGTAACTGATAGTGCGACAAGAAAGTGCAGTAAGGATGTGATTAAAACTGATTAGGGGTGCCAATAGAAAGAATTACTTTATTAAACACAGTTAGGTACCCCTACCAGGATTAAAAATAAGAAAAAGGATGTGAAATGTCTTATTGAGAAAACAAGGTTCCTCAAGACTTCCCTCCTACCACTGCTGGAGTCGACATGTTTCGACCGCTTGAATTGTGCCTAAAGAGGTCACCCCGGTCTTCGTCAGGACTGTCGCAATCTGAGTCGCCGTCCGCCCTGCCGTAATTCGGTCACAAGGCCTTCAGAATAGAGTAGGTCTTCCAGATCCATACTCATCCAAATCTTCTAATCGATCAGTGGAGATTAGGCCCCGTAATGCGGGAAAACATTCACTGGAAAGGAGCGAAGAGTATTGGTAGAAAAACACATTCTTCCCACCATTCACTCAACTCGCCCCTATAGATTCCTGCTTCTCTGAGTAAGGTGTTACTCTAGGTATGTTAAAACATGCTCAAATCAGTCCAGTATTAAGACTGTATCTGTTATGTTAAAACCCGGGTGCTTAACTTCATCCCCTCGGGAAAATAACTACAATCATCTCTTCACCAATTGTGATGTTTATATAGTGATTTGATAAAACGGGCAACACACTGCCCGCTGCCATGGCCGCTCCATGAACCCCCGTGAACCCACAAACACCCCACGTATACACCACTCTATATTAAAAGGCGATTAGCCTAAAGCCTCAACTCAGGCGGATGACACACTCGTAGATCAAACTTACCGAGTTTATGTAATTCACAAACTCGAACTGGTGTCTGCCAGGAGGGTCTCCCTAAGAACACAATCTACAAGAGAGTAAAAAAATTGTATGGCTTCTTAGTCTCAATAGAATCTCCCTCCGATGACTCTTCAGCGGTATCGGCGCCGCCCATGTGAGAGGCCGAAAAAACGATATATGCATCCCTCATCCAACCGCCTTACCGTTCTGTGGGGATTGCCCTGTCAAACATTCCTTTACCTCAGAACACCGCGTAGATGCAAAACGCCGTGTATGAACCGTTTTTTAACGGAGATAGACCCGTTTGCTAGTCCGCCCCTATTGCATCACATACAGCACATTGAAAATATTATCATATTAGAAAACAACAGGCTCATGCAAGCTCTGCAGTCTTAGAACCGGGCGCCATTTTCCCGAAAACACATTTGTTACCGATAGTACTCTCTGGCAGAGTTTCAATTCATGTCACCATAGTCAACTACCTACATACAGCTCAGGCATTCGAACGGCATAAATAAAATGAAAAACATGGGGTAAAAACAAACAAAAAAACGAACAACAAGTATAATCTTCCAAAGCTTCCTGAGAAAGGGCTCATATTTTGCCTGGTAAAGTTACCAGACGTAAAAATATATATATTATTTTATAATGCAGAAAAGTGGCGAGGGAGGGGAAAAGATAAGGGAAATAAAAGTTCAAGGCAGTGGGACAAACGTGTTTGAATACATGGGGCCTCATTTATGAGAAATGACGCATCGCTGCGTGAAAGCAGCGATGCGTCACTTCTCAGTGCGCACTCCTTGAGTCATGATTGATGAGTCATATTTATAATATGACACATCATGTCGCAAGGAGTTACAGGTACGTCAGTATTTCTGACGTATCTTAGGCGCAAACGTGACGCATTGCTGGAGTGTGTCACAAAAGTGACGTAACTCCAGCAATGTGTACTTTCACATGGGCAAGTCCCATGTTCTTAGTGCCTGCATCAGTCTTACGCCTGCCATGAAGCAGGCGTAAGATTTTGACGCATTAGCGGCCAAGAAATGGCGCATTTCACTGCGTCACTTCCATGACCCTTTCTTGCGCCAAAACGCCCCCTTGCATACATTTTACCTGGCGCAGGTATAATGTGGCGCAGGGGTTTACATAGTAACGCATCTACCTAGATGCGTCACTTTGTAAATATGGCGCAACTAGGCGCATGTTTTATGCAACTGGTGCGTCACAAACAGTGACGCACCGGCGGCGTAAAAGTGACGCACAGCCTCATAAATGAGGCCCCTGGTGTGCCACTTTGCTCCGTTCATCAATTTCTTGTGCGGACAATATACCACTTAAAAGCTGCTATCTTTTGCTGTTGTTTTTTTTTTTTTTAATGTCCTTTCAAGAACTCTAGGGGAGTTCAAAGTAAAGTAGTCTGTTTCCATGTGTTCACGGAGAACAAGAGCCACTTTCAGGTTCCATTTCCCTCCAGCAGGGAATAACAAACAGACGGGCGCATTGGCATTTAAGATGAATGAATCTTGTTGCTGGTGGCACTCGGACTGAAGCCTCCTATTCACTTCACAAATCCTATCCTTCGTGGCTATGAGTCGGTGATATCCGACACAGGCTTATTATTGCACTTAAACGATTCCAGCTTGCCCCTTGAACCACCTGTCTGCCCGATGGTCATCTCCTTTCTCTTGATTCTGAATGTGATATTGAACGCACCCTCCACCACCGCCCACCCAATCCTTGTCCCTCTGAAACCCTATCTTGGCATTTCCATCTCCAGTCTCATTTATCATTGTTAGGCCAGGTGGTCTGTTTTATTTTCCTACTTTGACCAGTAGTTTAATTCTTAAAGAATTCCTCTAAGGGTTATTTCAGCGCACCCAGTAACGTGTTTTGTCTCAACAAATGGAATTACACCTCTATTTCAGGTTGGTTGGAGTTGTAACCCTGGGGATAACGCCCCAGGCTGAATCCCACACTCAGGGGCAGATGTATTCGTTTTTAGCGCAACATACCTCAGCAAAGACTATTCCTGCACTGCCCCCTGCAGAAGTAAGAAGAGCAGAGGAGTATTTATTCACAACAATTTGCAGAGCCAGAGCTATTGGTGTTGTAAATGATAATGTTTTTTACCTGTGGGTTTTGCTTTGGAGTGTAGCGGATGTATGTGGGTGGAGTGGAATTATGTGGGTTGTATTGGAATTGTTGTAAAATTGTGTGGTGGAGAATTGTGTGGTGGGTAGTGTATTTGTGTGGAGGACTTATGTGGCATCAGGGCTTTAAGTGGGCCGGGTCTAAAGGGGTCTGAGCACCGGCAGTTTTTTTCAGGGGGCCTCGAAACGGGTCTCTATCGGGCTCTGTTTTGAGCCCTGACACAGGCGGTCTGTTTTTTTCCCAGATTGCAGTGACAGCAGTTTGCTGTCACTGCAGTCCAGAAAAAAGTGCCAGGATCAGGATGCATACCAAAGCCCGATAGAGACCCGTTTCGAGACAGCCTGCACATCGATGTGCGCTGCCCACACTGCTCACTTCTCATTAGCAGAGAAGTTACGGCATGGTGTCATGCCAGGTGAGCGTTGTGGAGGAAGGGAAATCCTTCAAAGAGTCAATTTCTTTCTGGATTTCCCTTCTCTTTCTGAAACGCAAGAGCATTGTGGTAGGGTCACCAGGGCTTTAATTGGATGCTTTGTCAATATTATATACAAGCCATAGTTGCAGCTTATTTATCTTCTGGAACTAATAACCATTGACAAAGCCAATAGTTCTTACTTGTTGTAGGCATGATGTTACTACTTGTATCACATATCTGGATGCCATGACCGAAACAGCAAAAAACAAGTCAGGCGGCACACTATGCTAAACACAGATTTTTAGTGTGAGTGTTTTAAAGCCACGCCCCTAATTACACTGGCCACGCCCCTTTGAGAGACCCCCCAGTTTTTTTCGTCCCACTTAAAGCCCTGTGTGGCATGATGAATAGATAGTGGTGAGAGCTGAAGAGAATAAATAGAAAGGAAGAACGAGAAAATAGGTAGTTTGAGTAGGAAGTGGTTATTGATTTGGGACAGAGAAGGAGAAATGTGTGTGAGAAAGAGAGAAAGAAGGGGAGAGCAGGCCACAGACGTATAAAGTGGAAGGTTTTGTAAATGCAGAAGTCACCCTAAGAAGAAGAATAGAGCGTGTGTTCGAGGGATGGAAACTTTGAAAAGTGACAGGATGGAAACTGTGCTTGAAGACCTGAAGTTAACCACATGAGAGGGGTGGGAATAGTGCGTGAGAGAGGATGAGAGATGGGTGAGAGAGAGTACGAGAGAGAGAGAGAGAGAGAGAGGGACAAGTGGAAGGGACACCTGGTGGGGGAGGCGAGAAGTGAACTGGTGCACACCGTGAGGAGGTTCAGGAAAGTAGCATGTGCAAATTGACAGTATAGAGAGGAGAAAGGTAGTGTGAGGGAGAGATGAGTGAGGGCAGTGGTATTGCGAGATGAGAGTGTGTAGTAGGAGTGTGAGAGAGAGAGATGATAGGGGTAGTGGGTGTGTGAGGAGAGATGCAAGTGTTGGTAGAAGTGCTGTATTGGAATTGTTTGTTGTGGAATTGTGTGGATGTTAATTAAATTGTATTAAGTGTATTCAAATTATGTACTGTGCGAATGTGTGTTATGGAGTTAATTATGTGTAATTATGTGGAACGGTATTGTGTGTTGTGTAGTGGTATGTCGTGGAGTTTTTTTTATGTGGTGTGTTGTTACATTTTGTGGCATGATGTGAAAATATGTTATGTGTTTTGGGGATTTGTGGTGTGTTGTGGAATTGTGTTGTGTATTTAAAATATGTGGTTTAGTGTGGGATTATGTAGTGCGTATTTGAAATGTGTGGAGTTGAACTGTGTGGTATGGAATTGTGAGGCATTTAGTAAAATGTCTCTTATTTGAATTATGTGTCACAGTGTGTGATGCATTTATGTGTATTGATGGTTTGTGGCATCGAGTGCATTTATGTTGTATTGAAAAGAGTGTCATTATGTGTAGAGTAATTATGCAGTGCGTAGAGGTATTATGTGCAGTGCAATTATGTTGTGTAGTACAGAATTGTGTGACATTGATTTGTATGGTGTTGTGTGGAATTATTTGGCATGGTTTGTAGAGGTATTATGTGACATGGAATGCAGTAGTATTTTATGGTGTTGAATTATGTGGCTGAGAAGAAGGAGAAAACAAAGAAAAGAGTTACGACAGGAGAGACTGAAAAAGAAAATGAGAAAGGAGAAAATAAAGAAATGAGAGACAATATGATGGATGGAAACAAAGAAACATATTGGAAATAAGACAGCAAGAAAGAGAGGCTGAAAGAAGAGACTGCAAGAAAGAAGAAAACAAATATAGAATCAAAGAAGGAGAAAGAAGAGGCAGCTAGAAGGTTATAAGTGATGTGCCCCAAATCACAGGATGTGGCTGATGCCAAGATTTTAACATAGTTCCCCAGCTCTATGGTCGACAGCTGTAGCCATTATGCCACCACCTCTCCTCTGCTGGCATGTAAATCAAAAGTAGTTTTCATATTTTCACAAATTATCACCCAAAAACGTAATAAAATAAATATGAGGCAGAATTAGAAGTAACACTAAGTGCATCCAATCCTTCTGTACCTTGAGGTAACTGCGGTCCAATCAATATAATAGACGGTTTTGGAAGGGCGAGATTTTGATCGATACCTTATCACTATTGATCCAAACCTCGATCTGGTCGACTGAACCTTTATTGCCTGTCTTTGAGGAAGAAAGTGCACCTCTCTGCAAGCTAGTTCACCCAATAAAGGACTCTGCTCCCAAAGATCACAAACAACTTCTAGCTTTCAAAAGTTTATTGTAAAGATATGATAAGCTGCAAATACAGGCATCTCAGAATGAGATTCACGAGATACACAGGTCCAACTACATACATGTGCTCTCTGAAAGCCCTCAGACGAGCAACGGAAATCACTAACACAAGTTCTAAGAATAATAAAGCTATCAGCATTGACGCATATCTCTCCTTCATTTAAATTGGAGGAAAACGCACAGGTTAGGCTGTCCCTACCCTGCTCTAGATGGTATCCCTACTTAACCAAATCCCAACCTAACGAAGGTGTCAGCAGTGAATGACCCCCAAGGGAAGTCACTCACTCTAAGTCTCTTGGTGAAACCCTATAGTTCTCCAGTCATGACCCCTCTCTGCCTACCCATCCGCTCTCTAAAGGGTCCTCAGGTATCTGCTCTAACTCCACCCAGGGGTGCTGTCCCTAATACAAAACAGTCAACAACATTTGAGACGCCCCTCGTGAGACGCCTCTCACGTGGTGTAGCTTCTGGCTTTTTCCATGCTGCTTTGTATTGGGCCTCGTACGTTGGAGTTGACCTTGCTTCTCAGACTCTTCTCCGGCCCGCTGATACCCCTTAAACATTCCAGAACCCTCCTCCATGTCTGGGCCGTCTACTGAACAGACCTCTATTCATTCATTTATAATTGGATCCCCCCTTTTCCTTTGCAGACAGATATCTGCAGCCAAGAACCCAACTCTCATAGACTTCCAAAAAGGCTTGCAACATTTCTCAGCCCAGACATGTACGTATAAATCAATGTTTAAAATAATTCAGGCCCACAGCATTTCTCATAATGATTATAGCATTCAACTTCTTCATTAATTAAAGCATGTTAATACTCTTATTCTATTATTCAGTAAACACATCTATAAATCATGGCCCATTAATGCAATGGCCAAAAACATTATTTCAATCTATGTCGTGAAAAGAAACACTTTCTAGCTTTGGCCCTGAGGCCTACCACATTCTGCGTTTTACCACATGCCATCTTACATTTTAGCAGCTACACGACATGAATTCAGGAATAATCACATCTAATAAAATCATATAGTGTCACACATTTCTGTATTAGTTCCACTTCTACTTAAATCTCTACATTAGCTATACATTCAGAATATAATTTCAGATACTATTAGCACTCATGGCATTTCTCCTCATGATTTATGCTTACTACAGGTAAGTGTGATGCACTCATACATTTAGGTCAGTTTGCGCTCTCTCAGTTCCCCCCTTTGATGACCTCTCGGGGTCATCACTAACATTTAAACTGCAGTTATTGCTGGCATAATTTGTCTCTGCGCTTCCAGAGCCCTCAGACTCCTGTACTGATTATCTTGTATGGCAGCCAATCTCTGCAGCTGTTCTCTTTGGGCCCTTTCTGACCTTCTTGCTCTGTACCATTTGAACACCCTCACCAATCCCCACAATATAATCCCACAGATCAATATTATGATGATAGGTTTTAGTATATACCACACAAAGCTTTTGCCTATGGTGGAAATCCACCCTCCAACTTCACTCATTCCGTGGCCCACCTTTTCCCAGACATTTTCTCTACTCAAGTCTTCGATCTCCTTGTGAATATTAGTTATGTTCCTAATAACTTTCCCAAGGGGCTTTGAATTGTCTGGAATGTAAGTACAACATTCCTGGACCTTCAAAGCCTTACAGACTCCGCCCTCTTTTGCTAGTAGGACATCTAACGCAAGACGGTTCTGAAGAACCATAGCCCTTATCGATTGCATCTCTCCCTCTACCAGCATTAAGGACTGAGCAGTGCTGGCAGACAACCTGTCGACAACTGTTGCCAGTCGTCTAATTTTAACATCATTAAGGATTACTCCCAAAAGAGGGAACATAGCTCCAAAGACATCTCCAACCATTTCTGCATCTCCTACATCTCTCTTTCCCCTTGATGATGTCTTGCCCTCGATGATCACTAAGTCTTGTGCATGATATATTTTGGGGAAGACAATTGCTAGGTAACATGATCCATACCAGTTGTCAGGTAGTCGCACGTAAGCATTTCTTCCACATACAAAATACACATTTGGAATCACTTGCATTCCCTTCAGGAAATCCTTAGTATAGTACTCTATATTGAAAGCATGTTCACAGTCGACTTCTCCCACGTATACATTTTCATAATACGTTTTGGCTCGGTGAAGACATAGCTTTCCTCTCTGCGTCTTATCTAAAGCTATTGGACCACTACTACCCTTTCTCTTGTGTGCCTTCTCTTCCTCGGTCCAATCTGTTTTCCATTGTCCTGATTTTTTCAAAATCTTTTGTCTCCTGTAACGATCATCCACCTGCCCTATGAACTTCTTCTCGACTTCTGACACCTTGCATGTCAGGTTATTTCTACGGGCATGTGAAGTATCTAAGGTAATCCAAGGAATGAAGAATTTGGCCAATCTGTCTTCACTCTTCCAGTAGTCCCATTTGTTCATCTGCTTATAATTTGGGACTTCTGGCAACACTGAATCATAGTTGGAGAAATAGTATTCAAAACTATCTCTCTCATAAAATATACTAAGCAATAAGCTACATGTAATGCCATATGTCAGCGGGAGGTGATGGTATCTAATGCCTTCATCTACAGACGCCGGCAACTGCATGCAGACATAACAGTCCTTAACCTCCATGGCATCCACGTATTCATATAAGAGTTTAGCATAAGCATTTGACCTAAAGTCTCCTTGGGACTCATCTACGTGTAACCTGCGGGCTTCTGCAGCTAATAACGCTTTCTCTTGAATGTTTTCCCTTTTCTCACCAGCAACAGTGGGTGTAAGCGTTTCTACAGATTTCACATCAGTTACCTTCGCCTCTTCCTCATGTCCCTTTACATAAGAAATTGTTACCACTAAAGCTATTAATATTATCACTCCTACTATTAGTGTACCTATTATACATTTAGCTCTGCGGTTCTGGGTGCCGGCCTCCATTTCGTCAGACAATATGGCTCTCTCTTATCTTAGCAAAAAGTTCTTTTCCTCTCGTTCCTTTACAGTCTCTTTTTTTCCTTTTTGTCTTTAGAATCCACACAACTGGAAGCTGACAACCTTTTTCGCAAAAGTCCTTTAACAGTTCAATAAAGACAACCCTAGCCCTTCTCCATCAACTCAAGGGAAGTTCCCTAAAATTCTCTGCTTCCTGGGCGCTAGGTAATCTTCTTTTTTCTGTTCACTTTATTTACAAAGTCCTTTAACAGTCTACTATCAAGCCTGTGCCTGCAGCTTCGATAGCAAAGTTCAGTATTTCCAAACGAAGATTGTGCTCTTCATGTGCTGTTATCGTTGTACCAAAGTCGGGGAATTGCAATTCTGAAAGAAACATGTGTTTTAACTTGCTGAGGCGGGGAGGTCTGGGGAGCATGAATGTTAGTGACCCTTCTTGTTCGACTCCGGGTACCAACAGTCGTATTTCCACGGTGACGATGGGCTCAGAACTGGACACCACCACCGCTCGAATCCTCCCTGTCTCCTGTTTCACAGACATTTGTCGCCAGATATGTCCACTCAGGAGTGGAGTATCTTCTGTTAGGCACACGCACTCTTCTTGACCTTCTTCGGTCCGGTGCTTCAGCGCCCTGAGCACCTTCTTCCGGGTCTGAGTCTTCTGATATCGGAGGAAGGGTTACCTCTGGAGTTGACCTCAGGCTAGAACTCCTTCTTTGCGGCCAATTAGCTTCTCCACGTGCCCTTCTACTCCTTCTCCTTCTTGTCTGTTCTCGCTCTCTGTCAGACTTGTCAGTGTCTGACTCGTACTCCCAGCTACTTTCTCCTTCTGTAGCGTCGTCTGTTTCGCTGTTGTACTGACCGTCCTCAGCTTGGTCAGACTCGTTCCCTGCTTCCGCTGGCACCTCTTCAGCTTGGCTAGCCCCCTCTATGGCTTCTCGGTCCTCTGCTGGACGTCTATCCGAGAGAGGAGCTGTTTCTTCCCGAGGTGCTGGAACCCTTCGCGTATGTGACGCGTGGATCCAATTGGGCAGGCCTCCCACCTTCACAGCCGTATTCGCAATCAAGATGATCTGGAAGGGCCCACGCCAACGAACATCCAAGCAGCTTCTTCTCACATGTTTTTTCACCAGGACCCAGTCCCCAGGATACAGGTCATGGCACGGGCCCTGGCACGATGGAACCTCGGCAGCCTGCACCTGAAGGGACACAGAACGAATGGCGTCAGACAGCCCCTTACAATAGTCCAGGATCATATCATCTGTGATATTTAACAGTGCAGTAGTTGGGACAGATGGCAGCCTCATTGCTCTCCCCATTAACACCTCATGGGGTGACAACCCCGTTCTTCTGTCTGGGGTACTACGAAGGCTCATGAGAACCAATGGCAGGGCGTCAGGCCAACTCAGGGTCGTTGAGGAGCACACTTTGGCAATTCGGGCTTTGATCGTGCCATTGATCTGCTCCACAATTCCTGAGGCTTCTGGTCGGTAACTACAATGCAACTTCTGATCGATATTTAGAGCTGCACAAATCATCTTCACAAGCTCGCTATTGAAATGCGTTCCCCTATCTGATTCCAAAGAGGCCGGCACCCCGAAGCGCGGAATGAGTTCCCTAAGCAGTAACTTGGCCACTGTGAGGGTGTCGCACCTACGTGTAGGGTATGCCTCAACCCATCTGGAGAACACACAAACAACCACCAGGACATAGCGGAGGCGGTTGCACCTCGGCATTTCAATGAAATCTATCTGCATTCGATTGAATGGACCTCCAGACCTTCCTATGTGACTCAGTGCAACTGGTGTTCTTTTCCCTACATTCAACTGCTGACAGGTCACACAACGCTGACACACTGCTTCTGCTGCTATTCGAAACTTAGGATTGTACCAAGTCTGTCTAAACACTCTCAGCATAGCATCCCTCCCTAAGTGTACGGGACCATGTATGAGTCTGGCCATTGGACTCACCATCTCATTGGGCAACACTGCTCTGCCGTCTGCTGAGACCCAAAAATGGGACTCACCCATTACACATCCTGCCTTTTCCCATGTTTCTTTTTCAAAATCAGGAGCATTTTCTTGCATGTTTGACAGTTCATCCCAAGTATCAACAGTTTCCAATATCATGGCTAATTCAGTTCTTACATTTATTCCACCCACTTCCACCTCTGTGAAAGAGTACCCTTGTTCTGCGCAATACCGCGCAACTTCATCAGCATATCTATTGCCTTTCGAAACGAAGTCCTCATTTCTGGTATGTGCGGTGCACTTTACAACTGCGATACCTGCTGGGCATTGCAACGCCTCTAACAACAGGCGCACAAACTCTCCATTGCGAATGGGAGAGCCTGAAGAGGTCATGAACCCTCTTTGAGACCATAACTGCCCGTAATCATGAACCACCCCATAACCATATTGGCTGTCGGTGTATATGGTGACTCGAATTTGATTACTTGCCAAGCAAGCACGTGTCAAGGCAATAATCTCGGCTACCTGAGCGGAGTGTACTCCTTCCAGGCACCCAGCTTCCACAACTCCAGTAATTGTACAAACAGCATAAGCTGCTCTCAACTGCCCAACTTCGTCTCTTACACATGAGCCATCGACAAAGAAAATTTCATCTGGGTCAGTCAGTGGCTCATCTACGATGTCGGGTCTGGGTTTGGTGCATAGTTCAGTCACATCGAGGCAGTCATGGTCTGTACATTCATCATCATCCTCGATATCATTTGGGAGTGGCATCAAGGTGGCAGGGTTCAAAACAGAGCATCTCTTGAGGGTCACATTCTCTGCAGCAAGAATAACTTGCTCATAGCGCGTGAGCCTGCTGTTGGTCAGATGCTGTGTTTTGGTCCTGGTCATCAACAGTTCAACAGAATGGGGCACGCACACCTCTAATGGGTGCCCCATGACGATATTTTCACATCTCTCAATGCTGACACCCGTTGCAGCAACGGATTTGAGACATCCGGGCAACGCTGCGGCTACTGGGTCTAAAGTAGCCGAGAAATAAGCAACTGGTCTACGGGCATTCCCATGGATTTGGACTAACACAGACAACGCGCAACCTTCTCTCTCACAACAGTAAAGAAAAAATGGTTTATTGTAATCAGGCATTCCCAATGCCGGAGCACGACACAGGTCCTCTCGCAGCTGTAGAAATGCCATCAAACAGTCTTTGTCCCATGGTACCGGATCGCTCACCTCCTTGTGCGTCAGTTTTTGCAAGGGCTTTGCTTTCAGTGAAAAGTTCGCGATCCACTGTCGGCAATAACCCACCATCCCTAGGAACATCCTGACCTCTCTCTGTGTCTTAGGCGCATTCATTTTCATGATCGCCTCTATCCTGTCTGGTGACACCTTTCGTTTGCCTTTTTCTATTCTGTGTCCCAAGTACTGCACCTCTGTCAGACAGTACTGCAACTTTCCCGGGGACACCTTGTGCCCATTGGCAGCTAGGTGATTTAACAAAGCAATGGAGTCCTCCCTGCAAGCTTCTTCTGTTTCTGACGCCACAAGGAGGTCGTCTATGTACTGGACCAGAACTGACTTCTGGGGCAGCACTAGACTTTCAAGATTTTTCTTCAAAAGCTGGTTAAAGATCGATGGGCTCTCTGTATACCCCTGAGGGATACGACACCATGTTAGGACGCGATTTTCCAGCTTAAATGCGAAAAGAAAATGGCTTTCTTCGTCCAGAGGGATCGAAAAGAAAGCCTGACAAAGATCAATCACAGTGAACCACTCAGCTTGGAATGGAATCTGAAACAGTATCACTGATGGATTCGGTACCACTGGACAACATGAAACGACTATGTTATTAATCTTTCGAAGGTCCTGTACTATCCGAAATTTCCCATTTGGTTTCTGCAGACCCATAATCGGGGAGTTGCATGGACTACCCACGATTTCTTTCAGTATTCCCTGTTTAATCATGGACTCGATCACGGGCTTTATGCCTGCAATCGTTTCTGTAGTCAATTTATATTGGGGTGTTCTTGGGAACTCAGCATGCGGTTTCACTACAATTTTCACTGGGTCCACCCCTTTGACCAATCCTATCTCTTCCCCAGTGAAATCCCATACTTCTGGTGCCACTGTCTCTCTCAAGTCCCAGGGGAGCTCATCTACTGTTAAAGTAGGGTACAGCTCCACGCATATTCTTGAGTTTGCAACTTTGAAGTCTGCATCATCATCATTGGTCAATACCTCCACTCCCTGAGGTGTACAGTATATAGTACAATTCAATTTACACAACAGGTCTCTTCCTAGCAGACACACAGGACTTGAATCGCAAACCACAAACTGGTGCTCATCGCTGTACTTCCCTATTTTCACCTGTACCGGTTCTGTCAATTGGCTGGTTATTCTCCTGTTTGCGACCCCTACCACTTGTACGGTCTCTCCAGACATGGGCAGGTCTGGAACTGCAGCTGATCTGATCGTGGACCTAGTGGCTCCTGTGTCCACCAGAAATGTCGTGGGGCACCCTGCTACTTCTGCTTCAACATAGGGTCCCCTCTGATCCACTTCCAAGGCTGCCCCGAGGGTGCAGTCTTCTCTTTCCACTCTCTGTCCGGTTAATGGGTCCACATAATAGCACTCTTCTCCTTCTACAAACAGGGGCATCTGTCTATAGGTCTTACCCATGGTCCCTACTCGAGGAGGTTGCGGGAACTGGGCTCGGGGAGGAGCCCCCCCCCCTTTGAGCACCTTTCCTTGGTATGGCGTCACCCCTTTCGTAGGCGCTCTCTGGACCTCTTCCTCCTCTTCCTCTTGTTCTCCTATCTCTACATTGTAGGGACACTCGCGTTTCCAATGCCCCACCTCGTTACACTGGTGGCACCTTGTCGTTTTCTTCAAGGCAGCTATGTCTAATCTGGGTCTAAAGGTGGAACTCTCCTCATTGCCCTTGTTCTGACTGTACTGCTTCTTTCCTCCTGTACCTGTTCCTTGCTGCTGTTGCTGCTGTCCCCCCTTTCCTGCTGCCTGCATCTGTACCACCATCAACTTTTCTTTTAGTTTCTTAGCCTTGGAGTCTATCTCATCACAGCAGTACCTGGCATACCTCAGTATTTCGTCTAGGGGTTTACTTTGCCAACAAATCGAGTGTTGCTGAATCATTAAACTAATATCCGGTCTCAGTCCCAGGACGAACTTGGACACGAATTGCCCTATGTCTTTTGGATCCATTACATCCAGGCCGCTATACTGTTTAAACGCCTTCAGTAATCTCTCGTAATATTCGTGGACGGTCTCTTTGGGTTCCTGTCTGGTTCGGTCTATTCTGACCCAATCTATGTCTTGCATTGGCACTTTCTCTTTCAGCCAATTCATCACTCTCTCGAATTTTGCCATCACAATCTCGGACGGCCCATTAGTCTTAGCATCTCTCTCTGGCTCCGTTGTGGGCCACTCAGCGCTAACCTTGCATGCTGTCCACAGATCTCCTGGTACTACAATGTCGAACAGCGTGTTCAGATCTATCCATAGGACCTTTGAGATTTTTACAAATCTCTCAACTTGCTTGTACCACTCCACCGGGTTTTCCCGCAATTTGGGGAAGGAGGTGGTAAAAGCAGCTAAATCTCCCCTACTCCAAGGGACATGCACATAGTTCCCATTGGCGACTTCACGCAAAGGGTATGCTTCTATTCCCTGCAGCCTTCCTGGTGTCGTCCCAAGCGTGCTTCTCCTACCGGTCCCTTTCTTGGACCACCTTTCTTCCCACTTATCTAGTGCCCTCCATGTCCTTATTCCAGTGATCAGTTCCCTTATATGCGTTTTCAGCCCAATCGTTCTCCTCTCATCTAGGTCTCGATCTGTGTAATGTAGCCTGTGGTTACCCTGTAATGCTTTGGTTCTTGACAGATCCACCATATATTTGCCTGCTAGTTCGACTAACTTCTCATGGATTGCTCTCGCCTTTCGAGTGATATCCTTTGCCATATACAGTATTTCATCCTGCTCATACATTTCCATTCTTTCTAAAGGCAGGGTACCATCTATCATGTCATCCAGGTCTGACCTTAAGCTGGCGACATCGAGTCTCTTAGCTTTTATCTCAGCTCGCAATATGTCTTTCGAAGGGGGCTCACTGGTCTCCCTACCATCCCAACTTCGAGCTCTACGTTTGGGCTCGGGAGAGTTAATGAGTACTCTCCCTTGCTCCCATCTCTCCAGGTCCCATGCTCGGCCATCCGATCTCGGAAGGTGATGGAACACGGGCCTGTTACCCCCACTCTTACTCTGCCCACTCTCTTCTGCTTCTCTCCTTTCACCGTACGCCTCTCTGTTATTTTCCCTCTGGTCGCTACTCTCCCTTTGCCTAGTATCGCTCAGTATCCGATACGATCCTTCCTGGTTCCCCATATTCCCTGGGCTGCGCTCATTTCCGTCATCACAGGGACTATGGTGCGACCTCTCACAACTCCCATTCTGTTCTCTATTGCCGGGCACACAGTGTGGACACTTAAAGCTGTTTCTGTACTCTTGCGCTCTCCTCTCCCCTTCACTGAGTATTGGGCACACCACCCCTCCACTCCCGGGGCCCCCGTTTTCCAGATCTGTTCTATTCCCACTCCGGGCCCAATGGGTGACTCCCCTACTATCCCTCTCTCTACAGTCCCACTCCGGGCTGCTCTCCCCAGCCCCGCAGTGAGTCCGAGCTCTGCTGTCCTGACTTTCCCTTTCAGCTTCTGCAGCTATGATGCTCTTGTGAGCCTCCACTGCCTCATCCCACTTCTTCATGTACTCGTTTAGCTCTTGAAAGGATTTTCGTCCAGATCCCCTCAGATCCACTGGCCATCTAGGGCCCCCAGGATCCCCTCCTGGGTCCCCTGCTGTGTGCATCGGGGTGCTCCACTCTCTCGGTATCGGCATCTGACTTGGGGAATTGATCGTATCGTTCCTCCTTGCCTTCTCTGCTCTTTCTCTGTCCTTCCGTACCCGTTCTTCCCCTCTTGCTCTTTCTTGGTCATATATCGATATTATAGGACCTATGGTAACAGGTACCTGTAGTGCATCTGGTAATCTGTAGGATGTGGCGCACTCCGTTTCCGGCGCTCTTTGTACCACAAACCTCCCGACTACCTGTTGCACCTGACTAGGCTGGGACAGCTCTTTCTTTGCCTCAGGATCCCACTCTGAACTGGGAAGCGGTCTATGCTCTCCTGCATTGCCCCCCTTTTCTCCTTCAGTATGCTCGACCTCTCCCCCTGCTCTATTATACGGGGGTGGCCTGTCTGTCAATAATCTGTTTATCAGGCTGTCCTCTGTTTCGCTCTCATCATCTTCTTCTAGGGGGCTTTTATTTACGGGCACCTCTAACACTGGGTACAGTTTATTTACTTCCATGTTATGCACTCTCCATCTTTTAGCATCCGCATCCCACCTGGCATCCTGCACTGCCCTTACCGATCGTTTCACCCTTTCTTGTCGTCTGTTCATATTCTTTTCATGCGCTGCCCTAATCCATGCTTCAAGAGCTTCAAACTGGGTCGGTCTAGGCAAGGGTCTCATTGAGGTCATGACTGATTTTAATCGATGTAACACCTCTAATCTGAACGTCCCGTACTTCGGGAACGTCAGTTCCTCATTTCCTTCCGTAATCTTACTCCACTCTGATATCCAAAGGATCGTATGCAGCCCAACATTCACTGCCATGTAACGAGCTGGCGTACCCTCCGGCGGGGCTTCTTCCCCCTCATACGATCCCCGTTTCTCTTTTTTAAACACCGCTCTCAGCCATTTAAAACACTTCATAATTATGCGCACAATATCCAGCCTCGCTACTCTGTTTACTTCCTGATGACAATCCACCAATCCTGTCGCGGCTTTGCTAGCTTGGCCTATCGCAGCGCGGTCTTTCTCCGGTCGGCCAATCACGTCGCGACACTTTCTGACGTCTTTTCTAGCTGGCCTATCACGGCGCGGTCTTTCTTCGGTCAGCCAATCACTGCGCGACACTACCTGACGTCACTTTTCTCCGCTTCGCAGCAGCACCCCTCCTTTCTCAACTCGTCTCCCGGTCATGCATGCGTCCCATTCATACACCGAAAAATGACTACTTCCGACCAAGCGGTCACTTCCCTCGACTGTACGTCCACAGTCTATATGTAATTGTCAACACAACTGACGAAATGTCTATCGTCTCTCTGATAGGTTGCTTACACACACAGTAACCTCCGACCAGCGTCCGTTACTCACGCACTCACTCTTACGTTCCCCCTATCTCGGTCTTTCGGGTGATCAATGGTACCTCATGACCCCCTTCACACTATTTGACAATTACTCTGGGTGTCCGATACACCCGAACCACTTAAGCTCTCCTTGAACTTAAGATTTCCACCGGTTGCGCGCGCTCACAACCTGTTCCACAGTCACTCTACAGACATTCAACTCCGCCAGACATTTCAACATAGATACAATACAAAAACACCGCAATCTAACACGCATGACCCTTTATACTCACTCTCGACCGATACTGCTGCTTTTCCTGTCTCACGTCATCCGGATCTTCTTCGGCGGGCTGTTCTTCCGATCATCGATTTCTAGGGGCCTTGGGGTAAGCTAACCTGGCCTAGGTCACCGTCCTCAAGAAGGCAACCATCCTCTGCTACCAACTGGAAGGGCGAGATTTTGATCGATACCTTATCACTATTGATCCAAACCTCGATCTGGTCGACTGAACCTTTATTGCCTGTCTTTGAGGAAGAAAGTGCACCTCTCTGCAAGCTAGTTCACCCAATAAAGGACTCTGCTCCCAAAGATCACAAACAACTTCTAGCTTTCAAAAGTTTATTGTAAAGATATGATAAGCTGCAAATACAGGCATCTCAGAATGAGATTCACGAGATACACAGGTCCAACTACATACATGTGCTCTCTGAAAGCCCTCAGACGAGCAACGGAAATCACTAACACAAGTTCTAAGAATAATAAAGCTATCAGCATTGACGCATATCTCTCCTTCATTTAAATTGGAGGAAAACGCACAGGTTAGGCTGTCCCTACCCTGCTCTAGATGGTATCCCTACTTAACCAAATCCCAACCTAACGAAGGTGTCAGCAGTGAATGACCCCCAAGGGAAGTCACTCACTCTAAGTCTCTTGGTGAAACCCTATAGTTCTCCAGTCATGACCCCTCTCTGCCTACCCATCCGCTCTCTAAAGGGTCCTCAGGTATCTGCTCTAACTCCACCCAGGGGTGCTGTCCCTAATACAAAACAGTCAACAACATTTGAGACGCCCCTCGTGAGACGCCTCTCACGTGGTGTAGCTTCTGGCTTTTTCCATGCTGCTTTGTATTGGGCCTCGTACGTTGGAGTTGACCTTGCTTCTCAGACTCTTCTCCGGCCCGCTGATACCCCTTAAACATTCCAGAACCCTCCTCCATGTCTGGGCCGTCTACTGAACAGACCTCTATTCATTCATTTATAATTGGATCCCCCCTTTTCCTTTGCAGACAGATATCTGCAGCCAAGAACCCAACTCTCATAGACTTCCAAAAAGGCTTGCAACATTTCTCAGCCCAGACATGTACGTATAAATCAATGTTTAAAATAATTCAGGCCCACAGCATTTCTCATAATGATTATAGCATTCAACTTCTTCATTAATTAAAGCATGTTAATACTCTTATTCTATTATTCAGTAAACACATCTATAAATCATGGCCCATTAATGCAATGGCCAAAAACATTATTTCAATCTATGTCGTGAAAAGAAACACTTTCTAGCTTTGGCCCTGAGGCCTACCACATTCTGCGTTTTACCACATGCCATCTTACATTTTAGCAGCTACACGACATGAATTCAGGAATAATCACATCTAATAAAATCATATAGTGTCACACATTTCTGTATTAGTTCCACTTCTACTTAAATCTCTACATTAGCTATACATTCAGAATATAATTTCAGATACTATTAGCACTCATGGCATTTCTCCTCATGATTTATGCTTACTACAGGTAAGTGTGATGCACTCATACATTTAGGTCAGTTTGCGCTCTCTCAGTTTCACACAAACCCCTGGTGAATGATTCAATACAAAGCCGAGGAGAGAGACATGAAGCAGTCAGCCAGACTGTCAAAGGCACAGAATCAGAGGCGAAAAGCTTATGAGCAGGCTGCAGTCCAAAGGCTCTGACCTCTAAATGTGTACTGGTGCCGAGAAATGTACTCCAGAAGGCAAGAGACTCAAAAGAATATATCATTCTCCAACTAACAGTCTGCAAATTAAATTAGTGAGAACAGAAGTCCCGTTTTTAATGCTTTCATAAATGACAACCGTAGTTTAATAGCACGCAAACTTCTCGGCAAGGAATTCAACGTTTTGGCCACAATCCCCAGGAAAGCACAAGCAGCTGTGGCTGAACCCTTTGAACTGGAAGTAAATAAACTTCTGATGACCTCAGAGTGTGACTTGGATTATGATGACAACATCTTGGTGTCACAGAAGCCTGTGTGATATTTATCAGGCAGCACTAAGCCACTTTTTTTTGCTTAATGCTGCCTGATAAACATCAATCCATTTAACACCGTGTTCTGCGTTAAAGAGGTGTGCAATGAGTGTTGCTGGGGGCGTTCCCAGCAACATCCATGGCCTTTTGACACTGCCCCAGATTTACAAGAAATCGTAAATCTGATGCAGCACCAAAAGCTTACGCCTCTCGAGACGTAAGCGAGGCACAAGGAGAATTTCTCCTCGTTGTCCCTTTTTCTATGTGTGCTACATTCTGCAACACACATAGAAAAAGGAAAAAGCCTCTTGTGATTATTTTTGTACAGGAAGGTTTCCCTTCAAAGTAGGCTTCAAAGTAGCCCCCTGCGCTACAGACAGCGAATGCACAGGTTTAAGACAAGAATTGCAGAGGAATGCAAAGGAAGTAGGGCCCAAGCATAGCAGCAGCATTTTGAACCCACTACATCCAGGAAATTGGGGAACCCAAAAACAGAGAATTGCAATAGTCCAGGCAGCTGAGGACGGTTGCCTAAACCATCAATGGAGGCATGTATGAGGGAAGGACAGGAAGATTTGTGCAAATAAGTCTCACTGTTTGAAGGAGGTAGTAACACTCGGATTAGCAAGGCCACAAATGTAACCATGCTGCCAGTGTATCAATATAGTCCATGGTATGTATTGGTAATTGATTGGAATTATACTGAGCACTTCGAACAAAAAGGGAAAGGCCTGGAGGAGGTGTGTTGAGTGGTCTTAATGTCAAATATAAAAATTATTTAAACAAGCATTTGCAATGCAATAGGTCTCGCATTTACCAGAGTTTGAGCTATTGGCAATGCAATCGCTTAATTTCTTGGAAATGCAAGCCCTATTGCATTGCAAATATTTCGTTTTTTTACTAGTGCCTACGCGGCGCTTTCACATTCATGGAGGCTGCGCCCCTTTCTTTAGACAAGCAGTGTCTAAAGAAAGGAGTGTGGCCAACATTAAACTGAAACCACAACATGGAGCAAACAATGGGCGGGGCTTCAAAAGCCATACTCCAGTACTGCAGGCCTCCCAGCAGCGCATGTGCTGCCAAGGCTCGACCTAAAAAATGAGTTTCCTAGATTAAAAGTAAGACGTGAGTAAAAGAAGTTTCCCCTGCATCTTGGTGGTAGAGTGCACAGTAGTGAGTGTAAGGCACTGAGGGGTCCACTCTATTGGCATGGGGGCACCCTTCTTGGTGATTGCAGTTAGTAAAGGTGTAATCTGTTAGAATTGTTGTCACCTAGCACAGTAACACACCCAGCCTGGCTAGATCATGTGAACCCAGGTTGCTGGGTTTGGGTTTTACTGCAGGACACCAAGGTATGATGCCATCCGAGCCATGCCAAGAGCACAGTGTGCACATGACTCACACTTGCCATCTTATGGTGAGTGGGGACAGCGAGCTGCACTGTGATCCTGCAAGAGACACGCAATGTATTCAGAAATGCCAACATGCTGGCACCACACCAAGGGGGCATGGGGTGCACTCTGTTCCCCCGGGACAGAGTCTGCCAAGCTGAGGGGCATAAATGGGCTTCTGGTTAATGCCGACTACCTTTTGAAGAGACAGCTTCCTTGGGTAGTGAGCAGCAGGCACACCCTCTGATGCTGGCACCGATAAACCAATATCTACCATGAGACGAGTTTGCCGTCTAGAGCCCTCTAGAGTCCTCTAGCAATGGCAGTAACAATTCTACCATTGCCACCAACAGCCACGTTTATAAACAAAAATGCAGACTTTACTTTGCATGCTGAGCACTTACCTTTAAGAGGGCAGGCTGTGCACACCCTCAATAGTCACCCACTCCTCCCCCTTTCCTCAGAGCAATGTCCATACAATGCCATATTGGTCTTCCAAAACCGCCGTTTGCTTGCACCTTCAAAGAAGGTGCTCAAAATGTTATCAGTGAGCACTGCCGCTAAAATCCTGCATCAGGCACCGTAGCCACCTCAAAAGAAAGTGCTGGAGCAATTTCAACAGTCTCCCTCAACAGTCCCCCACTCCTCCCCTGTCCTCAGAGCAATGTCCATACAATGCCATATTGGTCTTCCAAAACCGCTGCTTTCTTGCACCTTCAACGAAGGTGCTCAAAATGTTATCAATGAGCACTTCCTGCTAAAATCCTACATCAGGCACCATTACCACCTCAAAAGAAAGTGCTGGAGCACCCCTTAAGAGGCACTGAAGCTAATATGACTGGAAGCTGCCAACTGTGCCAATCTTGACTTTGCCAGAAAGCCCTGTGCCACCCTTAGGAGGAGCCTTGGGTGCAAGACTCAAGAGCAGTGACATGCCAGCCGCAGTAGCAGGCCAATCTCAGGTGCCAGTCTCAGGAGCAGGCCAGTGCCAACCTCTGGAGCAGGACAATCTCAGATGCTACTCTCAGAAGCAGCCCGGTGCCAGCCTCGGAAGCATCTCGGGTGCCACCGTAAGGAGCAGCCCGGTGCTAGCCTTGGGAGCTGGCCAATCTCAGGTGCCATCCTCTGGAGCAGACCAATTTCAGGAGCCAGTCTCAAAAGAAATCCTGTCTTGTGCAGATGTGGCTGCTCCCGGAAAGCAGCAGTGGGGCAGAGAGGGGAGAAGGAGGGAGGGGTAAAAAAAAAGTTTCCTTAGTTGCTGTCTGGCTGGCCGGCCACTGTCTCTCGTCCATCCTTTTCCTGGCTCCTTCTGTGCAAACAAGAAGAAGGAAGTACCTAGGCTCCCAGGTTCCCCATAGCCAATCACAACACTGCAATTCAGCGTTGTGAGCACCATGGTTCGGCACTCAGATGGGGAATGCGAGCCTGGGTATGTTTTCCACCCAGGCTGTAATGCAGCCTGGGTGGAGAACATGTGAAGTGCACATGACTGTTTGGTCAGTCCGCCACTCTCCCCCCTTGCTCTTAGAGCTGGGCAAATCTGTCCCACCCCTAGAAGACGCCCCAGCAGGAACAAATAAAATGATAATAACTTCAAGTTATTATCACTTCATTTTTCCTTTTTTTACACTGCAAAAAACAGAGGGGCGATGCTCCTTCACCTTAGAGGAGAAGCCGCCACTGGTCTTGTGTGCCACTCTTAGTAGAAAGCTAGTATCAGTTGTCAGTTGTGAGAGCAGACAGGTGGCATTACCAGTAGCAAGTGTCAGACTCAAGATCAGGCATCTGGCATTCCAAGAAGCATGCAAGTATTATGTGACTATTTAGAAAAACAAGGGGACCCACTAGGTATGTAAGGACCAGGGGTATCGGTTGTATAAGTAAACAGCGGTCCTTAGCAATTCAGTATACAGACATAAAATAATTATAGGCCACAATCTGCGCTATAATGAGGAAGATGTCCAGCCGGACCCTATGATTTAATGATGAAAGAAATAGACAAATTTTCAAAGGAACACATATAAATTGGGACACAGTCCTGTATCCACAACAGACAACAAGGCTAGACAAACAATATACACAAGGTGGGAGGTTTTTCAGGCAATTTTACAATTTCGGAGCCGCTAGAGAAAAATAAATTAATTCAACCTAGCTATACTCATGTAGGCAAACCTTAATTATGTCACACAGTGGAGAGCTGGTGTTTAGACTACATCATTTGTCGACGGCGTTTCGATCCTGTTAAAATTAAGGATCATCATCAGGACAACCAATGTACTGCCTGAATGTACAAGCCTGTAATGAAAATTAGGGAAAAAGAACACACAAGGGAATTGGTTTAAAATATCACCTCGACCAACTTTACATAGCATAAGATGCTTACCATGCCATGCCTTAAGGTGAAACCTATTCATAGGTGCAGGTGATGGTCGTGTCCAGTGACAGCCTTAGGAGTATCATAGTCCCAGTCTACGACGTGGGGAAGTCTCAGATGCCAGTCTCAGAAGCAGGCCAGTATAAGTTTCAGTTGCCAACCTTGGGTGCAGAAAAGAAAGATTTATGAGCAGAAAAAAAGTGCAAAAGCTGCAGTGTAATTCAAACTGAAATCGTATCGTATAACAAATAATAAAATGTCAGTTAAATAAATATTAAAATGGGATAAACATAAATAAAACACAGTTTACTGTCCTTAACTATCATTTGTAGTAGCAGCCTGTTTGAACAAGAACACACACGCTGCAGCAAGACTCAAAAAAAGAAAAAGAAAATTACATGTGTTTCTATTGCAAGTCCACATCTTCTGCCCTGTCTGCTCAATCAAGAAACTGCAATATACCCTGCCCAGGCTTTCTTGTGAACCAATGAACCAGGGCAGCGCGGCACTCTCACTAAAATTGCTCTATGTGGAAACAGCCCGGCTGATTCATCCCATTTATCCTGGAAGTTGCAACGAACACATGCAAAAAAAAGTTATGTGACATAATTATATCTGAGCTGTGTAGACAGCAGCAGAAGTCAATAGCAGCACGCTGTTGTTGTAATCAGTAGAAGTCACCGAAGTGTATGCCCGTTTTGTCCCTGGGGGGGGGGGCTACTTAGTGCACTCTAACCGGAAAGCATTCTAAAAGGCCCCTGCTTGTGTCCCGGGGGCACTAGGTTGTGTTCACTTTGCCTGGAGCAGGAAAAACAACAAAAGGCAGGTCGGAGGATCTCTACAGAGAAAATAGCACCGTGCTGAGCCCAGGGCACTCAGGCAGTGCTGAACAGATGCTCAGAATCCGAAATATAGCAAACTGCAATTCCCCACAAGCTGTGGGAAAAAAAATGCCCCCCAAGCAAGCAAAGCATAACAACACAATACTTAGTCCCTGCTCCGTGGGAGGAAACGAAGGACCAAAAAAAGAAGGGACAAAGTAAGGATTGACCACTAGCAAGTATATACAAGAGGTTCAATTGCTCAACTTAAAAACTGATTGCTGCTGCTCCTGTGTTGGTGCATAAAATGGTCGTCAAGGCACAGCCTTTGCACAATAGTCCAAGTATGTGTGTGTGTGTGTGTGTTGTCGAGCACAGGAGTTGTACTAGGGGCATACTCTTTCAGTACAAAATCCTAAGCTTTGATGAATTCTAATACACCCCACACATTGTATGTGTTCTGTACAGGGTAGCACAGAAAAAATGTATACAAAGTTTGAAGCAATTAAAACATTTCTCTGAGATAGCACCAGCATCAAGGAGGCATTATCGTTTTATTGGAATGCCAGACCTAGGGGTATATTCACAAGTTAATGACACAACATGGAGCCGCAAGCTATCTTGCTGTGCAGAGCTGCATCATTAGGAAAGTGCAGGTATACGTCAAATTCACAATAATATAACGCACCCATGTGCTTTCCTCTGCACTGGCGCATAATAGGCTGCCAAGCACCAATGCTGGCACCCCTACACCATGGTGCAAGTGTGTCTGCATGGCAGAGATGATTGAAAACCTTCCTGCGCAAAACCATCATGGATGGAAAAAGAAGAGGAGAAATATAGGTACGGTACTTCTCCTTTTTGCACCCATTTTACACCTCCCTTGGGGAATTTTACGCATTCTCAGGTTTACGAAACCTTGTAAATCTGTGAATGCATCAGAATCCATGTATGATACATAGGAACACTCACAGCAACACCCATGGAACGTCCCTTTCACGCAGAGTAATGCGTGAAAGGGGGCCATATTTACAAGGCCATGAAAAGCCATGCAGGGTAGCCTTGTAAATATGGGCCAGCACACTGAGCCACTGGAGGGTAAAAAAAAAGTGATTCTCTGGTGGCACAAGGGGCTTGTAAGTATGCCCCCTAGTTTTATCAGGTGCACAAATCTGCGGGGTAACACTACTGGAGCTCTGGGCCAGGGAGAAAAAAGAGAAACTCTGCTCAGCCCAAACCACAGTAAAGCCTGACCTGCCTGACCATATTCTCCTGAGTCCCAATGGCTACCCATTGCTGATTTACTGCCTGCTCACAATAGGTGGTAATGAGAGTGGAAAAGTCTTCAGAGTCAGGGAAAACATGAAGAACCCTGGTCTGCATATAAATTGCCTTTCTGGAGACTATGGATCTGATTCACAAATGTTAGCTTGCACTTTTGTGTAAGTTAACGTTTTTTTTGGTATGCATGAACTACGAGTTAATAGTAAGTTTACAAATGCAGAGCTTCCATAGTAGGGGCCAAGAACTGAGCACATAAAAAGATGGGCCAGGCCTATTTTTTTATGTGCAGAGTTCTCCGACCCGACTGCTGAGTCTCCACATTCGTACACTTACTAATAACTTGTAGTTTGTGAATACAAAAAAGTACACTTACACAAAAGTGTAAGTTTGCCTTTGTGATTCAGGTCCTAAGCTGTGGAATGTCTGAATTCTTCACAGATATAGAACCAGTAATTATGGCCCTGGTATCTCCAGCTGTAATGCAACTGGTAGCGAGGCTCTTATAACTCCACACCGCCGAATGTGGCTCACTGCAGACCGCTCAGGGATAAAATATACAAAGACGACAATAAACAACCTTGTCTTCCTCCCTTGCCTTCCCCTCAAACTGCTTTACGCGCCACAGATTTATGTGCCTTCTGTGTGGCTGTTCCCATCTCACCTTGACGCCCGCGCATTGCTCCTCCGTAGACAATAATCCCTGAGATAAGGAAGCGGCGACACAGGGGATGGCAACGCTCTCTGTTTCTTGGCTGGCACCCTGCCCTCTTTGATAAGGTCATGTTGCGTCAGTGGAGTCATTTAGAACAATTGCTTCCGATAAAGACGTAGGTGCTGTAACCAAGGGGACTGCTGATCACCGGTGGCCACGGCAGGGGAAGGGAGAGTCTCGCGGGATCTGGCTGTCTCGTTGCGGTTTTATGTATCATCAGACTCTAACCCGGGTTGTTCAATAGAGGTAAGTATCTGGGACTTCTGATGCATTTATCTTCTAGGAATGACATTCATATTTTATGGTGATGAGTGATTGTGGCGCTAGTGGAGTGTGTTAAACCTCAAATTGAGTGAACCTTGGCACCCTCTGATAATTGTATTACAGCCAGTGCTTTAAATGGGCAGATACTGTCCGGTACCGAGTGCCTGCACTTCTTTCTTTTGAAAGGGAGAGTACATGCACTTCACAGCACTGATGCAATACATCTATTCCGGAGCAAACAGGTACTCTAAATAGGGAGTACCTGCAATTCTTCTATATTCCCATTTAAAGCACAGATTGCGAAAGTGTCACTATTATGATTGTCATCATCACAACGTTTTTTAGAGAGAGAGAGAGAGGGCGAGGGAGAGGGAGGGGGGGAGAGAGAGAGAGAGAGAGAGAGAGAGAGAGAGAGAGAGAGAGAGAGAGATGGAACTTGAAGAAATGTACTCTGGGAACCTTTATACTGGGGGTCAAGGTGCATCAACTGAAAGTGGGTGGAGTCATGAGAAGCAGAGTTATAAAAGCAGAGTCTGACAGTAAACTTATTTTGTAAATTTTTTTATTAAAATACTGTCACAAAAGTAATGTGGAGCAAGGACAAATTTGTCAGTAAATCTGTACTGGCTTATTTGGTCACAAAGGCTGTGTTCTAAAATATCTTATTGGTTTAATGAACTTACTGCAGTGAACTTTAGTTTCCAACATTGCATTGTGCCAGTAATGTTCTTCTGGAATCTTCTAGAGAATGGATGGCTGGACATGTCATTTTCTCTCTCTGGAAAGTCCTATTTATAAAACATAGATTATATTTGTAAAGCAAGGGCCACCCTGCTGCACTGCCATCAGTCACAGGGAAAGGGCAGGAATGTGCCCTATTTATCCAATGTGGAACATTCCCATCTTTGCCATTGTACTGGCACCGTTTGGCAGCCTAGCGCTAACTAAGGCACCCTTGCACAATGGTTCAAGGGTGCCTTTGTTGTAGGCAGGATTGTTTTTGTGCAGGAGAGGGCACTTTCCTGCACAAAAACAACCCTGATAGGCTTGTTCCTCTTTCTATGTGTGCTGCAGGATAAATACATTTCTCCTCATTATGCCTCACATGAGGGAGTGTGGTTTTAGTGCATTGCCAGGTTTACCAGGTTTGGTAAATCTGGGAATGGTCAAAAGCCATGGGAGTTGCATAGGGAAACCCACACCATACCCATGGAATGAACACCTCCCTTGTGCAGAGTAATGCAACGAAGCAATGTGTGCTGCATTGCATTACTCCATATTTTTAAGCTATTCAAAGCCACTCAAAATAGGTTTATGTGGCTTGAAAATATGACTTTAGGTTTGCGTCGCTCTTGCACCATCTTGCATTTCAAAAGAGCAACACAAACAGGGTATTACATATGGACCAAAGTGTGGAAATTGGGATGTCACATGAAGTCACAAAGAAAAGCCCTGCAAAAGTCCTGATTTTGACATGATGCAAGCCCAACATTTCATGATTTGTTATGTGCCCAGGATAGGCCCAAGTAACGGAGCTACACATATTTATTACACTGTTCTAGTTTTATGTAATAACATTTCTGCTTAGAACTTTTGCACTTATTTGCATGCGTGACAATGTTGGATTTGTTTTACTGAAACTACTTTGTTTACACATCTAGCTTCACATACCATTATCATGATGCCTTGAACACCATATACAAGGCCTCTTTAGGCACTATATAATAATGCTGTTCTATCGTCATCCACAGGGCAACAGGGATATCTACATAGCCATAACATTGCTAATCTATTCATACATTTCTATTATAAATAATGAGCATCCAAAAAGATTAGCAGAGTTCAAGTTCAAGTTCAAGTTTGGCATTTATATAGCGCACTACTCACCCATGGGGTCTCAAGGCGCTTGGGAAGGTGAGAAATTACTTATCAAAAATCCAGGTTTTGAGTTGTTTTCTGAAGGAGAGGTGGTTTTGAGTGAGGCGGAGGTGGGTGGGGAGGGAGTTCCAGGTTTTGGCCGCTAGGTATGAGAAGGATCTTCCCCCCATGGTGGACCTGTGGATGCGTGGTATTGCGGCGAGGGCTTGATTGGACGATCGAAGCTTGCGGGTGGGGGTGTAAAAGGAAAGGCATTCGGGTCCTAGATCGTATAGGGCTTTGTGTGCGTGGGTGAGGAGACGGAACGTTATCCTCTTGTTGACGGGAAGCCAGTGGAGGTCTTTCAGGTGATTAGAAATGTGAGCTCTGCGGGGGACATCTAGAATGAGTCTGGCTGAGGCGTTTTGGATACGTTGGAGTTTTTTCTGTAGTTTGGCTGTAGTTCCAGCATACAGGGTATTTCCGTAGTCTAGACGGCTTGTGACCAGTGCGTGGGTAACCGTCTTTCTAGTTTCGGTGGGGATCCAACGGAAGATTTTTTTGAGCATACGTAGGATGTTGAAGAGACGGCGTTGACTTGTTAGGTCATTGATAGGCAGGAGTCTAGGATGAAGCCCAGATTACATGCATGGTCCGTAGGTGTGGGGGCGTTTCCTAGGGCCGGAGGCCACCATGAGTTATCCCAAGCGGAGGGGGATGATCCTAGTATGAGGACTTCTGTTTTGTCCGAGTTGAGTTTTAGGCGGCTGTTCCTCATCCATTCGGCCACTTCTTTCATCCCATCGTGTAGGTTTGTCTTGGCGGTGTTTGGGTCTTTGGTGAGGGAGAGGATCAGCTGGGTGTCGTCTGCATAGGAGATGATGTTGAGGTTGTGTTGTCGAGCAATGGATGCGAGGGGACTCATATAGACGTTGAAGAGGGTGGGACTGAGTGAAGAACCTTGTGGTACGCCGCAGATGACTTCGGTGGCCGCTGATCTGAAAGGGGGGAGGCGGACTCTTTGGGTTCTTCCGGCGAGGAACGAGATGATCCAGTCCAGTGCTTTTCCTTGTATTCCAATGTTGCTGAGACGGTGTATAAGGGTGTTATGACAGACTGTGTCGAAAGCTGCGGAGAGGTCGAGAAGGATGAGGGCAACTGTTTGTCCATTGTTCAGTAGTTTTCGGATGTCGTCTGTAGCTGCGATGAGGGCGGTCTCGGTGCTGTGTTTGGCTCGGAATCCGGATTGAGATGGGTCGAGTGATTTGTTGGATCCGAGGAATGCGGATAGTTGACTGTTGACAGCTTTCTCAATGACTTTGGCAGGGAAAGGGAGGAGCGAGATAGGGCGGTCATTTTTAAGTTCTGTGGGGTCTGCTGTGGGTTTCTTCAAGAGGACACTGAGTTCGGCGTGTTTCCAGCTTTCCGGGAATGTTGCGGAGTCGAAGGAGCAATTGATGACGTCTCGGAGGTGGGGAGCGATGATGGAGTCTGCTTTGTTGAAAATGTGGTGAGGACAAGGGTCAGTTGGCGATCCTGAGTGTATGGAGTTCATCAGGCGGGTGGTGTCCTCCGTAGTGACTGGGTTCCAGTTGCAGAGGGTGTTAGGAGGGGTATTTAGTTCGGAGGTGAGTGGGGTGGGCTGGTCACCGGACTGGTTTTTGAAGCTGTTGTGTATGTTGGCGATTTTGTTGTGGAAGAATGCGGCTAGGGAGACGCAGAGGTCTTGGGAAGGAGTGATGTCGTTAGTGCCAGCTGAGGGGTTGGTGAATTCTTTAACGATGTTGAACAGTTCCTTGCTGCTGTGGGTGTTGTTGTCGAGTCGGTCCTTGAATGCTGATTTTTTAGTGGAACGGATTAGTTGATGGTGTTTGCGGGTGGTGTTTTTGAACGTGGCTAGATTTTCGGTTGTTGGTTTTTTTTCCAGGCTTTCTCGAGGGATCGGCATGTCTTCTTGGATTTCTTAAGTTCATCGTTGAACCAGGGGGCTTTTTTTTAATCTTTCTTGGTAGGGTTGTTTTTCAGGGGTGCTAATTCGTCAGCGCTGCGGGTGATCCATTGTGCAAGGTTGGTGGCTGCTTGGTTTGGGTCTGATGAATGGGCAGGGGGGTGTTGGTGGAGCGATGTGAAGAGTTGGTCGGTGGTGATTTTGTTCCAGTTTCTACGGGGAATTTGTTGTTGGTGTTTGTGGGTCCTAGTCTTTTTGTAGTTGAAGTGAACACAGCTGACACCAAGGGTCCCTGCATGCTGAACTTCACCACGCAGCAGTCTGACATCGCCGTGAGGGGGTGTCCACCAGTTCATGACCAACACAGGCTCCTAAATTCTCTCCTGCCAGCTAATGGGGTTGGTTCGTCCCTTGGGGGAATTCTTGGCTTCCAAGTACACACACTCTAGGTACATGCAGAGTAGGGTTTGCCTAGTAGCAGTACGCCTGATTTACGCCTTGCTCATATGCCTGTATATATACACTGTTTTAGCACCATGGTAGAACTATATCTACTATTTACTCTCTTGGTGCTTGTAATCACTTTCATCTGCTTCTATCTACTGGTTATTGCAGCACATGTATATTATACAAGAATAACGTTGATTCAATAAATATATTGAAAGCGTCCCACTGTGTATTCTCTGTATATTTCTCTGAGCACAAGTAAGCACGAGTGACTGAGTGAAAGGTTCTGATCTCTTACCACAGTCCCTGAGGCACCAGGGTTGTCACGTTTAGTGGTTGCCGGAAACCATTCGCTTCCTGGTAAGGTTAGGGGGGCTTATGGTGGCACTGTGAGCTAACTGGTCTCTAGGCCATAATATCCTGAGGGGTGCTTGGAATCAGTCTAGGCACCTCACCCAAAGTTTATGTTATCCAACATGCAGGTCATACGGATTAGTCAGAACTGCACAACAGATATATGTGCCACATATAGTTCTCAAAAGAATATATGCACTTCATGAAAAAAAAAACTATGTAACTTTACACACCTCTTGTGAAAACTGAAGTAACACAGGTGTTTACGGTTGCTGTCCATAACTAAGTGCGTTCATAGCGGAGACAGCCACATCTCCAACTGGGGACCAAGGGTATGCAAATATTAAAAATGTAGATATACGACACAACATTGACAATTTGGTTAGCTTTAAAAATAATCAGTTCAATGTAGAGAAGTAAACATGGTGTTCTTTGTCCATAGAAGTATGGAGGTGCCCATTGCCAAAGGCAGTCAGATTAGTGAATAAGCCAGTAAGGAATATTTAGTGTGTCAATTACTAAAATGTTTTATAATATGCAACGGAGTAAAAACTTAATTTCATATGTACAGTACAAATGATAATTAAGGATATCAGCGTCAAAATGTGAAAATTAAATTTAATAAAGTGGTGTGTTTTAAATTCAAGGAAAAGGTTATTAATAAAAGCCTGGTCTTTAAATGTCTACCAGCAACTCATTATTGAGCCCTGTTTTCCAATTTCTTTATGGCAATATTCACATTGTTTAAAAACTTGCCAAACCACGCTAAATCTGTTGGCCTGTTGGTTCTTGTCAGCCGCGGCCGGTATTGGAGTACCTGCCGGGAGGTGACGTGGGGAGGGGCGGGCAGGGTGGGGGGTAGTAATGTATGAATTACGGACCTTAACAGGTAAGTAAACATATAAATAAATAAAATGAATTTTGTTGCGTGCACTGCATCACCAAATGCGATGCAGTGCGCGCAACAAAATTCGTTTTATTTATTTAAATGCTTACTTACCTGTTAAGGTCCGTAATCCATACATTACTACCCCCCACCCTGCCCCTCCCACTCCCCACGTCACCGCCCGGCAGGTACTCCCATACCGGCCGGGGCTGGTTCTTGTTCTATTACTTGCCAGTAATCTTCATTACTTTGATTCGGAATCCTCCTCCTCCTGGTCCTGACTTGTGAGGGACACATGCCTCACAAGTTAGGATTGGAAAAGGAAAGATGGAGAGGAGATGAGGAGTTAATAGACAGCAGCCACAGGCTTCTTTGCCGGTTAAAATCATTTGTTTCAGTAAAGTGAGGCATTCAGTTAAAAAACCTGGGCAACAGCATAGGTGATGGTGCATGGTTTCTTTTCTGTACCCACAGAACCTGCAACTCATTCGGCTGTGCTGGTATAAATGGTTTGATTTGTTCTCAAGTATTAGCAGGACAATTGGTCTAGCACAACACATTATGGGTATATTTATTAAAGGGCTGCATCACATTTGCACCATGGAACAGGGCAAAAAGTGATGCAACCCTTAAGTATGATTTATTAAGCCATGCAAGGCTGCCTAGAGAGGCCCCACCACAACCCACAGCTTTGCGTTACTCTGCACCAGGGAGGCAGACCATGGGTGGAGCAAGGGTGTTCCTAGGCATCCACCCATGGATTTTGGCACATTCCCAGATTTACCACCATTGGTACACCTGGGAATGCACATAACGAGAAATATCTTACTATGTGTGCTGCATAAAAATAGTCCTACTAACAATGCAGGCACCCTTGCACCATGAAGTAAGGGTGTTTGCTTTGGTGCTAGCCAGCACATGTGTGCCAGTGGTGGGAAATGACAGGAATGTGCTGTATTTGTTAAATGCAATGCATTCCTGCCCTTTCCTTATCATGCAGCGCAGCAAGATGACTTGATGTGCTGCGTGATAATTTGATAAGTATGCCCCAAATAGGGCTTTGTTAGAAACTGCACTGTCTGGGTGGCTGAAGAGGTGCCCCAGCCACGCAGAATACACACTTCACAACCCATACTCGCCCTTGGGTAGCTTGGCACAGAGCAGTCAGGTGCCCTTCAGAAGCAATGTGGAAAGTAAGAGCACAGCACTTGCACACAATGAATATTTCACATGACACAAAAGAGAGACTTCACACTTGACGTCAAGAAATGCTGTTTATATTCAACACAAACATTAAACAATGCAGTATGAATACCATTGATTCTGGGTCATAAATCACATTTGACAATATTACTAGCAGTACTAGGCCCAATTCGTGTTGATCAGATCTTAATAATATGCATGCATTAGAAAAATCCTATTCTAATCCCCACACAGCACCCTTATGCGATGCAACACGTTTTTAGCTCCCAGCCCACCCTCACAATACTAATAATGCAATTTCACATGGCTATAGGGTGCACCCTGGGCTTCAAAGATATCAGTAACATGTACATGCACATAATTAAAACGCTTTTAGCAGCACAGCGAGATGAGGCAATGTGGGTAAACCCACTGTTGAGAGGTAAAGTGCTTTTGGCATGAGAACAAAGTATAAACGAACAACGCCAACCAGTGTCATGAAGCACAGGCAGTCCACAGTTGGTCACTCTTGCACACTCTTGCTCACTTTGAAACGACTATGCAATGTGACAGGTACAAGCCTTGTCTGTATGGGCACTTTCACACACATACGCACCCAACAACCTAATGCAGTGCCACTGATACCAAACATGTCAATAGATAACCCTCTGCAGACCCCATGGCTCCAAGCCTCCCGTCGCCCTCCAGTTCACCCTTACTGTCCCAGATACTCCGGGTGGAAGTTCATCAGCCCCTCCCTCTGGACTCAAGGCCACTCATGGCTGAGGTCACACCTTGCCTAGGTCACTGGAAAAGAGGTGGGGATAGATAGTAAGCATAAACAAGAGGTAGACATAAACAAAGGGGGATCTTGGTGCCACTCAGGAAGTTCACCAACAAGTTACAAAGCAGAAGCAGACTAGGAGTAACAATTCATTACAAACATGGGTCCGCTAGGGCCTTCTGGCATCCGCCCAGTTATGCAAAGCATGGGGGGGTAATGCAGTCTCTTGACCTTTGACCATTCCTCTCGCTCTTAACTGCACCACAAAGTGTATGGAAGGGCCACCTAGGGAGATGGCAGTTGGTCCACCGTGATGGGGCTAGTGAAGGAGCAAGCAGTGAATGTGGAACAACAATCAAGGAAGCCTCTTGGCTTGAGAAGGCATCCTGTCAGTTACACATTGATTCCGGTTGTGCCCCGGCAATTCTGTACCTCCCTAGAAATGAGGCGCTATGTCTGACACACCTTGATGTCAGTTGCATCAGAGAATTCCAGTTGCACACACAGGCGCATGTTCTGCAAAGCCTCACGAGGTAGAATGAGACTCTGCAATGGGTGCATCCCCCAACTTTGAGGGTCGCATCCTGTGAATTGGTGACCACACTTAATGAGCATGCCGTCGGCGTGGCACATGAGAGAAATGTGCTGCTGTCGACAAAGTGGATCACTTTGGATCCCGCAATCAGTGAATCTGCTCACCACCAACAAGATGATTATGCATGCCGAGGTCCCTGCAGTGTAGGACCCACTTTACTGCAGATGCGGAAAACTTCTTGAGCTCCGCAATGGGTGCTCTGGTCTCCGAGCATGATTCTGTAGTTACAAGCTCACACCGCACGGACCAGCTTTCAGCAGGCAATGGGGCACTTAGAGGCCACAGCTCTCTAGATGTCATGGGTAGATGCTGTGGGCCCCACGTAGGAGATCATTGATATTCCTGAAACCGCAAAGAGAACAGGAGACCAATCATCTGGTCCTTGAGAGCCCACTATAGGGTGCCACATGTCAGCAGGTCGTCGACCCAGGCCAGCCACTATTCAGAAAGGCATGCAGTCCTTTCCACAGGCAGTTATCCTCCATGTGCACAACAGAGTCCTCTGTCAATGTGCATCATGCAGACCAGGTTTTCTGGTCCCGTGTACTCATAAGTGGATCTCTCCCCTTGGTGGGGCGGCATGGGGTAATTATACCCCATTGGACGTTGAAGTTGGGGGAAGGTTCAAAGGTTATTCCTTTGAACCACAGATGTGTCCCCTAACTTTCTTCCCTGTGTGCCATGAGGCTGTGGAATGCAGTTCTCTATCTTTATGGGGGCTGTGATCTGGCTCCAGAGGACAGGCATCACAATCTCTGCCCTCCATATATTCCGCCAGACTCACAAATGGCAGAGGTTGAATATCTTAATTGGATGCCCAATGGTTTATGGCTGTCATTGAGGAATGCCCAGATATGCTCCATCGGCCTACGGTGTTGACCGGCGCCGAACGCCATGGCACCAAAGAGATTGATGTATAGAAATGTGCACTTTCCATAAGTGGCATTTCCCCACAAGATATGTCAAGCTCACCGTCACCATTAGAGCAGGTTTGGCCTAGTGAATCCATTGATAGGAAACATCATGAGGCTGCGCCACTGCAATCCATTATTACAACTTGAAATACAGGCGACCCCTTCTCCATGCTAACTTAAGTGAAGAGCAAGCCTCCTCAGTAGGGGAACCCTTGTGTGTATTCCTTACTACCTGTGCAGTGAAAACTCATGGGTGCCTGCCTATCCCTTTACCTTCCATCCTAGTGGAGATGACAAGCCTCTTCCGGATGGACTGTGTTTGCTACGAGCCAGCCAGAGTATGTTTGCAAGGGTGTGCGCTCTCACAGAAGCAGGTGAGACACATGTTTAAATACAAAGGCTGTGTGAGTCCACAAACACACCTGCAAACGCAGGTCGGACACATAGGTAATCCACACCAGCAGTCAAAGTGAGCACCCAGGCTGGAATAGCAGGCCTGACCGATGTTTACAAACATCATGTCTGTAGCACTTCCTAACATGTGTCAGAAAGGTGTGCACACTTTCCCCACTGCAGTACAGTGGGAAAGGGCCTTGAGCTTTAGGGTTCCACACGAGAACAAGCATGGACACCAGCTTCCCATGGCAGGCCAGTGGCCTGGGTTTCCAGGACGCCGTGGAGTCCGTGCACTATCCAGCTGACAATGGCTGTCCGAATTCACACTAAGTATTTTCTTGGTGCCAACCTCACACCAGCCCATCTTGGCAGGCTGGTGCTGGGGGCCTAGATACATCACTGGTGCACGGGCTCAGGCCGGACACATGCCCAGCACAACCTTGGTGCTAGTGCCCCCACAACTTGTCATGACTGGTGGACAATCGGTTTCACCCCCTCAGCTAAGCGCTGTTTCCTATGAGATGTATGTGGGTGCAAACACTTCAAGCTGCACAAACAGTGGGAAAGGAATCTGTCTCTAGAGCCGCAAAGGGGCCTTGACAACCTCAAGAGCTGTCCCCTGGAGGGCAACTAACTTCCAAGGTACGGGGACCCCACCTAGGGGCTCTCCGGCACTGGTCACCCTCGGGCCCCCACATGGCCACTCGCCTACCCAAGCTTCACCACTCGTGATGTACCCTAGAGGAGCTTCGGCCGTAGGAGATGCCCCCTCTGGCTTGGCTCTCCTGTGGAGACGCCAAACTGAGTAGGAGACATAATGGGCAGGTGTGTTCCGCGGGGCAGGATCAGTGGCCCCTACCCCTAGTTGCCAAAGCTGTACCCACCCTGGGTGCATGGTGTACCATTAGCTAGTCATGGATATTTGTAGTGCACTCCCTATATTAAGTGGATTGAAGCTTTTTATTAAGCAGAGGTAGTTGTCATGTTTGTCAAGGTTGTTGGCAGTTTAAATTGTGTCTTTGTCCGTAGTGTTTGTCTGTGATTTGAGTTCTATTCGTTGGTCGTGATGAGTTTTAAGTTCAGCTACTCCTGTGGTCTGTACTAAGGCCGTTTGAGTTTTTCCTGTGCTCTGTAGCTTACAAGGCTCTTTTGTGTCTGGACTTTTGATAGTTTAGGCGTGTGTTACTGACACTAAGTTTTTATTTGATTATGTGTTTGTAACTTTTCTGTGAATTGCTTGCAGGATCAGAGTATGTTTTTTAATATATTAGGGTGTTTTGGTTGGCTATATCAGCTGAGCTTTGTGGGAACATCCTGACTAACAACTTGGGAAGTTTTTTTGTTTCTTCTTTAGCCTTTTCCCTCTCCTTGTAAGTGGTTTCTGGACATGTGATCCTGCATGTATCATATCCAGATTGGCTATATGGTGGCCAGATTCACTTCCTGTTTCTATCTTCAGTTTCTGCGGATCTGTTATCTTTGCCCTGGTGGCCCTATGTATGCCCAGAGAGGGCTTATTTTGTCTCCAGTTTGTTAGAGACAGAGATAAAGGGCAAACCGTTTACACATTCGACATCTATGTTGTCGGGTCACTCTGTCAGCTAGGATAGCTTTGATTGTTTTATGTGAGCTAGTATTCTTTACATTTTCCTCTAGAAGTAACAGGAGTTCTGGAAGGGTACACAGTTTTTCGACAATGGAAGTTCAAGTGCAATTCTTTCTGCCAATAATGTGGCTAAATTTGGTAACGATTGATTAAAAGTGGGAGATTTTCTAGTCAATATTGGATCTGGAGTTTGGCAGCAATTGCATTAGGGTGATTTGCAGATCGAGTTTGTGAGATTGCCATGTGATCATGTTTGTTGCAACCAACATGGTTGAATTATTCAACATATGGGTAGAGTTAGTTGGTGACTTGCTGTTGTGTTTAAGGGCCTTATTATGAGTTTGACTGTCCGACCTCCAGAGAACCGCATCCACCCTGCTAGTTGCCCATGGCGCTGGTGGTCCTAAGACCACCGTAGTACGAGTTGACCATGGTGCCGGCAGTGTGGCTGTGGAGATCTTGTAGCAGTGATAAGTACTTTTCCTAAATATATCTATGTTTGTGTTTGCATTTTGACTGCGTATATGTGAGATGCACTTATCTGCATGATACATGTGGAAAAATACCAACTGGCCATTGCTGGGGTTCGGCTCATATATATGGGCAGTCCTGGCAATTGGTATGTGGTATGTAAAGGACTCAACTGTAGGCCATCACAAATGGGGCCGTATTCCTCGGGGGTGAAGATCCTGCTGTGAAGGGGGACCTGAAAAAGGGATCTACATTGGAATTTGCCTGGAGGAACAAGAAAGGCGTAAGTGTGAACCTTAAATCCTTTGTCTCCGCCACCTTGAAGCAGGTGGTCAGCTCCCCGAAGTCAGCTCGTGGAAAAGGCAACTCGTAATGTGCATGGCGGTGCTGCTCCCCTATACTGGCCTATGGCGGCTGCCTATCCCTGACCGCAAACCCTGCGGTCGGCTGTCTGCTGGCTGCCTTGGCAGTTCAACCGTGGTCTTTGCAAAGGAGATCCACCCAACTTGTAATACAGCAGTTGGAACACCGAGCTATCCATGCTTGGACGGCCACACTGGTACGACAGTCCACAGGACTGCCAAACTCATTATAAGACACTAAGGGGCCGATTAGGATGGCGGTTTTTCCGCATCCTCCGGGCCGGCGGAAGTGTCCGCCGGCCTGGAGGATGCGGAAAAACCGCTGCGGAGCCTCCAAAGACCCACCGCCAAATTAGGATGGCTGGTGGGTCTGGAATTCCGTCCGCCGCTTTTCCGCCGCGGTCGGCTTCCGACCGTGGCGGAAAAGCTATAACATGGCAGGCGGTGTCTATGAGACACCGTCCGCCATATTAGGATGTTCGTGAATACATGCTTTTCCACGGCGGCTTTTCCGCCATGGAAAAGCATACGGACATTCACTTTGGGGGCCCGTTGCGGGCCCCCTGGGTGAATGGGGGGTGGGGGGTGCACATGGGGGGTACCTATGGTACCCCCCTGCATTTGCGTGCACAAAGCAGCAGGCACCGTGCGGTGCCGGCCGCTTCGTGCATGTAAATGTAAAACATGCTTTTTTAACATTGCGGCGGGTGCAGCTTGAAGCTGCACCCGCCGCAATGTTAAATATAGAGGATGTGACCGCCACCCTGGCGGTCACATCCTAATCAGCACGGAGGGAACGCCGCAGCCCCTGCGGACGTTCCCTCCTCCTCAAGGGTGGCGGACGGACGCAAGTCCGTCCGCCATCCTAATCGGCCCCATAGTCTTTGCCTCAGCTTATTTGTTCCAGGAGTTAATCCAGTGGGTGATTTCTCTAAAACTTCAAGCAGCTTTGCATTGGTGTCTCTTCATAAAAAGCTTATAAAGCCCTTGGGTGAGGAGCCCAGTGATTCCCTGGGTGTAGAGGTTTTACTGGTCGCTAGATCTTCATCAAACTCCCCTAGGTTATCTGTGTGATGAACTTGTGCTTCTATTTCAATGAACCGCCCACTGTGGGCCATTTGTAAAGAATATTTGCTTGGGAAGTCTTCACATTGGTTGCCTTATTTGTTGAGATGATGAGTTCAAGGGGGGGGGGAAAGCTCTATTATGCAATACTCACCCCCCATGGAGCTGCCCATTTACATTTCATGTGAGCCGATGGCTGCTAATTAAGTGGAAAAAAATGTCAGTGTTGCTAGTAGGTTTTATTAGCTGCTAAGGTTACCGCCTTGTCCGATTTTAGTCTGGCTGCCTGGGTCAAACTTAGTGCATTTTAAAGTAGATATTATTTTACATCAGATTGATGTATTGAATGATGAACAATCAAACCACCAATTTGCAAGTAATGATAAATAATAATTACATTAGGCCACCATTTTGTAATCATTCTGATGTAAAATAACATACATATATATTTTCTTAATAATTGCTGTTGTTTTAAGTATGTAGGAGAGAGGTGTTTTATATGATTGTGTGAAGTTAGTTGAGTATGAATGGTTGTCTGTCTGATTAATCACCAATATTGAGGTTCTGTAATTCTCAAGCCTGACTCCATTTTGTGTTGCCCTCACGTAGGCCTGTGAAAGCGGCCCAGCGAACAAGTGGCCTGGCCTTCTGAGTTCATGTACACATTAACTAGGTTTCTTTCGACTCTGAAAGAACTGCAGAGAAACTGACCTCTTCACCTGAAACTGACCTCGCAAAGCCAATTTCCCTTGGTTTGATCCTTGTCTAAGATTGGCCCTTAATGTTCAGGACCTCGTTAACCTTTAGTTTCCTTGCACATGTTTTATCTTGTTCAGCGTCTATTACTGTTTCCTTTATGTTCTAACATTACATGGGTTGTGCTTTTCAACTATAAATTTGTCCGGCTTGCAAAGATTGAATTTGGGACATTCCTAATAATCGACTTTTGGGTTGGGTTACTGTAAATTGGGTTTTTGTTAAAGTGATACTCAGTTAGAAAATGTGCCCTATTGGTTAGAATTTTGCGCAGTGGGTGTACATTTATAATGAGAATATGGTGTATAAAAGGAGATGTCTTGCCTTAGTAATTTGAACAGTCTCCTAGGAATATACATTGTGATGTATTGTTGGGATTTCTGTTACTAGCTGCAGCTAATAAACTTGGTCTCTGATGCCACCCAGAAGTATTCCGTGTCTCTGTATACCAAGACAGGTGGAACCCGAAGATTTCAGGTGTGTCCCTGGCACCGCTGGGTTCTGACCCGGTTCTTCAAAATCATGTATTTTCTCATTATAGATATATTGTCATATCTATTTGGAATATCAAAATAAAAAAAATAATATATTTTTCTATTTATTGTATTATTTGTCCTTCTCTTTGAAAGTAGTATATGCCTCTAGTTTCTACATAAGTATCACTAGTTGCCTGAGTCTTTTCGTAGTTGTTATTTCATCCCTGCCTTGGGCAAATATTGTTGTAGCAGGGGACCCTTTTTCTTTACATCGACAGAGTAATTTACAGGGTGATGGCCTGAGTGCTGAAACTTTTCAACCACAAACTTTTTGACCACAAGTCACAGATCTGGGTTTAATCCATTGTTCTTTTGCCCACTATGCCACCCTAGGTTGGACCCAGCCATATGCAAATCAGTCTTGATCCTGTTCCTCATGGGAACAGTCCAGCCAAACTGCCTGGCCAGGTCCTCCCTAGACTGGAAACAAGCATTCTAGGACTGGTTTGGGGGTTTCGCACATCATCAGCCAGCCTAGCTTGAATACAGTGGCACAGAGAGCAAGGGACCCACGTCTGGGCATACCCTTGCTCACTTAGGGCAACATAGCAAACACAACATGATGATGGACGGAGTGCTGAAACTTGTCAACCACTCACCCCCAGTCACAGTTCTGGGTTTAATCCATCATTATTTTGCTCACTGTGCCGCCCCAGTTTGGACCAAGCCATATGCTAATCCGTCTTGGCTCTGTTCCTCATGGGAATAGTCCAGCCCAAACTGACAGGCCAGATCCTCCCTGGACCGGAAACAAGCATCCTAGGAGCGGTTTTGGGGGTTCTCCTTGTGTTTTATTTACACCATCCACATGGTGGAAAGGCCACTTGCCCAACTTAGAAATGACCACGAAGCAGGCTGACATTTCATAAAAAATCACCAGGAACAGCCGGCCCCTTGCAATGCATAATACTCTGTGCCACTGGGCTGCACCAGCGGATGCAGGCCTCTAGCTCAGAATAAATGTTTTGTCTTGTTGTAAAGAAAAAATATGGCACTCCCCTCACCATGTGATGCTTCTCCCCATGGTGGAGGGAGTATTATAAAGCTTTTTACTTTTCCTTACCGTCAGGTTTTACCTTGCGGTAAGAAACAATACAAAATGACTACATGTCCGTCCATCTAAATTAGACGGAGAGACATGTAGTCACTTCTCTGACAGCCTTTGCTCCCCAGGAAAATCACAGAAATTTGGCCATGGCCAAGACAGACTAGTCTCCACCGTGGCCAAACTTACAGTCTGCCCGCATATAGATCAGTCAGGGAGAGCACTATGTTGGTGGGGAGGGAACCCTTTCTCTGCTGCAATGGAGTTCTGTAGTATTCTGTATTTGTGCCTCTTTGGCACTAGTAGTTAGAACACTTGGTCTTGGGAATTCTGGGGCTAGGTGTGGAATGCTGACAGTTGGTCAGTTGGTTGCTGTCGCTTGCTCATGTCGCTGTGTCGCTCTTGAGCCAATAAACATATTTACAAGCTTCCTGTGTCAACGCTTATATTGACAAATACTACAGAAATATTGGCGACGATGCTCAAGAGCATATAACGGACCCACCGACTCACCTCGTTACATTGAGTCACACCGGCGAAGGAGAAAGAACTTCAGCACAGGCGAGGAACTGAGTCACAGAGGAGGAATCTCGGTTGGAGCGGAGCAGATGTCGACGGACACTGTCAGATAAGTGTTCCGTGTTTCCTTTCATCGCGCTGCGCATCCATTTGAGAACCGAAGGAGAACTTCGCAACAGTCGCGATTGGCGCTGAATGTAGCGTGTGGTTGGCAACGTAACGTCACGTTTATGACGTTGTGACGGCCATTTTAAGGAAAAGGCTTTAGTCATTGATGACGTCTATGGTTGGCAGCGTAGTATCACGCATGTAGCAGCCATTTTGAGGAAGACAATCGAGACGTGGTTGGCAAAGTCTCCTCGCGTCTACCTTTTGTGCGCTACACGCTTCTGGCAATACTTTTGTGCGCTACACGCTGTTGGCAAATAAAAAAATAAAAAAAATCCTCCAACACAACTTTTGTTTGAATTCAAGCGACTTGTAGAACTATTACTCGTTCAAAAAAAAAAAGAAAAACAATAATATACACGAGTGATTTAAGGGATTGCAATTCTAGCACCTGTACTCAGAATTGCAACATTACTAAATTTTCCACTAAGCTAAACCAGTATCCTTGCACTTATGAACATTCATAACACAATATTGTTTTGTAATTCATCTATTGGCACAGCGACATCACAAGACTAATTTCTACCAAATTTTTATTTGGGATTGACTACTTTATCTTCCTTCTACTCGCTATGCAGTCAGTTTCTCCTCCACCTCCATTTCTGGAGACACCAGGGAATCCACCGATAGTCTGGAGGAAGTGGTTTGATGCCTTCGAGACTTATTTGGGTGCCATAGGCGCATCAAGATATCGCGCAGAGAGAAAGAAGTGTCTGTTATTGCATTCATTGGGCTTCGAAGGAAGAGAAATCTTTAAACACCTACCTCCACTAGTGAGAAACAACGAAGAAGACATAGCTGAGTATGTTGAAACGAGGATGAAACTGGAATTGAGATTTGACGTAAAAACAAGCCTTGTTGTGATTAGACATAAGTTTTTCAAGAGGGAACAACTGCCAGGCGAAGATGTTGAAACCTATGTGTCCATTTTGAGGCAATTAAGTGCAGAATGCGAGTTTGAAGGGTTCAGAGAACAATTGATTAGGGATCAGTACATTTGTAAATGCACTGACAAGTCGATCCAACAGAAATTACTTACGTTAGGAAACCCTACTCTTGAAGAAATGATCTGCACAGCAAAAAGTATTGAATTGTCAAAAAAAGAAGTTAAAGAACTTGAGAAGAAGAGCGAAGAGACAGTCTCCATAGTAAGGGCCAAGGAGAACAGAGAAAGCAGAACAAGTCCTAGTCAACAACATTACGAGAAGAACAATTTTCTTAATTCACAACGCTACGAAAGGAACTTGTTTCCTAGACGTGACATTTGCTATAGATGTGGGAATCCTTCGCATAATAAGAATAATAAGTTCTGTCCTGCGAGAAGTTCCACTTGTCGCCATTGTGGGAAATATGGTCATTTTGCAAACATTTGTCAAAATCCCAGGCAGGGAGGTTCGAATTTTGTTAACAGATCTCAGAGTCAGGGTAACACTACTGGGGTAGGAAGTGTTGCAGAATTCTATGATAACACCAGTAAAGGGCAAGATCCCATTAATACCATCCAAGATGACCTTAGAGACATGGTTGTTGTGGTTCATGAGGGTCAGGATCCTATTGATGTATCTACCAGGGTCAACAAAGACATGGTCATAACTGTACGTGAAGATGGTGTCATTATTGGAGATCCTTCTGATTGCGTTGACCCTTACGAAAATTTTGGTGTAGGTGATAAAGTAATTTCCTTATTAGTGGATTCAGGTGCAAGGGTGACTATGATCACTCGAGAGTTATTTGATGAAACTTGGCCTGGAAGGAAACTTGAACCTCCCGATAGAGCTCCAGTGTCATTTGAGGGGCGCAGAATAGCTTTGCATGGTTATTTTGAGGATGTTATTCAGTTCAGGGGCAGGAAAATTTTGGGAAAAGTCTATGTGGCTATCAAGGGACTTAACATTCTGGGTTGGTTCCATGGTGGTTTATTTCAGTTAATCTTAAGGCCAGGTGCTAAAGAACAGGTTGGGATGGCTGAGGATGACCACTGTTTAGAAAGCTTAGCAGTAGTTGAATCCGATGACTATGTTGTAAGTTTGGCTAACAAGTTTCCCATTGTTTTCGGAAAAGAGCTTGGAATGATTAAAGATTTCAAACACGAAATTAGAGTAAAGGAGGGAGCCATTCCTGTCAAACATAAGGTCAGGGGTGTCCCTTTTAGCGTCAGGGAGAGTCTTGAAGCAGAATTGATTGATTTGTGTAAAAAGGGAATTATTGAACCAATCGAGTCATCTTTGTGGTTATCTCCTCTTGTTGTTGCTAGGAAAAGGAATGGTGATCTGCGTGTCTGTGTCGACTTACGCAGCCTCAACAAAAACATCTGGGTTGACTCGCATCCCTTACCAAAAATCACTGATTTGTTGTCTCTTACCAGGGGTGCTAGATGGTTCACAAAATTGGACCTAGCATCTGCATACCACCAGGTGGTGTTAAGTGAGTCCTCTAGACATTTGACTGCATTTGTTTCACCTTTTGGCAGTTTTCAATACTGCAGAATGCCTTTCGGCCTTGCATCGGCGGCAGCAGTTTTCCAGAGGTTAATGAGTCAAATGTTTAAGGATACTCCTGGAGTAATCGTTCTCCAAGATGATGTCTTAATTTTTGGCCACAATAAAGGGAATCATGACATTTCTTTAAATCAAGTATTAGACATTATGCAAAGTAAAGGTGTTGTCCTTAAGAGAGAAAAATGTGTTTTCCTAAAAGAGAAAATGGAATTCCTTGGGCATGTGGTCTCGCACAATGGGGTAGAACCACGTCCTGGGTTAGTAAAGGCCATTGTTGACGCCTCTCCTCCTGTGGATAAATCTGGTTTGAAATCCTTCATAGGTTTGAGTGAATTTTACTCTAGATTTATCAAGGATTATGCATCTAAAATTCAACCGCTTACCAACATGCTTAAGAAGAATGTACCTTTTGTGTGGAATGAGAACTGTGATGAAATTTTTCGATGGATTAAGTCTCAGCTAGTGAGTGACAGTATCCTTAGAGCTTTTGATCCTAATAAGGAATGTGTTGTGACTGTTGACGCAAGTGGTTTTGGGCTTGGGGCTGTGCTTACTCAGAAGAATGGTCAAGTCGACAACACCATTGCATACGCTTCAAGAGTTTTGCGTGGTGCCGAGATGAATTTCTCTGTCATCGAGAAAGAGCTGTTGGCCTGCTGGTGGGCAGTGAGAAAGTTCAACTCTTTTCTCTGGGGTAGTCATTTTACTATACGTACGGATCATAGTCCTTTGGTCTCAATTTTATCTGGTGAAAAGATCAAGGAGCACACTCCTAGGATTGCCAGATTGCCAACGAAGTTGCTTCAGTATGATTTTGATATTGCCTACCTGCCAGGAATGAAAAATGTCAGAGCAGACTACTTCTCACGTTTTCCCATTTCTAGTAACGACTCTGATTTTGAGAAGGAAGATGATCAGGAGGATTGTTTTGTTGCTGCGTTAGATTTAGAGGGCATGTGTGCTGTGAATGAGACTGAATGGAGAAGAGAATTGTCAAAGGATGTTGTCCTTACTCGAGTCATTGACTATTTGAAGTCAGGTTGGCCCAGGGAGAAGTATGTCTCAGGACAGTTTCAGACGTTTGTTAAGGTTGCCGATGAGCTCACTGTGGAGGATGGTATCCTTTTGCGGTGTGGTAGGCTGATTCCTCCTGAGAGTTTGAGAAAACGGCTTATGGATGGTGCGCATGAAGGTCACCTAGGGAAAACGTTTACTAAACGTAGGTTGCGTGATGTATTTTGGTGGCCTCAAATGGATGTGTGTGTGGACTCATTGATTGATGGTTGTGTTATCTGCAACTCTTCTGACAAGAGTCATAAAGTGAGAACACCCCCTTTAGAACCAATTCAATTTCCTGAAAGAGCATGGGAAAAGATTGGAGTTGACCTGGTTGGTCCTTTTAACCTCTTACCCTCCTCTTCACGTTTCGCAATCGTGGTCATTGATTATTACTCAAAATGGCCGGAGGTTCGGTTTATCAGTGAGCCCTCCTCGGCCAATATCATTCTTTTCCTGAAGAATATTTTTCTTAGAGAGGGTTTCCCTTCATGTGTCATGACTGACAATGAGGTACAGTTCGTTAGTTCTGAATTCGAGTGTTTTCTCAGACAAAGTGGCGTCTCTCACAAGAAGAGTTCTTTATATCATCCCCAAGCCAATGGTCTTGTCGAGAGAATGAACCGTGTGTTGAACAATTGTGTGCAGTGGGCCATTGCCAGTAAATGTGTACTCGAGAATGCTGTTCGCTCTATGTTATGGTTCTATCGCACTACAGCACATTCTTCCACTGGCGTTTCCCCATTTGAACTTTTAAGAGGGAGGAAACCGTCGACTAAAATTTGTCCAGGTTGGATGTCCAAGTGGGTCAAGATGAATGTCATAGATGGCATTGATGGTTTTGTAAGAAACAATGTTACCAAAGCACAGTCTAGGCAGAAAATTCAATTTGATGAAAGGAAAAGGGTGGTGTCTCATAGTATCTGTGCTGGTGATGTTGTTCGGATTAAGAATCCTGTTCATGTCACCAAGGGCAGGAGTAAATTCACTGAACCGTTAGTTGTCAATAAGGTTTGTGGCAATGCTGTGCGGGTCAACAACAATCATTGGTGGAATGTCTGTAAAGTTGTCAAAGTTAAAGATGTCACCTCTGAAATCACCAACACTGATAACAATTGTTGTAATGATAATTTGTTGCCTGTACTTCGCAGGAGTTTGAGAGTGTCTAGGACTCCTGCCAGGTTCAGATAGTTCAATTGTTTTTCTCCGCCATTGCTGTGTTTTTTGCTCTTACTTTGTCATTCTTCTCCATCTCTTTTTCTTCTCTCTCTCCTCTCTTCTTTTGTATTTTCATTCCTTTTTCTCTCTTTTCTTTTGTTTGTAGAAATGAGGATAATGTAGTATTCTGTATTTGTGCCTCTTTGGCACTAGTAGTTAGAACACTTGGTCTTGGGAATTCTGGGGCTAGGTGTGGAATGCTGACAGTTGGTCAGTTGGTTGCTGTCGCTTGCTCATGTCGCTGTGTCGCTCTTGAGCCAATAAACATATTTACAAGCTTCCTGTGTCAACGCTTATATTGACAAATACTACAAGTTCTTTCCACCCAACATATAAATCACGCCCTAGGACTACCAGTTTTGTGGCAAATAAGTGGGACGGAGAGGACATGAGTGTTCACATCTCTCACCATGGTTGCCAATGCAGCAAGCCTTCACATCACAACAGGCCTCTGAATGCTTTTGAGGGTGGATTGTTACATACAGTTGTTTGCAGAATGTATATAATTCAACTATTTTGTCAGATTTGTAACTTGTGACATACAAGGTCTCCGCCAACTAAAGAATGGAACCACTAAGCTAGCTTATCTAAAATATATTTATGAAGCCTGTATTGCATGGGGGTTGTGGCTGATCTGCTTCCCCATCTCTACTAGCACAATTCAAACTGAATATCTGCTGAAGGGGTATTTACACAACATATATGTGAGGGCAGATTCTGTGAAAGAGGCACATTTAGGCATGCCCGAATAGACATCTGACACATTCAAAGTATGTTCTTGCGGCATTTTTACTAAACTTCTGGATCCGTGCTGGCATTCAATAGGAACTTTTTTAGGAACTGCAATCACTGGTTTAGTTGACTGTCATATTCTCCTATCTTGGTTTTGCTAGTGGTGAAGCTTGCCTCGATAAGTTGTGGGTTGAAATAGCTTTTCCAAAATATATTTTGAGACCATCGAGAGCTAAACAGATCCTACAGATTGCCCTTCATTAATAATACATAAACATTTGCTGTGCAAATATGTAATTTGTAGGGGGATGCTGAGTTTGTTTTCCTTTCTTTCTCCATTAGTGGGTTTAGATTCCAGATGCTGCCTGGGATTATTTGTCTCTCAGAAACAATTAGCCTGGACTGATTGTGTCACATGCATGGCTCCACCTACATTTTAAGCATGTTTGTAGTGCCTTGTGCTTGGAGGAAGATGTCGCACATTAGGGGTAGAAATCAAAGACTGTGTACTACTAATGAATAGGGGAGGCACTTGCTTCATTGCTAGGTTTGTTTCAATTACTGTTAATTTAATTCCATTGCCACATAATAGCCAAAATGTAATTCAGAATGCACATCACTAAAAGTGATAAATACAACGGTCACAGGGTCAAGACTGATTTGCATATGGCTGGGTCCAAACTGGAATGGCATGGTGAGCAAAAAAACGATGGATTTAGGCCCAGATCTCTGTACTGGGGTGAATGTACGACATTGTTCTGCATTCTGTCCATCAATTGTTCTCTTTGCATTTGTCACACCGAGTAGGACGGGCATGCCCAGACGTGGGCCCCCTGCTCTCCATGCCACTGGAGTCAAGCTATCCTGGCTGACGATGAATCCGGTCCTATGATGCTTGTGGTCCTAGGATGCTTGTTTCCAGTCCAGGGAGGACCTGGCCTGGCAGTTCGGGCTAGACTGTCCCCATGGGGTGCAAGGTCAAGATTGATTTGCATATGGCTGGGTCCAAACTGGAATGGCATGGTGAACAAAATAATGATGGATTTAGGACCAGATATCTGTACTGGGGTGAATGTATGACATTGTTCTGCATTCTGTCCATCAATTGTTCTTTTTGCATTTGTCACCCCGAGAGGGACGGGTATGCCCAGACGTGGGTCCCGTGCTCTCCATGCCACTGGAGTCAAGCTATCCTGGCTGACGATTTCTGAAATCCCCAAACCAGTTCTAGGATGCTTGTTTCCAGTACAGGGAGATCCTGGCCTGGCAGTTTGGGCTGTACTGTCTGCATGGGGCTCAGGGTCAATACTGGTTTGCATATGGCTGGGTCCAAACTGGAATATCACGGTGAGCAAAAAATCGATGGATTTAGGCCCAGATCTCTGTACTGGGGTGAATGTCTGACATTGTTCTGCATTCTGGCCATCAATTGTTTGTTTTGCATTTGTCACCCCGAGTGGGACGGGTAGGCCCAGACATGGCTCCCGTGCTCTCCATACCAATGGAGTCAAGTTATCTTGGCTGATGAGGGCTTAAAGCCTGAAACCGGTCCTAGGATGCTTGTTTCCAGTCCAGGGAGGACCTGGCCTGGCAGTTTGGGCTGGACTGTCCCCATGGGATGCAGGGTCAAGACTGATTTGCATATGCCTGGTTTCAAACTGGAACGGCATTGGTGAGCAAAAAAACGATGGATTTAGGCCCAGATCTCTCTACTGGGGTGAATGCATGACATTGTTCTGCATTGTGGCCATCAATTGTTCTTTTTGCATTTGTCACCCCTAGTGGGACGGGTATGCCCAGATGTGGGTCTTGTGCTCTCCATGTCACTTGAGTCAAGCTATCCTGACTGATGTGGGCTGAAAGTACGAAACCGGTCCCAGGATGCTTGTTTCCAGTCCAGGGAGGACCTGGCCTGGCAGTTCGGGCTGGACTGTCCCCATGACTGATTTGCATATGGCTGGGTCCAAACTGGAATGGCATGATGACCAAAGAAACGGTGGATTTAGGCCCAGATCTCTGTACTGGGTGGATGTATGACATTGTTCTGCATTCTGTCAATCAATTGTCCTTTTTTCACATTTAATATACAAGGCATAAAACATGAAAGATGGAACAACCAGTACAGAGTAGGACACACCTCCCTTCTTCACCAGCAGAATTGTACACTTCTGCGTTCTTAATAGAGAACAAAAACACATGTCCCATGTATCTCACTTCTGCAAGAATGACAATAATAAAACACTTAGTATGAGACCATGCAATTAAATCAGCGGTTATAAAATAGTATACAGTTTCTACACATTATGTCAAGGGCGGCTGCTCCGTAAAGGCAGAGGAGTGACGCCCCCCTGCCAAAAGATGAAAAATAAAATGATAATAAAGGCATTTTATTATCATTTTATTTTTGCCTCGCATAATCGGCGGTAACTGCGAGTCTTCAGATGGGTGGGGAAAGGCAATCATCTCATGACAGGGAGAGGAGTGGCGGGCACTTTTAAGTGCGCATGTCAGTTTTCTCGGCAGTGTTAGGCCGGTCAGACAGTCATGCACATTTAGGTTTCTCCAACCCAGCCGTGTTGCAAGCCGGGTTGGAGAAATGCCACAGACTTCCAGTCACTGTCTGAGCAGCAAACCATGGCCACTCAGACCAATCCCAGCGCTTCCCTCATGCTGGAAATAGCATTCCCAGCATGAGGGAAGCGCCTGGATTGGCATCTGGGAGCATGCACAGTTTGCAGCTGGAGTTGAGGATCGGGAGAGAGGAGCAAGCAAGCAGGTAAGTGCAATTTTGTATTTCATTTTTGTTTGTGTTAATTCCCTCCACCCCGCCCCCACCCCCCCACCAAGCAATGTGCGCAGCCAGCTCTGCATTATATGAACCAGTTACAAAAAAAATTTACACATTCAATGAGCGAGAAATACCCAATGCAAGACAAATATAAAAAAACAGAGAGGAACGTGTGTGAATTCTTTGTATAAAAACATTTAAGATACTGAAGTGTGACATCATTGTATGATAAGTGTGTGTGCGATGTGTGTTGGCCATTTTTTTTAGTTTTTTGGTCAGCCGCATTACATATCAAAAAAGCTGCAAAGCTGTCCAACTCTGCCCAAAGCTGTGTAACATTTTCTCTGTGGTACAGAGCAGTGACGGCAGTAAGATTTTTATTTGTTAGCACTTCTACCACCTGCGTAAGAGTCAGCAGCGGCCAGCACAGGTAAACACTGTTGTGCGGGGCGGGTTGGGATGGGGGGGGAGTCGACAGACAAAATAGGTATAAATAAATAAATAAATAACACCTATTCCGTTGTCAGTCAGCTTCCTCCCCCTTCCGCGCCCTGCCCCACCCCACTGCACTTACTTCTACAGGCCGTCGCTGGTGAGACTCCTGTGAAAGGTACTCCCACCCGGAGAATCCTCTTATGAAGCATAACACCAGCATATCACATCTTTTCACCAAGAGCTACAGTGCAGGGTGGATGGGGCTCCATAAGCACCTCAGCCTGGAGTTTGATGTTCCAGCTCACGAGTTATATTTTTTTAGTTTTTTAATTTTAAAATTGTTCCAATTAATTAGTGCAGTTATACAATTACAATATTCCTTTTACTGTTAAAATTCTGACACTAGCTGGTGAAGAGTAGGAATGTGGTTGCTCATCATGAACTCATGGTAGGGGAAATGGGCAGCCTTGAGTGACCACGCAGCAAACAGTTGGTTGCACCCGAATATCCCGCTAATGGAGCAGGACTTCAGGCTGTAGGCCTATATATGGGGGGGGGGGGCAGTGCGTGGCAAAATATTTTGTCTAGTGTGTTTTTGGTTATAGTCAATAATTGGTGCAAGTCTTTGCTTACCTGTCTTTGCAAAGAGGTAGACTTTGCCACTTTCCTGTGCTTAATTTGAGCCGATTGATCCCGGTGCTCGGCACCGGCACTTAGTTGTCAACACCGGTGCTTGTGACAGTCTGCCACAAGGTGGCACTGTCTGGATAATTTAGAGAGGACCACTACAACTGTTAATTATTAGTTCAATATTCATTAAAACTAACTAACAATCGAGATGTAGGATGTGTACTCTTACTAATCTGAAGCTCAAGATTAGTTCTTTCATGTGGCTTTTTTACATTTCTCATGTGCTATTATGGTAGGCACAGCAAGGCAGTACTACTCATCAGCACCCTTTTTCATTACCTTCTTTTAACACAACAACAACTAGTAGAAACAGAAAAAAGGTGCCTGCTGGACACACTGACGATAGTGGGTAAAGTTTACTTTCTCTTAATTTCGTAATTAATATTGGGTGTAATGATTTAGCTGCACCTGTGATTGCATTCTGGTGGTGTGGAGTGTGAAGTTGTGATTGGCAAATTCACATACGTGTTTCAGAGTTTTGCTAGATACACAAGACATAACAGCTGGCAAACTTTAAAATAAATGATAAGAGGCAGCATAAAGGTGCCTGCGTAACTACATCAACATCACAGCTACCATTTAGAGTGACACTCTGATTATCACCAGACAAGATCTCTCTACCTGTGCACCCTTTGATGACATTTCCAGTTCCCTGGTGACATGCCAAAGTTCAGCCGCAAGGAGTTGTGGGATGTTAGGTATGTTGCTATTTCACAATCAGGATGGTGCTAGATGTTCTTTCCAGCTTTGGCTGACAGTGGGGGGGGGGTGCATTATTTGCAATGTAATGTCCCTTCATGGGTCTTCATGGTGCAGGGATGTGGGCACGGGTCACTTGCTGCAAAACAGCATCTCAAGTGAGTGCAATTCTACAACCCGGCCCTCTTTTTGAAAGGACACTATTTACAACTTTGCAGACACCACTCAGGTTGACCAACTCTACAAAGTTACCAGACACACCAGAATCGCAGTTCACACAACTTATTTTGATAGCGTAGGAGCAAATTGCATGATTTAGGAATATTTTTTTTTTACCTGTAATATTTGTTACTAAGATACATGCTTCATAACCTTACAATACGTGTAAAATGTTTACCCAATTTGCAGAGTTGCGCAACAGACAAAACCTGCACCTTTTACAAAAGCAAACACAATGTTTTTTTAATGTGACCCACTCAGATTAGCCCTGCACTGCGGCTGGACAGAGCAAAAGGAGTGTGGCAGGTAAGTAGGAGAGGTGTCATTTATATTTTCTCTCTTGCCTTTGAAGGTGCCATACTGCAGGGGTGTTCTTTCTATTTCCTTGCTTGCCTTTGTTGATGCCACATCACTTACTAAGAATTCTACTGCAACTTAAAGCCAACTGTGACTCAAAGCACACACTCTGTCCAAATGTTATCCTTTCTGCTGTAGAATAGGACATTCTAAGGTATGTAGGGGCCCTAACCTACCAATCTTTGCACCCCACTGACATTATGTGCAATGCACTATAACGCCCACCATGCACTCTTGCCTCCCTATTAAATTCCACAAGCCTGCTTCGCTGAGGTGCCTGTGAACACTAGCAACATGTCACCTTTGTCTTTCCCTTCCTTCCCATGGTAATCAGCACTCCTTCACTTCTTCTCTCTCCTCACAATATTACCAGGGACTCAGTGGTGTCAGGCTCTTGTGAGTCCCAGGCGACATGTGCTCTATTCTTCCCAACCCCGCTTCAGGGCCTTCATTTCTCCATCTAGCCCCCTACTCCTCCTACCAATAATGCTGTAGGACCACTGCTGCCAGGCTGCTAATGGCCCATTCAGCAGCACATCCACTGGCAATCTATTACCTTCCTCATCCTCCTCTGTACTCCCTGCCATCTCCAATACTGCGATAAGCCTACTGCTATGAGTCCACTGAGGGCGCATCTTGGCTCTTGGCAACATGACGCCTGCTCTTCCATTATTTCGTCATCTCTCAGTGCTCTCCCATCTCCTTGTTCCACCCATGAGTCATGCCAGAAGCCTTTCATGAAGTTGGAATCTTTTCTTCTATATTTTTTGAGAATATTCTAATTGGATGGCTGTAGAAAGTGAAGGTAGTATGGGCGTCAACTTGTGGATGGATACAGAACGCATCACAAATCCGTCAGATCTTTTCAAAGCCTTGTAAAATTCTTGATTCGCTTCTGTCCAGAATCACTGCCAGCACTTTGACTCCTATGAATGAGTGAATGAATAAATGCCATTTATATAGCACGCAGCTACTCAGAGTGTGTCCCGGTACTCAACATAGAAGAACAGATAAAGAGGAGCAGAGTACCCAAAGGTTTTACCGAGTCCTAAAGTTTAAAAAGATGTCTCTTCAGAGCCTTCTTGAACTGTGCTTCCTCGGTTATCAATCTCAAATGATCAAGGAGCTGGTTCCACAACCTTGCTGCTCGGACCATAAAGGAGAACCCCTGTACGAAGTTTTCAAAAATGGGTAATTGTCAATTGGCCAGCGCTACTGGAGCATAGCAGGTGTTCTAGCATGTACTCCTTGATCCTCTCATTTCAGTAAGCAGGAACCCTGTTGTAGAGGGCCTGGTGGGACAGAGTCATAGTTTTGAAAGTTATGATCTTGCTGGGTTTGGTGAATTTTAGAGGTAAGAGAGCTAATCTCCCTCTGATTTCTTAGAAAATGTACAGAGGATTTTGTGCAGTGACACCATGAATTGCATTAAAAGTCAAATGGACATTGCGGCAGGCAAGTGTCAAAACATTTTAAGTTTGATGGATCTCTTCCAGAGTCAGACACCAGAGACAATGAATTTGCAAGATTCAAACAAATCAATTCAGTCATCATTCCGGAGACACCACAACCAATCTTAGATTCTTCTTCAGGGAGAAATAGACTTTCACTTAGTGGAAATGGATCACAACACAGCCCATTATGCATCTGAAAAGACCCTTGAGAAGGAGGACTATTATATAAGTGATTCCCCAGCAGACATCGAACTACCAAAGCAAGCGTGCACGTTCTCTCCTGCACAGCCCAGGATCCTCTTACAACTCAGCACATTGTGCGATCCTTGGTTTAAACAAATATGTGGGCCCAGAAGCCAATCACACATCAATTTCGGGGGTGATTGAAATTGACCACATTGGGTACGAGATGGCTGACACGTCAGTCCTATACAGGTAGCAGCTGTGTGCAAGTACGGCATGACAAGTTCTGCTGCAAGGAGCAATAACATATATGAAAGAATTATAAACTGAGTGTCCCACTCACAAGGAGCAAGTCATCTGTTCCCTGGAGTCTGTCTTTACACAACAATCATCAGTGGATATTGGACTAGAATTAGACTGTTCTGAAGAGTCTGAACAAAGAGCTAAGCTGAAGACCTGTCATTAAATGTATAGACATAGACATTTGTATTTTTTTCTTGTTTTGCTGAAATAAGCTCCATTTTATTTTGTGCTTATTAGTATGATAAATAACAGAATTACCGTAAAATAAAGTGCAACGAAAATACTTTAAAAAAACTCCATTGTGTTCCAAAACAATTTTCATCTTGTAGCACAAACTATAATATTCCATGCCATAATATTGGAGACAGAAGAACAGTACATGTATGTAGTGTGTTATGCCTCTGATGAGGTTCCTGATATCAAATACACACCCATGGTAGTGCACATGCATGGTTTAAAGAGCACTAAACTGCAGAATGGCCTATGTGGAGATCATTATGGTGCCATGTAGGGTGTTTAAATCTTCATTGGCTGCACCAAAGAGTGTAATTGAAGAAAGAGGAGGGAGGCTTAGAAAGCACTTGCCTTACATGTGATTTTTACATATGGTTGAAAGAGTCTTCCCTATGTGGGGGCACTTGAGGAAGATGTAGGTTAAGCCTTTGGGTATTGAATGTTGGCAAGTTGCCATGATACCCCGCCTTATCTGTTCCTATGAGACAGAACAGGACATTTTTTGACAGATACAGGCTAATGACAGAACAATTCGCTTCCCAACAAATTATATCAGAATAAAGACACGTGAATAAGAGACTTACAGGTCTACATGCAAAAAGCCATCAGTTAGGGACCCGTTGAACCTCGATTTTGGTCCCGACTCTTACAGGCACCACAGGTTGAAACATGTTGACCACCGATTTGTGATGTTGAGGACAATTTAAACGTCCGATGAACGTCACTTCTTTACCTTTTAATCTTACCCCTGTATGCTTCCTCCTCATTAAATATTTGATCCTAAATACTGAAGGTAATTTTAGATATAACACCACACAGATCCCACCTGTACTCTCCCTCGGAAGGAGGCCGTAGTCACCTAGGGAAGCAAGTACCTAGGTGTGAAACCCAATTATGATGCCACCCAATACCACACCATAGTGGTGATTACTTTACACCACCAGTGGCCCAGATTGGTTAAGGGTTTCGAGTCAATTCTGAATATATCCTGACCCAGTGGAACCCACAGGGCTCACTCCTTTGATTTTGGAAGTATTTTTGTGTCAGGTGTGATGTGTTGTGGATGCCACATAAGTTGCTTTGAATGGGTAGCTATGCTTACTCAAGAAAGAGTGAGTTACTTCAAATTGTTGGAATCAGAACTTAACATGATTACTGCAGGTAGTCAGGCAGCTTGTTTTCCTTCATGACGAATGTTCAAGCATTCGAGCAATTTTATGTAAAAAGTTGAACACAAATGAAGCTATACACCTCAAGGTCAACATGTACTTCTATGAAAATTGAAACAAAGTTAGCGGTAAAAATAGGTGCAGTTTTGCAACTACATTTCTGAATTGTGCAGAAACATTTTATCTCTTGACCCTAACCGTAACCATTCAAGGAAAATAGGAATGTAAAGTGCTTTTCCATTTGGTAGAGGAAAAAAGAGATGTGAAAAAGAACTCTTCAGTTATATCACTGAAGCAAAAGGCATCATATTGTGTTAAAGAAACAGACAGGAGAATCAGGGACATTGCTATTAACAATATTAAAACTTCACTTATATTATCTGAAGGTTACATAAAAGTGTTGAATTGATGTCATTAGCTTTTAAAATTGTGAAAAAAACATTAGAAGATTATACAAAAGAACAACCGAAACACAGAGGTGTTCTGGTACTGGAGTCTCAGGTTTCTCACTGCTGGTACATTTTCTAGAATCCGTGACGTTGTGAGGTCCACTTAGCAATATCAAAGATGAGACGATGTGGTCATTTGATGGGAAACTTGATATCCAAACCCTTCTTGACCTCCTGCAATGCTTGATCGAGATATCTGAACTAAGCTCATATGAGATACCGTGAATGATGAATCAGACACAGTATAACACAATTAATACAAATACAATATTTGAGAAAGTGCTTCTTTTAGTGAGGTCATCCCGGGCCTATTTTCATGTTCTTTCACTTAGAAGATGAGCACTGACAAGGGAATGACTGAGTTGCTCCTCATCTTTCAATTGAGGGTTTAGGGGGTGTGAAAGTGTCATCTTCATTTTGTGTGGACTGATGCTGCTGGTGTTTGGATTCTGTGCACTGGGACACTGCAAAATGGCCCCAGTGCGTGTTCTCTGCTCCATAAAACATGTTGAAATTGTCTTACTCCTAATTAGCCTATTTAACTTTCCTATTAGGCCATAGTATAAGGTGAACCAAAATACACTCATGGCATGGGAAGTTAAATGCCACCTTTGGACTGCAGCACTAATGTGCCATCCATTAGTGCAGGGGTCTCCAACCCGTCGATCGCGAGCTACTGGTAGCTCGCGATGGCATTTCCAATTTGGCCACTGACGCCAAATCATGAACATCGAGGAGGGATGCAGCCAAAGGGAACACGAGGCACCCTTAAAGGGGAAACCCTACCTCGCCTCCGGGAGACACGTCTGTGCTGCTTTGCAATGGTGAACGCGAGAGTCCCCGCATTGGGATGTTTTTGTTCAAGATCACATGAAGCGTCGGAGAAGGACGGGATTCACAAACTCCATATTTTAAAGCCTCATTCCTAAAACAACTGTGGGGCGGTTACGGTATCAACAGGGCAGAGGAAGGCCACTCCTCGCCCTCTCTCCCGGGGAGCCTGCGACAACACCATAATGAGCCACTCAGCCCCCGCTCCGCTGGCGTCATCAGAGGGCACTTCTCACCTCCTCATCACCTGGGAATGGCTCAGGCCGCTGCAGCTGGGGCCGGGCTGACAGGGTGGCTGACCCCTCCCTTTTCAGCGCCTCAGCTGGGGGCCGAGGGTTCAAATGTAGGCCCCCGCTCCGCTTACCAAAACACTGAAAACAATGACACCCTCAACCCACGTCGGGGCACAGAAAACAGAAGTGGGTATTTCAAGAAGCAAACAAACATGCGTAAGGCAAGTCTATAAGAATTATTTGTAGCAGCACCCCCACGCGGGAATGTATCAGAAGGTTGCTTCCCAACTTGGAAAAATCGGTGCACAAATGTACAATGGGTCATATTGGTGCAGTTATGTGTTTTCTGGAAACTGTAATGTTTATGGCATTTTTTAGTTTTTTCCCGAACCTTTTACAACACTTCCAACCGTGATTTAAACACTCCCCCCTCCCTTTCTCAGAATGGTCGCCTCGGCCCACAGCAGTACATGACGTGTCATGGCGTGGAGTTCCTCTGGCAGTGTTGTAGTCTCCCAGAAGCCTCTGCGCCTTGCTGCACTCGGTCTGCTGGTGCCCGCTGGTGATCTGGCACCGCCTGGGTCCACAAGGTTAGGTACCCTGTAAACATCGACCTACATAAAGGTTTAATATTCCACTTGCTAAGGCCTCATTGGGGGTGATAAGTGATTGTAGTGCCTGAAGGTCTCAGAAGTAATCTTCGGCGCGTAGGCACGTGGAGTTTCTGCTTTAATTCGATTAATATCAGGAGCTTTCAGTGGCCCGGCTCACTCCGTGTCCCAGACCCAGAAATATTTTAAAACACATTGAAATGGGTCTCTATCGGGCCCTATATTCACCTCCTTAACTTGACCGGTAAAACACTGACAATTTCTGACCACATATTGTAAAAAACACGTTAAGGTAATCCATGTCCGTGCTTTAGTTCCTGTTTACAGTTCACGTTTTACTCAATTTTGCACTCCATAAGCGTGTTGACTGTTTCCAGGCCGGTCAGTTTTCATATTTTTTGATGTAATGTATTATCTTGTGTGGTGCACATACTTTGAACTGAGTGGCCTCGAGGTGTACAGAACTGGCCACCATGGGTGCTCTGGAGCTGCGGGAAGACAGTGGAGTTTCTCACAGTGCCGGACATAGGGTCAGAAAGGAGTTCAGAACACAATGGTCTTCGTCGTTGGCCCCCCTGCATATATCACAGAGACGACCACTGACAAAGCCAGTAGTCCTGGCTGGTCTTAGGTGTATCCCTAATAAAAGAGAGGGACCCTAACGTCCAAGAGGGTAGGGTACCGAACGAGAACTTGTCAAATAAGAATTCCCTCTTGGGTATAACCTTAGTATATTTCAACACTTCCTAACCGTTCACTCCATTCATACAGGAACAAGGTGGAAAAGTTATTTAAAAAAACACAATTTATTAGGTCACAAAATATGTTAAAAATACTGATCTCCTCTTGACATCAGAAATACTAAAATAGAACACACAATTCTACACAAATAAAAATCGTTACAATACATAAGTGGGAAACAAGACGCCAAAGGAATTGATGGATCCAATTAGCATGAGATAAGTACACTAGTGGTATATATCATGTTCTACTCTGGTATACAGTTTTATACCCATGCCAGAGTTATTATCACTAGACACTTACAGCACTTAATCTCAAACACAGAGCGGTATCGACGTGTTTCGGTGGGCACAATGTTTGGGGGCCAGCACCTTCTTCAGGACACAATAGTAGAATCCCACACACAATCAAAATATCTGAAATGCAAGAAAAAAAGATCTCAGATAGGCAGTTTTCCAGCCTTAATTCCTAAATACAACAATAACTAATAAACATTTCATATTTATTTAATTAAAAAACCTTTCCTGAATGCTCCATGTCAACGTATCTCTTTTACGCCATTCATACTAATCCAACATTGTGGTCAAACCCTCACAGTATTATCACGGTATATACCAGGGACTTTTTCTTGGCAGACCAACAAGAATAAAACAAAGATAAACAATATGCATTTGCATGTTTGGCATATATGTATACTATACAATGTCTATCCAAGGGAAGCCCTTCATCCCACATAAAAAATAGCTAGCAAGACTGATCATGTAATGGGCTGATAATTACCTCATACATAAAAAACAGCCACTTCCTGTGAGTCCGTATGTCTTATATCGCAAAGGCGATTATCTTATTCTAGACGAAGAAAAAGATGGGAACCCAATAAGTTATCTCAAATAATTTTCAGCAAGACCTATTATCTCATATATAGGTTTGCTGCAACATACCTTATTATCGGTTGTAGTCCTGATCTGACGTTTCATTAAAAGCCACTCAGAACTTCAGCCTAGTGAAGGTCTCCGAACTTCGTATATTCTATAAATATAATTGTGAGATCCTAATATTAGTACTGTGTACACCGCCACAATCTATCTCTTATCTAAAGCGAAATATACATTTAAATGTATCCATTACGTTTAAGTTCTCACGATCCAGGGGGCAACTCAGATCGTCATCATGCTATCTTTATTGTTGCATATAGGGTGCCCCCTTAATATTTTTACTATAACACAGGGAGACTCATGCATAAGGTATAAATAGGTCTCCATGGGGTTCACTTGTGTCCACATGAAGCTACACATTGAGCTATCTTACACAGCCATGTTTATTGGCTCTGTCCTTATGAGATCTCGTTACTCATACAAAGTGACATCTCCTTCAAAAGTACGCAATATGGCACCATCTAGATTATAAATATTGCCAAATAACCCAAAATGCGCCAATGTACCTTTTATCTAGTATGAAACCTTTTGGGTGCTTTAAAGTCTGCTTCACATGATGTTGGGCTACCTTGTAGTCCCTCCGTCACAGCCGACACCGTTCTACCAACAAACAAAAAAACACACATAGAGTTGGCACATGTATATATCGTCAAACTCTGCTGCGCTGTCACTGAACGCACGCATGTGCAATGTCGTCACAAATCTTACCTAGAAGTCTAAAGTATGGACGCTCCAATCGAGCTCACCTTCCGGAATGTATCATCAAACTACCCGTATTCACCCTCCTCTCTTATATATTCTCTAAACAAGTTCTAATGAGGTACGTTGCCTCTTCCGGTAAGACGCTCTCTCTACTTCCGGTAGTTAAAGCAACTAGAGCGCTAGATCTAGAGCGAGGTAGTGGGTATTTTAGAAAAAAGACCACGCATATATAACCGTTTCTTAATCAACGTGTGTCGAGGAGTTCTACATACCCGTTTATTTTTACATAGCCAATTGCGGTTTGTATAGCAAAAAAAAGTGCCATTATTGGTTAGTGAGTTTCGAAAACTTCTTAATGGTAAAGACGGATTTTTATAATGTTTCTAAAAGGGAACAGCCTCACACCGGGAGACTGTTATTGATCCACTTTTATTATTTATCACTTACCCATTACACTGACTGCAGGATCACCTTTCCAACCCACAGGTGTACAGTATATGCAGCTATGCTACTCTTCTGGGTAGATGAATAAATAAACGGAATATTCTACGGCAGATAGGGTATTCATATCATCGCTTTCATGCCATATCATGCATATGCATTTAGTTGTACATATGATATATTTGCAATGTAGGTTTTTCAGATCAAAACAATGAAGTGCATTCTATATCCAGAATAGTATACTAGATACACTCATAATACATAATATCATATCATAGTGCATAAGTTGACACAAATGTAATGAATATATATATAGTGTTATCCATATTCCATATAATGGCTAAACAACAGTTGGAGCAAACATCATAACAGCTTTCTAAATGTTAAAAGACTAGTCATACTGTATATATTTATTTCAGGTTGCACAACACAGTGATTTACTACTAGAGATCCTTACATCGATCTTAGCAGACGTTCCCACTCCTCTTTCGAGTTTAGCGCATCTCTAACAGTGTTCAAAAAAGATATGTACCATTGCGTGCGCATTTTTCTCTTAGAGAGCATGTCACCTTCTCTTTTCCCTATTCTTATTTTCTCCAGAATAAACCAAGTGAAATCACTTTCACTATGGTTAGCCTCCAAAAAATGTGTCACTAATGGTGCTGTGATCTTTTTAGTCCTTATTGCAGACCTATGTTCTTGTAGCCTAACACGTACCTCCCTGCCTGTCTCTCCAACATATCCAAGGCCGCAAGGGCATTTAAGGAAGTAGATGACATTCTTACTTTTGCAATTATTCATAGTCCTACACTTTATTGTTTTACCATTATGGGTTATCTCAGATTTTTGCACGCACTGCGCACAGACATTGCAGGTGCTGCATTTGAAGTTGCCCATTACCAATGTGTTGTTCATAGTTCTCTGGATTGCTTGGTTTTCTTCCCTATACGTGTGTACCAATAAATCACGTAGGTTCTTGTTCTTTTTGAACGTAAATAAGGGTTTCTCTAGAGAGATAAACCCATCGTGATTGAGAATGTGCCAGTTTTTGTTGACTACATTCTTTATTTGGTTGCTGATGGTGGAGAATTTACTAGCAAAGACAATCTTATTGAGGGGTTCCTTTTCTTTTTTGGATTTATTGATTAAGGCATCCCGATCATAAAATCTGGCTCTTTTTAATGATTGTGTTAACAGTTTTTTGGGGTATCCCCTATCTCTAAGTTTTTTCTTTAGGATTTCTGAATGTTTGTAAAAATCCTCCAACTCCGAGCAATTCCTCCTAAGTCGCAGAAATTGGCTAAAAGGTATGCTCTCTCTCTGCGACTTAGGATGAAAGCTGGAGAAATGGAGCAGTGTATTTTTAGCCGACGGCCTAGTGAACAGTTCCACCTCCAAATGTCCACTCACCTCCTTGATTGTGATATCTAAAAAATCAACCTTTACACTACTCCAGAATGATGTAAATTTGAGGTTGGGGTCGCCCAAATTGAGCAATAATAAAAATTATTTTAGTAACTCGACAGACCCTTCCCAAATATAGAAAATGTCGTCAATGTAGCAGGTACCAGCCCGCTACATTTTCGAAGAAAGGGGCAGCCTCATTGTATATGTGTTTGCCCTCAAATTGGCCCACATAAAGGCAAGCCAGACTGGGGGCACATGTGGCCTCCATGCTGGTCCCCTTCAGGTGTTTAAAATATTCATCCTTGAAAAGGAAGATATTATTTGTCAGAATCATTTTAACACATCTCACAATAAAGTCCTTATTAGCCCCTCCAAGGTCCTGAGTCTCTAAGATATCTCTAATGACACAAACATTGTCTTCCTGAGGGATGTTTGTATAGAGAGACTCAATGTCTAGTGTAACCAAACACTGAGTCTCTCTATTAAAATCCTTGCCTTCGATCAGGGAAATCATATGGGAAGAGTCTCTAACATAGGATTTCATGTTGCACACCAAGGGTTTTAGAAAGTGGTCAACATATTTGCTCATAGGTTCAAGGAGCGAATTGATACTGCTCACAATCGGGCGCATTGGGGGATCATCATACTGTTAATGGACCTTAGGAAGGCCATAAATGGCCGGGGTTCTTGGTTCAGCATTTGTTAGGTATTTGAACTCATCCTCACAGACCCACCCTTGTTCTTTGGCCTCTAATAAAAGTGTTAAACAGTCTTTAGAAATCTTTTTGAGACTACTTTCCTTGGTCCTGACATAATGTGCATCTACATTCAGGAGTTTATACATTCTTTCTTCGTAATCAGAGGTATTAAAAACTACAACCCCGCCCCCCTTATCTGCTGGCTTGATAGTAAGAGACCTATCATCTTTCAGGGAGTTAAGGGCTACTCTTTCTTCCCTACTGATGTTGAATAGATTACATTTTTGTTATTGTCTAGGATCCTATGAATACCACTTTCAACTGCCATTTCAAAGGCCTCAATGTTTTTTCCAACCATACCCATGGAGGGCGTAAACGTGGTTTTCGGTTTGAGACCTGATAGGTTTTTGCGTTCCCTTGATTCCCTATCCTCAAAAAACCTTCTGAGCCTAACTTTCCTGAAGAAGGAACGCATATCTTTCTCTAATTGGAAGGAATCTATGCCTGTAGAAGGCACACAACTAAGCCCCTTACTAAGGACACTTATTTCTATTGGATTAAGGGATCTAGAGGAGAAATTTATGACTGGTATTCTGTCGGACGCCAGTACCGTTTGCTCTTCGTTTTCATATATTCTTGCTAGGTGGAGGGCCCCGGTTGAATTGGCCCCTCCCTGTGTTCCCATTGTACCATTGCCCCCTCCTCGGGCGTGATTCTAAAAAATGCCCCTGATCCCTGAAGTGGTTCCTACCTTCACTTTCTTCTCTTTGTGCTCCTTCATCTTCACTGCTTGACCCAGATGTTTCTGAGAAGGTTATTTGTTTTCTGCTTCCCCTATTAAAATTCTGTTTATTCTGTGGTCTCTCCCAATTGGGGTCACTACGCTGTTGGTAATAGTTCTCTTTCAGAAAAGGGTAAACCTTTTCTTCAGAGAACCTCTCGATTTCCTTCCTCAGTTTATTAGTTTTCTTATTCCATAGATACTCGCTATATCCTTCTACATCTCTATTGATGTCCTCTAATTTTTTGTTTGCCTCTTCAAGGGCTGGACAGTTCTTGAGTTCAACCTCTAGTTTATCAATTGCTTCCTTTTCAATGATGATAAGTTCATGGACAGTCTCAATTATAAGAAGCATCCAATCTCGGCTACATCGGTTGGAAATTGCTGCCCATGTTTCAATAAACTTTTTAGTTTCATAGAAGAGTCCCGGTTCATTACGGACCTGTAGTCCAATCGGTATAGTACCTGATTTCACATACTCGACTAGAAAGTCCACATGGGCTTCTGTCCGAATTAATTTCTTTTTGAGATTGAGGAGTTTCCCCCAATTCTCCCCTTTTCCAGACACCACACTAATTTTGTTGCCGTTTTTAGTATTGATAATCCGATTTAATTGGTCGTCACTGAACCCAAAAGTTCTAAATTGATCCATTATAGACACTATCTAGGGAAAACCCTAGATACTCTCCAGCCGGCAAGGACTGTGCACAGTATCTCTAATAAAAGAGAGGGACCCTAACATCCAAGAGGGTAGGGTACCGAACGACAACTTGTCAAATAAGAATTCCCTCTTGGGTATAACCTTAGTATATTTCAACACTTCCTAACCGTTCACTCCATTCATACAGGAACAAGGTGGAAAAGTTATTTAAAAAAACACAATTTATTAGGTCACAAAATATGTTAAAAATACTGATCTCCTCTTGACATCAGAAATACTAAAGTAGAACACACAATTCTACACAAATAAAAATCGTTCCAATACATAAGTGGGAAACAAGACGCCAAAGGAATTGATAGATCCAATTAGCATGAGATAAGTACACTAGTGGTATATATCATGTTCTACTCTGGTATACAGTTTTATACCCATGCCAGAGTTATTATCACTAGACACTTACAGCACTTAAACTCAAACACAGAGGGGTATCGACGCGTTTTGGTGGGCACGATGTGTGGGGGCCAACACCTTCTTCAGGACACAATAGTGAAATCCCACACACAATTAAAATATCTGAAATGCAAGAAAAAAAAGATCTTAGATAGGCAGTTTTCCAGCCTTAATTCCTAAATACAACAATAACTAATAAACATTTCCTATTTATTTAATTAAAAACCTTTCATGTAAGCTACATGTCAACATATCTCTTTTACGCCATTCATACTAATCCAACATTGTGGTCAAACCCTCACAGTATTATCACGGTATATACCAGGGACTTTTTCTTGGCAGACCAACAAGAATAATACAAAGATAAACAATATGCATTTGCATGTTTGGCATATATGTATACTATACAATGTCTATCCAAGGGGAGCCCTTCATCCCACATAAAAAATAGCTAGCAAGACTGATCATGTAATGGGCTGATAGTTACCTCATCCATAAAAAATGCCCACTTCCTGTGAGTCCATATGTCTTATATCGCAAAGGCGATTATCTTATTCTAGACGAAGAAAAAGATGGGTAACCCAATAAGTTATCTAAAATAATTTCCAGCAAGACCTAATATCTCATATATAGGTTTGCTGCAACATACCTTATTATCGGTTGTAGTCCTGATCTGACGTTTCATTAAAAGCCACTCAGAACTTCAGCCTAGTGAAGGTCTCCGAACTTCGTATATTCTATAAATATAATTGTGAGATCCTAATATTAGTACTGTGTACACCGCCACAATCTATCTCTTATCTAGAGTGAAATATACATTTAAATGTATCCAATACGTTTAAGTTCTCACGATCCAGGCGGCAACTCAGATCGTCATCATGCTATCTTTATTATTGCATATAGGGTGCCCCCTTAATATTTTTACTATAACACAGGGAGAATCATGCATAAGGTATAAATAGGTCTCCATGGGGCTCACTTGTGTCCACATGAAGCTACACATTGAGCTATCTTACACAGCCATGTTTATTGGCTCTATCCTTACGAGATCTCGTTACTCATACAAAGTGACATCTCCTTCAAAAGTACGCAATATGGCACCCTCTAGATTATAAATATTGCCAAATAACCCAAAATGCGCCAATGTACCTTTTATCTAGTATGAAACCTTTTGGGCTATTTAAAAGTCTTAAGTCCTAAGACTTCTAGGTAAGATTTGTGACGACATTGCACATGCGTGCGTTCAGTGACAGCCCAACAGAGTTTGGCGATATATACATGTGCCAACTCTATGTGTGTTTTTTTGTTTGTTGGTAGAACGGTGTCGGCTGTGACGGAGGGACTACAAGGTAGCCCAACATCATGTGAAGCAGACTTTAAAGCACCCAAAAGGTTTCATACTAGATAAAAGGTACATTGGCGCATTTTGGGTTATTTGGCAATATTTATAATCTAGATGGTGCCATATTGGGAACTTTTGAAGGAGATGTCACTTTGTATGAGTACTATGAGTAACGAGATCTCATAAGGACAGAGCCAATAAACATGGCTGTGTAGGATAGCTCAATGTGTAGCTTCATGTAGAAACAAGTGAGCCCCATGGAGACCTATTTATACCTTATGCATGAGTCTCCCTGTGTTATAGTACAAATATTAAGGGGCACCCTATATGCAATAATAAAGATAGCATGATGACGATCTGAGTTGCTCCCTGGATCGTGAGAACTTAAACGTATTGGATACATTTAAATGTTTATTTCGCTCTAGATAAGAGATAGATTGTGGCGGTGTACACAGTACTAATATTAGGGTCTCACAATTATATTTATAGAATATACGAAGTTCGGAGACCTTCACTAGGCTGAAGTTCTGAGTGGCTTTTAATGAAACGTCAGATCAGGACTACAACCGATAATAAGGTATGTTGCAGCAAACCTATATATGAGATAATAGGTCTTGCTGAAAATTATTTGAGATAACTTATTGGGTTACCCATCTTTTTCTTCGTCTAGAATAAGATAATCGCCTTTGCGATATAAGACATACGGACTCACAGGAAGTGGCCGTTTTTTATGTATGAGGTAACTATCAGCCCATTACATGATCAGTCTTGCTAGCTATTTTTTATATGGGACGAAGGGCTCCCCTTGGATAGACATTGTATAGTATACATATATGCCAAACATGCAAATGCGTATTGTTTATCTTTGTATTATTCTTTTTGGTCTGCCAAGAAAAAGTCTCTGGTATATACCGTGATAATACTGTGAGGGTTTGACCACAATGTTGGATTAGTATGAATGGCGTAAAAGAGATATGTTGACATGGAGCATTCAGGAAAGGATTTTTAATTAAATAAATAGGAAATGTTTATTAGTTATTGTTGTATTTAGGAATTAGGGCTGGAAAACTGCCTATCTAAGATCTTTTTTTCTTGCATTTCAGATATTTTAATTGTGTGTGGGATTCTACTATTGTGTCCTGAAGAAGGTGCTGGCCCCCAAACATTGTGCCCACCGAAACGCGTCGATGCCCCTCTGTGTTTGAGTTTAAGTGCTGTAAGTGTCTAGTGGTAATAACTCTGGCATGGGTATAAAGCTGTATACCAGAGTAGAACATGATATATACCACTAGTGTACTTATCTCATGCTAATTGGATCCATCAATTCCTTTGGCGTCTTGTTTCCCACTTATGTATTGTAACGATTTTTATTTGTGTAGAATTGTGTTTTCTATTTTAGTATATCTGATGTCAAGAGGAGATCAGTATTTTTAACATATTTTGTGACCTAATAAACTCTGTTTTTTAAATATCTTTTCCACCTTGTTCCTGTATGAATGGAGTGAACGGTTAGGAAGTGTTGAAATATACTAAGGTTATACCCAAGAGGGAATTCTTATTTGAAAGTTGTCGTTCGGTACCCTACCCTCTTGGACGTTAGGGTCCCTCTCTTTTATTAGAGATACTGTGCACAGTCCTTGCCGGCTGGAGAGTATCTAGGGTTTTCCTTAGATAGTGTCTATAATGGATCAATTTAGAACTTTTAGGTTCAGTGACGACCAATTAAATTGGATTATCAATACTAAAAACGACAACAAAATTAGTGTGGTGTCTGGAAAAGGGGAGAATTGGGGGAAACTCCTCAATCTCAAAAAGAAATTATTTGGGACAGAAGCCCATGCGGACTTTCTAGTCGAGTATGTGAAATCAGGTACTATACCGATTGGACTACAGGTCCGTAATGAACCGGGACTCTTCTATGAAAATAAAAAGTTTGTTGAAACATGGGCAGCAATTTCCAACCGATGCAGCCGAGATTGGATGCTTCTTATAATTGAGACTGCCCATGAACTTATCATCATTGAAAAGGAAGCAATTGATAAACTAGAGGTTGCACTCAAGAACTGTCCAGCCCTTGAAGAGGCAAAGAAAAAATTAGAGGACATCAATAGAGATGTAGAAGGATATAGCGAGTATCTATGGAATAAGAAAACTAATAAACTGAGGAAGGATATCGAGAGGTTCTCGGAAGAAAAGGTTTACCCTTTTCTGAAAGAGAACTATTACCAACAGCGTAGTGACCCCAATTGGCGGAGACCACAGAATAAACAGAATTTTAATAGGGGAAGCAGAAAACAAATAACCTTCTCAGAAACATCTGGGTCAAGCAGTGAAGATGAAGGAGCACAAAGAGAAGAAAGTGAAGGTAGGAACCACTTCAGGGATCAGGGGCATTTTTTAGAATCACGCCCGAGGAGGGGGCAACGGTACAATGGGAACACAGGGAGGGGCCAATTCAACCGCGGCCCTCCACCTCAGCAAGAATATATGAAAACGAAGAGCAAACGGTACTGGCGTCCGATAGAGTACCAGTCATAAATTTCTCCTCTAGATCCCTTAATCCAATAGAAATAAGTGTCCTTAGTAGCGGGCTTAGTTTTGTGCCTTCTACAGGCATAGATTCCTTCCAATTAGAGAAAGATATGCGTTCCTTCTTCAGGAAAGTTAGGCTCAGAAGGTTTTTTGAGGATAGGGAATCAAGGGAACGCAAAAACCTATCAGGTCTCAAACCGAAATCCACGTTTAAGCCTTCCTTGGGTATGGTTGGAAAAAACATTGAGGCCTTTGAAATGGCAGTTGAAAGTGGTATTAATAGGATCCTAGACAATAACAAAAAATGTAATCTATTCAACATCAGAAGGGAAGAAAGAGTAGCCCTTAACTCCCTGAAAGATGATAGGTCTCTTACTATCAAGCCAGCAGATAAGGGGGGCGGGGTTGTAGTTTTCAATACCTCTGATTACGAAGAAAGAATGTATAAACTCCTGAATGTAGATGCACATTATGTCAGGACCAAGGAAAGTAGTCTCAAAAAGATTTCTAAAGACTGTTCAACACTTTTATTAGAGCCCAAAGAACAAGGGTGGGTCTGTGAGGATGAGTTCAAATACCTAACAAATGCTGAACCAAGAACCCCGGCCATTTATGGCCTTCCTAAGGTCCATTAACAGTATGATGATCCCCCAATGCGCCCGATTGTGAGCAGTATCAATTCGCTCCTTGAACCTATGAGCAAATATGTTGACCACTTTCTAAAACCCTTGGTGTGCAACATGAAATCCTATGTTAGAGACTCTTCCCATATGATTTCCCTGATCGAAGGCAAGGATTTTAATAGAGAGACTCAGTGTTTGGTTACACTAGACATTGAGGGGTCCATTACGATGTCGGGCGGTTTGCCTCCGCCAGGCTGGCGGTGGCCACCGCCGGCCTGGCGGAGGCAAACCGCCCGACATCGCAAGCCCAAATCCCCTCCGCCAGATTAGGATGGCGGAGGGGAAGGTGGCGGTGAAAAACACCGCCCGCCTGTTTTCCGCCCGGTCGCCTTGCGGCCGGGGCGGAAAACCTGTAACATGGTGGCGGTGTCTGTAAGACACCGCCCGCCATATTACAATGGGCTGTGAGGCAAGCCTTTCCGTGGCGGCAATGCCGCCACGGAAAGGCAGGCGGTCTTCACTCTGGGGGCCCCCTGCGGGCCCCCAGAGTGAAGGACAGTAGGGGGGTGCACACGGGGGGTACCTGTGGTACCCCCCTGCATTTGCATAATGAAAGCGGCAGGCACTGCGCTGTGCCTGCGCTTTCATTATGCAAATGGTGAAAAGCATTTTCAGCAGTGTGGCGGGCGGTGCAGAGAGCACCGCCCGCCACAATGCTGTAAATACAGGATGTGCCCGCCACTGTGGCGGGCTCATCCTAATCTCACCCCCGGGACCCCCGCCCTTATGGCGGGCGGTCCCATTCCCCACTATGGTGACGGGCGGACAAAGTCCGCCCGTCATCATAATGACCCCCTGAGTCTCTCTATACAAACATCCCTCAGGAAGACACTGGTTGTGTCATTAGAGATATCTTAGAGACTCAGGACCTTGGAGGGGCTAATAAGGACTTTATTGTGAGATGTGTTAAAATGATTCTGACAAATAATATCTTCCTTTTCAAGGATGAATATTTTGAACAGCTGAAGGGGACCAGCATGGGGGCCACATGTGCCCCCAGTCTGGCTTGCCTTTATGTGGGCCAATTTGAGGGCAAACACATATACAATGAGGCTGCCCCTTCCTTCGAAAATGTAGCGGGCTGGTACCGCTACATTGACGACATTTTCTTTATTTGGGAAGGGTCTGTCGAGTTACTAAAATAATTTTTGTTATGGCTCAATTTGGGCGACCCCAACCTCAAATTTACATAATTCTGGAGTAGTGTAAAGGTTGATTTTTTAGATATCACAATCAAGGAGGTGAGTGGACATTTGGAGGTGGAACTGTTCATTAAGCCGTCGGCTAAAAATACACTGCTCCATTTCTCCAGCTTTCATCCTAAGTCGCAGAAAAAGAGCATAGCTTTTAGCCAATTTCTGCGACTTAGGGGGAATTGCTTGGAGTTGGAGGATTTTTACAAACATTCAGAAATCCTAAAGAAAATACTTAGAGATAGGGGATACCCCAAAAAACTGTTAACACAATCATTAAAAAGAGCCAGATTTTATGATCGGGATGCCTTAATCAATAAATCCAAAAAAGAAAAGGAACCCCTCAATAAGATTGTCTTCGTTAGTAAATTCTCCACCATCAGCAACCAAATAAAGAATGTTGTCAACAAAAACTGGCACATTCTTAATCACGATGAGAATATCTCTCTGGAGAAACCCTTATTTGCATTAAAAAAGAACAAGAACCTATGTGATTTATTGGTACACACGTATAGGGAAGAAAACCAAGCAATCCAGAGAACTATGAACAACACATTGGTAATGGGCAATTTCAAATGCAGCACGTGCAATGTCTGTGCGCAGTGCGTGCAAAAATCGGAGACAACCCATAATGGTAAAACAATAAAGTGTAGGACTATGAATAATTGCAAAAGTAAGAATGTCATCTACTTCCTTAAATGCCCTTGCGGCCTTGGATATGTTGGAGAGACAGGCAGGGAGGTACGTGTTAGGCTACAAGAACATAGGTCTGCAATAAGGACTAAAAAGATCACAGCACCATTAGTGACACATTTTTTGGAGGCTAACCATAGTGAAAGTGATTTCACTTGGTTTATTCTGGAGAAAATAAGAATAGGGAAAAGAGGAGGTGACATGCTCTCTAAGAGAAAAATGCGCGAGCAATGGTACTTATCTTTTTTGAACACTGTTAGAGATGCGCTAAACTCGAAAGAGGAGTGGGAACGTCTGCTAAGATCGATGTAAGGATCTCTAGTAGTAAATCACTGTGTTGTGCAACCTGAAATAAATATATACAGTATTACTAGTCTTTTAACATTTAGAAAGCTGTTATGATGTTTGATCCCACTGTTGTTTAGCCATTATATGGAATATGGATAACACTATATATATATATTCATTACATTTGTGTCAACTTATGCACTATGATATGATATTATGTATTATGAGTGTATCTAGTATACTATTCTGGATATAGAATGCACTTCATTGTTTTGATCTGAAAAACCTACATTGCAAATATATCATATGTACAACTATATGCATATGCATGATACGGCATGAAAGCGATGATATGAATACCCTATCTGGCGTAGAATCTTCCGTTTATTTATTCATCTACCCAGAAGAGTATCATAGCTGCATATACTGTACACCTGTGGGTTGGAAAGGTGATCCTGCAGTCAGTCTAATGGGTAAGTGATAAATAATAAAAGTTGATCAATAACAGTCTCCCGGTGTGAGGCTGTTCCTTTTTAGAAACATTATAAAAATCTGTCTTTACTATTAAGAAGTTTTCGAAACTCAATAACCAATAATGGCACTTTTTTTTGCTATACAAACCGCAAACGGCTATGTAAAAATAAACGGGTATGTAGAACTCCTCAACATGCGTTGATTAAGAAACAGTTATATATGCGTAGTCTTTTTTCTAAAATACCCTCTACCTCGCTCTAGATCTAGCGCTCTAGTTGCTTTAACTACTGGAAGTAGAGAGAGCGTCTTACCGGAAGAGGCAACAAACCTCATTAGAACTTGTTGAGAGAATATATAAGAGAGGAGGCAGAATACGGGAAGTTTGATGATACATTCCGGAACGTGAGCTCGATTGGAGTGTCCGTACTTAAGACTTCTAGGTAAGATTTGTGACGACATTGCACATGTGTGCGTTCAGTGACAGCGCAACAGAGTTTGGCGATATATACATGTGCCAACTCTATGTGTGTTTTTTTGTCTGTTGGTAGAACGGTGTCGGCTGTGACGGAGGGACTACAAGGTAGCCCAACATCATGTGAAGCAGACTTTAAAGCACCCAAAAGGTTTCATACAAAGGTACATTGGCGCATTTTGGGTTATTTGGCAATATTTATAATCTAGATGGTGCCATATTGCGTACTTTTGAAGGAGATGTCACTTTGTATGAGTAACGAGATCTCATAAGGACAGAGCCAATAAACATGGCTGTGGAAGATAGCTCAATGTGTAGCTTCATGTGGACACAAGTGAGCCCCATGGAGACCTATTTATACCTTATGCATGAGTCTCCCTGTGTTATAGTAAAAATATTAAGGGGGCACCCTATATGCAATAATAAAGATAGCATGATGACGATCTGAGTTGCCCCCTGGATCGTGAGAACTTAAACGTATTGGATACATTTAAATGTATATTTCGCTCTAGATAAGAGATAGATTGTGGCGGTGTACACAGTACTAATATTAGGATCTGACAATTATATTTATAGAATATACGAAGTTCGGAGACCTTCACTAGGCTGAAGTTCTGAGTGGCTTTTAATGAAACGTCAGATCAGGACTACAAACGATAATAAGGTATGTTGCAGCAAACCTATATATGAGATAATAGGTATTGCTGAAAATTATTTGAGATAACTTATTGGGTTACCCATCTTTTTCTTCATCTAGAATAAGATAATCGCCTTTGCGATATAAGACATACGGACTCACAGGAAGTGGCCGTTTTTTATGTATGAGGTAACTATCAGCCCATTACATGATCAGTCTTGCTAGCTATTTTTTATGTGGGATGAAGGGCTCCCCTTGGATGGACATTGTATAGTATACATATATGCCAAACATGCAAATGCATATTGTTTATCTTTGTATTATTCTTGTTGGTCTGCCAAGAAAAAGTCCCTGGTATATACCGTGATAATACTGGGAGGGTTTGACCACAATGTTGGATTAGTATGAATGGCGTAAAAGAGATATGTTGACATGGAGCATTCAGGAAAGGTTTTTTAACCCCTTCCATGCTCATGACGAGCTCAGCTCGTCATGCAGTACAGTGCTCCTGTGCTCATGACGAGCTGAGCTCGTCATGACCACACCCGTTTTTATTGCTGTCCAGCACAGCAGGAGAATCTCCCAAGCAGCGATGCGGTTAATTAAATAAATAGGAAATGTTTATTAGTTATTGTTGTATTTAGGAATTAAGGCTGGAAAACTGCCTTTCTAGGATCTTTTTTTCTTGCATTTCAAATATTTTAATTACGTGTGGCATTCTACTATTGCGTCCTGAAGAAGGTGCTAGCCCCCAAACATTGTGCCCACCGAAACGCGTCGATGCCCCTCTGTGTTTGAGTTTAAGTGCTCAAAGTGTCTAGTGATAATAACTCTGGCATGGGCATAAAACTGTATACCAGAGTAGAACATGATATATACCACTAGTGTACTTATCTCATGCTAATTGGATCCATCAATTCCAGTGGCGTCTTGTTTCCCACTTATGTATTGTAACGATTTTTATTTGTGTAGAATTGTGTTTTCTATTTCAGTATATCTGATGTCAAGAGGAGATCAGTATTTTTAACATATTTTGTGACCTAATAAACTGTGTTTTTTTAAATAACTTTTCCACCTTGTTCCTGTATGAATGGAGTGAACGCTTAGGAAGTGGTGAAATATACTAAGGTTATACCCAATAGGGAATTCTTATTTGACAAGTGGTTTTAGGTGTATGCCAGTGTTGTTTTAAATGTCTGGATACAATAACAGAACGCTCAGACAGACACCAGCATGCCACTTTGATGGCTCACTATGGAAATCCCAGAAATTTAGTTAACGTTTTAAGTCATGCCTATAATTACATAGGCCACTCCCCTTTTATAGACCCCCCCCCCACCAGTGGCGTAGCAAGGTCAGGTGGTATCCAGTGCAAAAAATTCCTTGTCACCGCCCGCCACATTGAAATGATTAAAATAGAGTAGTTACATATATTTTTGCCATTTTGTCACCAACCCTCAGTGACATGATGGCTGAATATTTGAAGTGCAGCAGAGAGCGAGAGATCTGTATGTGAGGTGAAGGGACAGATAAACACGAGCCTATGTGTGGTGTAGGGAACACACAGATACTGCAAATGTGGGGCACAGGGAAGGGGGCAATTAAGAAGCTGCACTTGAGGGGCTGGCACACATGATGATGACAAGCAGAGATGATCACTGCATGTGAGGTGCAGGGAAAAAAGTTACATGACAGTGAATGTGAGGTGCAGGTACAGAGGCTGTACATGTGCAAAGCGGGGAGGCATACATGAGGCTGTGCATTTGAAGTACAAGGACAAGCTGGCATGATGCTTTGCGTGTGGGGAGCAGGGAGCAAACAGGACTACATGTAGGATATGGGGAACAAACCTATGATATCGCATGTGAGATGCAGGGAGCAGGCACACATGAGGCTGTGCATGTGAGGTACATGGAACACCCTGTTTCTCCTGCTGTTCAATAAGTGTTGTACTCCAAGGTATTGTTTTTAAAAGCACATGAAACTCAATATGGAAATACTGAGACAACTTCAGTACCAGCCTCCATCCTCCCATTCCAGGGGTCAGAACCCCATACTCAGCTGCCGAGTCCAATCCTGGAAGAGCTTTTGTCTCAGTTCATAACAGCATCCAGGTGTTTTCCTTTCCCCTCCAACACTCTCTGCTTTGTTTGTGGCTCAACTGGAGGGTGTACTACTTGAGTGTGAGGGTGACTTGTAATGTTTTATTAATCAAAGATGGAATGAGTACTATGGAATCATTGAAATAAAGCAGACTTTTTTTAAGAGTTTCATGTGCCCTAGAGTAAAATGTGCCACATGAACATATATTCTAGGGAACTCTAAGTATTTTGTTCAAACCACAGTATGGGTTCCAAAGACATTAGACTTAAAGTCAATGAAGCTGGGTAAGGGGGGTCCCTTGAAAAAGTGTGCGCGTTGCTTCGCCTTTAGTAGCTCACGACGATTTTCACTGATCAGAAGTAGCTCTCACTACAGAAAAGGTTGGAGACCCCTGCATTAGTGTGACCAGACACATTTTACTCCAAGCCTACCACTGTAGCCTAGCTGCAGCAGTTTTAAATTCTGAAGCCCCAGCTATCAAAGTTACACTTTAAATATTAATGTTGCCCCTATATAAGCTTTGCAGCCCACAAGGCAGGATGCATTGCCGTTAAAAGTACAAAGGTAAAATTAATACGGCCTTACAGCGACTGGCTCACAAAAGCTATTTTCACTGTAGGAAGGCTGTCTGGCCCATAGAGAAACACTGGGAAGCAGTATTTAATATTAATTCGGCTATCTCAGGTTAGAGACCAGCTAGAATTATTAATAAAGATGAAAGAAAAGGGATATTTAGAAAGTTACCTTTTTCCTGCCTGATGCTCCCGAAGGCTGATTCGTATTAGCCTCCAACTGTCACCCCTCGGGTGAATGGCCTTGATGAGATATGAAAACTGCTTCCAGAGATGAGACATTGGCAGGAAGAGCAGTTGGGCAGTGCACAGGAACTTAATCTAATTCAAAAGGATTCGCTCTGTCACTAGAGGATGTCCGATGACAGCAACAAGAGCCCTTTTGCTCTATGAGCCAGGCAGGCACTAAACTCAGTGAGGTTAAAACTGCCCCCAGAAATGGTTTGAAATGCCCAATGAGGACGGGGCTGCTCATTACCCTGATCACACCTCTAGGCTGTACACACACTCTGTACAAGGGGAGAAGGGTTTCTCCGTCTTGCATTTAGTGAGTGAGGGGCACTGTGGGGTTGTTTGCAGTAGGGCATACATAACTACTGCAAAATTGGATGGGGTACTCCTGTAAATATTTACTCTATTGGTTAGGGATTGGCAGAAGTCATCCCGACCCACAGGTTTGTGCTAGGTATAAATGTGGCACCCCAGGACACCTGGGTGAGAACACAACTGGATCTCCAGAAGAACGGAATGAGAGCTTTACTATGAGAAAGCTGAAGGACTGACCTGCCCCCACTTGTACCCAGAACAAAGAAGAGGTCTCAAATGGTCAGTTGGATGACCTGTTGTGTAAGCTACAAGAAACCTTTCTGAAGAGCCCATCCCACCAGTACCATCGGAACTTGACCTGGACTCTGCTGGTCTTGACATACAAGTACTGTTACTAAAGTCCGGTGAGCCTTGGCTCTGTCCAACTGGACTACTAGCATCCCTGAAAACCATGGACTTAGAAGCATTTTCGGCATGAAGACCTCCAGACCAGGACAATACTGCCAAGCCGATCCATCCAAGGTGCGTTGCTGATGAGGTTAAGAAACTGGTTTCACACACTTAGAGCTTCTTTCAAGCAGCAAATCATGTTCAGCAGGACCTTTCCGACAATTGGGTTTTGTGGAGTACTCTTTGGATACAGCCCCACTGGAAGATTCCAATCTCTGAAAAAGAGACTAAGTCCAATGGCAAAAATCTTGATCGGGCAAAGGCGCAAACGTTTTTGACTAGTGAGAGGACCTACCTGAGTGTGAGTTTTCCTGCTCTGAGGTTTTCCCCCTTTGTGTAATGCAAGTCATCTCAAAACATTGTAAGATATTTAGTGGGGCTTACTATGCCACACAAAGCCACTTTGTGTGGCTCTGCATAATTTAGTGCATCCAAAATATTGCAAGGCGTCGCAGAGCACTGCCTTGTGTTACCTTGTGGCAGCAAGGCAATCATGGGTGTAGTATGGACGTTCCCATACATCCACTCATTTTTTTTTACAGAATCCCAGAATTACTAAGATCAGTAAACAATTGATTGCATCAAAATATTGTGCCTCCCAGACCCAGTGGTTACGAGGAGAAATATCTGCATTCTTCAGCAGACATAGACAAAATAATATGCCTTTAAAGATTGTTTTTGTGAAGGAATGCATGCCTTCCTTCACAAAAACAATCCTGCTCATACCGGAGGCACCCTATCACCATGGAGCAAAAGGGCCTGCTTTGAGGCTAAGCAGCATACAGTGTGTCAGTGCAGCAAGAGGGCAGAAATGTGCTATATCTTAGGATTCTTGGCACATTTCTTATTTCTTCCTGTCATGCAATGCAGCCCAACAAGTTGTCTTGCTGCATTGTTTTGCATGGAACACTAGTAAATCTGCCCCTAAGTCCCAAGGTAAATCTCCTCCGTCTGGGTCGAACCTGTTTGATGTATCTGACATGTGCTCTATCGCGGTGAGCCTAAAATCATGCCTAGGTCCAGGTCTGCATACAGCATTTGACTATCTTAGTCACTTGTCTCCTTTTGTCTCTAATTTTACTCAAACTTTTAAACATTCTTATTTCTGGTTCTCCTTTTACGATTTTCCTCATTTTGGGTTACTTTTGTTCATTAAATCCTACTCCATTTTTCTAATGTTGAGTGGAATTTTTACTATGCTGTGTTTTAGACTTTTTAACTGTGTTGTTATTTCTAAATGCTTGACACGTTTTTGAAAGTTAAGACTGTCTTCTCCTTGTCATAGCCACGAGGGTTTGAGATCAGGTTTATAGTACTCAAACCTTAAAGTTGAACTAATAAGATAGTGACCTTATTACTAGCATTGTGGTGGAGTACCATTCACCCCCAATTAATCTTTCCCACACAATAAATATGTGTAACTTTGGTCCTGTACACAAATGTGATTTATCCAGGCACCTGTCAGCCTTCATCTATGTACTTGTGGATATGGTAACATAAACTTGAGATGGGTTGTCACTTTACCATGAGAGTAGCAATCAGCTACCTGAATTATTTTGAGTAAAATATGCATGTTAAAGGTTAGCGTGACAGAAAATGTGGTAAAATGGCATATAAAGTTGTGCTTTCGTGGGCAGTACACTAGATGACACACTTCCTCATGCGCACTATCTGTCCAAACTGCCTCTTTTCATCCTCTAGTGTTACATCATGGAATGCCCAGAGGAATTTCCGGATCACTGATATCCCCACATACTTTTAGTGATACAATAATGATCCTCAATACCTGAGCTTCTGTTTACATTTCGCAATATATTCCTTTCAGATTCTTCTCTGCTTAAGCCATCTAAATATTCAAGACACCTGACTGTAGATATAGAGCATAATGTGCATTTTTACCTTCTATTTTGTAAACATATGTTTTGAGCTTCTGTGGGTTATATTCATTATTCTTAGTTCTCTCTTTCTTTTCATAAACATTATTAATATCGGGGTTCTCTTCACAGAGGGTTTGCATCAACAGCTTTTGCATTTGTGTGGGTATTATGGTCCCTGCATGGATCTGCCCCACTCAAGTTAGGAGTCCTCTGCTGAGAATTAAAAATACACAATATGGATTTTTCATTTAGGTGATCACCAACATTCTCAGTTTTCCCCTTCTGAGCCTGTTTTAAACTAGACTTCTCAATCTCATAGGAGGCTCATCCCTTGTACCCTTTAAACTGTATCATTTCACTTGTACCTGCAAAAACACCTAAAGTTGGTAAAAGCTTACGCGTGAACTAAGGACTGAATCTATTCATCAGTGTGTCAAATCACTTAATAATTTTTGTGAACTTTCTCGGAAAATACATCTAAATGTGGTTTGCCTGCATTTTCTGGGAAATTGTCAGACTAGGGCATGCCTTGCATAAAAAATGTCACACGGATCTTGGCAGGAGACTGATTTAAGCAGAAAATACCTCTTAGCCACACATTTTTTTCTTGAGCCAGTCTGTCATTGGGCAAAAATGATACAACACTGATGAATGCAAAATTGGAAAATTAAAAACAATTGTAGGCTTATTTAAAATTGTACCCGTGTTAGCATACACCTTGTTGAAACATATTATCCAAGATCCACTGGGTTGGACATATTATCTTAATTCCTTAGTAGTGGGGGCCTCTAAGTAGCCTTCAACTTTTTCCCAATGCTTCCCCACACAATTGTTGTCAGTAGACTTGAGTGGGCATTCTTCTCTCTTGTTGCTATTGATGTGAACTGTGTCACACAAATCTGAGAGAGATCCTTTCACCCAGTGAGTAGCAGAGACTCCTGGGAGCCTCTCCCTCCCCAATGCTTTTGTACTTCAGGTACTATGGGAGCAGTCATCCTTCACACATATTTCTCATGCATTTGTGATACCCGCTGACAGTCACCAGTTTGCAAAGGAGTTTTGTGAGACTGTGCTGCATATTTTAATCATGATATATTATTTATAAGCCTAGACTTTTACGAGTTACTTGTCACAAGTGGTGACTCACTACCTCACTGAGGAGGTCTAACACTTAAATTCAGAGTTTGGGATCCCTTCAGTTCCAATAGTGACTGGTGCCCCTGTAGCAACTAAAGGCTACACTGAGCTTTGTTCCTGAGATATTTTCTCTCCTAGTAAATCTTTTAACGGAGGAACTCTGTGGCTTCCCTCAGCAGAACCTTTTCCCGCATCGGGTCTCCATCAAAAGAACAGGGTTTTGGCAGCCATAACAATCTATTGCGAAAGCAGTTAAATACACATGAAAAATCTCGGTAAGACATCTCGTACTTTTTAAGTCTGACTTATCTGAATTTGATTGGTCACTGTCTTTATAGTCAAGTGAGAAAAAATCCAAGCATTCCATCCATCACCTTTAATTTTATCTCGCTGAGATGCAATGGTATTGGCTAGAACTAGGGGGCATATTTATGACATTGTCACGCAGTACAGCGCAGCAAGTCATCTTGCTGTGCTGTACTTTACTGCGTAAGAGGGAAAGGACAGGAATGCACTATATTTAAATGGATACAGCACATTCCTGCTTTTTCCAGTGCGCTGGTGCCGTTTTGACTGTCTAGCACCAACACAGGACCCCTTGCACCTCGGATGCAGGATTGTTTTTATGTAGGAAGGGGCACCTTCCTGCGCAAAAATGATCCTGAGAGACATATTCCTCTATCTATGTGTGCTGCAGAATGAGATGTGGCCCCACTGGTCCATGCCTCACATCTATGGCCTGGCATTGCAAGGCACAGGGAAGGGGAGTCCCTTTCCCTGGACCTCATAGATATGGTCCCCAGTCATCGCTGTGTAAGCAAAGTATGGTGGCCAATTCTCCATTACCGCTTCACATGAAATTTGTGCCTTTGGAGAAACACTGCATGTGTGAAGGCAGGTTGTGTATGCAGAGACATCAGAAGATATATTTTGTGGAGCAGCGGAACTATGAGTCACATATCAGGTTTTTGGAGTTTCAAGTGAAATCCACCTCTCTGAAGCAGGCCATGTTAAAAGATAACTTAGCTGGAGATTGAGTTTATGAGTGTGATTACTCTCCATACTATATTTAAATTCTAATCCCTTTATCACTTCCTGGAGTGAGCCATGACTGCTCGCTATTGCAAATTTTGAGTGACAAGTTTAGGACATGAACTCTGGTATCCAAAAATAATGTAATAGTCTTTAACTTTGAAACACCACTGCTAAATATCAAAATCTACCAGGCATATTGTCCAGTAAGTACCCACTCCCACATGACCTGGTCAGACTGGTACATCTTAACCATGGAACTAGGATAGTTGACATCTAATCTCAGTTTTATGACCGAGACAAACACCATGTTCTAGAGTTGAACAGGACCCATTATAGAGTGAAAATTCCTTGGGAGGCACAACCCCTTCACCTTGCCATCAGAATCACTGCCACTCTAGTTATGTAGTGTAGTTCCTATTATCCCAATAGGCTCTGCGCATTGGAATAATACCTTCAATAGTAAAGGCCTAGACCAGACGTTAACTAGGTCTACTACTGTCGATATTAGACTTAAAGTTTTGGGTTTGCCAGCTAGCTCAGAGTTCACTAGAAACTTTCTCGAAGGTTCAGGAAGGAATTAACTTCCCTGATTAGACAAGAAGGGATTTAGTTTCTAACAACCATAGAACATGACAACTTTGCTCTCCCCTAATCAAGAGTGTATCTCGAGAGTCGTGTGAACAAAAGACAAAAGGCAATTTATTTTACTCAGTCAGTACGTGCATTCTTAGTCTCATCAGATTGTAGAGAAAAGGAAGAGACGGGCGTGTTCAATAAAAGATGTTATTTATTGATCAGTCTCTTTTCTCGTACAAGAGAAATGGATCGATATTATTGCAATACTTATCGTTAAGTAAAGTGCATACATTAAAAGCAGAAGTATAAAATAATACTGTAAAAACATTGATATGGTTTCTAAGCCATATGAAGGTTTAAAATGAATAAAATATATTACATACACATATACATTTGACTAAACGTACTCAACTGGTGTTTCTAGATACGCCTACCCCGTGTACCTGACCTAAGCCTAATACGTGGGCGGGAATAGAAAGTTACAGTTTAAGTTAATTTTGTTTTGCCAAGTGACTGACTAAAGAATTCTCTGTGAGGGGTTATTCAGTTCTGTACCTGGAAGTTAGGATGAATGAGGGATGGTATCTCTCGTCTCTGGTCTCGATATTCCAGGCTGCCTGCGAGGGCTACCCGGAAACGCCGGTGCTGGATTTCTCGGCAGGAGAAAGCAGCGCGTCTCGTTCTCAGCGCGTCAGGAAGGCGGGGCTGCGCCAGCGGGGTCTGCTCTGCTCTGGGCTTCGGCAAGTATGGCTGCTCTGTCTCGTCACCACCGCGTGTGTTTGCATAGGGCAATATCGGTAATATTTATACCTTTAAGGTGCCGAGATTGACGTAAGGATGGACATAGATACGTCAATAAGGATGTCATACGACCAGGTCGTTAGCACATTCTTTTGCTGAAGTTCTTGGTGAAATCAAAACAATGGCCGCAGGGGTTTTTCCCAGGTTGTCATAGGTTTGATTTGTTATGAGAACTCCGTATGCCTTATCAGGGGCTGGAGGAATATCGCTTGTCTAATTAGATCGCAAGCGTTATGACCTAATCAGATAACACGTTCCCGTGCCGTAGTGTGGCTTCGTCAGATAACGGTATCTGCATCATGGGGGTTTGCTGCCTCATGGGCTGACTGCTAGTTAACTTGTTGGTTTGTTAACCAGAATAGGGTCAGGAATAGGGGGGTCGATTCAGAACCTATAGGAATACATCACACCCACTCCACGCTAACTATGGTAATATTTACTAATCTATGCATAGTAAAACATAGTACAATATATTTATAGAGTATTGTGTATACCTTACCACCCCAAAATACATATATGCATTTTGAAATTTTCAAATATACGGAAGAAATGCAGTCATATGTATAGTATGCACTCAAGCTGTAGAATAATGCTAAAGTAATAACGCATTTGTATACATTAATGCTATTTGGTATATGAAATTTACACATGAAATGGCTCTTAATACAGAAAAAAGTTCGAGACCACTTCATCACAGAATATAATACAATGAACATACCAGCAGGCAGCTAATGTCTATAAGCTGTCTAAAATTAGAAATTTTAGTTCTCTAAGAATAGTTCTCACTTTAAGCAGAAGATAGTGTCCCGAAAAATATGCAAAAATATTTTGGGGCTGCTGAAAAAATTGCTGTCCGTGAACTGGAGGGAAAATTGTTCATGTGACTTTATTATTAAAGTTGAAGGCCAAATTCAGGGAACGCCGTGTACGAGTTTGTTCAAAAGTCTCTATTTCTGCTCTGGTGAGAACATCATATCATTTAGGCTTTCGAAAAAGTTGTCAACAGCTTCCTGGGAGAGTTCCACTAACTCGGAAATAGGTGTAACCATGCATTCGTGCGCATGATTGTCTCCATTGACATTCTGATTTGGATTGCTGACAGAAGGTCGTACCTGATCGATGCTGCTTTCATCTTGTACTTCACTACCCCTTAATCGTAGTGGTGAAGCTTCCACGAATGCCGTCATCAGGATTGGTAGCCTTTGAGGGCAGCACAAAGCATGAGCCTTGATCGGACTTAACAATGTTTCTGCATCCATTGGCGCATCCGATTTAAGCGTCAGACAGGTGTCTAACACGCATTCTTCTCCGCATAGCAGGCACCTTAATACAGGTAAAACACATCGTTGCCACATTGGTCGAAATGATAGAAACCAAGTCATGTTCAGGTCTCTAAGCCAGGATAGTCCCAGGATTCTTGATATCCGGTCCCGGTATCCAATGGCTAGGATCGTTTCTTCCCTTGTCGCAGGTGTTTTGTCTGTGACATGGTTTGCCATAACGAAAAATGAGGACTAGGAATAGGATTCCTGCATTCAGTCCTAAAATGAGGGGAAGTCCGCCAAAAATCGAATGGACGAAATCTGGAAAAATACCCAGTATGGCTTTGAATGGTGTTAATGCCATCGAAAATACTGTCTTAAATACTTGTGAGACCCCACTGGTATCAGAAATATTTAAGATTTCATTCAGGATTTCTGCGAAATGTATGGGGGAATTAGTTGATAACAATGAATATATCTCTGCAGTCGTCCTTGCGACTTGGAGATCATATGTTTCTTTTGATGACGTGAGCCTGGTCGGCGTCTGAAGAAGCACTGTTTTCATTCTGCTTAAAGTATCTATTCGACTAGAAGTAATTTTCAAGTTGGGCCATGCCCTTGCCTCCCTGTCTGGAAAGGAGCTGGGGAACAATGAGTGTCCACAGCACTTGACCTTCGCAGTCGTAGTTACGAGATAAGGAGTCCCGGGCATAAGACTACAACATCTGTGATCTACAATTAGAATGTAACTCCCATTATAGAGTCTTTGAAAGAATGGTTCTATCTCTGTTGCAGGTGCGCCTTGCTGGTGACATGAAAGGTTATTTGAGTTCCCTTCACAGGCTCCGTGCAAACTAATTCCGTTACACAGAAGTGTACCGCTTAGTGACATTGCACAATTATTGCCACTAAGAAACACTTTCTGTCCTTTATTACTGACACATGCATGTGAATAGGGCAGGTTCCATGTTGTTTTTATGTACCCTTTTCCCAATTTCTCGTACATGCCAGCCTGTATATATTTTTGGCAGTATTGAAACCTGAAGGTTGAAATTGGAATATTTATTATTCCATGTATTATCCATTCACTGACAGGTCGTTCTGACATTGTCACTGGTAATCTCTCAAGTTTCTCAATGCTCAGGATTGTATAATCAGCTCCCTTTTGGGCCATACTGATTTGTCTATCAGTAAGGTTAAAGATATAGAATAGTGACGTTGTGTTGATTAAACGCCAAGGCACATAGCCTGAACGCAGATTTTGTAACGTCCAGCCAAGCTGTACAATAGAACGCAATTGAGACTGACCGTGTTGTAGCAACAGTAAGTCTTGCGATAATATGTCGATTGCTGAAGACACAATGCTGTCCAAAGAAAAAATTCTGGAGGACAGAGTCATTAACCCATTGTCCACTACAGAAAGTGATTTTTCCAAATTAATACGGTCAATTTCCCGTATTCTCTCTGCTGTTTCAATTTGAGTAACCTTCCAGGCCTCATTGTATGCTGCATATACAGAGGCTGCTATGAAACGCTTTTGACGCTGTTTGCGTGGTCCCATAGTGAAATCACGCAAGTCAGCACCATCAGTAAGTAAAGTTAGGTGTTGCTTAATTTCTGCCAGTGTGGAAGTTTGTAGCCATTGAAGGCATAATTTGCCCACACTGTAGGTGGTTATTATCCCTGGATGATGTCTTTGAGGATATCTAGGGTCTGGCCTGGTCATTTTGAACCCCTGTGTTTTGTTCAGGAATCTGTCTTGACAGTTATTAGTATCTGTGGGCCAGATCAACCACTGTTTCCAATCTGGATGTGTTCTGTTTTGGTTTAATACATAATTTACGTCTATCTCTTCTTCTGTAGAACTATTGCTGTTCATTGTTGGTTTTGGAATAGACGGTTTATTTAAGTCTTTGATTTTGGCTAAGCCAAGACAGGTGGTTTGTTGAACAGTGTCATTTAAAAATATAATTTGTTCTGGGATCATGCAGGCTCTAAACAAAGATTCTATACCCTGTACTTGCCATTCTTTTGTACCCCAAACACTTTTCAATTCAACATTTTTGTCCCAATAATCAAAACCAAAAGTATTCATTTGTTCAAAGAATGTGTCTGAATATATCAATTTCGTGTTGGTTATCATGGTCTTAGTCCCTGTCTTGTTTGACAATTTGAAATAAAATGTTTCAGCATTACTTATGTTAAAACCTGAAAAGTATGAATATTTGTCGTAAACGGTTCTTGAGCTTCCTTTTGGAGGTGTTGCACAATGTTCCCATTGATTATAATTTAAAACATTTCTAGGTTGTGCAGATCTATGTAGAAAATGGTTACCATAGGGGTTATAACAGTACATACTATCATAATTTGTAGAACCCTGCAAATAATCATGTTTGGTAAATTTAGCAGACATTACTAAGTCAGACATCATATTATTAATGCTTTCGAAGTCCCAATTATCAGCAAATGAGCTTGGTTTTACAAAGTCACTCAATGAGATCTTAATTTGGTGTGGATATTTCAGGATTTCGACCGGACCATAAATTTCATAGTCAGTGTTATCCCATGCTACCCCACCCGGTATAGGATTGGCTGTGAAGTTGGCTGAAGAAAGTTCTCTTTTCTCGACGTGTGAAGATGTGTGTGGTTTGAGGATCAAGTTGATTTTCTGACTTGCTGTGTCCATTTTAGCATATTTTCCCTCAATGAAGCGTCCCAAAGTTAGTACCATGATGAGCCAAAGTATGAGGATAAATGCACCAAAACCCACCCAAAATTCAAGCCATGGAGAAACCAGATATGTTTCTTTCAGTTGTTTCAAAAGTTCTTTAGCTTTATCTTTAAAGGTATTTGATGATGGCTGTGTCTTTGATTCACTGAAGCCTTCAGAGGAATCATCGAAGTTTATGAAGTAGCCGGATGCAGTTCTGTCAATTGTTCCAATTGGTTCAGGATCACTGTTTCTTGCATTTGCACTTGGTACTTCATTATAGATTGGTGTGTCTCTGCTAAATGTTTTTATTTGGGTTTTCAGAGGTCTAAGTTCCATTGCATTGTTGCATAGTCCTTGTTGTTCTTCTGTAGGCGTTTCGAATGTAATAAGCCTCTTAGTTAGGACCTCTGTACTGGTAGCAAACCTTGGTGTTCTGCTACTTATTGGGAGTCCACTTGGCCTACTATTTGTTATCGGCCACATGATTGTGGTTTTACCAGGTCGATGGATACAACTCGGTTCTCCTTTTTACCAGCAAGCGGCGGTAGTACAACTGATCTTGTCCCGTTGACAGACAAGACAGGAACTGCTTTTCTGTACGAAGGCCCAAATTCCTTCTTTACCGCGATCTTTTCTCTGACCAGATCCCCGACTTTTGGAATCCAGACAGGTCTTGCTGGGACAGGTGGTGGTTCTTCAGTGGTTGTTGGCTGTTGTTTCAACTTTATGTTGCTCAGGTCTTTTCTTGTTTTGTTTAAGTCCTGCAAAATAGCCAAACGGTCTTTGATATCAAAGCTTTTTTCTTTTACCACTGAAGTCTGACTATCAAGGTCAGAGATCAACATCCTAGTTCCAAATAATAATTCGTACGGACTGAATCCCTTCAGAGAATTTCTTGGCAAGTTATTTAGACTACGTTGGACACTTATTAGATGTTTGACCCACCCAGCTCCCGAACCTAATACCTTTGCCGTTATAGATTGCTTTATGTCACGGTTTTTTCTTTCAACAATTCCGTTCCCCTCAGGGTGAAATGGACAAGAGTACCGCAATGTCACGCCCATGCTGACCATGGCCTCCTTATAAGCTCTAGAGCTAAAAGCAGGACCGTGGTCCGAATGCAGCATGCCAATCGCGTATGTGCCGATAAAGACTCGCAAATCTTTTATAACAGTTCTGGCGTCAGCCGTTCGCTGGGGCCACATCCATATGAATCTCGTACATGAGTCCACTGCAACCAAGATATATTTATAGTTACCATCCCTTTGTAAGGGACCACAGTGGTCTAGGTAAACACAGGCTAATGGTTTATCCGAGATTAGAAGGGGCGTCTGCGCTGGACGTCTCACCGTTGATACTTTCATTCTTTGACATATTTCACATTCTAGAACATAGTTCCTTGTTTGTTTTCTCATTTGTGGCCACCAGTATCTCTGTTTTAATAATGATACTGTGGCTGAGACGCCAGCATGTACAGAAGCAAGCCCTTCCTGTGCCGCTAATATTAGTCCTAACCTATGTTCCATGTTTGGAATTGCCCTATCCCCCACTCCAGGGATTCGAGCAAAAGGAACATTGTTTGCATCAGTTATGTATGAATATTTTACTGGAAAGCCTTTCGGGAGTGTTTCTATCGAATCCTTTTCTGAAGCGCTGACAGCTTGTAATATTTCGCTGTCTATTTTTGTTTTTGACCGGGTGATGGCAGCTACGGAAGCCGTTTGCACAGCTGCCTTCGCGGCCTCATCAGCCAATGAATTCCCTGCAACGTGAACGCCATCACGTTGATGACTCAGCGTATGTATTACGTGAGTCTTTGGTAGTTCTTTTTGTAAAAGAACTACTTGTTCCCAGAGCATTTTATGCTTGATTGTGCCACCTTTCGCATCCTTGAAACCATTCTGAAGCCAGATCTGCAAGTATTCATTGTAAGACTGAACGCAATAATACGAATCGCACACTATGAGTGTGGGGAATTCTCGATCGGTATTTTCAAGCGCCATCTTGAACGCCAGTAGTTCAGCTCGCTGATCTGTACAATCTCCTAGAGATTGTGTTTTAGTGATTGCTGGTTTAAGTTTTCCTTCTTGCCAGCGACCTTTAACGATCGCACACGCAGCACTGTAAGCTTGCTTACCCCCCACTGCGGGTTGTGCTGATCCGTCTGTATATATTATACAGCCGTAGTGTTCTAGAGGCAGAATTTCGGTCGGCTGAGGACATTCAAATTCATATTGGAGAAATTCTTGTGTTTTTAGGTAAGGATCAAATTCGTACGCCACGTCTGTTGCAGCAAGAGAATTAGCCCATTGTATCCATCTCGGATGGAGAGCTTTAGCATTTGGAATGCTTGCTTTTGTTACAGCCTCTAGGGCTGGTATCGGTGTCACGATTATTATTCGTTTACCTTGTGCCAGGGCTCGTTCTTTTGCTATAGCTGTCTGTGTTGCGGTAAGAATTTTTTCCGTTGGGCTAAATTTCATTTCAGCCTTAGTGTACAAGTGTGATTTGAATGCAATTGGTACCTTTTCTCCCTCATTAGAGGTCAGGTATGTGAATCCGCATCTCCCTGGGATGACTCGGATCACAAGATTGCGTGTGTTATCACGTGTTTCTAATTTTGTTTTAATTAGCATGTCTGTTTGTAAGGATCTCAATATTTCTGTGTGTTTTTGAGTCCAATTAGATCTTTTAAAATCTGGTTTTATTAGATCATAAAGGGGTTTGACCCTTTCTGCGTAATTTGCAATATATGTTCTTCCGAAATTTAGGAAGCCTAGAATTGACTGTAGGTTTTTTAGTGTTCTAGGTGCCTGGAGTACGGCACATTTTTCTAGAAAATTGTCAGCCAGGCTTTTGCCTTCACTTGATAATTCATATCCTAAGAACAGGACTGTCAGATGGGCAATTCTGGATTTTTTAAAGTTGAATTTGTAACCCTCTGCTGCGAACTCAAGTATTATGGTGTTCACTCTCTTCAAGTGAGTATCCAAGTCATCATCTGTTAAGTATATGTCGTCGACATATGATAATGCTTCGTCGTCATATATTTGTAGTAATTCTGTTACTCTCGCTGAGAATACTCCCGGGCTGTTCTTGTACCCCTGGGCTAACCGACAGAATTGTTTTTGAGTGCCATTTATTGAGAACGCAGACAAATATCTGCTCTCTGGTGCTATGTTTTGACAAAAGAATCCATTAGAGATGTCTAAGGTTGTTTTGTATTTTTTGCGCACTATGTTATTCATTAGTGCAGCACTATGTGAGTTTTGCACTGCAAAAGTTTTGCAACATGAGTTAAGGTGTCGGTAATCCAAAACTAGACGATATGAATTGTCTGGTTTGGAGACCGGAAACAAAGGGTTGTTCATTTGTGAGGTGCAAGTTTCAATCACCCCCTGGTATTCTAGCTGATCTAGAATTTCTTTTACCTGTTTTTTAGCTTCTTGCTTAATTGGGTACTGCCTTTGTGCAGTAGGTTGTGATTTTAACTGGATTTTGTGAGGAGGAGAGTCCTCATCCCATCCTAAGTGATTTTTATATAAAGCAGGAGCTAGAGCTACTGCCCACTTTCTAGCAAGTGTATATTTTTTATGAATTGGGATGTGATTTGAGAAGGCAGGCATAATTATTTATTCGCCATGAGGGCACTCCCTGACAAACTCTGGTGGCCAGTCTTTCTCAGCTAGAAGGATGTCATAGCCCTTGGAGAGATTATCCCAAAATAGTCCCCTTATTTTTCTAGTCTTATCCCCCTCTATACGTAATGTTATCTCGTATATTTTGTGAGGTTTGCTAACTCTGGTGTCTGCAGTTTCCACTTGAAGATATTCATTCGTGTCCACTGTCTCCAGATGATTCATAAGGACTTTGCGAGCTATGCTCACTTCTGCTGCGCTGTCTAGCATTGTCTGAGCCCATTCTCCGTTTTTCAGTTGTGTCCTCAGTATTCTCGGCATTGTTAACTACCTTGATACTGGCTACCTTCTTTTTTGGAAATTGTAGTTTCTTTTTTAGATGAGCAGGTTCCTTGTCTTTGGACTTGGCGTGCTCTTCTCTTTGTTCTGATCGTCCTCTTCTTTCCGATTTCTGCGAGGAAGTCTGAAAAGATTGAGAGGGACGTGTATCAATGTCTTGATATCTATCAGGCTTCTTTATATTATCCCTATTTCTAAGGTTATATCTTTTCCCAGAGGGGTCACTCTGGGGTGACCTGTGTCTTTGGTTCGGAGATTTTTCTCTTCGCCTTGGAGACCTGCCTCTGGACTGGAATTTCTTTTCTTTAGGATTGGATTGTTTGTTTCCATCTCAGCTCTTTTTCTGTGATGTTGAATTATTATTAAAAAATATTTTTTCAGGACTTTCAATCAGTTGTGGTTTTACTGGTATTCCACCTAAACTATCTCTACCTAGTTCCTCATAGGATTTTTCTATGATTCTGGCAATTTCAGCTGGTTGGTCTGCTATATCTGTCTCCTTTAACCTCTGGCGGATCGCCACGTTTGCTGCTTCTCCCTTTATGTTGGCTAATAATATAGCTGAGACCTGCTTGAAGTCTTTTAGTAATTTCATACCAAGAGTTAAAGCGGGTTCTGGACCATATTCGTCTTGAATTTGTTTTAGCACATCTGGTATTACCGAAATGGATGGAACACCGTGCGTTTTTGTGTAGATGGAAGCAAAGACTGTACCCCAAGTGTCACAGTCCTCAATGTGTGGTGCGATTCCCATTGGAAGACAGATAGTCAGAATCCTGTGTTTTTCTAACGGGGTGGTGTCAGGAAACACCGCCTCTATTTGGGTTATTTTCTGTGCCAACCAGAATGGTATTTGTTCCCGTTTAGCTGGTACTTTACCTAGGCAGGACTGTATGTTCTGTGGTGTAATTTTATTTGTGTTCCCCTGGTGAGGGGTTAGTTGTGGAATTTTAATTGCTGGCTGAATTGTAGAAGTCCGCATCACATACTGGACTAATTGTCTATGTATTTTTATTAATTGTTTTAGCTGTGTTAAAAGGTTTGCTGCAGACATCCCGTCGATGTCTGGATGTGGTGTGTATCTGGCTAGGACCGGCCACGTTGCTCCTGGTCTATATAAAGGACCGAGCCTGGTGATGTGATTATTATGTTTTAGGGCGCCATCAAATAAGAGCAGGTGCTCTTGAAATTTGAGTGGTACTTCCACCTCCTCGAAAGGAGTGTACGTTTCAGGAGGTTCCTCTATTTTGTAATAGTGGAAGTACTTGGTTACAGCATTTGCTGCAGGAAAATTTATCCATGAATAGTATACCTCTGTCTGCCGATATTCGTGTGCCTCAATTACGAATATGACTGTACCACCTCTAGGTGTCAGTCCATTTTCTATAAGTTTTAAAGTTATAGATTTCCTTTTAATGACCGGGATGAGTATTATATCCGGGTCTGCGTCTTGCAGTGCAGTATCAGCTGCTGCGAGTTCAGTTGCTAATCTAACTGCCTCTCTTTCATCATCACTGTCTACCATTTTACCGACAGGATGGTTACTTTGTTTGTTTGCAGATCAGGTTTCTTATGGAAACGAAGATTAGATGCACAATATTTTGGAACGGTTTATTCTTCAACGTTGACTAAACCAAGTACCATACATAGGAGTTTCCTCCTGCGAGGTTTTGGCGGATATTACCTTTCACCCACTCCAGACGTCTTTGGAGTATTATGGGAAAAAGGGGTCTGAGTGAGAAAGCACGACTGAGTTACTTTAAATGTCTTACGTTAGTTTTATCGCCCTTTCCAAACGCGTTGGGCGCCATGTAGTGTAGTTCCTATTATCCCAATAGGCTCTGCGCATTGGAATAATACCTTCAATAGTAAAGGCCTAAACCAGACGTTAACTAGGTCTACTACTGTCGATATTAGACCTAAAGTTTTGGGTTTGCCAGCTAGCTCAGAGTTCACTAGAAACTTTCTCGAATGTTCAGGAAGGAATTAACTTCCCTGATTAGACAAGAAGGGATTTAGTTTCTGACAACCATAGAACATGACAACTTTGCTCTCCCCTAATCAAGAGTGTATCTCGAGAGTCGTGTGAACAAAAGGCAATTTATTTTACTCAGTCAGTACGTGCATTCTTAGTCTCATCAGATTGTAGAGAAAAGGAAGAGACGGGCGTGTTCAATAAAAGATGTTATTTATTGATCAGTCTCTTTTCTCGTACAAGAGAAATGGATCGATATTATTGCAATACTTATCGTTAAGTAAAGTGCATACATTAAAAGCAGAAGTATAAAATAATACTGTAAAAACATTGATATGGTTTCTAAGCCATATGAAGGTTTAAAATGGATAAAATATATTACATACACATATACATTTGACTAAACGTACTCAACTGGTGTTTCTAGATACGCCTACCCCGTGTACCTGACCTAAGCCTAATACGTGGGCGGGAATAGAAAGTTACAGTTTAAGTTAAGTTTGTTTTGCCAAGTGACTGACTAAAGAATTCTCTGTGAGGGGTTATTCAGTTCTGTACCTGGAAGTTAGGATGAATGAGGGATGGTATCTCTCGTCTCTGGTCTCGATATTCCAGGCTGCCAGCGAGGGCTACCCGGAAACGCCGGTGCTGGATTTCTCGGCAGGAGAAAGCAGCGCGTCTCGTTCTCAGCGCGTCAGGAAGGCGGGGCTGCGCCAGCGGGGTCTGCTCTGCTCTGGGCTTCGGCAAGTATGGCTGCTCCGTCTCGTCACCACCGCGTGTGTTTTCATAGGGCAATATCGGTAATATTTATACCTTTAAGGTGCCGAGATTGACGTAAGGATGGACATAGATACGTCAATAAGGATGTCATACGACCAGGTCGTTAGCACATTCTTTTGCTGAAGTTCTTGGTGAAATCAAAACAATGGCCGCAGGGGTTTTTCCCAGGTTGTCATAGGTTTGATTTGTTATGAGAACTCCGTATGCCTTATCAGGGGCTGGAGGAATATCGCTTGTCTAATTAGATCGCAAGCGTTATGACCTAATTAGATAACACGTTCCTGTGCCGTAGTGTGGCTTCGTCAGATAACGGTATCTGCATCATGGGGGTTTGCTGCCTCATGGGCTGACTGCTAGTTAACTTGTTGGTTTGTTAACCAGAATAGGGTCAGGAATAGGGGGATCGATTCAGAACCTATAGGAATACATCACAGCCTAGTCGACTATTTGAAAATATTAAACCAGGAGACACTTTTTTTAATCCAATGTGGCCAAATTATGTGCTCTTGCTCGATCACTGTTCTGAATTTATTGTCTCAGCCACTGGAATTATGCGATTGCGCAGCTGTTGCATTTTTCATATAATTATAGATTTGCCACATGTGCCACATAATCCATCATCTGCTGCAAAATGTGCCGATTTTAACAACAAAATGCTTCTAGCTCAAATGGTCCAACATTTTGAAAAAATGCAGTGATTCTTGTTGCTGCAGAGCCGAAGGCCCTTTGCAAAGCTTGTGTGGTCACTTTTCTGTTGCCTTTTGCTATATTTGGATTTTAAACTGGTACTAATGAGATGCAACCAATTCCCAGACAGTATTAACAGGTGTAACACGCATTGGTAATTCATCATGTTTGCCTATGTAATGCATAACGAGTTGTTTTCATCAATCATCATCTAGCAGTAACAAAGACCTCACTGACAGATAACACAGGAGGGAAGAGGATGTGGCACAGTGGCCAGCGCTGCTGACTCCCGAGCTGGTGATCCCGGTCTGAGTCTTGGCAGCACCGCGCAACATCCTGTTATTCTGTGCATATCACTTAATCTCTCTGGGTGATACATTGTTAAATTAATATGCTGCAAGAATCAAAGGCAAAACTTTATGACAATATAGTTCCACCAAAGTGGATGTTAACAGTATTTCGGCTGCAGGAAACTAATAAGAGAAGCAGACGAGGAACAAGCATTGGTAAATACAGGAAAATAGGATACAGCCAATAGAAATGGAGGACATGTAAGTGGCACGCACAGGAACCATTGAGAAGCAAGGAAAGAGGGGAGGCGGGATGTAAGTCCCTTTTAAATTTATATTAATAATAATAGATTTCCCACCCACAGGGCAAACGCTGTGCAGGAGACACCTAAAAATGACAATATAGTGAAGTAATACTATCATAAAATGTGGTGATTACACTGCATAATTTGACTTTTCTTTGCCTCATAATTTACTCAACCCTGCCACGTAATTTGGCCCTCCCAATCTGCTGCATAATTTCAGTAGCCCTGCTTTTTGCTCTGCTGCTCCCTTTTTGGCAAGATTGAGAGTTTTTTGGTGCAGTTGTAAAACTGCTAGTCAGCGTGATTTAACAAAGGGCTTGAATATTCCCTTGGCGAAGGGAGGTGCCCAGTCACTGGGTGTAATTACTTAAATGCAGTACAGTGGTAAAAACATAGCTTTTGCACCAAGTAGCAATGTACTGCAGTCCTGGGTCTACTAATTTAAAAAAAACTATTTGATCCTGGGCAAATAATGCTCTCTCTGTGCCTAACTGCATGGTGGCACCTTGAAACAGGCCTAATGTGAGAAATAGACAGCCATGGTGCACTTCCTGTCTCTGGCTCAGCTCGAGATCCAGTTGGAACCTCAAGCATGTAACGAGCCAAGCTTTCATGTAGATCTGCCAGCCTACCCTACCTCTAACCCGGAAGTAGCGTTCTGGCTAGAGCTGCCAACTTTAGAACTGGGTAATAAGTCCCAGTATTGGTGTCAGCTCAACATCCTGTGATTCTGGGCAAATCACTCAATCGCCATCTGCCTAAAAAAACAATGTGTTCTTGTGTAATGTAACTGGGCTCATGTAAAGCTCTCCAATGCCTTCGGGTCGATTTCTCCCTATGTAAAACTGCAAAAAATATGTTTAATTCACTCATTCAATGATGTTTGCATCTAGGGTTGCCACCTGGCTGGTTTTCTACTGGCACCACCAGTATTTTAATGCCCCGGCTGGTACAAAAATAAACAAAATCACCTAATGCCTGTATTGTTAGCCCTTATCTGTACATACTTCAAACAGCAAATATAAACAGAAAACATGTTTAAATGTGTTCTAGAGCTGTACTAAAGATCACTGACTGATAATTAAAGTACATAAAAGCAGAAAAGTCAAATGAATACATACACATTTTTAAAAAAAGTCCAATTTAGTATTGTGTCCCAGCCATTGCAGAGTTAAATCTCAATAAATGGCCTGTTTTTTTGTCTTGGAAAGGTGGCAATCCTATTTGCATCTCAATAGTTGAAGGTGAACCTGACCCTGCATAATGAAGAACCCTTCCTGTGCTACAACCCCCCCTCCCAGACACTGACAAGCATCTCTTTCACAACTCATCCAGGGCTGGAAAAGTGAAAGCTGCCTGTTGAAAGGGACCCTTCCCATACACATGCATTAGTAGGAGGGGCACCCCATCCCCTGGGACACAGGCGCAAGGTACCATGTTGCTGGCTTGAGTGCGGTGATCTGGGTAGCTGCTTACGCTGGCCATGCTTAGCGTCGGCCCTGAAGCATAGCTAAAAAATAAGTATTACATGGGCATCTGATTTTAGCTTTGCAAATTTTTGGGGAATTATAGCATTAGTAGCATTTCACTTTCTTTCTGTTCCCTAGAGAGTAGGACTATTTTATTTTGACGTGAAATTGGACACTCGGGTACCACCTTTTGTTGTCCAATTCAGTGTTTGCCCTGTATTTGTGTTCATCGATAAAGGTTTCTTTATTATATGATCTTTCTTTCTTGAAGACTCCGGTACCTCCTGCAGTTAACCTGTGATAAATGTGTTTACGTTGTGCACTACTCCGCCCCCTCCCCACCCTCTTCCCCCCTCGGGGGTCCCCCCGCACCGTGGAGACGGCAGGGGCTAATATTACGCCACTGGCACTATGATTTGATACAAATGTCACTTGGCATACATGCATTACTCTGTGGCACTATTTGCCAGTCAGGTGATCCCGTGCAGAAGATATCCTGTCAGCGTCGAGAGAGTTGCATTACTGAATTTGCAGTGGTGTTGCATTGGTAAGCAGTTTGTGACTGAACTTTTGCTGGTTTGAGCACATTTCTTTAAATGTAACAAAATGACTGCTCATACATTGTGGCTACCGTTGTGCCTAAACCCTGCTTCCCTGTTTCTTAGGTATTTGTAAATTTGCCCATAACAAATGATTACATGTATTCTCAGTCTATTCGTTTTTACCTACTAAAAATATGTTGTACTCGCTTCGAGTTGTCATTATTTTTACCTAACCAGCCGCTGCCATGAGTAGGTAGCAGTCTGCCCTTCATCTGAACTTCCATTGTATCTAATTGTCTACATTGATGCATTTATTTTCATGGTCTGCATTACAATCTGCCTTTTACGCTTTTTATCTGCTTTGTGTGGTAGTTTTTAATCTAAGGACGTGGGCATTCTACTTTTCCTGGAACAAACTATTTTCCTAATGGGTAGTTGACCTGAGTTGCTCATTATACAAATTAGAAAATGTATTTTCATATTTTGCCCTTGGATTCTTAGGTTGAAACCCTACCAGACAACGCAGCTGTCTGGTTTGCTAAAGACATCTTCCCTAAGGAATGCATTCCGTCTATTACCTACCATTAGCTTTGTGGTTTGTAACTAACATTTTCTGGCTTTTTCTTCGCTGGCTCTATTTGTTTTAGGCTGTCCAGCGTACATTCATCCCTCCCAAGGAGCAAATCCTTTTCACACTACCTCTCCTTGGGCCATATGTATGAAGCTCACGATTTGCGATTCAGAATTGCCGATTTTTACCGAATCGCAGATTCCGAATCGCTATGTATGTAACAAATCGCAAATAAATAGCGATTCGGTAAAATCGCTATTTATTTGCGAGATTCCGAAAAGCGATTCCTTAAACCCCCAAAAATCGCAAATTAGTGATTCGGTAACGGGAAAAATCACAATTTTGCGATTTTCGCTAAACAGCCAATCGGAAAGCTGGAGCATTTTGATGACATCACCACCAGGAAGTGACTGACTACCCATGCTGCAACAGTGCTGCTGAGGGAGAGTCACAGAGAGGGAGAGGGAGATTTTGAAAACTGCTACAGTAAGACCATGGCTGAAAGTGGCAACATGGAAATGTCTGGAACACAGCAGCAGCAACAGCAGGAAGGAGAATGTCCCAGGAAGAGAAAATTGAAATTTTCTGAGGCAGAACTTGAGACCCTGATCCAGGAGATGGTGCCAAACCACGACCTGCTGTTTGGGAGGAGTTCCCTGAAGGTGCCAGAGACCAGGAAGAGAAGCATTTGGGCAGCCATACAGACTAAAGTGAATGCGGTGGGAGTGACACACCGGAGTGTGGAGGTACTACGTAAAGCGCTGGTACGACCTGCGCCAGCGCTCAAAAGAAAAGGTCGCTACCAGGCTGGAGCAGTCACAACTCACCGGTGGAGGGACCTCAACTGTGCCAGAATCCACACCTCTGGAGCAACTAGTGGAGGGTACTCTGGCACCAGAGAGTGTGACGGGCGTGGCTGACCTAGACAGATCGGAGCCACAAACATCCAGACCAGGTAAGAAGCATGCCATCACACACCAAACCCCACCCCCCAGACCTCCTGCTGCAATTTAGATGGTAGGGGAACCACATGTCATGCTAGAGCAGGTACAAAGGCAGTAACAGCAAGGCATTATGGGAGATGTAGTCACATGTAAATTAAAGTTGTGTAAATAATTACGCTAGCCAATTTTGGCATGTGCAGGACAAGAAAGGGGAATGTACAAGGAATGTGAACCCAAAATGTAAATGTTTTTATTTTCACATTGCAAATGTGTTAATAAAATTAATGTGTGCTGTTCTGTCCACAGCACCAGCAACTACACAGCCAACAGGCAGTGGGAGAGTGAGGGAACTTCCAGACAATGGAGACACAGGGCAGGAGCCAGAGTCAGATGGGGAGGATAGCCCTGTCAATCCTCCGAAGAGACAGAGGCGGAACATAGTGAGGCCACTGCCACCAATGGAGGACGAGGCAGGGGACAGCAACGACAATCTGCAGTCCGATGACACACGGCCACAGCTGGAGTCCAGGCCTCAAAACGGCCAAGGTCTACAGGGCACAGCCAGGTGTAGGAACCGCACGGCCAGCAGCTTTGGGGACCAGGCAGGTGAGTCTGTGTTTGCAGGCTTGGAATTAAACATGCTCCAGGTGCAGCGCCTGCAGGCAAAAAACATTAAGTTGGTTCAGCGAGAGGTGAGGGCAGGGCTCAGGGGAATACAGGGAGAAGTGAGGGATGCCATGCAAGCACTTTGTGGGGAGCTGCAAGCAGAACCTGCAGCAAGGCGCAGAGAGCATGAGCGCATGGACCGTTATACACGGGCCATAAATAGATTGGCCTCTGCTATCAACGTCCAGAACAGTCGCAGCATACTAATGCAGCGTGAATTCTTACATGGCATGCGGGATATCGCCACTGCAGTTGTGCAGTCAACATCTGCTCTGGACGAGCTGCGGGCCCTCCGTACTGCAGGCCCTGGAGTACTCACTCCCAGTGAGGAAGACGCCCAGTCTGTGCGGTGTAACAGCACCCCACTACCCACCATGGAGAGGCGCCGTAGTGGCAGGAGCAATAGGCCTGCTATGCACAATTAGAATGACTTTGCAGTCACACCGCTTTATTTGTTGCACTGTGACTTTAACATGTGCATGTTATTAGGAGTGTGAGTAGTTGCCATGGAGGATATGTGGCATTGTTTCTCATGCCATTAAAACACAGTTACACACATTAGAGTTGTCATTGTGTCATTATTACATACCTAGAAGTAGTTGCGCATGATCTCATCACGCCGCTGGCGGCCTGCTGCAGCACCAGCGACACCAGCTGCCATGCCTCCAGGTCCAGGCCCCTCCACGTCAGAGGATTCAGATTCGCTCACTACACTGATGTGCCTGTCCTGGTGGCGATATTGTGCAGCATGGCACATGCTACCACTATTTTGCAACATGTTTCTGGACTGTGTTGGAGTGCTCCTCCGCTTTTATGAATGCATTGAAATTGGCTCTTCAGTATGCCAAAAGTCCGTTCAATGGTGCCTCTTGTGGAAATGTGTGCGCGATTGTATCGCCGCTCCCAGGCAGTAGCAGGATTGAGGTAGGGTGTCAGGATAAAGTCCCGCACTGCATAGGCACTGTCACCTGTGGTTTGAAATGTAAAAGGTTAGTCACTGAATTGCACAGAGGAGTCAGTAGAAATGTGCCCTATGTTTAAATGCATTTACCTAGTAAGTATCCCTCGTCACATTCGCCTCTTGAGAGTCTACGGTATAGCCCACTGTGACAAAAGATGAACGAGTCATGTGTGCTGCCTGGATACTTTGCTACTATGTCAGTGATGATGTTTTTAGCATCACACACCACCTGTATGTTAAGTGAATGGTAGCATTTCCGGTTCCTGAATATGTACTCATTGTTTGAGGGGGGTGATATAGCGACATGTGTCCCATCGATACATCCTATGACGTGGGGGAATTGTGCAATATTGTAAAAGTCCTGCTTGGTCTGTGCTAATTCCTGTGGGGTGCTGGGGAAGTATTTGTGGTGTTGCATCCTCTGTGCCATGGCATCGAGGAACGCATGAAAAAAGTGCGACAGGGCACTTTGTGACACCCCTCCTTCTGTGGCTGTCACCCCCTGAAAACTACCTGAGGCCAGCAGGTGTAGTGAACACAGAACGTGGATGTGAGTGGGGATGGCCTGTGTCCTGCGTGTGGGGTGTTCAAGATAGGGTCTGAGTTCTTCAATTAAATCTAGTATACTGTCCTCCTCCAGTCTGTAGTGGGTGTAGATGTCATCGTCAGTGCGCAGGGAGATTGTGATGCGCGCACGGAATGTCCTCTCCTGGCGTCTCCTCCTCTGCGCAGCAGCTCTCAGTCTTTCGCCTCCTCGCAATGATGTACAGGCCAGCCATTGTGGAAAAGAGTCTGTTGCATTGTGGGCTTCCTTATATACTTTGCACCTGGTTACCACCTGCTCCCACTTGGTGGTAAATGCGATTTCTTAAATTGCGAATTTCGTGAATTCGCAATTAGTGATTTTTTGATACATTCCATTGCGATTCCTTATTAGCGATTTCTGATTTGCGATTATCACTAACTGGATGTTCGCACAATAAGGAATCGCTAAGGGAATCGCAGATTTCTGAGTCACGCAATTTCGGGAATCGCTATTTTAGCGATTCCTTAAATTGCGATGTGGTTTTGGCTTCATACATTGGAAATTGCAAATTTTTATTTGCAAACACTATTTTTAGCGAATCGCAGCGTTTGCGAGGAAAAATTAGCTTCATACATATGGCCCCTTGTATTCTATTCATACTCCTTCCTGCATGCAGGCATGTAAATCTTGTTCTCATCTTGTCGCATTTGCTGTGCATTTAAAGACAGAGGCTAATGTCAGGCTCTGTCTTCCAATCTGTCTTCCAAGGGAGTTTGCTGTTTACCTTTCATTCTCTGACATCAAAGTGAGACGATATTTGTGACAATCTTGCTGGATACTGGTATCTAACAGGGAGCTACGCATGACTTCCAATATAACGACCAAAGATGAGAATAAGGAACCAGAGGCAAACATGCTATTACCCCCTCATGGGTCCTCCCCGTCCCAGTCCTAACAACGTGAGGCAGTCCTGCCCCCACCCAGCCAATCACAACGCCAGTATTTCCATAGTACATAAGCCCCGCCCACCTACCGCCATGCCTGGTTTTTTTCTGCTCCGACGGCTGTCGGAACGCTGGTGCTCCCGGTTCCGGTCCCTGGATCCAGTCTCCTTTGGTGGCAGTTCCGTGAGTTTTTCTTGTGTGTTTAATTAATTCTGTTGTGTTTCCTGTAATGACCGGCTCGGCCGCTCCGGTTTTCCGGTCGGCCGAGCTTCTGTTCTGGGGTCAGGTGCGCTCCCCGCTCATGTGCTGGGCTGGGGCGGGGAGTTTTGATGGTGTCCTGGCCTCGGGTCGTTCCGGCGCTGCTGCACTATCGCAGCGTCCGGCCCCCGCGGCCATTCTCTTTTGACCTGTGGCTGTGGGTGGAGACGTCAGGGCTGCCCTCTTTTTATTCCATTGTTCTACACACCTTTGCGTGATTGGTTGATTGGGGGCCGTATTTATTGGAGGTTGCTGGGCACTTCCTTTGTTGTGGTGATTTCCTGTTTGGTTACTTCTGGGTTTTTTCACCATGAGTGAGGGGGCTTCTTCTCCTGTGCCGGCTAAGGCTGTTTCCAAGCAGCATAATGTTCAGGATCTGTAGGAGGACGATGTCTTGCAGATTTCTAGGGCTGATTTACGGAACTTGATTGATTCTGTGGTCCAGTCTGCGCTGCTGGAGCCTGCGGCTAAGCGGGCTAAGGATGATGAGGAAGAACTGGACAATTCCCCTAAGGGAAAGTACATCCAGGGCAAGGTGTTTTCGGACATGCTGGTGCATATTCGAGAGGTGCTTGGGTTTGACCCTAAATCCTTGACTGAAGATGGGTTTTACGCACAGTATAGTTCCTCTGTGGTGGATGACCTCCCCTTCCATGATGTCCTGAAGGATATCCTCACGAAAGAGTAGCTGGAGGTGGATAAGCAGGGTATTCCGCGATTCCTGGGGAAGCGATATCGCCTGGCGGACTTTGATTCCCAGTTTCCTGCGATTCCGAAGGTTAATTCTCTTTTGTCTTCTATGGCTTCCTCCTCTTCCTCTTTAACTTCGGAGGAGGCTTCCCTGTCTGATCCGGTGGAGCGTAAGGTGGAATCTGCTCTCAAGCGTTCTTACGCCGCTTCTCACTTTGGGGTGCGTGCTAGCACTTATGCGGCCTATGCGTCACAGGTCCTGCTCAAGGATTTCGAGAGGCTGTTTGACTGTCTTCAGGATCATGGGGACCCTACTCCTGTGTTGGTTCAAATGGAGGTTTTGGCGCAATTCCTGTCAGATGTCACTTTTGATTCCTTGAGGGCATTCTCCTCGGCTCCTAGGGTGGCGGTGGCTGGGAGGAGGTCTCTGTGGACAAAGCCATGGCGTCTTGATGCTGCTCAGAAGTCTTTGGTCCATAAACTGCCTTTTGAGGGTCCTCGTCTCTTTGGGGATGCCTTAAATTCGATGGTGCAGCGCTCTGCGGAGGAAAAGAAGTTGTTGAAGCCTTTCAGCCTGCTCCTAAGAAAAGGTCTTTTTTCCAGAAGCAGGGGTTTCAGGGGGTTTTGTCCTCTCAGCCCTTTCGTGGTCGGGCCCGTGGTCGGGGGGCCGCGTTCCATTATAAATCCCGACCTCAGCAGCAACAGCAGCAGCAGCTGCCGCAGCCTCCCTCGGGTGCTGGACAAAAGTGACTATGCCGCTGTGGGGGCTCGTCTCCATTTGTTTCTGGACCGTTGGTCAGCTCTGATCTCAGATCAATGGGTCTTGGATATCATCAGGTGGGGTTACCGGATTCCCTTCTGAGGCCCTCCCCCTCTGGATTCTCTTATGGTTACCCCGTTGTCAAGAGACCCCATGCGGCAGTCTGCCATGTTTTCCGGCGTAACCATGTTGTTCCAGAAAGGGGCGGAGGGGCCGGTTCCAGTGGAGGAAGTAGGCCTGGGGTTCTATTTCCGTCTGTTTCTGGTTCCAAAGCCCAATGGTTCCTTCCGCCCTATATTGAATCTCCGTTCCCTGAACAAGTTGGTGCAGTTGGATCATTTTTGGATGGTCACATTGCAGTCCGTCATTCCCCTCATCCAGGAGGGAGATTTTTTGGCTTCCCTGGACTTGGAGGACGCCTATTTTCAGGTTCCGGTCCATCGTGCCAGTCAGCGGTTCCTGAGGTTTGTGGTCCAGGGGATGCATTTCCAGTTTCGGGTTCTGCCGTTCGCCCTCTCCACTGCTCCCAGGACTTTTACCAAGGTATTGGCTCCTGCTGTGGGGGTTTTGCAACATCAGGGTTTCTCCGTGTTTCCCTATATTGATGATTGTTTGGTCTCTGCTTCCTCTTTCCCTAAGGCTCTTCTGGCGGTGGAAGCTACGTTGTCCCTGTTCCAGGAGCTGGGGTTCATGTGAATTTGGCCAAGTCTCATCTGGATCCTGTTCAGAGACTTCAGTTAATCGGGGGTCTGTTCAACACCTCTCTGGGGGCGGTGTTTCTCCCTCCTGTTCGGATCCTTTCCTTACAGACTCTGCTGCGGGATCTGTTGAGTCGTCCCTCTGCCCCAGCTCGTGTTTGGTTGCGGGTCCAGGGGTTGATGGCTGCGACCACTGCTGTGGTTCCTTCGGCTCGCCTCCATCTCAAGCCCTTGGTGACTCATCTGTTAGCTTGGTGGGACCCCTCCCGGGTGGATTACGAGACTCTGATACCTCTCTCTCCTGCTCTGTTTCAGGACTTGGACTGGTGGCTTTGCACTCCCAACCTGGAGAAGGGGGTGCAGTTTTGTCTTCCTCCTCCTCTTTTTTTGACGACGGATGCCAGTCTCTGGGGTTGGGGGACCACTTTGGGGTCCTTGGAAGCCAAGGGTCGCTGGTCTCAGGGGGACAGCACCCGTTCCTCGAACTGGTGGGAGTTGGCGGCTGTCTGGGAGGCTGTGCAGTTCTTTCAGGTTCCTCTCCTGGGGGCGAATCTGTTGGTTCGTACCGACAACCAGGTGGCTCCTTGTTACTTGAACCGTCAGGGGGGGACCAGGTGCGTGTCTCTGAACATGTTGGCCTCCATGATTTGTGCTTGGGCGGAATCTCATCTGTTGGCCTTGAGGGCGGAGTACATTCCGGGACGGTTGAATTTTCATGCGGAAGCTTTGAGCCGCGACCTTCCATCTACTGTTCTGTACCATCTCTCTCTTCCTCTGTTCCTGTCCCTTTGCCTTAAGTTCGGGACTCCTTGTATCGATCTTTTTGCATCCCCTGACAACTCTCTCCTGCCCCGGTTTTGTGCGGAGGTGCTGTGTCCTCAGGCTTGGGCAGTGGATGCTCTTTCGATTCCCTGGCCTTCGGGCCTTCTGTATGCATTCCCTCCCATTCCCCGCCTCCCGAGGGTGCTGCAGAAGATTCGGAGGGAGAAGGTCTCGGTCCTGTTGATTGCTCCTTTCTGGCCTCGCCGCATTTGGTTTCCTCTCCTGCTGAAGCTGGCGGAGGGTCGGTTTGTCCGGCTTCCTTTGTGTCCGTCTCCTCTTCAGTTTCCACTCCTGTCTCTGCCTTGTCTTTGTCGTTTGCAGCTGACGGCTTGGCTCTTGAGCGGTTGACTTTGGAGTCTTTGGGTTGTTCGTCGGTGGTGGCTCGTGACATCCAGTTGTCTCGCCGCCCTTCGACCCTTAAGTGCTAAGGCCGCCATTGGGGTTCTTTTGTTTCTTGGTGTTCTTCTCATTGGGTGGATCCTGTACTGGGGGTTCCTACTTCTGTGTTGGAGTTTCTCCGGGATGGTTTTTTGAAAGGCCTTTCCCCTTCCACGTTGTCTGCTCATTGGGCAGCGGTTCGTGCTTGTCGGGGTCCTGGGGCCTCCATGGAGGGTGTTGCCCCTTTGGTTAGTCGGCTTCTTCTGAGCTTTCGGCTTCATCGGCCGGTTTCTCCTATTCTCATTCCTTCTTGGGATTTGCCTACTGTTTTGCGTGGTCTGCAGTTGCCCCCTTTTGAGCCTTTGATGGAGGCGGATTTGTTGTGGCTGTCCGCTAAGGTGGCTTTCCTGTTGGCTATTACCTCCACTCGCAGTTTGGGTGAGTTGGGTGCCTTGCTCGTTTCGTTTCCCTATTTGCAGTTCCTCCCGGATCGGGGAGTTTTGCGGCTTGATCCGGCTTTTCTGCCTAAGGTTTCTTCGAGTTTTCATTTGCAGCAGGAGGTGATTCTTCCTGATTTGCCTGCTGAGGGGGATTCCCTTGTTCCCCCTTCTTTGAATGTTCGCAGGGCTCTCCAGATTTACGTCCAACGTTCCCTGGGGTTCCGGAGTTCTCATGCCCTGTTTGTCTCCTGTGGGGGTGTGGCTAAAGGGAAGAAGGTTTCCACTTCCACGATCAGTCGGGGGGTCCGTTTGGCGGTCTGTCAATCTTACAAGTCTTTGGATTTGCCTCCTCCGTCTCATGTACAGGGTCGGTCGACGCATTCTGTGTCTGCTTCCTGGTCTGAGGCGGCGGGGTCTCTATCCAGGAGATTTGTAGGGCAGCCACCTGGCAGTCTCATCACACATTTGTGCGACATTATCGGCTTGATGTTTTACATGTCTCTGCTGACAGTTTTTCTGTTGGCGCCTTGAACGCTGTTGGTCATTGATCTTTTATTGATTAAAGTTTTGTACTCTGCATGGATCCCTGGTGTCCTGCGTGTTTTCTTTATTGGTACTCTGCTTGTGAGTTCCACACGTTGTTAGGACTGGGACGGGGAGGACCCATGAGGGGTAATGTTTTATTACTTACCGTAATCTTCATTACCCCTATTAGGGTCCTCCCCGTCCCAGTCCTCTTCCCTCCCACCCTCCCGCTGTGTTTGTGTCGGAGTCTTGTTGATAACAGGCATGGCGGTAGGTGGGCGGGGATTATGTACTATGGAAATACTGGCGTTGTGATTGGCTGGGTGGAGGCAGGACTGCCTCACGTTGTTAGGACTGGGACGGGGAGGACCCTAATCGGGGTAATGAAGATTACCGGTAAGTAATAAGACATTAGTCAGGGCCGGACTGGCCATAGCAGGCACCGGGCAATCCCACGGTGCGCCGCATGGGTGGGGGCCAGTTTTGGGCCCCTGGGGGCCGTTTTTGTTACAGGGCCGTTTTTGCAGCATAGCCGCAAAATCAGCCCTGTACGAAAATCGTCCGAAAACCGGCTCCTGCAAAGAGCTCTGCGGCACCCACAACTGGCCGAGCACTTTGCCAGGGCCGGTTGTGGTTCCCAGTCCGGCCCTGCTATTAGTACAGCCCTCTGAAGAAGTTTGGATGCAGCAGCGCCCGACGGGATATGAAGGAGACGTGATGGTGCAAGGGACAGCTGAGAAAGTGACACTGGAGGCATGTTAGAGAGAGGAGAGCTTTTGGAGGCAGCAGGGGAAGGCAGAGTGAAGATGAGCTACAGAGGAAAATTCCCAACTCATGGAGAAGCGCAACATGGAAGGAGGTGAAGCCAGGGGCGGCTGCCATGTACCGAGGGTGATTAGGCGGTGGGGTCCAGGGATGATTAAAAAAATAAATAAATAAAACACTTACCTAGAGGTGTGATGTGATGTCCTCCTCCACTGGTCACTCCTCTTCCACGGGATCCTGCCAGTTCCCCTAACCAGTCTTGGCGCTGCTCTCACCAGCATGAGGGTAGCACCAGGACTGGTTGGAGCGGCCTCACTCAGCGCTCTCAAGAGCACTGGAAGCCTGCGCTTTCTCGCTGGGCTAGAGAAGTTTAAAATGCGCATGTCTGGCAGTCTGTCACAAGACAGCTGGCCAAAGGGACATGCGCATTTTAAAGCGCACAGCTCCCTGCTGCCTCTCTGCAGCACTGGTCCCATCCTGTCACTCAGTTCAGGAAGGGTCATTTGCCCAAAAATAAAATGGTAATAAATAAACGTTATTACCATTTTAATTTTCAGCTCTGACCTGTGTGGCGATGCTCCTCCGCTCAAATGGAGAACGTGCCCCTGGGTGAAGCGAGGATGTCAGAGATGAGAGGGAATCAGACAAGAACAGAAGGACACCAAGGGAGAAAGGCGCTGTAGCCTTGTTCACCATGGACCCGGTGTAGGGTCATGGTCACAAGCAAGTGAGGGTGTGCTAGAATTCTCTTTGGGGAGGAGGCGGAGAACAAGCCAGCATATAATCTTCACAGGACCTTGCAGGTCCAAGGGATATGAGAAGAAAGGATAAGTGAGGGGAGTAGATATCCGCACTATGTTCCCACCACGAACCAGCCTGTCAGATATGAGCACATTGTAAGTCATTCAGTGACGGGCTCCTCTCAAGAATGAAAAATTTCCTAGGTTAAAAGCTTTCTCGCTGGGAACTCGCTTAGAAGACATTATGAATGCAGCAGACTGGTCCTCAGATTCAACTTTTAAACGATTCTATTTTAAGCCGGTCATTGATATGGCCCATTTGGTGGTAAGTAAGCTTTGAACTAGCATAATCCGAAGTCTCCGGTCCTGACATATAATGAAACATTTCCTAGCTAACGTAACGGAAAGTTTCAATTCTATTAAGGACTCGTAGGTGAGGATTATCCCATTGCAGATCCTCCTTGAGATTCCCTCCCCGTTGGGAGTAAGTATGTGTTTTTCAATTTCATTTGTTTTTCTCTGGAGTATTGTTTTGCTTTCACTAATGCAGAATTCTGATCTGAGGCTTACAACTGTTCAGGGTTATGCAGTTGGCATCTTCTGCTAATTTGCTGTTGTTGCCTTGTATCCTCTGGTAGCTGGTTTGCTTGACCTCTCTGGGATTAGTGTCCTTATGTGTATTTTGGTTTTTTCCAGGATCAGATTCCGGAAAACAGGACACCTGAATGGACAGACAGCGCTTCGTCGCAAAGAAAGAGGAGGAGCAGGGCAGCAAGTACGGACTAGGAGAGGGTTCCTGTAATATGATTGGACATTATGGACTGAGGGATATGTTGTCCCTTCTTCGTTTTGTTTTTTGAACAGCTTTTCCCAAGGGTGTTTGGGAAATGTGGTCTAAGTTGAGTTTTGAAATGGCTGATGTGCAATAAAGCATAGAAAGTGTTAGCATAATCCGAAGCCTCCGGTCCTGAGATAGAATTACAAAGTCACAGATGACAAGTGGAGCCAGGGTCAGGAGCAAGGATGAAGAAGTGCCCAGAAGGGTGATCTTATTGTCATTCGGCTGCAACGTATCTGTAACTGTAAAAGACCTAAAAGACATAAAAATAAAAGCCTTACTTTCACAACTTGGCACCGAATGAATTGTGACTAACTCGTACATGGGAGCAGGAATGGGGGTTTTCTAGCACACAACAAAATTTAAATGAACTGTGCAAGTATTTCAGAATATACCAGAAGTAGGAAAACAGAAATGAAGCACATATTTTGTTAATTCTGAAGTGTTGTGGAAGGAAATACTTTAATATGATCAAAACATATCAATAAACTAGGTGATGCAATTTCAACACATAATCTTCATGCACTGTATAGTTTTATTAATTAAAGTATAACTCTATGTAAATATAATGGTCATTCCAATTGAAAATGTGTTGTCTGTAATAGCAGTGGGCTACCATACCCTACATACTCTACTCTGCACAACTTCACGCCATTGCACCTACTCTGCACAACTCCACTTTACACCACTCCCCTGTACTCTGCCCACTGCGCTCTACTCCAACAGCGCCACTCCACTCTATGCCACTGCACTCTACGTCACTTCGCTCTATACATCTCTACTTCACTCTGCACTATTCTACTCTATGTCAATACACTCTATACCACTCTGTTCTACACCCCTGCACTCTACACCCCTACACTCTAAACCACTTCACTCTAAATCACTGCCCTTTACGCCACTGCACTCAACTCTGCTGTGCTTTATGCCACTGTACTCTCCGTCACTGCACTCTATGCCACTGCACTCTACTCCCATGCACTCTATGCCTCTCTACTCTACACCACTGCACTCTATGCCACTTTACTCTTCACTAGTGCACTCTATGCCAGTGCACTCTACCTGACTCTACTCTTCATCACGGCATCACTGCATCTACACATCTGCACTCTGCTTCATTCCACTCTATTCTACTGAAGTCTACGCCCCTCCACTCTACTGCACACCACTGCACTCTGAACTATTGCACTCTACGCCACTTTACTCTACTATGCGCCACTCTCATCTATGCCGTTGCATTCTACAACACTGCATTGTACACCTCTGATTTCTATGCCATAGCAATCTACACCACTACACTCTATGCCACTATACTCTGCAACACTCTGCATCAATGTACTCTAAACCAGTCCTCTTTGCTCTACTTTACACCACTTCACTCTACTCCTTATCAATCTATTGTACACCACTGTACTCTACTCTGCACCACTGTACTTAATGACACTGTACTCTACTAAACATGACTCTATGCCATTCTCCACCACTGAACTCCTCAACACTCTACACTGCACTCTGTTCCACTGAACTCTACACCACTCTGCTCTGCACTACTGCATTCTATGCCAGTATGCTCTATGCTACTGCACTCTGAAGAACACCACTCTATGCTACTGCACTCTCTGGCACTATACTGTACTCTGCTCCACTCCACACCACTCTACTCTGCGTCACTGTACTTTAGGCCTCTAAACTCTACACCTGCACCCCTGCACTCTGTGCCACTGTACTCCATGCAACGGTACTCTATCCCACTCTACTCTACCATGCACCACTCCAATCTGCATCAGTGCACTCTACGCCACTTTACTCTACTATGCGCCACTCTCATCTATGCCGTTGCATTCTACAACACTGCATTGTACACCTCTGATTTCTATGCCATAGCAATCTACACCACTACACTCTATGCCACTATACTCTGCAACACTCTGCATCAATGTACTCTAAACCAGTCCTCTTTGCTCTACTTTACACCACTGCACTCTACTCCTTATCAATCTATTGTACACCACTGTACTCTACTCTGCACCACTGTACTTAATGACACTGTACTCTACTAAACATGACTCTATGCCATTCTCCACCACTGAACTCCTCAACACTCTACACTGCACTCTGTTCCACTGAACTCTACACCACTCTGCTCTGCACTACTGCATTCTATGCCAGTATGCTCTATGCTACTGCACTCTGAAGAACACCACTCTATGCTACTGCACTCTCTGGCACTATACTGTACTCTGCTCCACTCCACACCACTCTACTCTGCGTCACTGTACTTTAGGCCTCTAAACTCTACACCTGCACCCCTGCACTCTGTGCCACTGTACTCCATGCAACGGTACTCTATCCCACTCTACTCTACCATGCACCACTCCAATCTGCATCAGTGCACTCTACGCCACTTAGCTTTACTATGCAACATTCTAATCTATGCCACTACATTTCATGACGCTGCATTGTACGCTGCTAAATTTTATGACGCTGCACACTACTCCATTCCACTCTACACCACTATACTCTGCAATACTTTTAAGCCAATGCACGCTACACCAGCTCACTCTATTTTGTGTCACTCACTGTATGCCACTATACAGGATTCCCCTCTATGCCACTCCAATACACAGCACTCTGTGCCACTGCACTCTACGACACTCTACTCCACTCTTACCCAGTCCACTTGATACCCTCCACACCACTCTCCTCTATGCCAGTGACTTTTAGCCATGCTGAACATCAGACACACTGGTGTACAACATGACTAAACCACTTTGGCAAAAAGCAATAGCTCTTGCATAGGTGAGACCTTTTGGCTTAGCCAAATCTTGTTAACAAAAGCACTCTGCATACCCTTGTCACTCTTTGCAAACTAATCTTCCCCCTCCTGTTGTGCTGGTCCCTATTTATTTACATATCTGGACGCCATGTGCAGACTTTCTATCATTTACCCTGTTTACTATCTCCCTCTCTGACCTACTACATTTATCATTACAGATTGTGTTATTATTTTAAAAAGCAACATACAAGTATTATTTCTATTCCTACACACACAGTGTCGCAGTATGAAATGAGAAGGTGGGCCAGCTAGCTCCATCCTCAGTTCTATCACACTTCATATGTACTGATGCTGGTAAGGAAAATGTCATTTATTGTGTGTATTGCATAGTTTTGGCTACCATTTTTTCCACAACCGTATGTATTTTCTACTCATTCTGAAGCAGTACATGGTAACAGAGAACGAAGAAAATAGCGTTGTACCTTGGTCCATGAAAACTTGCTTAGAGGGCCTCCTTTTTAAGTAACTCTGGCTTACCTCCAATTTGTTTTATTTTATATATATATATATATATATATATATATATATATATTATTGCGCAAAAGGAGCGGCACATCCAGGATATTTTTCAAAGCTTAATTTATTAGAGCTTCACCCCAGGTGGGGTGAAGCTCTAATAAATTAAGCTTTGAAAAATATCCTGGATGTGCCGCTCCTTTTGCGCAATAAAATGATTTATGGGTCTGGATCCGACCCCTGAGCGCAGCACACGCTGTTGAGCACTCTCGTTATCTGCTGGATCACTTTGTGCTTGGAATACTGTGCAGAGAGAGGCGCCCGATTCCGACTGCGAACCGAGGAGATTACTTCCTGATTGACACACCCTCAACCCGATGAGCAGAGGAACCGCGCAGCAGAACGGCAGGTCGGCTGTGGAGCTGCAGGGGACGGATACAACTCATCATGAGGTCAGTGTATTGAATGAACTTTATCTCAAATAGCGGGAATCGAAGCGGCCGAGTTGAGCAATTGTTAAGAGACGCCGGGAGTTAACGGAAAGCGAACGGCTGACAACTACTCACCGGACCAGGGTACAAAGAACATAAACAGAGCATAAGCAATCACCCTTGTTGTTAATGGTGTATAAATCGACATAGTAATGGAAGCGCGTGCAGCAAAACACGCCTCTAAAGCATCTACGATGTTCAAATCTGGGGCAACAATGAATATGGCGGACGAAAGGGCCGCAATACCAGATAAAATCAACACAACGCTCAAACAACAAATGAATCTGTTAGAGCGACTGTACAAAAAAGAAATCAACAAAAGCTGGGAGATAATAGCGCTTGAAAATTATGTTGAGGTCAAGCGGATACCAAGAGGTTTAAGTATTTTTACCATGCCGACACACCCAGACACGAAAGAGGAACTGATATTAGAATGGATGGAAAATAATACCATTTGCTCACTCAACATGATGAGAATCCTAATCAAACACGCCAAAATAGATCTTGATGAATTAACGATCAGGATTAAAGAAGCAGAGGACAAACTAAAAAGTAAAACAAATCAGGATGAAGTCACCAAGTTGAGACAAGAAATGGAGAAAAGACTAGACATGTATGAGAAGGAAGTCGAGGAAAGAAAAGAAAGGAAGTTCAAACGGGATGAACAAGACAACCTATGTGGTAGAATCCTGACATTTGCCAGACGATATGACAATTTGAAAAAGAACTATCCAGCATATAAAGCACCATCAAGCGCAAGCGAGTCAGACGTAAGTGAAGATGGAACATCACGTCAAACACCCCAGACAAAAAACTTGTCTGTTTTAGAAGAGGTAACGCTGGTGAACTTGGAAAAAAGTATCTCACGTGGCGGAGGAAGGGGAAGAAGACCATTCCAAAGGAGAGGTCGGGGAAGACCGGTACAAGTACAACAATCTTCCGTACCAGCACCAGAAAAACCCGCAGATCTAAGCAACACAAGAAGGCAATATCCCCTCCGCAACAGGAAGTAGTGAACCTAATTGTCAATCTGTCCAATTACCAACTATCTGATAACGAAAGAAAGGTATTAAATAAAGGCTTATCATTTTGCCCTGAATCTCACTTTGACTACACGCAGACCAAAATCGACCTCTATAAATTTGTCCGGAAATTAAATCTGGCTAAAATACATGCAAACAAATCTCCAACTCAAACTGGCGAAAACGTAAGCAATATCAGTGAGGAAACAGAGATATTGACCACAATAGAACAACTACCTGACATAAGAGAAACCTTTGAAAGGATGTTTGATCAGGAAAACAAAGATCTCTCGGATATTCAAATGTTGGAGCAAATGGATATAAGAACAAATGAAAGACCAGACACTGGATTAAGAAGGAAGTCCCGATTTTATCCCATCCTGTCACCTGGAAATAAAATTGATCTATTTTCGGATGCTGTCAACGAGGAGCTGGATAAACTACAGAAAACAAGAAACAACGGCAGGGAAAACCTAACTTCTGAGGAAAGGAAAGCACTCAAATCACTCATGGACAATGGTAAAATTACAATTAAACCCGCAGATAAGGGGGGCAACATTGTAATAATACAAACCACCGACTATATGAGAGAAGCGATGAGACAACTAAATCAACAGCAAAATTATTCGAAACTCTCAAATAATCCAAGTACCAGAATGCTAAGAGAACTAAAGGACCATCTGAATGTGTGGCACCAAAAAGGACTATTGAATGATGAAGAGAAGAAATTTTTAGATATAGACTTTCCAACGATGCCCTGTATATATTTTCTGCCAAAAATACACAAGACATTAATAGACCCTCCAGGCAGACCAATTGTTTCATCCTGTAGCTCCATATATGAAAACCTATCCAAATATGTGGACACTTTCTTGGCTCCAACTGCCCAAAGCATGCCTTCCTACATCAAGGACACTGGACAGTTCCTACGAACAATTCAGGACATAACATGGAACGAACAATATCTATTAGCCACAATAGATGTTGTCTCTCTTTATACCTCAATCAGACATGATGTGGGTATTGAAGCATGCCAGTATTTCTTGAAACAGCGAAGTATCTCAACCTTGGAACATACAAATATGCTCCTAAAAATGATTCACATCTGCTTATCAAACAATGTTTTTTTATTCAATCAAGAGCTATACAAACAAGAGTGTGGTACTGCCATGGGCATTTCGTTTTCTCCTAACTATGCCAACATCACCATGGGATGGTGGGAGAAAACAATCGCTTGGAACATAAACAATCAACTGGAACTGAATCGGATCATATTGTGGGTCCGGTACATAGACGACCTGTTTATAATCTGGCACGGATCTGACTCTGATTTCCGTGGTTATTTCTCCAAACTAAATGAAAACACAGTGGGCTTACAATTCACGTGCGCCACAAGTACCAAAAGAATTGCTTTTCTCGACACGGAGATTTATATCTCAGATGGTAAACTAGAGTCCACTCTGTTCCGCAAGAAGACAGCCACTAATAGTGTGCTACATGGCACAAGTTTTCACCCGCAAGCATTGATGAAAAGCATCCCCTATGGAGAATATATCAGACTCAAAAGAAACTGCTCCAAATCTGATGATGCAGAAATAAAAATAAATGAAAGCAAGATGAGATTCAAATCACGAGGATATAATGACCGAGTCCTGAAGAATTGTAAAAAGAAGGTTGACCAAAAAACGAGAACAGAACTACTGGTGGAAAATCCAAAAAAAGCAGTGGAAAAAGACCCGCCGAGATTCATAACCACATACAATAAAGAAAGTGGAATGATTGCCAATAAAATGAAGAAGTACTGGCATCTGATATCTGGGGATCCGGACATAGGACAGCTAGTAGGAAGGCAACCGCAAATAACTTACAAGAAAAATAAGTCTCTTCAAGATTGCTTGGTGAACAGCCACTTTCAAGTCAAGACACAAACAGATTGGCTGACAAATCAACGAAAGGGATTCAAACCTTGCTCCAACTGCAAGGCTTGCAAAATTGGCATGAGTAAGAAATCCATTGAAGAACCCAACGGCAAGATGATGCAGATTGATCAACAGATCACATGTACTTCCAAAAATGTCGTATATGTCATCGAATGCAAGTGTGGCAGCAAATATATAGGCAGCACGACCTGTATGTTGAAAAAAAGAATCTTGGAACACATTAGAGCGGTTAAAAACAAAAATATGCTCTATGCCACTGCAAAACATGTCAATGCATGCCAAAACGGTGATTGGAAATCCATGGGGTTTTATGGACTCAAAATGTTGACGAAAACGGAAAGAGGCGGTGACACAGTTCGCAAACTGAGACAAATGGAGTCCCGCCTAATTATCCGTCTACGCACCAAAATGCCGAGAGGAATGAACTTTGGGGAAGACCTGCACATACATTTGGAGTGACTGTTACCAATACCAGCTTAGACTTTTCAAACACAACAGGGTACTATACCCGATGAACTTTGAAAATCGATCTTGGGAACCATTCCCCTAATGAACTCTGAAAACCACAATTGCCCATATGAAATGAATATGTAGCGCTTGTTTACCAAAACCAAAATTGTGATATACACCAGTCTTTCTTTTTGTAAATAAATTTTTTTGTAACTGTGTAAAAAACTACATATCCCATAATGCCACTTAAAGGCTAAGATGGGCCAGTATAAATAGAAAAAGAGTGGAAGGACTAACTGACCGTGAGCAAAGCCTGTTGAGGCTGAAAAGGTGGGATGAAGCTCTAATAAATTAAGCTTTGAAAAATATCCTGGATGTGCCACTCCTTTTGCGCAATAAAATGATTTATGGGTCTGGATCCGACCCCTGAGCGCAGCACACGCTGTTGAGCGCTCTCGTTATCTGCTGGATCACTTTGTGCTTGGAATATATATATATATATATATATATATATATATATACATATATATATATATATATATTACCTACTGGCGGTCGCCAGTAGGTATATATAGTTAGGATTTTTTCTCTATGGGATTTTTGAAAATTCTATGTCTAATAACTTTGGCGTTTGTGGACGGAATTGGCTGAAATTTTCAGGAAAATGGCACATTTTGTTTCTGAGCAGCCCTTGAAAATTTGGGGGGGGTTCGTCAAGGGGGGGCCGAGAAAAAAGGGGGGTCCCAAAACGTGTTTTTAACATTGAGTTTTCCATAGGGCGGTTGGCCTCACTTTTAGCCCGAACGGCTGAATGGATTTGCACGAAACTTGGCAAAATTGTAGGGACTGGTAGCCCGATGTGCCTTTTGTAGGTCTCAATATATGTGCTCCAGTGGATTTTGAGAAATTAACGTTTAAAAAAAGATATATATCTGTAACAGCGGACCTGGCAGCGTCCCAGGACGCGTACTTTTCGCGCAACGGAGCTTTGTGAAGCGAAGCTGATTGGTTCTCCGGCGTCTGTCAACATTCCAAAAAGTCCGTAGCGGCCGCCATCTTGTCTCTCGGTAGGATCGAGAGACAAGAGGAGGTCAAAACAAAGGGGGAAATAACTATAAGGGGGCATAGTAGATCCTCGCTGACCCCCTAGGTTTGATGTGGAGGTTTTAAAAGGGCCCCGCGGGGCAAAAAAAAATAATAATAATCGAACGGCTGAATGGATTTGCACGAAACTTGGCAAAATATTAGGGACTGGTAGCCCGATGTGCCTTTGCTAGGTCTCAATATATGTGCTCCAGTGGATTTTGAGAACTTAACGTTCAAAAAAAGATATATATCTGTAACAGCGCTCCGCTTCGCGTAACGGAGGTTTGCGAAGCTGATTGGTCATTCTGTCACTGGGCTATAGTTGGGCTACATCTGGCTGATATTTGGGCTACATTTGTTTTTTTGTGTGTCTGGCGGCCATCTTTGGGCTACATTGGGCTACATTGGGCTTCATTGGGCTACATTGGGCTACATTTGGGCTCCAACATATATATAGGCCAATGTAGCCCAATATATATTTTTCAAAGTTAATTTTCGTAAAAACCACTGGAGCATATATCTTGAGACATAGCAAAGGCACATCGGGCTACCAGTCCCTACAATTTTGCCAAGTTTCGTGGAAATCCATTCAGCCGTTCGAGCTAAAAGTGAGTCCAACCGCCCTATGGAAATGAAGGAAATGAATGGGTAATTTGTAATTAGCAAATAGCTAATCGCAAACTAGGAATGGTAAAGAATCGCTATTTATTCCTTAAAGTTCGCTATTTAGGAAATGCAAAAAACTTTGATGATACATATGGCGGTTCATCTCTAACAAGATAAGAAGCATAGGGATACATTTATGATGAGTGGCGCATCACCAGGGATGTGTTAGTCATTCTGTGCCGCTGTTCCGTCACCTATGGTGTGCTGCATTTACAATGCGGCGCATCATGGGGCAAAAACAGCACAGATGCGTGATGTATCTGTGCCGTAAAGGTGGCGCATTGCTGGAGTTGTATCGCAAGTGTGATGAAGCTCCAGCAAGGGTCGGGGGTGCCCCTGTCGCAGGGTTTCTGTTCTCACACAGAACTGTGGACAGAGGATTGGAACCTCGGCGAATTAGGGTGTCCCAAAACTCACGTTAGTAATCAAAAACTCCTTAGCAAGCTAGGTACAGTGTCACATTGGATATAACAAACTCTCAATGTTTAGACAATCCAGAATATGAACTTATAGTACCTCAGGATACGTGGAACTCATGAACAGTCGGTCGTTATATATTTCTTAGAAACCAGAACATGGAGTTAAGAAGAACACATGTGTATTTGAAATGTTTATTTACTAATGCCGTCTTCTCAGGCGTAGTATCTTAGATAATACAAGTACACATATTATCAGTAGCAAAATTACCAGCATAGTTACTAGTACATAAAAAGCGAATGGTGATAGTATGTTAACATGCTGTAAATGAATAAGAGTTAGCAACACTTATAAGCAGCCGCGGGCCGTGGAGGGAGTTACGGTGAGGCAGGGAGGCGGGGAGGGGGAGAAGCAGGGTGGAGAATACAAGTACACATATTATCAGTAGCAAAATTACCAGCATAGTTACTAGTACATAAAAAGCGAATGGTGACAGTATGTTAACATGCTGTAAATGAATAAGAGTTAGCAACACTTATAAGCAGCCGCGGGCCGTGGAGGGAGTTACGGTGGGGCAGGGAGGCGGGGAGGGGGAGGGGCAAGGTAGAGAGGGCTCCACCCTGCTTCTCCCCCTCCCCGCCTCCCTGCCTCACCGTAACTCCCTCCACGGCCCGCGGCTGCTTATATCTCACCCTCCCTAATACACATATTATATTATTTGCTAAGAAGGTCTCTTTGTGTTGGTTTAGGGCGTGCCCATACTTTAGTGTCTTAGATTTGAAGGAATCATATCAGCATACACCAGCTCTCTCTTCATGTGAACCGCATCAACTGTTGTGTATGTGTGTTCGGCAAAGCAATATAAAACCCGCCTCATGCCCAGAATTGGCAGAAGTTGCACTTATGTTATGAGTATGAAGTCGTGGAGATCAGACCTCATAACAATTCTGTATCGTGTTGTTCTTGAAACTTTAGCACTCGCTGTACAGATATAGTTTAACAAGCAAAGCAGATAGTAGAGCAATAACATATTATTCTCATGTAAACCACGATGAACTACTAGGTGGAAAGCTAAAGCAACAACTAAGTGTCGTGTGCAGAAGTTGCAAAAAAGGAAAAATGGCGTTTAAATCGGTAATGAGCCCATGCTAACTTAACACGGTGTAAAGATATCCAGGACCTAGATGACACCTCCCCATGATCCGGAAACGAACTGAATAAGATAATAGAAGTGCCATCTCATGAGAGCAGATTGCAAGTTTATATGTGGACGGTCCACAAGGTAAAGCATTAAAAACTAGGAAAATGTAATGCTAAAGAAAAATAAAACAGCCAAATACTTTATCGAGTCTTAAGCCAATAGGCAAGGTAAATAATAAAAACTTGACAAATAAGTCAATGAATTGTCAATGAAATGCTAGTACTCAGCATATCAAACATGAAAAAGGTCTATGACATAACTGTGTATGCAAAATAAGCTGCAACAGCCTCCAATAGGAAGTCACCGTCTTCATCCGAAAACAGTTCAGCCATCCAATTTAAAAGCGGAAAAGAACATACGTGCTCTCCCAGCACCGGATCCTCTATCACCATCAGAGGACAGCTCGGTGGGTTTTCAAGAAAGCTCTGTTCCAAGAAAGACTGTGCTGCCGCCAGTAAATTCCAGGGACCAAGTAGTCCATGCATCAATGCCACAGCCATAATCCTTTCGCCAGGACAAACCAACTCGTGAGTAATGATAGGAGTCATCAGCTGATTAAAGTCGACGTCAGGAGAAACCGGTCCGCAGAGACACAAATCAATGGCCCAATCGAAATCACAGGTCAGGCAGTGAAATACAGGCTGGACACAGGTGAAGTAGGAGAATCGAAAAGATAATCCATATGCCGTGCTTAATATCGCCAACGGCATTGTGCCATAATATTCTAGCATGCGATTGCGGAACAGTGTCAGCAGCTGCAGGGTGGGAGGTTGCATAGGAGGGACATCCATATTTAAAAATGTAAAAAAGCACAAGAGCGTCCGCTGGTAATGCAAGTAAAAATGCCAATCCACGAACCAGAGTGGAGAAAATAGAATGAAAGGAAGCAGGGATGACTCCAAAGATTTTCTCAAATGAAGTCACGAGACCACTGGTAACAACTTTAAAAAAGTGCGCCAGGGCCTTTGTGGAGGATGCGTTAAAGATAGTCGGAACCATCTTGCTGAAATTGAAAGGCAAATCTGAATTGAAAAGGGTCTGCACCTCTGTACGGGTGTTCGCTATGTGAAGCACGAAAGTTTCACGGGCCGAACTCAAGGCCACCTCTCTCTGAGACAAAAGAGCTCTTATTCTTGCCATGCCGTTGAAATCTGTCCCAAGGTTGGTATTTGTGGCCAGATTGAAAACTCCCTATGTTCATGTGTGGGAGGAAATAGAACATTTCTGCAGCAAATAACCCGTTCACTTACTGTTACGATAAAAGGAATACTTTTAATTAACTCAGAACAATCTTCATTATTGAGCATCAAATAACTACCATTTTCCAACAACTTGAACGTGGGGATGATAGCAGGAACTGGCGTGCCTTGCAACACGCAAGCCATATTTGGTCGGTGTTTGTTGCATGAACCGTGTAACTGTATGTGCCTACACATTAGTGAATGATCTGGCGTCTCAGTGCATTCCTCTCCATTCAGATAAACTTCTTGATCATCTTTGAAACATCTGTATGTGTATGGAAGCGACCAGACCTCATGAAGAAAAGCACTACCTAAAGGTTCATAACGACCTATTGGTATATATTTCATACAATTTGAAAACTTATATAAAGCAAAAGGCAGCGTTATTAAACCGTGGATAAGGCACGTTGCCAAAAAACCCGCAATCCTCTGCTGATGATGTCACTGAGCATGTCATGAATGATGTAATATGTGACATCATCAGCAGTGGATTACGGGTAATAGTATCTCTAGTTTACTCCCCTATAGCTGTCTTTCTATTAACATAAGTGTCTGTTTCCTTCCCTTATACTTACTGTTTTTGGTTCGCTTCCGGTTCGCGTACCGGCGAGCGAACTGGGAAGCGAACTAAGAGAAATAGAGGTTGGCACAGTTCCAAATATTGTACCAATTTTTTAATAACGGGGAGGTAGTTCTGAAAAGAACTTTTTTTTTATTGTTTTTGTTGTTTTATATTTTTTTTCTTATTTTTCGGAACATTTTTTTACTTTTTTTGAATTTTTCTGAACAGTTTTATATTTTTTTGGGTTTTTCTTGGAGGGGGCAATGAAAACGATTCATTGTAAAGGGCTCAACAGGAGCAACAAAACAAAAAAAGAAGTATTTATTATTTTGGGCGTTTCGTACAAACTTGCATATGATAGTCAATAGCTCTGTTGATCAGAGTGATGCTTCTTTCTCCGTAGGAAATGAATCCATCGCAAAATACGCAGATGTGTTTTACTTCACCAAATTTCATTTGTATATTTGGCACCATCTCCCTGCCCTCTGGTCCCGTTACTTCCGGTACAACAGATCTTCTGGCCATAATAGGGAGATTATCTAGGTCGTTCCGAAACTGTGCAGCACTGTAGTTGTTAGGATGCCACCTAGTCATATGGCGATGCATTGTGTAGTTTCCGAAACTGTATTTTTTCTCGGTTCCTCTGGACAGTCTATCTTGACATATAAGGCAAGTTACGTATCTTGCATTTACTTTTTTCTGACCTTTGGGAATTTTAAAAAATTGCCAAATGAAGTTTTCTTTCCGGTGAGACGTCCTGGGCTGCTCAGGCAAAAACTGCCTCTCTTCGTGCTCGTCGTCCTGTTCCTCTTCTTCCTCTTCTTGTTGAATTATAACTTGAGCAGGTGGTCCACTCTTCCTTGGATGTGGTGGAGGTGGTGGGGAAGCACCAGCTGAAGCTACTAAAGAAGCCATTGCTCAGTGATCACAAAGGGTCTTTCTCTCACAATGATGAAAGTCAGAGTGAGGAAAGAAGGAGGGATTTTCATCATTTGGGAAAAACAAGAGTTCTCAACCAATCAAAAGTGTTCATTTTAGATTATATGACCTAGTCTTACATCATTAGGAAACCAAAAGTGAAATGAACCAATGAAAAGTGTTATTACCAAGTCACATGACTTGCTGTGTTTACGTTAAGCGCTTTGCAGGGCCTCCCGGTTTGCTTCCAGAAACCTGCGCTTTGCGACTTGCTTCGCGTACCAGTTCGCTAACGTAGCACGTCATATGACGTATCACGCGACAACGTGAAACGTCATGCGGACGGGAGGCGTCACGATGTTGTTTTCTAACGCGGCACTTGCGGTAAAGAAACGTTTACCGGCTCGCGGTCTATTTCGCGGCATCAAGGTCAGCTAACGGGAAGCTTCCCGATTCGCGAAGTGGGAACGAAGAAAAAAAAAATTAAAAAAAAAAATTATTCATAAACATATAAAATATATTTTTGGATTTAAAGAAGAATACATTTTACAGCTACAGATATTAGCTGTTAAAAAACCAATGAAATTCACAGAAAAAACCATAGGTTATAGACCATATATAGTTAGGAATTAGCATTTACAAAACCTTGAAAATTCACTGAAAAAACCATAGGTTATAGACCATATATAGTTAGGAATTAGCATTTAGAAAACCTTATTTTACTCACACAAAACCATTGAAATTCCATATATAGTTAGTTGCACTAACTATATATCGCGCACCCGCAATCCACTGCTGATGATGTCACATATTACATCATTCATGACATGGTCAGTGACATCACTGATGACATCACTGATGACATCTCAAATGACATCACTGATGACATCACTGATGACATCTCAAATGACATCACTGATGACATCATGACACACCAATACCAGTTACTACATACGCACTCACTGATTCCTACGTCTACACACACATTCACTCATTCACCCATACAATCACTCATACATACAGTCACTCATTATTACAACACTATCATATGCACTCATACACCTATGCAGACAGTCACACACTGCCACTCATCCATGGAGTTACTCACACACCAAGTCAGTCCTGTAAAGAGGCACGCTGGCACCGCAGCAGTTTAATTGTACACTCGGAGCCCGCCTGTTTTGTTAATACCGAGCGTGGTGTCGAATTACCTTCCAGGGCTTCCCGCGGCCGCACCGCGGTGACATAAAGAACAATTGTATGCTTTTTAAATAACAGACTGTGCGTTTAACATTTATTAGAATTCTTTTTCACTGCTTTGGTTCCCTGCTGTATCACACCTCTCTTTCGGCGTGCACAAGGATATTCCACCGAGGGGAAATTATCAGTTCCAAAGCGCGGCATCGTCTAATCACGAAATGTACCAGTGATGCAAGGAATGAGTTAGACTTAATTGAAGCATATGAACTGAGCGACTTAAGGAAGAGTGATAATCTGTGGGTAGACATGATGCCAGTGACACAGGAATGAGTGAAGCTCTAATGTTCATGAGACATGGATTTAATGAAAATTGATACTCCAGGGATACACATAATTGCAGCATTTTGAGAATCAGCTTACACACGAGGCCAGTGATATGCAAATGAGGTAGGGTCTATAGATACAGTTCATTCCAGTGATCTAAGAATGAGTGAGGGTCGGTTGATACCCACTGGGGAATGGTGGGATAATGATAACTGGTCTATTGGACCACATAAGGTCACTGATATACAGAGTGATATACTAATGAATGAGTCTCTATTGACACACATGATGCCCTTGATATATAAACATGTGAGTGTCTCTTGAAACACAAGGCCTGGAATGGGGAACATCGTTTACAGCGCGGTGTTTACACCGCACTACCTTAACAACGCTGCCATTACAACGCAAGTCGTTACTGCGACTTGCGCTGGATGGCGCTGTTGGTTAACGAATATTGTAATTTTATGTTCCAACACCTTCCCTACTGTTACGTGGACTGGTGTTGGAATATAAAATTATAATACTCCACAATCCACGCCCTCCATCGCAAGTCGTTGTAATGGCAGCGTTGTCAAGTACCGCGATCTAAAATATCGCATTGTACTGACATACATATGTAAATGTACAGGAATTTAATATAGCGCAAATCACCGAGCGGTTTCTAAGCGCTTGCTTAGGGAACCCGTCCTGGTATTCCCCTGTGAAATAACCCCGGCAGGGTATCCGCAAGGTGAAAGCCAGGCATCCCGCCGCGAGGGGCCGTTGTGGAGATTAAGCAAGCTAGTGCCCAGAGTCGCAGAGTGTGAACCCGTGAATCGAGTAGGCACCTGAGCGAGAATTGTCGAGTCCATGGACATTTTACATTTTAGGACTCAAGAACCCGTCGAGCCGGGAATTGAACCCTGGTCTCGGGCTGACCTCTGCTTCCAGGTCTGCCTCCTCTAACCAGTGAGCCACACTTCTCCACTTCCCCTGGAATGTAACAAACTCAACTTATTATGCTCTGTCTTATGCTCACAGGGAATAGGTGTGACTATATTTGACTTACTAGCTGTCCGCCAAATGCGGAAGTGGCCGCTCCGCTTGCGTCTTCCCATTCACTCGTCCCCAGCCAAGACAGAGCCCTGGAGTGCAGGTAATTTGAGTAACTGATGGGTGGAAAGTCAGTTTGTTATTCTGTGGACCCGTGCTTAGCATCCCACATCCCGTCTTGCACAAATACAATTCTGTTTGCAATGGCAGGCCCCCTTGCAGCACAAAACAAGGGTGCCTGTATTGGCGCTAGGCAGTCAAAATGGCGCAAGGAAAGGGCAGGAATGCATCGTATTATGTGGCTTGCTGCACTGCATGAAAGATGCATAAATATGTACCTAAATACATCAATAAACCATACACAAGAGAAGGCCGTATGGGCAAATGCAATGTGTCCATGTGTACCGATACTAAATAGGTTTGCAGATGTTCCGAATATTCCACAATAAACGGTTGATGAACTTAAAAAAATACTTGCTTGGGGCATCCATATTATGTATGCCAAATTGGGAATTGTCCAAAGCAACTGTGTGAAAATTACCCAGACAACTGAAATTACAATTATCACCGAGGTACATCACTAACCATAAAGAGCTTAAAATGTACCGGATTCTGTCACTCAGAAAAACAACTTTAACCAGAATATATAGTTACATCTGTCCAGTCTAGTGAAATTGGATGGCTGAGGTACATTTCCACCCTAAGCAGTGCAAGCCATCAGGGAGGATAAGAGCCAAGGGAGTCAGGCAGCAAAACAGCAGGAAACATCATTCCGTTATCTCAAAAACTGATTGAAAAAAACTAGCCAAACTTAACAAGCAAAACTTTGGAGTAAAGGAAGGTAAAGGGACGGGTTGGCCCGGGACAAATGTTAATGACGCCAGGATAATCAGAGTAATTTTGGTAATTTTTTGTTACTCTTTTGATGCAAAGTTACAAATTACAAGATTACACTCGTTCCTGTAATTATTACTAATTTGGTACAAAAATCCTAACCCTGGAGAACAGGAACAACACATTTTGAAAGTGTGAGTGACTGCTGACTGCTTCTGTTCATATTATGTTGCATTTGGCAATATTTTCTTACTGTATAAATGCATCCTCGGGTCCATTTTGGACACAAAGGTGCATTTTGCATGAAGGAAATAGTGCTAAATTCTGGGTTACGCTTCTTGCTTAATTTTGTTGGTATTTCTGGTAATTAGACTGCAGCAATTTACACGCTTTATGCCCAATGTTAGAAGCAAGTGGGTCCCAAGTTGCCCATCCACCAGATCACTATGCAACATTGTATCCACCTTATAGCAAGCCTCCTTTACTTAATCAAAGCAGCAAACACAATTTAAAAAAATCCAATGACAGGAGGAAATAAACCAAGATGCAATGTTACTAAATTAAATCAATATTGGAAGATGTGAGCTACGACTGAATGAGATGGAATCTCTGGAAACCATTAAAGGAATTGCAATGTATGTTCAACTCAAAAGCCATTTTGAAAAGGAATTTAAAACAATTCCATCTAACTATCAGGGCACTCGGCTTCCCAATAAATGGATTAAGGAAATTAGCCACAACTGATTATCTAAAAATAGAGCAGAAGAATGATCATACCATGTTCGCTAGGGTACTGGCTAATTTGTGCCACTTCACAGGGTGCACGGGTGAAGGGGGTCGCTATTTTAGCAAAAGGTGAAGGGCTGATATTTAATCGTTCAAAAACTGACAAATTTGGCCGCTGGGATATAACAGAATGTCTATTTAATGGAAGTCAGAAACTGACCATATGTGCCATTTATGGTAGTAACTTAGATGAGGCTGCTACTATTGAGGAAATCTCAAACAAACTAGCACACTGGTCTTTGCCGCTGGTGATCTACGGGGATCTAAATATCAATCTACCCCACAACTGGTCTGTGAATGAAATTTAACCAATACCCTCTGAGCACTCTAATTATCAGTCCAATATTAGTTATAACACAAATCAATTGGCAATTGTTTCAGTCGAGATAGTGTTAGTGCGATCCTACAGAGTCGACCGCAACTTTTATTTTATTTCAGGAGGAAGCGGAACTTGCTATTGATATTGGGGCCACAGATATACGATACAGACCGTAAGGGTGAGTCTATTGCTGTAGAGAGTACTTTTGTAATCGGATTGTCACGTAGACAACTCTAATGAGAGATTTGTATTATTTTCTCTTCAGCTATAATAATAAGGAGACGTTTATGAAGATAGAGACCCCAATTTACGAGGTTTTCGTAATTTTAGGGTGAGTTACGACGTGTGTTTATAATTGACATGAGCTAAGCATTGTAGAAAGAGATATGTAATAGATATATTTACTTTTCAGTAACATATTGGGAACATGGATAGAAAGTTAGAGATCTTGCAATACAGGAACGCGGGATGTAAGGGTGAGTGCAATTTTAATTTGTGACTATATTAGTCGGTAATAATGAATATAGCAGAGTGTGATACTTTGCTATCTGCTTTCAGTCACAACGACATTGAAGATAATTATTTGGGAATAGAGGAGGTGACGTATGGGAGATTACTGACAAGTCCCCCGAGAGAAACGTGGAAGTAACGCATAGGAATAATATGTATGTATTGTCGATAATAATGTATGCAGTAGAGTAAGACACACTGCCATCTGCTTTCAGTTACTACGATATTGAAGACTACTATTTGGAATAGAAGAGGTGACGAATGGGAGATCACTGACAAGTGCCCCTAAAGAAACGTGGAGGTAACACACAGGAATGATATGTGTGTATACTGATGTAGAACAGCAAACAAATTTTGAGTATGGGGACAGTAATGCTAGGGGGTGGAGAATATCTCAGCGAGGAATCCTAGCTAGCAAGCACGAGTAGATATAGAGAGTGATGGAAAGGTCTCTGTAGTTTGTGCCAGAGCTGAGCCAAGGAGAGAATGGATTTAATTTGGTGATTTTGTTTTACGCTTGGAGAACGGATTGAGCTTGATGAAGCCCGTTGTGATAGAGTGAACCATGGATTTCTAGGTGATTATCTTAGTGTGTTGCATGGAACTAGGCATGCCACTTTTGTTGCTCTTTCAAACTCTCTCTGGCATGAGGTTATACCTTATTCACAACTTGAGGGTGTGATGTGAACTTGGAGTGGTACTACTATCTTTCCATATTCTTCTGCACTAAGACGTACAACTAAGCGGACTATAATACACGCTCTCTTGGGTGTGTTTTAATTTCACACTACTAACCATAAGCCATACGTAGGTCGTGAAGACTCATGGGAACTGTTTATTTGGTTACAGCCCTGAGGAAGTCAAAGTGTTGTAATACTGCACGACGAAACACGTGTTGGCTGATGTATCGAGTGCCCATGGTTTATTTTGAAGAACGTGAAAATAAATACAGAAGAACCTTAATTCGGAGACGATTTGGACTTCTTTACATATAAATAAGGATAGTGACATTTGCCAATTGATTTGTGTTATCACTAATATTGGACTGATAATTAGAGAGCTCGGAGGGTATTGGTTAAATTTGGTTCTGCTCATGCAGATCTTTGTGGGTGATGGATACGCATCCACCTTCATTGGAGCACCACAGGTGATAAACTGATAGCATACATACCCTGATATTATACTGTTGTGCACCCGTTAGTCTGTTATTATCCATTTGTGTGATGGTCTGTAAATGATGAGTGGCACTACACAGGGCGTAAAACTAAGGTTTTCAGGCATTAAAATACCTATGCATGACTTATGGTCTAGTGGATGGTTGGCAGTCATCAAACCCTGGGGATCCGGGTTTCACATATTTCTCCAACCCTCATCTCACTCATGCCAGATTAGACTATTTCTTTGTGTCCAACTCCATTAACTCTAAATGTCTGATAATGAAACTCCCTAGGATCTTATCAGATCATAACCCCTTTATCTGTGCATTGGAACTAGACTTTGGAGTTAATGCACCTAATGCATGGACCTTTGAGAAAACCTTGCAGACAGACGAAAATTATTGCAAACATATGAAGGAGTGGATTCCTAACTTTTTAAAGGATAATGAAGGCAGCGCTCCAATTGGAGTTATGTGGGACACGCTAAAAGCTAGGGTGCGGGGAGAGACTATGCAGTATTCATTAAAAACTAACAAACAGAATCGGGTAGTTATGCAGGGGTGGTCGATAATGTGAGGAAAGCCAAGGAAGCCCTAATCGTTGGCACAACTTGTAGCCCCCAAATAAGTCGAGATGCAGTGGTAAAATTACAGAATCTGGTGGTGATTGCAAAAGCGGAAGTCTGGAATATTTTTTCTGATAAAGCTGTTAAAAAAGCTCTAGTTCAAAAAGAAAGGATATATAAAGTCAACAAACAAATTGGGCATCAGTTAGCAGTTCGGATGAGACAACATGCTACATCAAAGGTAATTCGCGAAATTGAGGATCCCCTCGGATCCCGAATAGAGGACCCCAAACTTATAAGGGAAGCATTTTGGCAGTTTTACCAAGATCTATACTTGGGAGCAGAAGAGGCTAATCAGTTAGAAATTGAGGATTACCTAGACAATTCCCGACCTATTAGATTGGATATAGAGGATGCAAATAGCCTAGAAGGACTGCCCTCAGAGGATGAAATTTTAGGGGTAATTAAAAACCTTCCTTAAGGGAAAGCTACTGGGCTGGATTGTATCTCTTCAGAATTTGTTGTTGTATTCTTAGATCAAATAAAAAAAAATTCCGGTGGACTTAATCATACATATATTTAAAGGGGGTTTGCCACCGAAATCCTGGTCCTGGTCAAAAATAATTATATTTCCCCCCCCCAAAAAAACCCCGAGGAACAGCTTGGCTCACACCGCCCTATTACCTTTATTAATTCATACTTGAAAATTTTCGCAAAAATTCTGGCAGACAGAATTGCCCCGTTAATGCACAAAGTTGTCTCACTGAGCCAACATGGCTTTATACCAGGGAGATCGACCATTAATCATATCCATCGGGTAATTACCTTGTTTGATGGGATGGAGGTGGCAGGGGACCCTATGGTGCTGGTCTTGCTTGACGCTGAAAAAGCTTTTGATAAGGTCTCTTGGCACTTCCTGTGGGCAGCAATGGCCAAAATAGGGATCCAAGATGGGTACATCCATGCCGTTCAAAAACTATATATAGAGCCCAAGGCCGTAGTGATGGTAAACGGCAGTCTGACAGAAGAATTAAGAATCTCACACTAGACTCGACAAGGCTGCCCGTGTTTGCCTCTACTCTTTGCGATTTATATAGACTCATTTATTAGACATCTAGAACAAGATAGAGCAATCAAGCCGGTAATTTTAAAATCCTTTCCGACCAAGACATTAGCCTATGCCTATGATATTGCTATTGTAACAACTGATCCATGTACGGCAATGCCCGCAATAGAGGAAAGCGCAAAACAATTTGGAGATTTATCAGGATATGCACTTAATCAAGGGAAAATCCAGATTGTTCTAGGCAAAGAATGTTCAATGAGTGATAATAGAGTGACGGAACATGCAACCTATCTAGGCATCTCAATTACATCCGACCTTGAAAATCTTGTTAACATCAACCTAAAGCCAATAACTAGTGTAATTCAGAAAGATCTCAAACGCCTTGATAATCTGCACCTTTCTCTTATAGGCAGAGTAAATGCGATCAAAATGGTTTTTTCCCCAAAATTCTATACCTCCTTAGGGCAGTCTGTCTAGAATTTTCTACTACCTGGCTTAGATCAATTGACCAGATGTTTTCCAGCTTCATCTGGGCATACTCTCAACCGCGACGCGCCCAGAAGCTTCTCACCCTCCAGAAAGATCGGGGTGGGCTGGGTCTCCCGAATTTGCAAGCATACTATTGGGCATACAATTGTCCTCCTCTATAGCAGGGAATTACTCGAGAGTAACCATATGAATGAAATAGGAGAGACCGTTACACCATCCACCTTCCAACTGCTGCTAGGTAGGGATAGTTTTGGGCATTGGTGAAGGCACCTACATGATAGTTACTACAAAAAAATTAGATTTAAAACACTATTTAGCGGGTTTAAAGTATGGAAGACAGTCAGGAAATTGGTAGGTGTTGGTAGACTCTCATTCTACACGCCTATAAAGGATAATGCCGACCTGCCCGCTATATTTAAAGATAATTATATGCGAAAATGGTTTGAATGCTGGGATTAATCAACTGGGCTCCCTTTTTTCCACCAAGCGGATACTATCCTTTGAGGAGCAAAAAAACAAATTTAGGCTGGATTGGCGCGATTTCTTTAAATACCTCCAATTAAGAGATTTTTTATCCCGAAAGACGGGTGGGAGGAGAGGTATGGGTAAAAGTAATTTATTAGACATAATAATCTCAGGTACTGGGAACAAGATCGGATGTATCTATCTACACATTATGACATTGCTCCCAGACGATATGGAAAACATTTCCCAGAAATGGCAGAGGAAAACAGATATCACAGATAAGGAATTTAGCAATGCCTTTGAAATGTCTTAAACAATTCTGATGTCGACTAAACTCCAAACACAATTTTTTAAAACATGTTTTTTCTTATATTATACACCTGATAGAATAGCAAAATGGGGATCCAGTGTGAGTACTTGTTTCCCGAGATGTAACCTTTATAGCGCTGATTGTATCCATATCTTTGCATCCTGTGAGGGTCTAGCAACGGTTAAGCAAGAAATAGAGAAGTTCTTATCCATACTACTAGACAAAACTGTTGTGTTAACCAATGGAAGCATCTTACTTGGGATCGCAAATCCAGAAGGCACTGATATGGGCCAGGAACGTATCTTTATTGCAATGGCAGTCTTTAGGATTTGCATTGCCTCTGCATGGCGAGACCGCAATGCTCCATCGTTCCAACAATGGCTTCCTAGATTCCTAGCGGTGGCCAATATTGAATTTGCTATATACAAAGGCAAGGGTAGGCAACGACGAAGGAAAGGCCTAAAAATCTGGAATCCCTTGATAGCTTGGCGACAGGCGATGGGCGGTGTAGAGAAATTTCTCCGCTTTAAAGATTACCATGGTTTTGATTGTTGTATGGCATCCGTATTTTCTATTGTGTATTTATACTGTCTCTAGTCATATTGCGCTTATTGGTTGTATGACTTCCATATTTTCTATTGTGTTGTAATACTATCTCTGATCCTATTTTGCTTATTGTTTTCTTCTGCTGTGGATTTGTGTTCTTGTTTAGTATATTTATATTGCATTTAAATTTCAATTTTTCTGTCTGCCTAGGGGGGTGGGGGGGTCTGTGGGGGTAATGTTTTATGATAGTATTACTTCATTTTTCTGACATTTTTACACGTCGGCACTGTCTGTTAGTACCAGTTTAGCACCCAATAACAGCAATTAGCAACAGAAAGGTGATCAGTCAGCCTTTGCCAAGGGCCTTCCACTGCGCAGCAAGCAACATGTGTTGCCACACTTTTAGTAATTTATGATCTGTTGGAGCTACATACATTCTTTTTGTTAAAACCTGCAGATTATGCAACATATGGTGGATTATGTAACAAATGTGGCAAATCCCAAATTATGCGGAAAACACTCCAGTTACAAAATTGCATACTTTCAGTCACCCTGCATTTTACATAAGCCCCCGACTCGGTGGCATTTTCATTGTTTCATACTGAAATACTTTCAATGAAGGTAATTCAGTGTACCTAACTCCAAAAAGTTGCTCATGTTCTGGTATGTGCTGGCTTTTTGAAGGCACAACATTTTTTTCCCTTCACGGTTATTTTAGCCTCCCAGACAAGTTGTTTTATATTTATAACGTTGTTTCATACTTTCCTATGTTAGCACCTCACTTTTATTAATTAGTATCATTAATATTTTGGCAAATAGTAGTTAACTTTTCTGTTGACTCAGTTCAGCTGCAAACCCCGCACTGCAGTTTGTTATATCCTTCAATAATTGACACTGTGTGTGTGACTGCCAACTACTACAAATTATCAGTAGCGGCTGCTACTGAATGGGGTGGTGGAGCAAGGGCAGGGAGCGGCGTGGGGGGAATTAAAACAAAAAAGCACTTACCTGGGTAAAGCCAGTCGCCACCACTCCTCCGTCCTCTTCTTTTCTCTCTGCAGCGTGAAGCCCAGAATCCCCTTGTCAATGACAATGCTGCGTGACAGCAGTGTTGTGATTGTTGTGAGAACCGTGGTTCCACATTCAGACAGGGGCTTGAAGGACTGGACTTTTAACAGAACCAGCGGTGCCAGGGAACAACACCTATAACCTTCATGGGATACCTGTTTCGGCGCACAAGTGACAGAGACACGGGACACTTCCTTCGGCGTCAAAGATCAGCGTTTATTTACTGCAGGGAAACAAGAGTCATTAGAAGTACATCGGCATGTAGGTTCTGCGAGTCTGCTTCAAATTGCATATGTGGGTCGCTCTCCTTTATACAAAATGTTGCCATTGCACAACATGCGAACAAAAGGTTACAATCCAGTTCCCACAGTAAACTTCAAAAGGGTTGCTTTCATGTTTTCAGAACCCCGGAATATGATTACAGTAGCAATGCCGGTTCCCAACTGTAAAAGCACATCTTCCCACCATTAGGCACACCCATTTGAGTTGTAAATGACCAGGAAAAGAGACAAAAGCAGCTGCAAGGAAGTCAGATACGTGTAGAGAAAAGAGTGTGGGGGTAATATCGGAAGCATGATCGTAGGATCAAAGAGCTAGATCCCATCGCCTGCACGGCTGTCACAATAGACCGGTACGGCCAGATTACCCTCAAGCTGAGCCATCTGCCTTCGCTGTGTCATTCCTCCGGCCATAAAGATGCATGAAAGGAATATGTGTCTTCCGCATGGCTTGGGAACTGAAAGGTCAGGAGGCGAACAGGTGCCTGCTCGCTGACTACGTGAGGGCAAGAAACAAAATGGATGCCGTATCTAAAATGGAACCCAAGGGTTCAGATGAAGAACACGTACATTTAGGCGAACCCTATCAGGTGGTGTAGCGAAAATGCGTACACTTATCGAACTTGCCATTTACGGTTCGTAGATACCAAACTCGTCCATATTCGGTAATGCCCAGAACGTCGTAATAATTTTTATGGGACCTCAGGCTGGGAGGCTATGGATGTTCACCCAGGCTGTGCAATACAGTCTGGTGGAGAACATGCTAAGTGCGCATGACTGGTCGGCCCAAGATGGCCCAAGATGGCCGGCTCAACTGTAATGCACACTTAGAAAGTGCCTGCCTCTCCTGCCCCAGTTCTGAACAACCCAGCCCTGCCCAGCCCCCCAACCGAGCCAGTTCGATAAAATATTATGATAATAACATTGCGTAATTATAATTTTATTTTTCCATTTTGAACTGCTCAGTGAGCAGTGGGGCGACGCTCCTCCGCCTTAGTAGAGTATCCGCCATTGCAAATTATGTTGATGGCCTTGCTCCAAGCGATGGATTTCTAGGGGTTGTTATTTTTTGATACAGTTTGCAATAAGCTGTGGAGGTCTGGAACAATGTTGTTCATCTATACTTTTACCTTTTGTATAGTGATATCCATCCCTATGTTTCCTACACATGGTATCATGAGTTTTTCTGTATCAAAATCAGTATTTGCTGTGAGTGATCTTTTTCCAACCAAGTCGATTTTTTTGTTTGAAACTAATTTGCTAGCTCAGTAAATATAATGGTATCACCCAGCACAGCCTTTTATTTATTGGTCTTGTGTGTAAAAGATGGTGCCCATTTCGTATTCTGAAGGCCATGGAATGAATTAAACCAATGCCCAATTGATCGATTATTTGGAGGAGGTGTACCAGATCTGGGATTTTCATATTTCAGCCTCACCCTCTATTGATTCCTTGTATTAAATTGAGATTGAAATCACCAGGTATTACGATGCTATAGGAAGACATTTAGGATAGCAGTGTTGAGAAATAATGTATAAGCTTAGAAACATTTGTCCATTGTTGCCTGGATCCAGGGTGGAGATGTATGTTTAGGATTAGCAGGTCGGAGAAACATGATAGTTTCTTTGGAAGGTGCAACTTGATGCCCAATAGCCATCAACGCCCAGGATTGACTCTTTCTGTTTTGATATTTAAGTGAGTTTTTTTAAAGTTCAACAGACTCCCTACTGATCTGCCTATTGATGAGAGTTTTACTGGTAAGATGTGAAATATTTCGTATCCTGGCAAGCTTAGGATGTAAACTTTTGAGATTGTTTGTTTACACATGATGTCAAAAGTTGATATAAATGTTACTGCATCCTCTTGTTCACATATCTGTTTCCATCTTACTATATTTCATGAGCAGATATTTAATTTGCCAATTCTGAGGAAACAGTTAACCTGATGGTTACTGTCATGTCGTAGAAAGGAGATATAGGTTGGATTTTGCATAAGTTTTGGCATGGCATCAATTTTCCCTAATGCTCCTGGCAACCAGGACCAATCCCATTTTAGAGTTTTTACATTTTAAATTGGGTTTCCAAGTCCGTAACATTGATCACAATGTAATAGTTTCTGTATTTGAGATATTTGGGGACTAATGCTGCTGTGACCATGGTCTATCAGTAATTCACATTTTATCCTCGATGTTGCCTCTTTATAGCATACTAGTAGGCCGGTTGTATGTGCCTAGATGATCTTGAGTTTGTGTCAAGATCACAGGATATCGCTCCCATTTGGGTATTGATATCAAGATTCCCCAATCAGCGAATATCTGTTTTTGGGTTAATATGTATTACAGCTCTCCTTTATAGCCTTATAGCCTGCCATAGCGAGCTATACAGATCATTAACGGCCCGCTCCAGTGTGAAAGGCCCGAGCCGAAGGCAATGACCTTTAACAACGGAGCTGGACTTTAATGCCTTTATACCCAAGTTATGGAGGGCTATAAGGCTATTAGAACATTCCACCACTATGAGGCAGAATGTTCTAACAAATAAAACAAAGGGCTCAGGGAGACCAAGGGGATTGAAATCCTTTCAGGCTCCGTGAGGCCTTTATTCACAGCAAGGGCTGTGAACTATAATATTGGAATGTTGGAGCTCCGGGCTTCTGTATTAGGGCACACAATTTGCCTTTTCTGGCCGTATAATATAGCCAACATAATTCCAGTGGCACTGCCTGTATGTAATAGATGATTTTCCAATGGGAGACTCATTTCGGGCTCTAATCACCTGCAACTGCTACACCTTTAGCAACAAGAAAGAAATACAAGCCGGAAACCACACCATCAGTGCACTGGAAAACAGAGGAACGATTGCTTGCAATAATAAGCAAAAGCAGAAAGGATGCAGCATCAGGGCTAAGTGGGATTGCCAATAATTTTTAAAAACAAACCATCATATTGGGTAGAGCCAATGGTAAAGCTATTCAATGACTGCTACATCATCTATACTCCTGATATTCTGGCAAGGAATGTAAGTGTAACCAATACATAAACATGCATTGGTAAAGCCTAAAAATCTTGCCTATGCAAGAGATATTGGCTTTGGCAATGTGTTTTAGCCACGTTGGACGCCAGTGTGGTTGATATTCAGCATGGCTAAACGTTATTGGGATGAGGTGGGATATAGATTTGAGTGGGATAGATTGGGGTAGACTGGAGTAGGGTATAGTGGAGTGGGTAGATTGGAGTTGAGTGGGGTTGAGAGGGGTGGATTGGGGTAGTTTGGAGTGGAGAAGTTAGGGGTAGACTGGAGTGGAGTGGGGTAGATTAGACAAGAGTGAAGTAGATTGGGATAGATTGAAGTGGAGTGGGGTAAATTTGAATGGAGTGGAGTGGGGTAGATTGGAGTGGAGTGGGGTCGATTGGACCAAAGTGTGGTATACTGGAGTGGAGTGGTGTGAGGTAGATTGGAGTGCGACAGATTGCAGTGGGATAGAGTGGAGTGACGTACAGTGGACGAGAATGGGCTTTATTGGGGTGGGGTGGATTGGGGTATGGTGGAATGGGGTAGAGGGGAGTGGGGTAGATTGGGGTGGGCTAGATTGGGGTAGAGTGAATAGGAAAGGGGTAGATTGGGGTGGGATAGATGGGGTGGAGTAGGGTATATTGGAGTGCAGTGGGGTAGATTGGGGTGGAGTGGAATGGATTGAGGCAGATTGTACTGTGGTATATTTGGACATATAGGAGTGGAGTGAGGTATGTTGGACTGAAGTGGGGTATATTGTAGTGGATTGGAGTGGGGTAGATTGAGTGGAGATAGGTAGATTGAGGTACAGTTGAGTGCTGTGGAGTGAAGTGGAGTAGATTGGGTGGACTTGGGTAGATTGGTGTGGAGTGGGGTACATTGGGGTAAGTGTTGTTGAGCGGAGTGGCATACAGTAGAGGGGCATGTCCTAGAGTGGCGTGGACTGAGATGGAGTGTTGTAATGTTTAGTGGCTTGTTGTAGAGTGCAATAGCATAGACTGGAGTGGCAAAAAGAGGAGGGGAAGAGAGATGAGAAGAGTGTTGTAGAGTGGGGTGGTGTAGAATGGAGTGGCGCTGTGTAGAATATGTATGGTGTGGTAGCACACTGCCATTACAGACAACACATTTTCAATTGAAATGATCATTACATTTGCATATACTTTACACAGTTTGACTACGCACAAACAATAATGTGTGAAAATGTCATCATGCAGAGTTTTGATGCGTTTTGATCGTATTCCAAATATGTGATTCCAGCACACTTCAGAATTACAAAACAATGTGCTTTATTTGGCATTTCCTATATCTGAAATATTTTTAAATATCAGCACAGTTCATTTACAGACATTAACATTTTGTCGGGTGCTAGAAAAAAGCAAGATTGTCACATACATTCTCTCACTTAGAAGTAAGGGAAAGAAAAGTAAACACCAAGCTCCCTCTGAAGACAGAGCCTGACATTTGACCTTTGTCTTTGAATGCTAAGCAAATGTGACAACAGAACAATAAGATTGAAAGAGCTGTTTACAGAAAGCGAGTTTGTGGAAGAATACAGTAAACAGGGTATTGGCCATGGGAGGGATGAACTGAAGTTGGACATCCTAAAGCGAATATAGACAACAAATAGAAAGCAAGCAACTGTAAGTTACATAGCCCAATGCCAAAGGTAAACAATGGGTGGAATGCATGCCCTGAGAAGCTTCAAGAATTCCCACAAAGCGTTGTTAGCAAACCAGACAGCTGTGTTGTTTGGTAGGTCTCAGCCTAAAATGGAGAGGTGATGGTAAAAATCTGGAGTATTATTCAATTCTGTCAATCTATCAAGCATTAAGCCCCCCACCAAGCCCCACCAAGCTTCCATTAAGCCAACCAACCCGACACTTAGCAATTGGCAACAAAAATTCAAATTTATCTCTGATTCACACCTAGCACACGTTGTATTTCGCCTTCTGGGTCCCCATAGGCCGACTGGCTGAGTGGGGGCTGTAGCAGCATTGTGGTCGGCTCACAGGGGCAGCAGCTCTCTTTTAGCTGTGGTGGCCCACAAGACGATAGCGACAATCCTCAACAAGGGTGAACCAGGTGCGGGCACACAGCTGCAGTAGCTGTCTCTCAGCTGCGGCGGCCCACAGGACAATCCCAAGGATGTAAAGTTCTCAAAGGTGCTGGTGCTCAGCGGCTACAGCTCTCTCTTAGCTGCGGCGGCCCACAGGACAGTTCACGATGATGCGAAAGTGGCAAAGGGTGCAGGCACTCCGCGGTAGCAGTGCTCTCTCAGCTGCGGCGGCCCACACGACAGAGGATGGTCTTGGCAAGGCTGACACAATGTAGCCGTACTTGTAAAGCACACTGATACTCCTGAGTGTCCTGGCGCTGTACTCATACCACTAGGGAACCCTTCCTGGTTTTTCCCCATGAAATGTCCACTCCTGGGCATCCCCAGGGTGCAACCAGGCATCCCTAGCACTGTAGGGGGTTGTTGTGGAGACTAAGCAAGCTATTGCCCAGAGTTGCAGCGTGGGACCCATGTTTAGAGTAGGCACCGAGGCGAGAAATCAGGTCCGAGGAATTATGAGCCCAAGATCCGCCGAGACCAGCCAAGGCAGGAATCGAACCCTGGTCCCGGGCCAGACCTCTGCATCAGGGTCTACCGCTCTAACCATTGAGTCACACTTCTCCACTTCTCCACAATGGTGGACGCTCAGTGGCTACAGCTCTCTCGTAGTTGCAGCGGTCCACAAAGATTCTGCGAACGGCTCGAAGGTGCAGATTTAGGTGGGCTTCCAGTGGCGGCAGCTCTCTCTTAGCTGCAGTGGCCCATACAGGTTCAGTAAAAGATTCAGAGGTTTAGATTTAGGCGGGCTCTCAGCAGCGGCAGCTCTCTCTTAGCTGCAGAGGCCCACACAGGTTTAGCAAAAGATTCAAAGGTTCAGGTTCAGGCGGGCTCTCAGTGGCGGCAGCTCTCTCTTAGCTGCAGCGGCCCACACAGGTTTAGCGAACGATTCAAAGGTTCAGATTTAGGCGGGCTCTCAGCGGCGGCAGCTCTCTCTTAGCTGCAGCGGCCCACACAGGTTTTAACAAAAGCGTCAAAGGCACCCAGTCCGCGGTCCTCACAGTAGAAATAGAGGCTCGGGATTACTCGACGGAGGCCTCACCTGCAAGTAGAATTCCTCATACAGGAATTCTGATGGCTGACGGGGTGAAGTCTAATATCCCTGAGACTTCTGCAGGAGGCGCTCTCGATTTAGGCCCTCGGGTAGTTTCTTCGGCAAGCTTGGTGAAAGTTTCAAAGTCCTTTCCTCTGTTCACTCGGACAGAGTTTCATCTTGACATCCAGAAGGAACACACTTGGACAAAGTTCCAGTGCAGCATTTTATACCTAAGAAGTCTTTGTTCTATAAGGTCGCAAATCACTGACTCTAGTCAGAACCAGGTCGGTGACGTCGGGGAGCACTTGGTTTACGAGGCGACATCCTGCCCTTTCAGAATTAGGGGGTCTGCTATCAAACACCCAGTGGGAGGTGGAGCCATCATTCACCTTGCCAGGCACGGCCCTGCTCGGATCAAAGAGTCACCCCTCTGCACGCTCTGAATACCGATCTCTCTCTTAAAGCCAGGTCTGACCCAGCTGGCCCTGCTGCTCCAAAACCAGACACCCAATACACATACTCGCAACAGCCTGCAGTACAGCTTAGGCAAGAAACTACTGCGTTTTCAGGAAGGGCATTTAAACACATGTGATATATAAACCGTCCTCACTAAAAGGTGTCCCTCAATGGCCTGAGCATAAACATATCAAACTTGAAGTTCCTATCAGGTTCCTAGGGCCAGATAGGATGATAGAAAGTAACCCTTAACCAGCCCATCCTGGCCTATGAGACTGATCGTTTCACAGTAGCGACAGTGAAAGGGAGGGAAACTCACTATTGGGACAGGCTACACAGACTTAGGCGCTATGGTTGTCCCTATTGATACAGTTATTTATATACAGGGAGCATTCACGCTGTGGCACTGATGAGCAGTGGCACGGTGCCTAGAACATCTAAATCCAGCCAACATAAAAGACAGGAAGAGTAGAGGGGAAGGGAGACCCATGCCAATTATGCCAGGTCTAACAGGGGCCTGCTCCCTGAGCCTCACTTCAATCAGTCGGGAGGGTCCAGATACCATCATAAATACCATAAACTCCTCCCTACTAGCAGCAATTATAGGCTCTCACCTGGCAAAAATAGTCCGAACTGTTTTAGAAGCTCTTCCAGAGTGTATATGTTATTTTGCACATTGCACTTTCTGACACATAAATTCCACCTTAACCATAGAGAGGATCGCTCCTCGTCTTGGTAATAGAGTGGACAGGTTAGCGGTCTAGCTGCACGTGCTCGCCTATTTGTGGCAGCTGCAGCGCGGACGCAAGACTGAGAGGGGGGACCTCAGTGTTACCACTCGTAGGGGCTCTAGAGGTTTTATAGTGTTTCTAAAGTTTGTAATCTAATATTTTGCACTAATTGTTTAATCTGCCTTGAATCTGATTGAATTTGACTTTCACTCGAATTTGACTCCATTCTATATCTAGTTTGCAATTGCCTGTATAACTGCCTGTTCTAACTGGAAATCCATTTTAAAGAGTGTGACCTATTTTTAGATGCTCTTCCTGAGCGTATATGGTATTTTGCACATTGCACTTTCCGACCCATAAATTCCACCTTCACCATAGAGAGGATCGCTCCTCCTCTTGGTCATAGAGTGGACAGGTTAGCGGTTTAGCTGCATGTGTTCGCCTATTTAGGGCGGCTGCAGCAAGAACGGACGCAGCAGGAGAGCCACTGGCGCGCCAAAAGCAAGACCGTCTGTGCCCAACCATGCCCGGCTGGGATCAGAGGCCAGGAACAAGGCTCAAATTTCTACGCCGGATCTCTATCAGTTACGGTACATCTCTGACGTCTTACTCCAGCTCTGACCCATATTACCACAGCAATGTGCACATTTCATTGATACCTTCCTCAGGCTATTCCATCAAAAGGCATGACAGGGTGGGAAAACAGGGTGGCCATCATATACAAAGCCCAGGTCACTTGCTCTATTACACTTTTGACCCTAACTAACTGCGATGCCATGCAGTTTAGAATCACACTCGCCCCCACATCCTTTTTCTCTGGAATGCTTATTTATAGACCTCCTGGTGCTTACACAACTTTTAGGACGCCCTCCCAGAGATCCTTGCCACTCTTATCATAGGAAAAGGAGCTCTCACAGCACTTGGTGATTTTAATATTCACCTAGATGACCTTGACAACGCAGGTGCCAATAGACTGCGGTTGGATCTCGAAGCTCTCGAACTCCCTCAGTTAGCGAACGTGGCTACCCCTGAAAAAGGGCATATCCTAGACCCTATTCTTTCAAATGACCTTAAGATCCGGGTGCTCAGCCTGGTCCCAAACCCATAGTCTGACCACAATTATATTCCCTTCCTTTACACCAAAACACCCAGTCAGACACAGCCTGATGGTGACTGGAAGTCAGGCAGGAAATGGCCCACAGTTGCCCCAGAAAAATCAATTAATTCTCTAAAGTCTAACTCACCATCCCTAAGTGATGATCCCAATGAAGCCCGCTCACGCTGGTCGAACTGGATTAATGACTCCGTGGAAAAATGCTTTTGGAAGCCTTCTATGATAACACAATGTAAGCCCAGAGGAGAAGGCTGGTTTAACTGCCAAAAGAAGAAATGCAAGAGGCTAGAAAGAAACTGGTGGAAAACGTATGAGCCTGATCTTAAGATGCAGTATAAAAATGTGATCCAACAATATCATAATGATATTAAGGAAGCTCAGGCAAAATACTATGAAGAACGGATCAGTATGGATGCAAACTCCCCATTAAAGCTTTTTTAAATCATAAAGTCCCTTACCACCATTGGACAGAGTTCTCCCACCCCTCAATCCTCTAAGGAGAGATGCAATGAGTTTGCCATCATCTTTAGAAATAAAGTAGAATGTATTTATAACTCACTGCCCAGGAACCCCGTTGGAAATTCTGAAGTCACAAAGGTAATCTTCGAGTACTCAGGTCAGCACCACAGTCCAGCCCTTTCCCCCCCTCCTAACAGTGCCTGTTTTGGACTTCTTTCTGGCCCTAAACACAGAACACCTGGGACTCATCCTAAAGGATATCAAATCAGGTTCACTTCTCTACCCTGCCCCACTTATATTCTTCTCCAAGGCAGGGAGATGGTTCTTTCCACAATGGGAGATCTCATTTCACTATCCATGAGCACTATGATAGAACCAAAAAAATTGAAGCGTGCCATTGTAAAAGTCCCTGCTCAAGAAACCCCAACTTGACCCCACATCCTAGGGGAACTATCGCCCCATCTCATTGCTGCCCATTCTAAGCAAAGTTGCTGAGAAACACGTAAATAGTATAATCTCACAATTCATGGATGCGAATAACATATTGCACAAATCCCAAATGGGGTTCCGCCCCGAACACTGTACGGATTCCGCTCTCCTCATAGTCGATGAGAAAATTAAAAAATGATATTTGATCAGGGGGGAACTGACGCCATTATTCTTCTTGGCATTTGATATCATTGATCACAGTATGTTAATACATAGACTAAAGGAGATTGGGATACAAGATAAGGCCATCATATGGCTGTCATCCTTCCTAAGTGAAAGATCCTTCCAATGATGGAAGTGGGACTCTTCTCAGACACGTTTTTTGCTCCTTATTAAGTCCCTCAGGGATTGGCACTTAGTCCCACCCTGTTTAATGTTTATATGAGTCCACTGGCACAAATTGTAGAGGAGTTTGGACTGTCAATTGTGTTGTATGCCGACAATACACAATTGGTAGTCTCAGGGTCTGATGACCCTAACTCCAATCATCTGAAGCTAGTCTCATGCATGGAAAAAATAGCAACATGGATGTCCAATTGCTGTCTAAAGCTCAACGGTGAGAAAACTGAGCTTATGTTCCTGGGTAACCGCATCAATCCTTGGAACAGGTCAAGCTGGCCGAACAACTGGGACTTGCCCCCCGCTCCAAGCCCTCCATCAAGAACTTGGGGATGTGGCTTGACCGGAACCTTAATATGGATACCCAAGCAAAAAAACTCTCAGTTACCTGCTTCTGCATTTTACGCTTGCTCCGTAAGATCATAGACCTTCACCCAGGCCAGGCTCGGAGAACGGTGATTCAGGCTCTTGTGGTCTCAAGATTGGACTATGGTAACTCACTGTACTTAGGGGGTTGTATGACATCACAACGCCTGCTTTTACCACGCATGCCATTACAACGCAGTTTTTACAACGCAAGTCGTTACAACGACTTGCGTTGGGGGGCGCTGGATAGTGGAATAGTTTAATTTTCTATTCCAACTCCAGTCCCCGTGGATAGTAGGGAAGGTGTTGGATAGAAAATTAAGCTATTCCCTATCCTACAGCGCCCTCCAGCGCAAGTTGTTGTAATGACTTGCGTTGTAATGGTTGCGTTGTAATGGTAGTGCGGGGTAAAAGTTGCGTTGTAAAGTATGTTACCTACTTAGGGGACCCAAATATGTAGTCAACAGGCTTCAGGTGGTTCAAAATGCGGCCGCCAGGATGTTACTGAAGTTACCAAGCAGGTGTCAGTGAACACTTCATTGTCCAAACTTCACTGGCTTCCTATCCAATCCAGAATCGAGTTCAAGGCACTTTGCATAGCCCACAAAGCTATGCACGTCAGAGGTCCAGCCCTGTTACAGTCCCTCGTTTCCCCATATATCCCTAACAGGTCCCTCAGGTCCTCAACTGACTATCTCATGTGTACAACAAGACTAGAAAGAGCCAGATGGGGAGGAAGATCCTTTACCCATTTGGTCCCAAAACTTTGGGAATTAATGACATATGAACTGCAACTTCTAAAGGACCTACGTAGCTTCAGGAAGAAACTTAAAACCTTGCTCTTTCCATGATCTCCCCTCCACACAGATCCACTACATTCTCAGCAGCGCTGGGAAGCCCTTGGGCAGGTATGCACTTTATAAATCACATAAATAAATAAGTCGCACAAACTAGAAATCCAAGTGGAGCTAAAACACATGCTTGTCCAGAGTGTGCTGATATTTGACAAGAAAATAGATATGTTAAACATGACGGTAGACCACTGCATAAACAAATATAGGGACGAGAATGCACCAGCAAGTAGCAAAAGTAGTACAAGTGATTGAAAAATAAACCTCACTGCTGGAACTTCTAGCCATGTTATTAAACCACTGTGCATCCAACAAAGTAAAAAATACACAGTTTGAGAGTGTTACTTCTCAAACCGAGCCATCGCCAATGGTAACGAAGGACAAGCCTTTGCAATGCAATAGGTGTCGTAGTATTAAAGTTTGATCTGTTGGCATTGCTAATAATAATGCAACACCAAAAGCTCGGACAGTTAGTAATGCGAGACCTATTGCACAAGGACAGTGAATTCATGTCTAAGTGCTGTGATTGTAACATCATATGAATATTTATAGTAATAACAATCTCACACCAATATTTACTGTAATACAAATTACACACCTATATCAACAGCAATATTAATTTCACACCTATATCTACAGTGATTTTATGTCACACCTATATCAAGTTATAGTCATTTACACCTATCTTGGACGCTGCCACCACTGGCTCAAATTAAGCGGAGGGAGAGGGGAGCAACGATGGAGGGACGAGAATCCTGGAGGGAGAGGTGAGCAACGAGGAAGGGCTGAGAGGCCTGGAGGGAAGGGTTGCAACGAGGGAGGGATTAGAAGCCTGGAGGGAGAGGGGAGGGATGAGGGGCCTGGAGGAAGAGGAGGGACGAGAGGCCTGGAGGGAGAAGAAAGCAGGATGGGAGGATAAGAAGCCTTGAGGGAGAGTGGAGCATTGAGGGAGGGACGAGAAGCTTGGAGGGAGAGGAAAGCAATGAGGGAGGCACGAGAAGCCGGGAGTGAGAGGAGAGCAATGAGGGAGGGACAAGAGGCTTGGAGGGAGAGGGAAGCAATGAGGGAGGGGCGAGAAATCACATCATGCATTCTAGCTCACAATGAAGGTTTAACAGCACGCTACTCCACTGGTAAGAGCAGACTACTTTGTGGGTATGGCAGAGCTTCTTTATGCATTCTTGCGCATTCTGGTGACAGTCCAACATGAGAGATTTCTCGTCTTGGTTCTTCTAGAGGGTCATCATCAGCACTGAGTCCTACAGTTTGGTCTTCACTCAGCAACTCACATATTCACCAAAATGTTGGCACCTCTGGTGGTTTTCATTCACTCCCAGGCATGGCCTGTTTTTTCTTACCTTAACTTCATTTCCTGTCCCCCAGAAAGGCCTGAGGACACATGGCTCTTGCGTAGAACAACATGGATTCCTTATGGACCGTTCCTCGTTGTTCACGGCTACAGCTCCATCGGCTAAAGAAGCCAGAGCATTCCGTCGAGGAACAACAGTGAGTGAGAGGACAAGTCGGGACAGAGGGCCGAGTTCAGGGTGTGGTTTCGGGCTCTTGAATACTTCAGGCCTGTAGTGCAGGTGCGCGGCCTAGGAGGGAGACTGAACAACACTGTTGCTGCTGCTAGAAAGCAGAGAGTGTGGCCCACTTCATGCTCTTGGGATCAGCAGCGCTCATGTGGGTGCTTTAGGCTCAGCAGGATCACCTGTCTCTGCCTTCCCCCCACCTCAGAGCCTGGACAATATCCTGATAGAGCGACTGAGCGGGATCCTGATCCCCCCACCACTGATTAAAGTAAGTGACACAGAGGGCAGTGTATGTGGGCTCAAATGAGCAGTATTGCCAATTCCTTACAGTTCACAAGTGATGAGCGCGCCACACACTTAGGCCCTACCAGCAATTTCTCCCGATGTATATTCAGATTTGAGTCACGTGACGCAGACCCCACAAAAACATTTGTGAACTCGGCTTCCATGTTCCCTCACCGACCTCTGAGAGCTTCTCTCTACTTCAACTCGTGCTTTTAACTTCAGGCACATCTGGTCTTTCACTCAACAGCACTTTGTATGGCTGAAATTGTTGGGCATCTGATTGCAATAATAAAAAACAACTCCAAGTCCCAGAATGCAAGCTGCTGTTGGGTAAAACGCCAGCACGGATGGGAGGCGTCACACTTAACATGAAAGCCCTTGGAAGCAGCGCTTCAGCCCCCAATCAAGGCGCACACGAGCTAGCGCTGCAATGCCATTTCATTTGACTGTGATAAAAGGCTGCTGAATTCGGATGTATGACATTACAACGCATGCTTTTACATCGCATGCCTTTACAACGCGGTTTTTACATCGCATACCATTACAGCGCATAGTGCTTCTGGGTGCTGGATAGTGAATAGTTTAATTTACTATTCCAACTCCAGTCCCCGTGGACACTAGGGAAGGTTATTGGATAGTAAATTAACCTATTCCCTATCCTATAGCGCCCCCCAGAGCAATGCGTTGTAATAGTTTGCGTTGTAATGGTTGCGTTGTAACGGTAGTGCGTTGTAAAAGTTTAGTTGTAAGTGATGTTTCCCCTGAATTCGCATGGGAAGCCTCGCGAGAAAAGATTGGTTAACACGGGGTACGTTTTATCTGTATTTTTATGGCACAACAGCTTCGTTCAAAGGCTCCCAGATTAAATTCAGCACAGTTCCAAAAATAGATGTGTACAAGGAAAGCTGGTGACGTGATAGAACGCGATGTCAAGCAGAGTGCTTCCGTTTTAACTAAAGAGCCACTCTTCTCTTTAAAGTCAGTCTAGAAAATATGAAGGGCTCCAGTGGTTCGTTTTTGCTCCTTTGGAGGAGGGCGAGAAAACAACTGTCAGTGCCCGCAGTCAAAGCAATTCAGATGTAATCCGCCATTCTCCCCCTCTCCAGGACCCCATTCATATTCTAATCACAGTTTTCCCTTTCCCTAAAAAGCCAACTACTTTATCAGCCGGCCCACTGTCGCCTCCCCACCACCCAACACCCTGCTCTGCAGGTTGCAAGTCTGTGTTCGTTTCCAGGATGTCTGTCTGTCTGTCTACACACACACACACTGTAGTAAATAGCTTAGACAGGCCAAGTAGAAGTTGAGAAGTTTATTGAGAGAGACAGCTTGAACAACCACCTTCAGCAGAATACCAGTAGAGACTGTTCTATTGAACACACAGAGAATGTTACAGTAGAAATGTACAATAACAATTCTAACATGGAATACTACACACCTTCCCCCTTAAAAAAATTAAAGAAAAAGAAGTACAAAATAAAAGAAAGGAGAAGAAAAGAAACAAAAGGAAAACTACAACAAAAGAAAACTTCAACACAAGTAATCGTGTAATTTCACAGGAATCTGCTTAACACGAGAACTCTTCCTAAGAACTAAGTCAGTAACATCACTATTTCGTGAAACCGTGTTTTGAGAAATAGTGTTATCATCATTACCCACATTAACATGTCTGGTAAAAACATCTTGAGGAGAAGTATTAACAGCAGGAATAGAATCATTCAAATTTTGACTCTCACACATAAAAGTGTCTATCATTGCAGAATAAGGCACAAGGTCTTGCACATCAGTATCTTTTGACATGTTATCCGTACTGGAATCATGGGTACTAGAGGAAGGTGCTGATCGTTGATCCCCTTCCAAACTCAAATTTTTACAAAGAGACACTCTTCTAAAATTCCATATGTTACCCCCCTCAACACGAACTGCTTTAGAAAAAATTTCTGTAACCTTGCAAGGATCAGACCATTTGTTCCATTTATTCCCAACAGACCTGCCAAACTTAACACAAACAAAATCACCAACTCTGATCTTCCTACAACGGCTGTTTAAGGACAAGAAATTGTTTTTCATCTTTTCCTGGTATTTCAATACCCTGTCTTTTACTTTATCACTGTCAAAAGAAGTTTCATACGGGAGCTTAACTTTCATCCACCAAGGAAGAAGTTTTGAACCAGGCTTTCTACCTCTAAGCATCTCAAAAGGAGACAAACCTGTAACGGAGTTGGGCGAGGTTCGATAAGACAACAAGGTAGCACGTAAAGTTCTCCTCCAATCTAAATTACTCTTAATGGCCAACTGGATTGATTCCTTTATAACCCTGTTGAATCGCTCCGTCTGACCATTGGCCTGGGGGTTGTAATTTGACACCCTTTTATGCACAATGCCACATCTTTCAAGAAAAGACCCAAATTCTTTACTGACAAACTGTGGACCGTTATCAGACACAACTTCAGCTGGACTCCCTTCTCTACAAAAAACTTTATCTAGGAACTGAATGACCTGTGTAGAACCAACTTTGTCCACAACCTTAAGTTCAGGCCATTTCGAGAAATAGTCGATTAATACTAAAGCAAACACATCCTTGTTGGGAGACAAAGCAAGAGGTCCAATAATATCAATGCCCGATTTTTTCCAGGGACAAGTGACTCAATGGGAGAAATGTCTGCCGACAATGGTTTAACGGTTTTGTCGCTTTTTGCCCAAGGAGAACAAGAACTAACCCATTTGTCGACCATTTTATCAATCCCAGGCCACCAGTAAAATTCACGAATACGTCTCTTGGTACTAGACATCCCCATATGGCCTTCATGCGCCATAGAAACGATCTTTTCTCTCAAGGCAAAAGGCGGAACAATCTTGTCGCTTCTAATTATGAAACCCTGATCAAACATAAGTTCATCCTTAACTTTAAAGAAAGAAAGAACATCACCAGATAAATACCTTTCCTGGGGCCAACCATGTTGTAAATAATCCACAACGCAAGACAAACTAGTATCATTACTCATAGCTTCCCTCCAATTGATCTCAGAAATGCCATTAGACAGACCTGCAATGTTACATTCATTGACATCATCAATGTTAAAAACAACATCTGAATCGGATTGGTCAGCACTAATGGAATTGACCAAAGGTAACCTGGACATGCAGTCGGCATGTACATTCAAACGACCAGGAATATACTCCACAATACACTGAAATTCCTGCAATTTCGCAGCTAGGCGAGCCAAACGCGCGGTTAAAGTTCTACCACCACCAGCTGCCAACATGTTAATAAGGGGCTTGTGGTCAGTCCTTAACCAAAACCTTGTTCCCCAAATACATTGTCTAAAATGCTCACAAGCCCAAGTGCATGCCAAAAGCTCTTTCTCAATCAGCACCATTGAGAAACGGGGGTGCTGAGTAGTTGTACTGAGTAGTTGTACTCAGCACCCCGCAAAGTCCTGGAAGCATACGAAACCACATATTCATCACCTTTATCTTTCTGTATTAGCACAGCACCCAAACCCACATTGCTTGCATCAACACATACAATGCATTCTTTACCCAAATCGAACGGTCTTAAGAAAGGAGCATTTACAACTTTGTTCGGCCGCCTTCAGAGTCCTTAAAACTGACTTGTCCAACCACATTGTATTTACAGTAGCCAAGTACCTTGGTGCTGTTTGGTCTCTTAGGAGTAAATGTATCAAGGCTGCTTAGCAAACAATTTATACTGCAATCTGATGAAATTTTTTCTGCTTATTTTAATATTTTAAATGTTTTACAATGTACAAATGTCTTTTATGGTAAATACTTTTGCCGAAATAAAGAACAATAAAGTAAAGTAAAAAGTATTAGCACAGCACCCAAACCCACATTGCTTGCGTCAACACATACAATGCATTCTTTACCCAAATCGAACGGTCTTAAGAAAGGAGCATTTACAACTTTGTTCGGCCGCCTTCAGAGTCCTTAAAACTGACTTGTACAACCACATTGTATTTACAGTAGCCAAGTACCTTGGTGCTGTTTGGTCTCTTAGGAGTAAATGTATCAAGGCTGCTTAGCAAACAATTTATACTGCAATCTGATGAAATTTTTTCTGCTTATTTTAATATTTTAAATGTTTTACAATGTACAAATGTCTTTTATGGTAAATACTTTTGCCGAAATAAAGAACAATAAAGTAAAGTAAAAAGTATTAGCACAGCACCCAAACCCACATTGCTTGCGTCAACACATACAATGCATTCTTTACCCAAATCGAACGGTCTTAAGAAAGGAGCATTTACAACTTCTTGTTTCAATGAATCAAAAGCAGATAGTTGGTCATCGCCCCAAGCAAATTTTACATCTTTTTTTAACAACAATCTTAAAGGATGTACTTTTGAGGCATAATTCTGAACAAACTTACTGTAAAATTCAGTCAGCCCCAAAAATGACACCAACTGTTCCTTAGTCGAAGGTGCTGGTGCTTTTGAAATGCTCTGGATATGATTGAACTTAGGTTTGATACCCTGAGAAGAAATCTCATGACCAAGATATTCGACTTTGCTTTGTCTAAATTTGCACTTTGACAATTTTAATGTTAGACCCTTTTCTTGGACACATTTTAAAACTTTTTCTAGGTTCTCATCATGCTCCTCATAGTTTTTACCATATATGAGAATGTCATCCTGAAAGGCGATAGCACCCACACAACCCTCCAAAACAGTTTTCATAAGTCTTTGGAAAACAGAAGCCGCACTGGCTAAGCCAAACGGCATTCGGCAATATTGAAACATACCTTCTGGTGTGATAAATGTAGTTAAAAATTTAGATTCTTCATGTAAGACTACTTGGTGGTAAGCACTAGCTAAGTCTAGTGTAGGAAATACCGATGCTCCTGAAAGAGTAGAAATGAGCTCATGGATGTGAGGTAAAGGGTGTCTGTCGATCCAGATTTCCTTGTTTAAACTCCGAAGGTCAACACAAAGACGAAGTTCGCCATTGCTCTTAAGAGATAAAACCACTCGCGAAACCCATGGAGAGGATTCAACAGGTTCTATGATTTTCTTATCAACAAGATCAGACAAGATCCCTTTCAATTTGTCACGATAGGCCAACGGAACATTTCTTACTTTATGCCAAATGGGAATGGCTGATTCTTTGAGAATGATACGGTGCTTAAAATTTACAAAAACTCCTAAATTATCAGTGAAGATTGAAGAAAATCTGTTCTTCAATTGAACAATAAAATCATTTTCAGGCGGAACCACATATACAGGAGGAGAGGCATTAGGGTCAAGCTTAATGCCCAAATCGTGTTGATGAGGCCAACACAATATAGATGCCCCCTTGGTGGCAACGTATACCTTTCCATTGGTTGTCCTATCTTTAAACTTAATATCAGCCCACATGTACCCCTCAAGATCGATTTTCTTACCAGAATACCCACCAGGATGTACATCTGGTGGTAATAATTTAGTGGAACTCCAATATCGGTTAAAAACATTTTTGCCAATAATGGTGTACCATGCACAGGAATCAATGAGCATAGGTATTTCTTCCCCATTGATAATGATAATGTCAGTGGGAAAACCCTTACATTTTGAATCCCCAACACACAACAAAGTGTTGATTTCAGAGGGTTGTTCTATGTCTACACATTCTTCATAAGACAGAAAATTTACTTTTTGTGAAGATTTACACATTTTGTTGAAATGACCCGGTCTCTTACACTTCACACAAATCTTGTTCCAAGCAGGACAACCTCTGTAGTTTCCTACGTGATCATTGGCACCACATCTGTAACATATAATTTGGTTTTTTTTTACCGAAAATTTGTTTTCCCTTCCAGGAACATCTTTTCTTGGAGGCACAAAAGTTTTCTTATAGTTACTAAAAATTTTTACTAATGATACCTCAGGAATCACTACCTTACTTTTGACATCCTGGCCCCTAATTTCATTCACGCACAATTCCGATTGTTCAATACCTTTGGCAATGTTTAACACGGCACTGAGAGAAGACTCGGTACCCATCCAAAGGCGTTCCTGGATTTTCTTACTCTTTGTGCGCATCATAAATTGATCCCTTAAGACTTGTTCAAAATTTATAGTTTCAAAAGAACAAGACCCAGCCAAAGTGCGCAAAGCAGCTACATAATTTTCAATAGATTCATCCTCTTTTTGTACTCTGGAATAAAATTTGAATCTCTCCATTACAGTATTGATTTTTCTTCCGAATCTAAAACTTAACTGTCTTATTACAATTTCAAAAATATTTAAATCGCCAGCACCTACATTTTCAACAGGGGGTAAGTTTTCTAATTCCTTGAGTCCTGCACCACCTAAACAGTATTTTAGTAAAGCCAATTTCCTTTTTGGAGAACATCCATCCTCTTCAATTACATCTACATAAGCCAGAAATGTAGGATACCAAAGATCCCATTCTACTTTAGGATCTCCAGCTGTGGGTAGAAAATGTGTAGGTGAAGCAATGTTATTTGACATTCTTAAAACAAAATGAATTATAATCTTTACATAAATCTCAAGGTTTTGAAAAAAAACAATAAGCATACAATAAAAGTGGTTCCACAAAATAATAAAGGTAGTCACCGTAGTCTGTGAAGAAGAGTAGTTAATGCAGCATAAGGTATCCAATGTGAAGTTTCACAGCCTTATCTTGGCTAAAAACGATGTACCAAAATTTATATGTTAAAATTGTTAACTAAAAACGCTGTTAATCATCGTAATTTCCAGTGAAAACGAAGGGAAATAAAGGCTGTATCGAGTTGATTTGCTGGATCGTAGTTGTTGCTGTAGAGACAGTGACTAACAAAGATGGCCTCTGAAACGCACACGTAAAGACGTGATACGTGTGGTGACGCTGTAAAGCTGACGCGTGTGGTGACACTTCACTACAAACCAGCGTTGGAGAGGCGCGGGCAGCAGCGCGCGTTCTAAAGCCTCGGTGAGTTCAAATGATGCATTTCAAATGATGCGAGTTAAGTTAATAGCGCGGTGAAAAAGTAGAAGGTTAAAACTAAACCAAAGCGCTTTCGCTAGTTTTACGCCCCAAAGGAACAGCGTTACACCAAAATCCAAAATTCTTCCGTGTAAGGGAATGAAGAGAAGGGAGAGCAAAAAAAAATGAACCACGGTTGAAGTTTAACTCCCGCTGGTGCAATCAAAGCACATAAACAGAACAGGCTGCCGCTGGTGCAATCTCTATACACACATCAAAGAAAAAAAACAATACCTTGAATTTCTTTGAGTTGTGAAGGCGAACGCTGTCTCTATCTCTTGACTTCTTCAAAAAAAAATCCTTGGAAGCGCGTGGTTCTTTTCTAGACCTTCCAGATCATAGATCCCGATCGTCGCCAAATTTATGAAGTAAATAGCTTAGACAGGCCAAGTAGAAGTTGAGAAGTTTATTGAGAGAGACAGCTTGAACAACCACCTTCAGCAGAATACCAGTAGAGACTGTTCTATTGAACACACAGAGAATGTTACAGTAGAAATGTACAATAACAATTCTAACATGGAATACTACACACACATTACAACTTTACTTTCTTAATACATCATTGTCACTGGATCTTATTTATCAATCAAATATAAATTCACTCACTGCTCTATCTCCCATACTCAGCAGCAGTCACACTCTGTCCCAACGTTCTCTCCCACGCACTCGCTACTCTCTCACACACACGCATGTATTTCTCTCCCACGCACATGCATTTCGCCCTTGCTCGTGCTCCCTCTCACACACTCAAGCTGATTCCTCTTCTATAGCTCCATCACACACCTGCCCTCCACGGTTGCCCTTCTTTTCACACATTCGCCAATCTCTCCTACACACTTAGAGGCAAAACTCACCACAACACACGTAAACTGGGTCTTTCACTGGTAAACGAGGCAAGGGTTAAAAAGATTATGGCCTCAGTTTGTCTGGGCGGGGGGTGGGGGTAGCGATGTAATTATGGCACCGGGTGGATTCGGTGGGCCGCACTAGGCATCGCTGAGGAAACAAAACTCGGAACTCTGTTGGTACAACTCACAGTGTGCCCATCTGCTGACAGCAGAGCAGCGTCACAACCCCGAGCCTGCAGCGCTACTAGCGGTGTTTGCAGTGCCCTGGCCACCTCTCCAAAAGTGCACCTCCACAACAATCGCACCATATAGCAAACCTAACACCCAGCACTTCTGCCACTTTCCAATAGCAGAGCGAACTTTTAAGAACCAGTACTTGCCAGGAAAGAAACATAAGCCGGTAGTACTTTTAATACAGTGACACCAGTCCTTAATCATTTGGAAGTCAAACGCTTTGCCAACAAGCACCTAAATAAGGCGAACTGCGTTGGTTGGAACTTTAAATCACAGCAACATGTTCACTGCTGTGCAGGAGGCTTGTGAGAGGAGCGAATCGAAACCAGTAGTGCGCGCGCACCACAGAGGAGCAGGGGCGAGGATAAGTGCGGCAGCAAAGCGAACGCGCGCTAATTAGAAACACATGTTTATTATTAGGTCAGATGCCGCTGCTGCGCGTAACAGACACTAATAGGACATGGGCGGTTACATTTCTAAAGAATATGGGACATGCACACGCCTTTCACTAATGTCGTGCTGTCTTTTTTACAAAGACACGCGCAAAAGCCAATAGCAGCTGACGAAAACAAAAGTACACTCACAAGCGTGTGGTCAGCTTTCAGAAGCCCTTTACATGAGGTCTCTTGCTGCGCGACAATGTTGCGCACTGCAACGCTAGGCGCGAGACCTAAAAAAAGAGCTATCGATAACTGTAGAACTATAGACCATGAAGCACATGCGGCCCTTGGTACTCAGGAGTCCACAAGCGGTGGAACACAAAGCAACATCAATAACAGGACGCATAAAGATAATAATACAATTTCGCCTATTGAGGAAATTGAGCATGAGCTACAGGAGGAACAGGAGCTTAACAACATCAGCTCTGAAGATCATATAGAATATGTGCCATTGAGTGTAAGCCAGACAAGTGGCATGCCAGCAGAGGCCACAAGGGCACAAACACTGTTAAACGACGTCAAAAGATAAAACTAAGGAAATTACACAAAAAATCTAAAGGAAAGTATAGAATGAGTCACAATGTGCACAAAGTAGTATCATTCAAAACACCAGCAATAAACAATTTGGAGAAGGTTGGCAACAATGCAAAAGAAAAAGGCCCTGTGGGGCTGGAGATCTGTCCTATCTTTGAACAAAAAAACAGCAACATATTTCTTATCCAATCAGCCTTCACAAATCAAACAAGCCGCTGATTCGGCAGAAAAGGACACCCGTACAGGCAAGCACTGAATCAAACTTGCTCTGGGAGACACACGGGAAGAAGGAAAGCTACATGCAGACAATGGCACCGCACGCAGACATCAAAACCTACTCACAGGCTGTCAATGGAGTGATCACCGGAAGCGCTGTTGAGCAAACAAGCTACCAATTTGAATGCCCAAGTGTGCCCCAAGGTATATCCCTGGTTACAGCAGTAGATGCTGGCAAAAACCAGGCCAGGGATTCACCAACCTGTGTTGCAGTGGAATGACCCAACCAGGGCAGTGGAGATGTACCAGGGTTCCAATATTTCAAAATGTGCACCCCAAGCAGGAACTGCTATAATCACACCATGAACGGCCAACAAACTGTTGCATACATTGCTCCAGCAGCTCGAATAGACATGCGGTGGCAAGCTCATTCAGCCCGGCTGTGATTTCTCAGTATGAGCAGGGCCAGAGACAACCTCTCAAGCACACCCATAAAAACGTAAGAGCAAACAGCCTTCCACCACTCTTAAATGAATTTGGAAAAAAAACGAGGATCTCCTGCTGGCACCGTACCTACAGCTTTGATTTTCACTCCAGAATTTAAGACGAAAGGATCTTGGGACATTCTAAACAGGTCAAACATCATACATCCCTTACACAACATACCCTCTCTCTCTTATCTTACATTGGTGCATCAAACGTCAGTGAAATTCAAAAACTGTGGCTGGATTAGCCACAAAGAGTCCACATTAATGAAGTGGTCCAATAGTACTGATGCGCAAAGCATCATTGCAGAAAGCAAACTATTCAAAGAATGGGGCATACTTATTAATAACCTATCGACTGTAAAATACCCCATGTACTATCCAAGAGACAATATTCTCCGGCGAAACATAAAGTAGCAAGCAGTATCCTGAGAGGACTAAAACAGGCAAAACCCTTGCCTTGGGAAAAAAGATCACAGTACACCTGACTAGTGGCACAGGTGACAGCAACAGCACCTATAGGACAAACAAGAACAGTAATGTCCGACTGGGCGTGGCTTTCAACAGACCTCACAAGAGATGGGTGGTCACATCCATTGTAAGGATGGGAAAAACACAGAGCCTTTAATTCAACCAGGGAGGTATTGTTCCTGCTGAAAGAGATACAAAAGGAGACGGACTAAAGGTGGACGAATGTAGGGAGGGGAATCCTATGGATAATTTCTTGTTGCCCTGACACACCCCTAGGGATGCCATGCTTCATCATTGGGCATTGCTCCTCGTTGGGACAGTACTGCAATGCCCTACGGGCCCTACGAAGGGTCGCTTTTGAGGAAATCTTTTGTTATTTATGCCGCATGATGAAGGGTGTAAGCGTGAGGGCGTCCTAAAAGTGTTGCATGATCGTATGTAGGGGAGTGAGGAAAACAAATACATTTGTCTAAGAGATTCCAGAAAAATATTTTCATTTAATGGTTGTCCTGGCAAGATTAAAATACAAAAAATGAATTGGGAGCTACGGTGGGGGCGTACTCTGCCCAAGTAGCTCGTGACTAGTGGGTGCAGTGTAGTCAGGTCAACATGTTTTGCACCCAGCAGTCCAGCGCGGATCAATGGTGCTTCTTCTGTACCAAACAAGGGAGGTGATGAAACCAGCCCAACACCTATACTGTGATGTGTAGTGTAGTTATTCCTCAAAGGTGAAAAACCTGTTTCAAGGATAATAAGATTTGATTTCCCAACTTAAAAATAGAAATAGTGCAAGAAAAACAAATCAGTTTAGAATGAGCATATGTTGTATGATATGTCATTGGGAGCAATATCCCTGGAAACGCTAAAAGACTGTCTCCAATGCTAGACATGCACATGCGGTGGTTGACACTGTGTAGTTGCCGAAAATTGTGAGGTAAATTACAGACAAACTGACGTACATAATGCAGTAAAATATGTGAACAGACAAGCTACACACAACATTTAAATAAAAACATGTGCAGGTGTCACACAGTGAATCGCCACGTGAGTAATACATTTAGGTTTGAGAATGGGATTTTACTATATGAATCAGTTAAAATCATCCCAACTGGTCAGAACAGAGCTTAGCGCACAGCTGCTAACAAAAGATAAAAATTATAGCAGTCAGGGTCAAATATGTATAGAGATTTACATCAGCAGATGAGCCAAGCATGACAGCAAGAACTGGGACCGTGACTAAACAAATCTTACTCACATGGTTCCTGAGCTTGGAGTGCAAAGGACCTACCCTCTTCCGCTCACCCGGATCGCGACAGAAGGGTAGGCGGTCCTTTTTAAAGACACTCGGAAATCTACAGCAGGTGTGCCGTGTGATTCCAGAAATCGGCATTAGGCTCATTGTATGCAGGCCCAGGGTTGTGGCGTGATTAGGCAATGTACCACGAGATCGCAATGAAGGTCGGTGTGGGACACGGAAGGTGCCACCCAGAACCAATCTCAGAATAGCAGCCATCTTTAAGTGTGCAACTCAGGCTTTGAAATTTATATAATTAAGCTATGGTAACGCATGTCTAGAGGTATATAACAAGACATATAACAAGACTAAGCAGTGTTTAGGGACACGCCATGGGGATAAATGTCCTTGAAGTTACATGTGTCATCTTTTCAACAATGGTAGGGTGATGTAAAAAGCGCCTGTTGTGAGTTAGAGTTACAGTGATTGCGAGCTTATAATATGGTTGTTGGTAATGATTGTTTGTATCCCAGGACACATAAAAGAGCTCTCATCAATATTGTTGCCATGACTGGTGTGTAACAATGCTAGGCTGTTAATAAGGTATGGATCCGTGGGTGATTCATATTGAAGTTCAAAGGTAATGTGTTTTAGATGCACAGATAATGTGAGAGACATATATCTCCGTGAAGAAGGTGTCCAAGGGGTGCCATAATAATGTGGTGGCCTTAGTTGGGATACGGAGTTCTGGGATCCAAAAGGGATCGTTTGAGGCTCCATAGCAGATGGTGCACTAAAAGCAAGGGTGCCTGAAGTGACTGGAATCCCATATGGAGGGGTGGTCATGAATGTGTTTCTGGTTCGCATGACCACGGTTCTCAAATTGTGATTATATTAAGTTAAACTACGCACCAAGGGATCTCATCATTGAGGCCTGTCTTGTTGGTGACATGATGGAAAACCCTGCATTGGTCTCTTTTGAAAAGACTAGCTGTACTCCACATTTGATTGGCTTCCAAAGCGGTCCATTTGAGATCATCAGGTGAATGTCTGAGGTCACAGATGTGGTTGCACATCTTGGTGGTATTGCCTCCACAATGGATCGTGTTCCTGTGTTCCATGATCCTTATCTTGACAGTCCTCAACACCATTCCCACATAATGGAGATTACAAGTACACGTGATCAGATAGGCACAGTTTCACGTTTTGCTGTGATATTTATGTGTCCAAGTGAAATGTGGGACTAGTTTGATCTCCTTGGACTGCTGGGTCAATGAACACATGGTAGTGTCCTGTAGCGGGTGGGAGGGAGCATAGGGTGTTTCGTGTGTGGGTCTGTCTTATGCGTGGTCTGGTGTGTACCAAGAGATCTTTCAAATTATGGGTCCACTGAAGGAAAACTGTGGTTGTGGAATCTACATGGATCAGTGTTCCCAATGTCCTAATGCTTCACAATAATCCACTTGTTCTTGTCTGAGTGTAGGGGTAAAGGTGGTGATACATTTTCCGTAGGTCTTGTGTTGGTCTCTAAGAGGGCTTTTTGGTTTTTATTCTGGGCTCTCTTCTCAGCTTATTTAATACTTTAGTAGGATAGAGTCTGTCAGATAGGTCCCTACTTACTGATTTTGCTTGTGCGTCGTAATCCTTTAGTAAGTTACAGTTTCTACGAAGTCAGAGGAAGTGTCCATACAGCACATTATCCTTTAGAGTTTTTGGGTGATGACTGTCAAATAACAGGATGCTGTTAAAGTCAGTTCTCTTCTTGTAGGTCTTTGTACAAGGTTGTCCATTCTCCATATTGATAGGTAAGTCTTGGAATGGTATTTCACTCATGGAGGATGATTGAGTGAACTTCAGGTAAGGGTTAAATGTGTTAATCCAACCCCAAACTCCTGACACCTCACGTAGCCCCCCCTTCCAAACGACCAAAATGTCATCAATGTATCATCTCCAGTAAGTATATTCTCCATGAAGGGATTGGTATCAGGAAAAATGTGTTGCTCCTCAAAGTATACCATGTAGAGGGAGGCCAGGCTCGGGGCTAATGTGCTGCCATAGATGTTCCTGGTATCTTATGGTGCATATTGGTTTTGAACTTGAAGAAGCTGTTCTATAGTGCCATCATGGCACATTCAATAATTAAATCGTTGGGTGTCACAGTAGGCCACGCTTCTGCTCTCAGGCAAGCTTCGATGACCTCAATGGTGGCCTCCTGTGGGATGTTTGTGTACAACACCTCTCTATCGAGAGTCATAAGGAGATCAATTTTGTGTTGATTGTTCACATCTGCCAGTAAGTTGAGAATGTCCCTGGTGTCCTTGAGAAATGAAGGGATTTTCTGGAACAAGGGCTGGAGGTAATGGTTTCAGAATTTCCTTAAAGGTTCTAGTAAGGAACCAATGCCAGAGAAGATAGTTCTCCCTGGAGGGGGATTGATGCCTTTGTGTGTTTACTAAAACCATTAAGCAAATTCTGTGACCAGTATCTCCAACCTTTAGTACAGAAAACCCCTTAATTTCTCAAGTATCTGAAAAGGAAGAGGTTATGCATCCTGATGAGAATTCATAAAGACGGGGCCCCTGGCCCAAACGGCCTCCCAGGGTGCGTCTTCAGGGAAGATCAGATGTTTTGGGCTCCTCTATGCTTAGCCTGTTTAATGAATGCATTGTATCGTCATCCATTCCGGACTCATGGAAAGGCTCCATCCTGCATCCAATACACAAAAAGGGGTACCACAGCTCAAAATGATAGACTAATATCCCTATTGGATGCTGATGGTAAGGCATTTGGTAAAGTGCTTTTACATGATAGAGTGAAGGGATAAAATCTATTCTAACGGGTCACACTTACCAATAACCCATATACAATTAAGGACAAATAATTATTCAGTCAGCAATGGAGAAGGTTCAATCGTTTATTCATCAAATACAGACCCTGACAGGGGGGCCCCAGTCTGCGCAACCTCGAAGGTGCGCAGAGGAGACTGGCAACATGTTCAAAGTACAAAGCATATATACGTTTCATGTGTTAAAGATGACACCCTAAAAGGAAAAACACAGTTTGTCAGTAGGCCAAGAGGAATACCCATATAAGGCACAATTGATTGGTAGCAACCTAGGCCTAAGCTATTCCGGGGGCAGGTCAGGGAGGTGCCTCCCTGTCTATCTGGAGCCTGGGAGGACGGGAACAGGATCAGCTAGAATGTGCGCATCCCACAAGGAAAGCAGGTGCGACCTTGAGTCTTCCTTGAGCTACCAGCTAGATACAATTGTAAATGGTTTAGCTGACGCCATGGTTTAGAGCAGAAAGCATAATCACGTGATTTCAGAGAAACCGCACTTGCACACAGAGAAACGAAACAGGCATGGCTCCTTCTACTTCAATAGAACTAAACCAACAGAAAGTAAATCATAGGTTGCTAAATGATTATAGTGTATTCTAACTACATGAATATATATTTACGAGATCATATTGGACATATGAGGACAATAATGTATATTATCGAGAATTCGATCCCATCAGACGGCCCTTTTGGCCTAATATGGCCAATACACATGATTTTATTCTACAAAAACCCCTTCATCTATCTGCATAAGATCTGATACTTCCTTTTGAATCATCTGCTTTTCTACTTTGACTTGGCGAGAAAATTGCTATGCACAAAACGAGCAACAGGCCGGGCCACATTGGAGACACAGGCAACACGTAAATATTACTCCAAAGGCCCCTGCCAGGACCATAAATATCTTCCAACCCCAGGTAGTTAAGAGACCCCAGAACCAACTGCTAAGGGACCAAGTGCCATTGTCCACATGGGCCTCACTGGCTAATCGATGTAGCTTCTGTATGGCCAAATGAATAGTGGGGGCCGAATCTGGAATAAACACGCAGCAAGAGCTGCCGATCACACGACAGGCTCCTCCCCTATCTGCGAGGATGACGTCAAGAACCATCCGGTTCTGAAGCGAAACAAGCCTCATCGCAGCAAGCTCTACGGTGATGTTAGTTAAGATTCCAGTAGTGGTCTGGACCACATTCTCAACTTACCTGGACAAACGTCTTATACTGCAACTATTAAATATGGGCCCCCAAAAGGGAGTAAGTCCCTTCGCAAAGTCTTCGAATTGTTGTAAGGAAGTATCTGTTTGGTCAGTGCCATCAAGATCATAGCTCCTAACAGTCCGGCTCACTACTACCTCCTTTTGTATCAACTGATGAGTTCTGTGATAGTCGGGAGGGGCAATATATACAGGGGGATAGAGAAACGAAAGATAACAGCTTCCTGCCCATCCCCGGGGAAGCCATGTGTAGGCATTCTCACCACAAACAAAATAAACATCTGGTGGGGTAATCATAGGTGGGGTACTGTATACTTGTAGCGTGTAGGTGTAATTACATCTACTCCTGCCTACCTTAACATGACCTCTTCCTTGTATGCAAAAGGGGGAGGTAGTATTAATGATAGGGATCGGTAAGGCTTTGTCATTTGTGACATTTCTTTCTTTAAAATGCTGAAAATACATAGTATCATTAAAAAGTTCAAAATCCTGCATCTCTTCCATTAGCCAAGTAACATTTTTATAATCAGTATATAAATTTATACCAGCATTAGGATCCAAGGATCCTTCCCATCCATTTCCAGCTGCATCAAATCCCTGATGTTCTTCTATATACTTTAAGATAGCTTCATAGTCGTTTTCAGTATATATTTTTGGTTCAGCTACATAATGAGAATACATCAAGGATAACAATTGGAACCAAGCTTCACAACTGGCTAAATAAGACATCCTTAGTGAAATAAACAGTTTGTGCTGGTGCATAACTGAAGGGAGTAATCCACACACCCAACAGTTCGTCTTATTCGTAGTAGAATGGGTCTGATGCAACATTTCTATGAATGCATTTTTCATATAAGTTTCTCTATGTCTAGCCTTATGAGGGGGCAAAGAGTAGAAGAGATGCTCTTCTGGGGCAGCAGTAGTTCCTAACAACTTCCGTACCGGGTGTTGAAATTCTAAATATACAAATACGAATTGCCACTCAGGACGGACTCTCTGCCTCCCGAGTTATAGCGTAAACACACTGGGCAATATTTGACCACCTTTACGGCTGTTTTGGAAATATTTGGGTTGCTCCAGACAGGGTCTAATACAGCACAAATACCTTTTGCTCCTATGTGTGCCGGGCCATGGGCCATGGTCACTATAGCATATACCAATGCATTAGGGAGTAACCAACGCTGTCTCTCAGTTTGATCTATCCAACATTCATTCTTGTCTAGTTTCCCTACTTCCTGCTCCCATTTCTGTGCCTCATCTATGGTGGCTTCCTTCTGCAATTCTCTTACACTTTCTATTGTATTATCAAATACAGATGTTTCCGCCACCCACCGTGCTGAAGTACTAGGAAACATGGGAGTCATTTTAGTCCGGGCTGTCTCCTTCGCTACTGAGTCAGCATAAGCATTTCCCTTCCCTGTGGAATCAACTATTTTCTGATGGGCGCTACATTTGACAATGGCCACTTGATCTGGTAGTGTCAATGCCAACAACAAACGATCAATTAAAGGACCATGTTGAATGTTTTGGCCATGCGTGGTAAAGAAACCCCTTTCCCTCCACAGTCTCCCAAAACTATGGGCAACGCCAAAGGCGTACTGGCTATCCGTGTAAATGTTTACTCTCAATCCTTTGCTAATTTCACATGCTCGTAACAAAGCTATTAGTTCAGCGGCCTGGGCTGAATGGTGTGAAATCCTAGCAGTTTCTTCTACCGTTTTCAAAGTCGTAATAGCATACGCAGCTGTTGCAGTTCCATCTGGTAATTTAAAACAGGAACCATCAACATACAATTTTCCTTGGGGGTCTGGTAAAGGAATGTCTGTAAGATCTACACGCCCTTTTGTTTCTTCTTCAGTTCTAAATATACAATCATGGATATCATCCTTTTTATCATTAGAAGGGAGAGGTAAGAGTGTTGCTGGATTCAATGTAGCACATCTCTTAATCGTAATGTGGGGTGCAAACAATGCCAGCTCATATTCTGTCAAGCGAGCACTCGTAAGGTGCTGGGTTTTCGTTTTATTTAACAGAATATCCACAGCATGTGGTACCATGACTGTGAGATCGGTGTTCAGCACTATCCCCTCTGATTGTCGGATGGCCACCGCTACCGCCGCAGTGGCCCTCAGACAACTGGGAAGGGCTTGTGCAACCATGTCCAGTACTGATGAGAAAAAGGCACAGGGTCTCTGTTTCCCCCCAAAATCCTGAGTTAATACTGAAAAGGAACAATCATCCACCTCGTTCACATAAAGTGAAAAAGGCTTCCGGTAATCCGGGGTACCCAAGACAGGAGCAGAACACAAAGCAGATTTCAAAGAATCAAAGGCTTCTTGACATTCATCCGTCCAGGGTAGGGGTTCATGCACATCTTTAGTAGTCAAATATAACAAGGGTTTAGAGAGGAGTGAATAGTTAGGAATCCATTGGCGACAGTAAGAGCTTATGCCACGAAAAGCACGAACATCACGTTGAGTACATGGTACAGACATGTTAGTGATCACAGATATTGGTTCTGATGTTAGTCTTCTCCCCGCTTTCCACAGTAAGTGGCCGAAGTAGGTCACTTCCTGTCGACAATATTGAAATTTGGAAAGGGAGACTTTATTTCCTTTTTTAGCCAAATGATGTAACAATTTCACAGTCGCATCCCTGCAACCATCTTCCGTATCGGAGGCCACCAGAATGTCGTCCACATATTGAATGATCGCATTACCGGTGGGCAGAATTAGTTCATCCAATACTGCCTTCAAGGCCTGGCTATATATACTAGGACTTTCTGTATAGCCTTGAGGTGCGCGCGTAAATCTGAATCTTCGTCCTCCTAATGAGAATCCGAAGATATGTCTGCTATCAGGATGAATAGGGATGCTAAAGAAAGCGTTCTTCAAATCGATTACAGAAAAGTATCGAGCTATAGTAGGAATCATAGTAAGGATCGTCGTGATATCCGGTACCACTGGGTATTGAGGGACTACTATTTTATTGACCGCTCGGAGGTCAATCACAAAACGATATGCGGATTTATAATCCGGGGCACCATTAATTGGAGTCTTTTTGAGAATCGGCAAAATTGGACTATTACAGACATTCGCAGCTGTTTCCTCCACCACCCCTTTGTCAATGAGGTCACGGATAATATGTAGCAAGGCTTGTTCACCTTCTGGTGAAACTTTATACTGTGGAATGCGGGGCATCTGTGCGTTTGGTTTCACGGTGATTGACACAGGGCTATTCTTAACAGACCACCATCGGTGTCCCCTGTCGCCCACAAGGTCGGGGGAATGGTAGAGAAATCAGGAGGCAAGGGCTTGTTTTTAGCGAAATACTGAGCCGTCTCTATGGGCGGTTTCTGCATTGTAAGAAAAACACCATCAGGAGAACAGTAAATCCGTGCATGGAGTTTCTTTAAGATATCCAAACCTAACAAATTCTCTCCACAATTAGAAATGAGGAGAAAAGGGGTATGCATAGAAATGGGACCAATCGTAAAAGGCAGAGGTTTTGAAACGGGGCTAACTACCGGTATTCCAGAGAATCCGACTGATACATTATTTTGGCCAGACAGAGCTGCCCCTGGGACCAGTGTCTGGGCGACTGAACTACTCATCGCTCCAGTATCCACTAAAAACTTCCCTGATGTTCCCAATAGTTCTCCTTCTACATAAGGTCCCTCTTGGTCCACTCGTACTGTAATACGGCCCCCGCTCTGTCCTTGGCTGTCTCATGCGTAATCTCGGTCCTCGTACCTGTCATTCTGATAACTCCCATTGTAGTACTGTCTATTCTGAGGGTCATCAAAGTGGTTCTTACGGAAACCCTCATGCTGTGATTCCTCCCTTTTCATGCTGTTTCGATCTACATTCCCTCGACCTCTTCCTCGACCTCTACTGGGTCCGTTTCCTCCTTGTAGCAAAGGGCAATCCACTCTCCAATGTCCCTCCTCCTTACAATAGGAACATTGGTTTATACCAATATTCGGAGGGCCTCCTCTACCTCTTCCCGCCATCTGGCCCCTTTGAAATGAGCCCCGCACTCCTCGTCCTGACATTTGCCCTGTGCTAACTTGTTGCAATAGTACCCTTGTTTTTAGATCCTTAGTCTTCTTCTCTGATCTGTCCTTACTCTCGTTCTCGCGATGTTCATAATATTGAGCCTTACTAAGAATGACAGATGGTGCAGCCGTAGTCCACGTACTTTCAGACGACTGAAGACAAGACATAACCTCCGGGAGTAGATTGGTGACAAATCTATTCACGAATAATCGAATTCCCCTCTCTGTAGAGAGATCCTGTCCACTGAAATCTATGAACACTTTCTCGAACCGAGTAAAGAAGTCAGACACACTTTCATCCTTTTTCTGTCTACATGCCGTTAATTTATCCCAATCCACTTTCCTGGGAGGCAAAAGGGTTTTCATATATGTGACAATTTTATCGGGTATGGCCAATATTTCATCCCGAGGCTTCTCACCTGGCTTTCGTTCCTTATCCCAATTTTTCAATTGGTCCCATGTTCCTCCTAAATTGGGGATATGGTCCGTATCATGTATCTGTCTCCAAATATCAACCGGGATTAGAAGACCAAAAAATAGCTCGATATCAGCTATAGTCATGATAGCGGAATTGGCTGCCTCGGTCAATTCTTTGTAATAGGCTGTAGGATTTTTACGGGGGTCAGGGAGCTGAGCTTTTAGCGTGAGGACCTTGCTTCGTTTCCAAGGGGTGTAAACCCATTGCTCCTGAAGCCTAGCGTCCACACGTGCTCTATTTACCACATTATTAGCATCCTTTAATTCCGGTACTTCAGGGAAAAAGAGGGGATGCACCTCTCTCATGGGGTGCTGCGCTCCCCATTCAGAGCTCTTTCGATGCATCCTTTCCCTATAATGCAAAAGGGTGTTTACATTCTGATACACTTCCTCAATTTGGAGATGGAATTTACGAGCATGATCCCTGATGTCACGCAGTATCTGAGGAGGTAATCCTTCCTCGAAACACTGTTCCCATAGTGAGATCTATCGGATCGCCATGCTCTCTAAAGCCAATTGTTGTGCAACGGGTTCAAAATCCTTCATAGTACGCCAAATATCTTCCAAAGTATAAATAGGATTCCGCATCCATTGGGATGCCTGAATTATAATAGCTCTTCTCTCCTCCTGTCCCAGCAGCGACCGAGTGAAAGCTCGTTGATCACTCGGGTCAGACATCGGTCACTTGGGTGTGGCACCGGGACCAACCATATTTCGAAGATCTAAAGAGGTCGGAGTCGGAGGAGAAAGAAATACAGGGTGCAAGGGAGAAGGGACAGCCGCGTCCGGCCGAAGGGATAATAAGGGTGAGGTAGTTGGTCTAAGAGAAGACGGGGAAACCGGAATATCGGATCCCGATCTGCCAACGGGGGCCGTAGCGATCATTCCCGACGATGGTCGGGCGGTTGCCACAGCACCCGCTTGATCGACTCGTACCACAGGCACGGACGGATACAGGCCTTGTGGGGCATAAGGGGGAGGTGGTCGAGTTTCCAGCACTTCTTCTAATTCATCTCCCGTCTCCGGTCTAGCCACATAGCTTTTATCAGTTTCCATCCGAAACTGCCTATCCATCCGTTCAATATTCTTTTCCACCTTTTCCTTATCATATGCTATTGCTTTCTGTGTGACCGTCTGACCCGCTTTCATCTTCCCCAGCTTCTCCTCCCTAATTCGTCGTCTTTTTGCCTCCTTTAACCATAAGTTCAAGGAATCAAACATTGACTGACGACTTTTTTTCATAAACAGTTTATTCTGTATATAATTAATCTTTTTCTCATCAAAAGACCCCGTGAGAGGCCATTGTAAATCCGAATTATCTTTGGTGTATTTGTTCCAAAGGGTATTAAACAGAATTGGCTGTAAACCATGTTTGCTGTACATATTGAAACTGGGGCTGCCTTCGGGAGGGGCAGGCTGTCTTTCTTCGAGCCGTGTACCTCTCCGACAGCAGCACCCAAAATATATTTTACTAAAACACGGCATTATACTTAATTTTACTCGCTCTTCTTACATAAAATCACAACAACACATACGTATTCGGACGCGTCCTTTCATATCACCCACTCATACAATCGTCACAATAAAGTGCTGTAAAACAGTGCAAGGCAATTATTTCTCGAAACCTATTCAAATGCAAATGACGTCTTCAAATACGAACAGAGCCCGTCGACCCCTGTTCGGGGAATCGATTCAAAGGAATTCCAGACCAACAGATATCACAAAAGAGAACAATCGTTAGAGTGCTCCGAGACCCTCAGATAGGCGAACCACAAACTCTCTCACAGGCCATCCCATGGTCCTGTTCTGGTTGGGCCGGGTATCTGGACACGTCTCCAGACCCCTAGCTTACCCAGTTGCTCCCAGAGCTTTCCCGGAGAGAATTCGGCCAAGCGAGCAACACCGTACTCTGCTAAGGCATCAGAGGTAGTCTCAATTAATCACCAAACAAGTTCGTGAGGTCTCTACTCGTGCAGCCCCTTCGCCACAACGATAGATCCCCAGATTCCCTCGTGGTCCGGCTTCCCCGGCCACCTTCAAACAAAGACAGTTAACTGTTATCCAAAAAGAAACACTTCCTCTAAGCGATTCTTATCCAATTCAATTTCAAATATCACTCACCTGGTGCACTAAGGTCAATTGCGGATTCTCCACTGCCGACATTTAAACAGACCGACACAGTCTGCTCTTCTCTCAGGTTAAGCCCCTAGGACTCCGGCGTAGGGTCTTCAACAGCTGGGAGGGATACTGGGCTCGAGAGGGGAACAGCTTGTTTTCATACCACAAACGGGTGTCTCAAATCAGGATCCTCTTTCTGTCCACCCACTCGGCCAGAACTCCTCCTTGTCCCGCTACTCCTGTTTACAGGAGGGGACGACCCTATCGCGAAGTCCCGGCGGAGTCGCCAACTGAAGGGATAAAATCTATTCTAACGGGTCACACTTACCAATAACCCATATAAATTAAGGACAAATAATCATTCAGTCGGCAATGGAGAAGGTTCAATCGTTTATTCATCAAATACTGACCCTGACAGGGGAGCCCCGTCTGCACAACCTCGAAGGTGCGCAGAGGAGACTGGCAACATGTTCAAAGTACAAAGCATATATACGTTTCATGTGTTAAAGATGACACCCTAATAGGAAAAACACAGTTTGTCAGTAAGCCAAGAGGAATACCCTTATAAGGCACAATTGATTGGTAGCAACCAAGGCCTAAGCTATTCCGGGGGCAGGTCAGGAAGGTGCCTCCCTGTCTATCTGGGGCCTGGGAGGACGGGAACAGGATCAGCTAGAATGTGCACATCCCACAAGGAAAGCAGGTGCGACCTTGAGTCTTCCTTGAGCTACCAGCTAGATACAATTGTAAATGGTTTAGCTGACGCCATGGTTTAGAGCAGAAAGCATAATCACGTGATTTCAGAGAAACCGCACTTGCACACAGAGAAACGAAACAGGCATGGCTCCTTCTACTTCAATAGAACTAAACCAACAGAAAGTAAATCACAGGTTGCTAAATGATTATAGTGTATTCTAACTACATGAATATATATTTACGAGATCATATTGGACATATGAGGACAATAATGTATATTATCGAGAATTCGATCCCATCATAGAGCGCAGATTCGCTCTGTTGTTTGTAGGGGTGCCTTATAATCATGAGTAGTCCGCACCCGCAAAGAATCTTTTATTGTGTCAACATTGAAATTGAAATACTTTATTGTATGATTACCTAAAATCATTTACAAAAGCAAAGCATATTACGACCATGGTAAAAACAAACAAAAACAAAACATTGAAAGTGCAATGAGATTAAAAGAAGAGAGTTAAAAAAAACAACGTAAACATATACATCGGGTTGGACAATCAGTACCCTAATGTCAGATCATCTTAGCGTATCAAGATTGGTACTGAGTCACCAATGGCCATGTAATACTTTGTTTATTTGTCTGTTCAATTAGGATGGCAATGTTCATGACCATAGGAATTAGTGAAGCATCACTATTAATACTATGGATGCTTGTCCATGTGCAAATTATAGTTAAGCTGTTATTTTTCTAGACTTTACGTTTGACATAAGATCTGTCCAGCAGAGTCAAAGAACTTCCCTGCATGTGCCAGCTCCATTGGCACTGTTGTGGTATAAATGGGCATTAAGGCCTCCTTACATGTTCTTACTTCATTAAGATTGAATATTGCCCTTAAGTATTTGCGCCTCGGGCTTCCCAACGCTGGGCAACTACAGATGATATGCTCTGCCGATTCTCTGTGGTATTGACACAGTTGACATCCTCTATTTCCACTTAGTGTGGATGACCAGTGAGCCCTATAGTCCTTTATTGGTAGGGTTAGCAGCCTGGTCTTCAAGACATTTTGAAGAGCATATCTCCCCAGGCCGGCATTCAGGTATGGTTGGCATTGAGTGGCTTCATGTGATTTTGCGAGGCCCTCAGCGCCACAAATTGTTCTGATCCTATCTATATCCCGGAGCCTTGAGATGGTCTTTCCCTGTTTTTTTAACAGGTTTTTTAGGCTAACTGTTGGCAGATTTAATATTTGATCAGTTGTCAGGCATAGTGTTTTATTAGCTAAAACAAGGAACCTAGCCCAACGGCTGGTTTGATCTATGAAGAGTGGTTGAAGTGCTTCCCTTAGGGTACCCGGGCTAGCCTTGTACACACATTGGTATAATTTCACTATGTCTTTTTTGCATTCTATGTCCATTGATGTTAAGTTGAACTCAAGTCTGATCAGTGTGCGCCTTGTCGAGAATGGTAACCTGAATATTTTCCTGAAAGCCATAATATGTAGGTGCTCCAGTTTATCGGACAATAAGCCCGGGAAAGCCAGGTGGCCATAGCTGATTGTTGAAAAAAGCTTGGCTTGTGTTACTCTTCGAATGCCCTTAGTTGAGTGACTCACAAGGTTCTGGTGGATTTTACATAGGGCGTGTGTGACCTTTGTCTCCAATGATTTGGCCTGAGATGTTGTTCTGCCGGTGTCTAAGAATTGTACACCCAAGTAGGTGTATTTATTTGCAGTAGCAATTCTGAGTGGTCCGATGTTCCAACCCAACAGAGATTTTTTTGGTTTATGTCCAAAGACCAATACCTTGGTTTTATTTGAATTAGATTGGAGCTTGTTTTCTAAGTTATATAAATGGAGAGTCTCCAATGCCCTTTTCATGCCTACTCTGGTTTGGTCCAAGATGACAAGATCGTCCGCATATTGCAGGATGGGTATTCTAAGGTGGCCCAGTTTAGGTGGAAACATATTGGTTTTAGAAAGTGCCACTCCCAGGTCCGCGGTGTATAGGTTAAACAGTGTTGGCGCAATCACACAGCCCTGTTTTAGCCCTTTATTTGTATAGATTTTGGCAGTTGCGTGTGACTGTGTGAGCTTCGTGCGGACCCATGTGCCAGTATGGAGGGACATGATGGCTGCCAGAAGTTTCCCTGGAATCCTGCACTGTGCAAGCTTTTCCCACAGTATTTTGCGGTCAATACCATCGAAGGCAGCGCTGTAGTCAACAAAACAGGCATACAGAGGTGGGTTTATCCCCTCTGTATCCTTAGTTACCAGGTATGATAATGCTAGGGCGTTATCCATTGTTGATGAGTTCGCCCGAAATTCAGTCTGGTAGTATGGTATTATTTGGTTGTCTGTTTTCCATTCCTCTAACGCTTTTAGTAGGACTTTCGCATATGCCTTCCCGTCCACGTCAAGTAGGGCGATTAGTCTGTAATTCTCAGGCTATAAGATGTTGCCTTTCTTATAGATTGGTTGCAGAATGGAGCCCTTCCACGAGTCTGGTACACCTGAGGTATTGAAGCAATGGTTGAATAGACAGTACATATGAGGTACCCAAAAGGCACGATCTTCATTAAAAACACTGCCTGGTAAGCCGTTTTGTCCTGGGGCCCCATCCTTCCTTATGCCTTTCAATGTGAGCAGGGTTTCTTTTTCGCTGAGAGCGAGGGCCTTATTCTCGTTTCCCTCTAGACAATGGTTTGCAGCTGCCACTGTTTTTCGACTAGATTTTTCCTGGTCGATATACAACTTAGTAGCATAGGCTGCCCATTCCTTAGCAGGTATTGCATTGTGTATATTGCTTCTACCATTGAGATTATTAACGTAATTCCAGAATCCCCTGCTCTTGCTGGGGGCAAGCAATGCTTGTGTGCCATTAGATTGTGTATTGTAATAACCTGCAGAGTGAAATGATGGGTATATTTCGTATAACGTGGAAAAATCAACTTTGCAATTATGTATGGTTAGGTGAAAACCTTAATGTGTAGAATTAGTACATGTCACTAATGAGCATTTTATAATTTGTGCGTTTATGTAATGCATTGATTTAAATGTGCTCTGTAACAATGTTCATGTATCCGTATGTTTTATGAATTTACGTGCTCTTCTTATATTGGCCAAATTCTGTAGGCCTAACATGTATTTCTCCAGGATGCTCTCATATTAGGTTTGCTAGTAGTATTCATGTGTATGTAGAACTTTTCTTTTTCGCATTTCTGTTGCAGGTGGAGAAATTCATCCTTGTTAGTTAGAATAATGTCTTTGTTTTAGGAGTTAGGCTTACGGAGGAGAAGATACATTGAACGGCAATGATGATAATGTGGGATGGTGTTCTTTCTTACTGGAGAGAGCCTGGGAATCAAGGGATTAGAGCCAAGGCCTGTGAGCATCGCTGCTGAATGGAAAGTTACCTACAATGAGGTCCCTTGCATGGATGGGGTCATGCTGCATAGCATTGTGGAACGTCTCATACCAGTTCTTGTATTGGAGTTAGGGACAGAGTCCGGGGACTTCTGCCCTGCATGGAGAGAAAAGTGCACCATATGACGAGCTCTATAGCTTTATGCTACTTGACCTATTCAACATGAGTGGTCTTCTAAGGAACCCCGCTCCTTCATACGCGAGCTGGAAGACTGGACCAATGAAAATAAAATCATACCAAACTATGAGACAGGCTTTTCACTCTCTCCTAGTTGAGCACAAAGGACATGAAAGTAACGACTCCCCGATTATATCCTTACTTCATAGATTACAGCGCAGCGTTCGATGAAATTCACCAAGACATCCACTGGGAAAAACGGGCGGAGTGGGGCATACCCAGGCGACTCTGTGGGCAATTATAGTGTTGTACACCGACACTTGGGTCTGAATCTAAATACCGCAGACCCATGCAATGAAAAAAAATTACATCAATAGAGAGCTTAAGCAGGGCTGCATCATCGCCCCCATTTTGTTTAATTTCTATACCACGGACCTGAATTGCTGAAAGGGAATTTATTCCCTGCGAATCTAGGTCAGATGAAATTTCTCATTATACTGAATATCTCGACCTTGTGATATTAGACCAAACCCGCATTGGGATGAAGAGAGCTTTGGACACACTCCACATATATAACACAAAGAAGGCTCTGCACGCAAACGCCCCCAAAACAAACAGTTCCGATTTTTGGCCAAATATATAAAAGGCATTAATAGGAATGGCAACTGTGCCCTTTAAAAATATGCACAACCAGGAAATATAACCATCTTGGCGTCTGGCTGTCAGAAACTGGTAAACTCTTATGGCAGACAGCAGAAGTGAGAGAAAAAGCATCTAGACTCACTTATGCTCTAGCCAAACAAAGGGGCATATTACCAAGCAATAGCGATAATTATCGCTATTGCTTGGTTAGAGACAAAATTTTACCGCTGAGCTGCGGCGATTTTTACCGCAGATAAACCTTGGTATTACCAAGGTTTATCGCAAATGCGATAAAAAACGGCCGCAATGCATGAATATCGCTGAAAAGTCAGCGATATTCATGCATTACCGAGCTAATGCTCTTAGCCATGTTATCCACCTCCCATTGGATAACATGGCTAAGAACTGCTCAGGGCAGGTGTTAGCTTTTGGAGATATTCGCGCTTAGCGCGAATATCTCCAAAAGTTGGTAATAGGAGATAGCAATGTTAGCGACTGTTTACAGTCGCTAACATCTTGGCACGCCCACTTTGCATGTCATTAGTGATAAATATCACTGACATGCAAAGTGGGGCCCAAGATGGTCGCTATCTCCTACTAGCTGTTGCTAACTGGTGTTAGCGACAGCTATGTAATAGGGAGATAATTTTATCTCCGCTTTCTTGGCTTTAAAAGCCAAAAAGCGGAGATAAACCCCCTTGATAATATGCCCCAAAATTAGAACTTACAAAGACACTTGGCTGAGGCCATTCAAAGATCCAAAAAAGCAAAATGATTCACTGCTATAAGCTACGGCCACCTTGCCTTCCCGGGTAGGCTCACCAAGCCATTAGAGGGTTGTCAGACAGCAACATACAAGAAAATATTTAACATCCCTAAAAACACCTGGTAAACACTGATTCGCCTTGAGTTAAAACTGCTGAATATGGACATAGAATCTAAAAATGATGTTATTAAATTACATTATTGGCTGACGAGAGCAGATACGGAGTCCTTGTGAGCTACTCTGAATATCATAATGCTAGGAAAAAAGGCAGCTGGTCAAAGTTTTCAGTAGAGCGAGAAACTAATTCAGGGGCATATTTACAAGGGCTTTATCTCTGCTTTTTTGGCTTAAAAAGCCAAACAAGCGGAGATAAAACTATCGCCCTATTTACAAGAAGGTGCAAACATGCATAATCGCATGTTTGCACAATTTTTCCCAATGCCTCCCTATGCATCTCTAATGAGATGCAAAGTGGGCATCACTGAGGGTACCCCGGATGGAATACCTTGCAAATATCACTGATGTTCACATTGCGATATTTACAAGGCAGCCCACAGGATTTTAGCAGACGTTAGATTTTGGCAAAAGCTAACGTCTGCTAAAATCCTGACTTACCTATGTTTGACATGAGGGGGCGGATTATGCTGATACTACCACAGGGTCGTAGAAGCAAGGTTATCGCTGTTTTGCAGGGAACATCGCTGGAAACCCAGTGATGATCCCTGCAAAACGGCGATAACCTCGCTATCTCTGGAATTTTTATCGCCCTGGAGAAACGCATTGTTAATAACCGCTACCAGGGTGATAAATTCCAGAGATAGCCTGCGATAAGAAATATATCACTAAGCACGGCAAACGATAACTATCGCTGGCCGTTATTGATATGCTTCAAAAACAATGAGAGGAGTATCCCCTATGAAGTTGAAGAACAGACGTATCTGGAGGACCGGTTTTTGGCAAGAAGGAGGATATTCATCCTTTTCTTTAAAACCCCTCACTCACCACCTGGTGGTGACATGCTTCATCATCGGGGTCCACCTTGGCGTCCTAGCGACACCAAGGTGTGCTACGACACCTGAACTACAGTGGAGCGGGTTGTGACTGTGGGTGCAGAAAAATAAATGTTAAAAATTGTCCTGGTTGTACTCAAAAAATGTAGTTTTTATTATAGAGCAACTGAACAATGTTTAAAAATACAAGGGCGAGATCCTGGTAGGGGGGTTACGACCAGAGGATCTCTATATGTGTTGGGTGGTCAACATGTTTCTACCTTAGGGGCTATTGCCCGGTATTCATCAGGACCAGAAAAACAGGTGGACAGGAGGTGTGTGCTCCCTAAAAAGCACACCCGTGCCTTGATCCCCTGTGTGCCTACTGGCAAAATGGCCAGTGGTAAGTGCTGCTCAATAAAATAAGTGAGCAGACGAATTGGCGAAAAAGAGACCTGTGAGGAGAGAAGAAAGGGTAAAAAACAATCAGGTATTGAGTGATTGACTTACTCTCCTGTAACGTCGTGCAGTTTCTCAGTGAAATGAAAATATAGTGCCAAAAAATGGTGGGTTGGTCTCCAAATAAACATTATACCGTGGTGATTGAGTGAAATACTAATCAATATCTATGCCAAAAGTAGGTGCACGCGAGTTGCATGCGGTGTAAAACACGACACTGGTGAATTTATATATTCAATATATAGAAGTGCCGGTATTGAAGAATGCTAAGGGTGGCACTGCATGGATCGTAAATATCACGTGGTGCCTGTGCTACTTGCAGGATAGTAAATAACAGGGCGGATCCTCTGCCATGGTAGGTGAATGAAAGGTGGAGTGATCTTAAGGCATAGCGGTAACTCGATGGTGCTATATACATTTGACAGCATCTGACTCATACGTGTGAGTGAATAACATCTAATTGACATACATGACGAACACACAAGTAACACTGAGGGACAAACTTCAGCTCAAATGGCATAAAACTGGGCTTACTCGGATATGAGCTCTCTGCGCTTCAACGGGCAGGGCGTAGGGTCAATGCCTATGGCGTAACATATTCTGTAAAGGTAAAGAGAGCGCAGGCGTCGTAAATCTCTGTGCCTGCTCAATGTGCTCTGTGAATGGTGAACGACGCCCTCGTGGACCCGGTACATGATTGTGTACCCGGGTACTGATATGGAGAATCTACTTACAGTTACTGGCAAGAAAGATCAGGTCCGACCTACTCCTCGCGTCCTCTGCTCGGCTAATGGTTGCGAGGGCAGCTGGACGCGGTAAAGAGGAGTTGGCCGTTTCCGGAATTGGGCGCGGCCTGGGCGGGTATGGGGGCGGGGCTTGCAGTACGCCGTGGCGTGCTGTCGGTAGCTAAGCTACCGTCAGGAAACAGACAGGAGGTTAGGGTGTGACACAACATAGGACAGGTTTGGTAGACTCGCGGAGCTTGAAATGCACCGCAGAGCTGGGATCAAAGTTGTTGTAGCGCGATTACAACAACTTTGATCCCAGCTCTGCGGTGCATTTCAAGCTCCGCGAGTCTACCAAACCTGTCCTATGTTGTGTCACACCCTAACCTCCTGTCTGTTTCCTGACGGTAGCTTAGCTACCGACAGCACGCCACGGCGTACTGCAAGCCCAGGCCGCGCCCAATTCCGGAAACGGCCAACTCCTCTTTACCGCGTCCAGCTGCCCTCGCAACCATTAGCCGAGCAGAGGACGCGAGGAGTAGGTCGGACCTGATCTTTCTTGCCAGTAACTGTAAGTAGATTCTCCATATCAGTACCCGGGTACACAATCATGTACCGGGTCCACGAGGGCGTCGTTCACCATTCACAGAGCGCATTGAGCAGGCACAGAGATTTACGACGCCCGCGCTCTCTTTACCTTTACAGAATATGTTACGCCATAGGCATTGACCCTACGCCCTGCCCGTTGAAGCGCAGAGAGCTCATATCCGAGTAAGCCCAGTTTTATGCCATTTGAGCTGAAGTTTGTCCCTCAGTGTTACTTGTGTGTTCGTCATGTATGTCAATTAGATGTTATTCACTCACACGTATGAGTCAGATGCTGTCAAATGTATATAGCACCATCGAGTTACCGCTATGCCTTAAGATCACTCCACCTTTCATTCACCTACCATGGCAGAGGATCCGCCCTGTTATTTACTATCCTGCAAGTAGCACAGGCACCACGTGATATTTACGATCCATGCAGTGCCACCCTTAGCATTCTTCAATACCGGCACTTCTATATATTGAATATATAAATTCACCAGTGTCGTGTTTTACACCGCATGCAACTCGCGTGCACCTACTTTTGGCATAGATATTGATTAGTATTTCACTCAATCACCACGGTATAATGTTTATTTGGAGACCAACCCACCATTTTTTGGCACTATATTTTCATTTCACTGAGAAACTGCACGACGTTACAGGAGAGTAAGTCAATCACTCAATACCTGATTGTTTTTTACCCTTTCTTCTCTCCTCACAGGTCTCTTTTTCGCCAATTCGTCTGCTCACTTATTTTATTGAGCAGCACTTACCACTGGCCATTTTGCCAGTAGGCACACAGGGGATCAAGGCACGGGTGTGCTTTTTAGGGAGCACACACCTCCTGTCCACCTGTTTTTCTGGTCCTGATGAATACCGGGCAATAGCCCCTAAGGTAGAAACATGTTGACCACCCAACACATATAGAGATCCTCTGGTCGTAACCCCCCTACCAGGATCTCGCCCTTGTATTTTTAAACATTGTTCAGTTGCTCTATAATAAAAACTACATTTTTTGAGTACAACCAGGACAATTTTTAACATTTATTTTTCTGCACCCACAGTCACAACCCGCTCCACTGTAGTTCAGGTGTCGTAGCACACCTTGGTGTCGCTAGGACGCCAAGGTGGACCCCGATGATGAAGCATGTCACCACCAGGTGGTGAGTGAGGGGTTTTAAAGAAAAGGATGAATATCCTCCTTCTTGCCAAAAACCGGTCCTCCAGATACGTCTGTTCTTCAACTTCATAGGGGATACTCCTCTCATTGTTTTTGAAACATCTCCTCCCAGGGGAATAGGAGAAATCTCTAGTTCACTTTTGAGCGAACGAACTCCCTTACTCTCTTTTTGTTTGTAACGTTATTGATATGCCCCTAAATCTGGCCCCGATAGACTCTAGAGATTTATGTATAACAACTGATCACTTAAAGAGAACCTTTAAAGATAAAGGCAAGTAGACTTCAAGAGACTAGGACATAAAACAATTTAAAAACATTACAAGAGCAGCGGGTCTCAATCCAGCTCATGAAACCAACTCCTGCCAACCATATCTGAAGGCAGCCTTGGGTAGACAAGCACCTATTTGGGAGTATAGGTCCCACTGGAAGAATCCTGCACCAGGCCATAGGCAGTGCGGGCTGTGCCACTATCATTCTGAATCTGCAGTGCACATTGCATGCAGTTGCTTGTGTTTGCTATCTCAGTAGCGAGTTTATTTGAAGCCAATTTTTCTGCAAAATGGGACAAGAAGATGCAAAGAGGCGTTGACATACATTTACACTCTAGTTGTACCAAAGGACCTAGCACGAATTGGCAAATGCTTCTCGGAAGCTGGAAGGCTACTACGTGCTGCAAGCTGACCAGCTGGGACTGTCCCATAAGAACATGGAGCCTGGTCTGGGGATAGCACTAACAAGAACATCCTGGCAAAGATTTGATAACAGGCCTCTTTGCCAGCTGACTGCCAAGTATGTTTTTTCTTTAATGCAATGGCACCGTTGGGGCAGGGTGGGCCTGGACTCAGTCAACATGGCATATGGCAGAAAGGTCTATTGGCTTTTTACCACTTGCTGAAGATGCCAATTCCTTTATTACTGGGTTCAGCGAAGCTGTAAGTGCTTGTCATGTTGCCTAGAGCACCTTGGCCAAGATTAGACAACAGGGTGCCGTGCTAGCTTATTGCCAAGCAGGCTTACTCTTAATTGCACATGCACAGGTCACTTTACACCAATGTTAAAGCACTGCCTGATGCGTTTTAGCCAACAGGGCACCTTGCTGCGAGGTATATTATAGAATAACCTTAGAACCTGATCTCTTGCCCTCAAATATGTTAGAATTGTCCATTGGTTCATTGCGATTTGACTAAGACGCCACTTTTTTAACATTGGGTTCACCATTGTTGCTTGTGCTTGTCTTCTAAATTCGCTCAAGTGAACATTATAGGTTATATCATTTTAATTTGTGAAGTTATCTTTTAAACGATTGTAAAGGTTTTAAGTACTCTTCCAAGAAACTTTTAAGCCTTAACCATATTCTTATCGCGCAATCTTTGTTATGATTACAGAGTAAAATTAGCACCTTTGTATCACTCATTCATTCTGGTGCTTTCATGTTTAGCAGTGGCACTTTAACAATGTACATCCTTCCGAACCTAGGAGAGTTTGGCGAGGTCTTGTTAATCTGCACAGATTCACAAACAATTTTACAAAATGGATCCGCACAGCCGTGTTCATTACATGTTCATAATGACTCGATGTCCATGTTTTTGTATGTTTTTATTTTCACAAGTGCCCCAACTCCCCGTGTTTTACGTGAGGTAGACTTTTTTTCTGACGTTTTAGATTAGATGCTCTAAGAAGTAAACATATTCAGGAGCATAATCATTCCCATTGAGCCTCTAATACGATTTAGTGTTTTGTTTAAATTAAACAGTTAAGTTTAAATTAAACATTATCAACAGCTATTACATGACTCTCACCGTATGAATACAGGGGAAAACGCGTCAAAGGCCTCAGAAACTGAAGCCCTTTATTACAGAAGCAAAGAACCTCTGGTAATTCCGATTGTGGCAAGTAGAGGAGAATCCAGTCAAATCATTAATTCTAAATGTGTTAACATATCACCCCTGAGGGGGCACTAATCTTTGCAGTAGAATCAATTTTTACACATAATGTGAAGCACTTTCTTTCAATTTGTTTAGGGTTTTTTCACTTAATGAAACATTTACACAACATGTCATACATTTTGTTCTACTGTTTGCTTCAACATTCATCCTGATTTTTTTTGTGTGTTCTGTGTATTGCAGAAATAATTTTAAAGCTGGAAACAGCAAAGGAAGAAAAAATGGTTAAATGGCACTTTGTTTATAGGCAGTCTACAAACAAAAAAAACATCTAAATAGATATAAATATTGTAATGTTGGTGTGCTAAAATATCCGCAGCCTTGATATTTCATTACCATTGGGTTAAGCTTTCATTTTAAACTATTTTAACTTCATAAAATACCACATGGGCACAACCTTATCAGTAGCACATGTTAAAAAGAACAAAGTGGATTAAGCTACACTAAAAGCGATGGGCAAAATGTAACCAAACTTGCACGGACTCCAGTTTATTTTGTGTGCTTTTGCTAGTCGGGTGTACATTCATTTTATATTGCTTAAAGGGGAAATGAAGTAGGTCATTTGTGGCAGTTGGTGCTGGGGTGGGCGCTGGCACACATTTTGGGGACCAGGACTTATTTTTCATCATGATACTTAGTGCCAGAGAGACTGAAAAGGGTGAAAGAAAGCAATTCTGGTATTTTTGCTTTCCTCTACTGGTCTTTTTCTATCAAGACTGTTAACCCCTTCGATGCTGATGACGGCCCCCAGCCGTCATGCATCACGGGGCTCGTGTGCTGATGACGGCTGGGGGCCGTCATGATCCCGCCCACTTTGAAAAACGCCGCACAGGCGCAGAATCGCGCCCGCGCCCAAGGGGTTTAATAGAAACAGGTGAACAAGCAGAAAGCAATTCTAGTATTTTACTGACCTCTACTGGTCGTTTTCTATCAAGACAGTTAAATAGAGGTAGTTGAACAGAAAAAAACGTCTCTATGCCGAAGCAGACAAGATCTAGGGCTGATCTCCAGACCCCACAAAGTACATACACATATAAGTATATACTAAAGTATATACAAGAGGTCTTGAATGCTCGTTCTAAAAAGAGATGAAAAGGAACCTGTAGAAGGTAGACAAAGTGAAAGTTTGAGTAGGGTGGGGATGAAAGAAGCATGAGATGGAATCAAGACTAGGCAACCTTGGAATTTAGCAACTGCAATATTCAGTGGAGGGTTTCTAAGAAAGCTTTGGCCCTCTGCACTCTCTTTTTGTGACTTAGTTCACCCCTACAACACAACTTGTCCATGGTGACAATTTGTTCAGTTGTTGCAATATACATCGCTGTTTGCTGATAATTCTCTAAAATGTTTAAGCACCTAGATCAATCTGTAAAATCGAAAAAGGATCAAACAAAAGAGAAAGTGTTTATATGTTATGTGTAATACTGTAAATTGTATGAATTGTAAAATGTTTAGGAAAAAGAAAACTAACATGATCAACAGCATTCTGGGATCACCAGGGGTTTCAGCTGTGACCTCTGGCATGCCACTTGATATTCCTTGCACTGCCTTTGTGACCTCAGTCCCCTGATATGGGAAAGTCTGTGTCAAGAACACAGGTCCAAATGCAAAAAGAACAGTTGATGGACAGAATGCAGAACAATGTCATACATTCACTGCCGTATAGAGATCTGGGCCTAAATCCTACGTTTTTGGTGTTGTTGGTTTTATTATACTAATACAGAATAATACTCTGTTATTCACTGTCAGTGTACCAGAATGGGGAACATTAAGCTAGGATGGGACCTTGACTGAGTTACGTGCAAAAAAGCTTTAAAATGTATGTTGTGTGTGAGTCAGCAAGAGATTCTATGTGCATGCCAATGAGAGTTTGGTTTATGTGAGAAAGCATGTTTGTATATGTGAGTATGTCTCAATGTGTAAACGTGTGGGTGAGTGAAGTTCAAGTGATAGATAGGCAGAGTGAATGAGACTGGCAGTCAGTGAGTATGAGTGAGTTAAAAGGAGTGAGACAGGGAGCAAGAATGACAAAAAGTGAGTGAGTGAAAATGAATGACTGGGAGGAAGTGTTAGAGAGTGGGAGAGTCAATGTGAGTGAGAATGTGTCAGAGTGACAATGAGTGAGACTAACTGTGAGTGAAAATAAGTGACTGGCGCTGATAAAAAGAGTGAATGTGATTGGGTGAGAAAGTATGTTAGTGAAAAAGTGAATGTTAACTAAAATAAATGTGAATGGATGAGAAAGAGTAAGACTGAGTGCAAGAGTAAGCGATAATAAATGAGTGAATGTAAGCAAGTAAAAAAGAATATGAGTGAATGTGAAATAATGTACGTCAGCATGAGTGGCAATGTGGAATTATTCGTGCGAGTCTGCTATTGGCCCTGGCATTACCGAATGTAATCAAAGACTTACAGAGGCACCCAAGGCAAAATACTGGTATTTGTGTAATGGAGACCGTTTTTATCACATGGGTACACACAAACTTCTCTCTGGGGCCAAAATTACACTCTGCTTTGTGGTTGAGGGCCTCACCGATGTCCCTGCAGGTAGAGGGCGGGGGCGGGGCTAGAGTAAAAAAAAATCACCCTCTTTTCAAAACAATACTAAATGCTATTTTATACTACTCAGTGTTGATAGTACATGAAATCTCTTCCAAACGAACCTCCACCCAAAGACACACAACACATGCTTTATAAACAGTTGTAACATTACACCATCCCATCTGTCATGAAATCTAAAGGGAACATCTTTTTTTGTCTCCTGTGGGGACCATAGTTAAAGCATCTATCTAGAATTCAGCAAGCAACCGATTGAAGAGTCCCAGACACCTAGGTGCAAAGGCATATTGTATTCGTGTTACAGAGACAAAGAAATAAATGGTGAAAAAAAATAAAAAATGGGGAAGCAGCAAACAGAACAAAAGGAGAAAGAAAGGTAAGAGGTAAAATAAGATGAGAAAAGAAAGAACGATTGGAGGTAGAAAGTGGAAAGGATACATGGGACAAGGCATAAAGAAAGGTGGAAGTAGGAAAGGTGTGAGTGGAAGGAAGAAGGGTAAAAAGAAGAAAGGAAGAAAGGGGGCACGGATGAATGGAACTAGGGATGAATGGATTGATGGATGGATGGAAAGGTAATAGATAGACGGTGGATGAATGAGTGAAAGGTGAAAGAATGGATGGATCGAAGTGTAAAATGTTGGAAAAATGGAGAAGTGTAAGGATGCATGAAAGCAGGGTGGATGGAATTATTCTAGGAAGGGTCATTGTTCTCACTATGTGCCAATAAAGGTTTACTTCTAAGTGGGAGGTGCTTTAATTTTCTGGCTACTTCCTTGCAAACACATATAACAATGTTTTAACTGAGGAACTCTTCAAGCATACATTTGTGTTCTCCATATTATATGTCAGCACAAGTGACTATTATACCCAGGAGTATTTGTTTTTTTTTAATAGAGGAGCAGGGCAGGTATAAATATGGCACGGCTGGTGGAGAAAGGGTTATCGATACTACACCTAGAGTGAGATAACGGACCAAATGTGTTTCCACGTCCAGCAAGGAGGCAGTTAAAACATGAGGAAGTGATCAAGCACAGAGAAAGAAGATGTACCGAGGCCCTCCCCCTCCGTCCTTTACCGTCTCATAGACATTTATTACGCTGGGCGAGGAACGCTAGTAATGTGCTTGGGTTTCCTTCCACTCAACATTAGTCTCTTCAGGTCACCAGTGAGTCGTCCCCTACACCCCCAGCATTGAAAACCTCTTCTCAGTCCGAGATCGTTGGCCGGTGAGGTCACTCAGAAACTCTTCAGGGAGTTTCAGGGGGATTGTCACTACCCATGGGGGTCATTAGAAAGTGTTGTGTTTTCATCTCTGGCCTTTGCCACCATCACTTGGAGATTCTACTCCTGCCATTGCACATCAAATCCTTAGCCACTACAGACCTTTGACCCAAACCTGTGCAAAACAACACAGAGGCTCTCAATAAACACAGGAGAGGGCCGCTGGAGCTGGCACATGCACAAAGAAGTTCTATTGGGCATTCTTCAGCAGCCTCATTTCTGTTTACTGGCCATCTTGTGAAACACCAGTACATTGACTGCAAGGTCTGCTGGCTGCCGAGTAAGGTCAGCTGGGCCACTGGCGGCCTGCCGGGTGTACTGTGAGTATCACTGTGTTAGCATTACAGGCACCTGTGACAAAATATTGGCATTGCCATACTGGAGATAATTCTTAGTATAATGGGCACCCATGGCCAAATACTGGTTCTGGCAGACTAAAGGCACATGTGGCACCTGTGGAAAAATGTGGCTTGCTCGAGGAAATTATCGGCATGGGGGCATCCACTCCCTCCCAAATGCTGGTGCTAGCACATTAGAGGTATTTTTCAGCATGCAGTACGACAACAGTGACAAATGTGAGGAATGTGAGAAATGGGGTCTCTAGTTGGCAGCTGCTTGCACTATGCCTAAATAAGTACCCTAATACTAGTCAGGGTAAGGGGATTACACAACTAAGATAACCCCTGCTCCCTTCCTTGGTAGCTTGGCACGAGCAGCAGGCTTATCTCGGAGGCAATGTCTAAAGCATTTGTACATACACACTCAGTAACACAGTGAAAACACCACAAAATTACAGCACAACAGTTTAGACAAATAACCAATATTCATCTGCATAACATGAGACCAAAATGACAAAAATCTAACATACGCAAAGAAAGATACCACTTTTAAAAAGTTAAAAATTGTTCAATTCATAGGAAACAAAGGATCTGTCACTTTTATCACAAACTACCTGGGATGCGTTGAAATCAAAGGCGAAAATAGGCACAGAGGAGGTGAGGTGCCAGTAAAGCATAGCAATGCACCGGTTCCTTACTCCCGGGGAGGTGATGCGTCAATTACCTACTGCCAGGGGAGGTGATGCATCGGTTCCTTACTGCGGCACAGGGGAGGTGATGTGTCGGTTTCTTAGTGTCAGGGGAGGTGATGTGTCGGTTTCGTCCTGTCACGGTATGTGATATGTCGGTTTCCAGACACGCTGCCTTGGTTCCCTACTGCTGGGCTACATCGATAAAGAACTTGGCGCACAGGTGCCATGTGTCATGTCAAAAATTCAGATGCACTGGGTCGATGATCGAAACAGGCTCTGTGCCATTTTTCTAGCTGTGTAGCAGGTGGTGCGTCGACTTCTTCAGCCGCACATCATAGCCTGCGTTGGAGTCAGAGCGGGTGCCATGGACGTCGGTGATACACAGCTCAGGACTCAGGCTGCTGTGATCTTTTAGCCACATGACAGACGCTAAGTGAATTATTCGACCGCACCACGCTGAAGGTTGAATTGTGGATTTTCTTCAGTTTTTTGCAGCAAAACCACCTCCAAGGGACCAGAACTTGGATTGGCATCTCTTGGCAGGTCAGAAATTCAAGCAGAGGAGTTCAGGGGCTGCAGATGAAGTCTTTGATGGTTCTAAGACTTCTTAACAGGAGGCAAGCACATACAAGCCCTTGGAGAACCTTGGTAAGCAGGATATAGAAAGCAAAGTCCAGTCCTTTCACTGCCCAAGAAAGAAGCAGCAAGTAGTCGGCCAGCACAACCCAGCAACAATCAGAGCGGCTGTTTTCCTCCTACAGCTTTCCCAGCTCTTCTTCATGGCAGAATCTCCTCTTAGTCTAGAAGTGTTCTGAAGTTATGGTGTTACAGCTCCAGTACTTTTACCAGTTTTTGCCTTTGAAGTAGGCAAACTTCAAAGGAAAGACTTTGTAGTGCACACAACCCTGCCTTTCCATGACCTGGCTCCAGACCCACTACAGCGGGGAGACAGCTTTGTGAGAGGACAGGCACAGCCCTATTCAGGTGTCAGTGCCAACTCCTCCCACCACTCTAGCTCAGGAAGACCCATCAGCCTTATGTTGGGCTATCAGTACATGGAACACGACAGCTCCCTTTGTGTGACTATCCACAGTGAATGCACAAACAACCCAGCTGTCAGTCTAAGCCAGATGTGGATTCTAGTGGCAGGCAGAGGCACAGAATGATAAAGCAAGAAAAAGCCCACTTTCTAAAAGTGGAATTTTCAAACACACAATTTAAAACCCAACCTCACTAAAACATGTATATTTAGATAGTGAGTTTAAGGACCCCAAACTCCAAATCTCAATATCTTCCAAACTGGAACTTACACTTTTGAGAGGTTACAAGATTGTTCCAATGATAACCTACGGGAGACATAGTCCTTGCAATAGTGAAAAACAAAATTGGCAGTATTTCACTATCAGGACATGTAATACACACCATTCGATATATGATATGATATGATATACCATATGATATGATCACCATATGATCTACCTTTAACATACACTGCACCCTGCTTAGGGAGCTATCATGAGCCTAACTTAGAGATGCCTTACATGTAGAAAAAGGGAAACCCACTTGCCAGATCGACTTGGCAGTTTAAAGCTGCACTAGCAGACCCTGCAGAGCAGGTCTGAGACCTGAGACATGGTTGGTGGCACAATCAGTGATGCAAGCCCACTAGTAGCATTTGAGTCACAGGCCCTGGGCACCCACAGTGCCCTGTATTAGGGACTTACCAGTAAATCAAATATGTCAATCCTGGATAAACCAATTGCAGAAACAATTTACATACCTGGCATATGCACTTTAGCACTGATTAGTCATGGTAGAGTGCCCAGAGACCTAAAACCAACCAAAACAGGTCAGAAAAATAAAAGAAGAAGGCAAAAAGCATGAGATAACCCTGCAAAAATGGCAAGGTGGATAGCCATGACAAAATGATGGTCCTGTCATACTGAGGTCATTTTTGTCATGGCTTCTGGAGGCAAATGACAAAATTCTGGCACTGGTATTCTACATGTAACCAATGGCCTAAGGGGTTGCCCACAGCATATTGGGGCCATAGTATAATGGAAGTACATTTGGCATACATGGCACACCTAGTTCATTTAGAAAAAACATGGGGTCAACTCCTGAGGAGAGTCAGGTTTCAATGGCTTGCCACACCATGAAGGGACTTGAATTTTTAATGAGTGTCATTTGAAAACGTTAAGCTTTTTTGAAAATGTATGTGAGGGTAGTGCTTTGACTATATGATCCCAACACTTCTCTGGGGGAGAACCTCTGAACCTCCAGAAGATGGCTGACTCCTTTCTCTTGCTCACTACACTTCAGGGCGAGATGAAGGCTCCAGCACTTTCAAAGCTCATGTCAGCACCCTAACATAGGTTGTATCTAAAGCAGATATTTGTCTGTGTTGTGTGTGTTGCTGTGTTATCTTAATCATGCACTTATAAAGGAAAATAAAGCACTGTCACATATTGTAGTGGCATCAGGGTTAAAGTTATGTGACATAACTTTCTAAGAAAGTTCAGGATCAAAGGTCATATGATGGCAATTTCTGTGATGTCATTAAGGTCAAAGGGCGTGTAATGCCACTGCTGCTACCCATTGCAATATGGTGAATCAACGTCAGTGAAACACTTTAAGAAAAGAACAACATTTAAACAAAACATGCAGAGTTTTCTCGGTAGGGATAAAGATGCGACAAAGGCGTGAGTGCTTCTTCGGCATCAATAGTACAGTGATTACGTGTAAAATGGAAATGAAGCTGTCAAAATGCGATTCCCCTCCTTGATGCAAATCTCCGTTTTGTCGGTGGTTTGCTACATTATTAAAAATGAACTCCTCTGCTTGTAATAGGGCAGGTATGTTCTTAGTGCAGACATGAGGTTAGCTATCTACGGTTAATTAAATAGCAATAAGCTGGCACTTTCCCAGCGAACACTCCATAAGCTGACAGTTGAAGGGGAGCAGCAATCTTTAATTGAATTTGTTAGATGCCAATTAAATATCCTTCACCGACTTATAATGTAATGTTTCGCTGATGCTCTTCAGAATAATTTTACTCCTGGAAGTCTTAGGCACGTTACCTTTTCAATAGGTCAAAGCTAGAATTAAACTGAAAAGGTGAAAGTTAGTTACAGGTGAGGAATGCAACGTCCGTCTCTTACGATAATTTAGAAAGACATTTACCTTTGTACTTTTTGCATTCATGTTTACATTCACCCACTTCACCACTTGGAAAGGAAACGTGGACCATGAATTAATTCATACCTTAAATTACCACAATTACCTGGGGTTTGTATAGGTCTCACAGAGTGCCAAGTGTGAATAACTGAATAAAAGTGTGAATACCAGAGCAAAAACATCACCTGGATACCCCACCAGGTGACAAGACGAGCTATATTAATCCACTTAACATAACAATCTAAATCTGGCTAGTCACTGCTAAGCGGTAGCAACAGTGGGGGGTCATAAAGGAGTTCCAATCTGCTCTAATTGCCTGCCAGTGCAGCACTGGATCTCCGATCCAATGTAAAGCAAAGAGCAAAGCTTTGGGAGGGGAGGAAAAGGAGAGGGAAGGCAAACAGGGTGGGCAGCAAGAGGCCAGGTATATTGTTTACATTTGGGACAGAAAGGAGAGGACATGTTGTGTTTGGCTCCGTTAGTATTTCTCTGCCCCGCGTAGCAGTTAGAAGGGCAGATGATTTTGGGGGCCAATCATGACATAACATCTTAAGTGGGTTAAAAGTGAGTAACAAGGTTGTTTTTTTATCTCAGTGTATGGAATGATACCTTGGACAAATCAAGCTTCAGTCTCATTGTATTTTTACTAACTCTCCGAATCCCTCGTGGAAGAGGACTCTTGTTATTACTTTCATCAATCTATAGTTAAAAATGATCACACAGATTGTGCTTCAACACAAAGTTTCTCTTTGTAGGAAAGCTTACTTAGTAAACCTTTCTGTGAGCTGCCCTCAATGATTACATAAATAGCATAGGGGTGAAATGACAGTGGTGCTACAACTATAGTTGCAGCTATGAACATGTGGAAGAAAACAAAATCAGCCTGAGGAGAAATATGGTGGCTAGTGTCAGGATAAATGCCAGGAGTGGACGAGAAGTCGACCCCTGGTAGAGATGCAGGTTATTTGTGGCCTCTAAATGGGGTCTTCATCAGGACAGGTGAGCACTTGAAATAGGATGGTTCCAGTCGATGAGGCACAAGATGGCAGACTTTTGATCTGACTCAGCAGCACCAGCACCGGGAGAGACGTTCCCCATGCTGATTTAAAACACCAAACGTTATCTTCGGAACTTTGTGTGAGCCCGCCCAGGATGCAAACGTACCATATACATCCTATATCAAGTGCTCACCTGTTCTGATGAAGACCCCATTTAGAGGCCACGAATAACCCCCATCTCTACGAGGGGTCGAAACGTCGACTGTCTTTACCAAACTCACATACTCAGGGATGACAATGTATTCATTAAATGTGTACCCTTGAGCAATGTATATAGGAACACTTGGAACTTCACAGACTATAAAGGCCTATTTGAATTTATTGTGTATTGTTTCCATGTCACAGACACCTTTACCCTGTCCTTCACCTGCCCAACCACATTTACCTTCCCTACCTCCATTCGAACTTCTCTCACGCCTTTGAGCACCTTGATCCCTTTTAATGCTTTGATTTAAAATTGCATTGAATGTGGTTTGTTGAAAATTAAATAATTGATGTCAAATCCCACAATGGTAATGGTGATATGTTGTTGCATATTACACAATGGATGTTTGAAATATTAATTCACTACTCTGACCATTTTTTGCAAACGTACCGTGCCAATTTAGATAGGCAGACGCCGCCACTGATCTGACCCCATGCTCTGGCCAATGAAGTCAAGAGCAAACACTTCATTTGGCCACACCCTGAAGCATTTTGGACTATATGAAGGACTCTACTCTGAACTGTAAACACGCTCCTCAACCATGCAGATTTTACAGTAAAATGGACTCTAGCTCACCCATTTCTCCATTGTGTAACTGTCGCAGAATTAACCCAAGCCAGCCATTGCAGTTTCATGATAATTGAGGACATTTACTACCTTACCTTTTTACTTGGATCTCACGGACCGCATATTAACATGACAACTGACACGTTGGGGTGTCATTAGTTAGTTCCATGAAACTAAACATGTCATGGCTAAATCATGATCCAAGAATAATAAATGTATCAATAAAGAAGATCCAATTACACCCTACCTTTAAGTGGTGCCACCCCCCAGGTCCTGGATCCTCTGTCCCGAAACTGCAAGAGTGGAACGTAGAAACTTTTTGTCAACTTTCGGCTTGGAGAACTGACAGACCCCGGGATCACCATGGGAGCTACAGCCGTCAATGTCAACTCAACGGTTGGCCTCAGCTTGCTGGTTTCACCGTTCAAGGAGATCAGACTTCCAGAAACGTTTCTAAGTAATAACGTAGAGAGCTTCATTGGGTCCAACTTCAAGCAGCATTCCATTGATGTCTACGTCTCTCTAGGCACCTACTTCATCTACTCAGAGCTTTCCTGCCTTTGCCAACATACCAGAGTCCCAATTTGGATCCAGCTTGAAGTATGCCCTGTTGACGACTCCTCGATCACTTTTCTCCATAAAGGCATGTAGGTAAAAATTCCATTAGGGTGAACCAGCTCCCTTTATTCGACCCACACTTCAGTCTGGTCAGCCTTAATTTTTTACTTTGACCTGGTGTTTGACCTGTCAGTCTAGGGTTCTCTTACCCGAAGTTTCTTGCCTTACTCCTCAATTTTTCAGGAATCCCCGTACTAGACCTTGTGTAATCTGCCAGCACCCACGGAGACTGCTGCTCAACCATTTAGCTATAGTGCCCCCTCCCCTGTGTATTTGTCATCTCGTGCTGGGCCAACATGTGTTTAGAAAGCGCTGTACATAGGGCTGTTGCTCAGTGGTGTAACGAAATTCGAGGAGGCCCGCCTGCAAGGTGCAGGAAGGGGCCCCCACTCCGGATTTTATCAGGAGCTCTCAGACGAGAGTACTGTGCTGAGGGGGCCCCTGCAGCTCCGGGTACCCCCGCACCATGGGGACTGCGGGGCCTGTGTTACGCCACTGCTGTTGCTGCACATTCCTTCAAAAAGGGTCATGTGGCTCCCTAGTTAGCGCTTTGGCAAGCACCCTTGTTTGTTACTGGTATTGTTAAGACTTTCCTTTGTTTTGACTGCGCACTACTTGTCTTAGAAAACTTTATGAATAAGCTTATACGTGCTCCTCAGGTGAACTCCCTGCTCTGGAGTTGAAACTTGAATAGATGAAGATAGCACCCACACTGTCGGTATGGGTGTCTCCTGGGGCACAGAAATGTGCGACAATTCTGCTAACAGGTTCAATCAGTAGAAACAAGCGTTTAAAGCTTCAAAGTATTTTATTCATACTTCATAGAATGTTCAAATGAATTTTTTAAGTTCCATGCTTCAACATCTGTATTTATGGTCAAATGCAGATTAGATATGTGTCATTCCATAGTTTGACCGCATGAATTTAATTATTCCAATGCATTTCAGCATAATTATGCCTTCATCAGGGAAATCTACAAGAAAAAATAAACATACGTTCTAATATTCCACATCTAGAATTCAAACTGTGACATATACATGTTACTGTTTGGGGATTATACATGGCAGTTAGTATTATCAATCTCTGCGCTACGGTATTCTCAAATTGGGGTCACTAATTGATGGTGAAAAACATGCGTGGAGGGTCAACTGAAATACAACAGAGTGTACGGTTGTCAAGTACTAACTTATGTGCTATGATCAGGTTAATAACATATTGCAGTGGCTAAATAGCGTGGCTTCTCCACCATCGGTATATTCTATGGTTTACTCATGTTGCATAAATCCAAAGTTAACGTCCTAGTCTGCTGCGTGGTGCCTAGCTGCAGATTACACGTAGTTCATTAACGTTTACCGCATGGGTGAATGCTAAGCTTTCAATACGCTTGGCGTAATGCCGAGTGCGTTACATAATGCTGCGCGGTACTAAGTTACCGATTCGAAGTGGTGGTTCGTGAACGCTTACCGCATGGGAAAATAATCAGTATCTGACACGTCCGGCGGAGTGCCGTGCGTGTTCTCTTCCGTGGAGTCGAGTAATCCGGCGAGGGAACCCTCGTCGCTTGAAGTTGGCGTGTGACGTGTAAGGAGGGGAGTGACTAAAATTATGAAAGCTCTGCTGTTCCGAGTTTGATTAAAGGGGAAGTGTAAACAATACGGAAAAGGATTACAACATAGTCAACCGAATGTTCTAAAGTCCTAGCTGCAGTGATTCAATGACAATGATTAACAGAAGGATCCTACAAATATGCATTCTTTAGGTTAACGTGTAGATGCTCAGTTCGAGATACTCCACAATTATGTACAATCTTAAAGGTTCGATCACACAATGCAAAATGCATAAAGTCAGTGTTATAGGTAGCAATTAAATTCTGTCCTTTCATTTAACCCTTTAGGTTTTAGAGTCTGTAGATAGTATATCCAATGATTCTCTCTTTTAAGCAAAGTTTTTTTATTGTCTCTGTCTGGTCGTTTCTCCACGGTTTCTAAGACACAGGTTTTAATTTGGCTGATGTGATGATTAGCTTCAATAAAGTGGGTCGCCACCACTGATTTCAATGCCTTTGTTCTGATATTACTCTTATGTTCATTTAAGCGTATTTTCAACTTGCGTTCTGTTTGTCCAATGTAGGCCTTTCCACACGGGCATTTTATCATGTACACGATGTTTGTGGAGTCGCATTGACTTTTAGGCTGATTTTATTACCCCTCATGGGATGGGTGATGGTGTTACCTTGTAAGATGTTATTACAGTTCCCACAATTCATGCATGGGACAGTGCCTTTATATTTAATTGCTCCAGTAGGCATCACAGCTCGTTTAATTATTTCGCCCACATTTTTTCCCCTGTTGAATGCAAAGATAGGCATCTCATCAAAAATTCCTTTGAAATCAGGTTCGACTTGTAGCATGGGCCAATGTCTTTTGATGATGCTTTTGTACTGTGGAGAAACAGTAGAAAATGTTCTTACACATGTTATTTTGGGGTCTTTGGTGGTTTTGTTTGAAGACAATAACTTTTGTCTATCCTGGCTATTGACTCTATCAGTGGGTCGTTTTGTGATTTAGTCTGGGTATCCTCTCTGCTTAAAGCGTGAAATCATTTTCTCAGATTGCTTATTGAATTCCTCTGGGTCAGAAACGATCCTCTTCACTCGTAGTAGTTGTGAGTAGGGTAAATGTTGTTTGAGAGCCTGTGGGTGGAAGCTCTTGTACAACAATAGATTATTTCGATCAGTCTTTTTTATGTACAGGGTAGTTTGAAACTTGTTGGAATTTTTCATTACTGTGACATCTAAGTAGTTGATGGTATTTTCATGAATCTCAGATGTAAACTGTATCCTTGGGTCATGGGTATTGAGTTCCTTGATGTTATTGATCAACTCTTCTTTTGAACCTTTCCACAATATGAAAATATCATCTATGTATCTCAGGTACAAACGTAATTGATTTTCCCATTTGGTGTTTTGTAAAATGTACTCATTTTCATATTGATACATAAAGATATTGGCATACGCCGGAGCTGCCGAATTGCCCATAGACGTACCACTCTTTTGAAGGAACCAACGATTTTCCCATGTGAAGTAGCTGTGCATCAACGTAAAACTCAATAACTCCAATATGAATACTTTCATCGATTCCTCATAGTTCATTGTGAGTAGAGCTTTTTCCACTGCTTCAATACCAGCTAAATGGGGTATTGAAGTGTACAGTGCTTGTACATCAATGCTGCACATGATAATGTCTTCCTCGTCAGATAATTTAATGGCATCCAATTTGTTCAAAAAATCTGTCGTGTCTTTCACAAACGAACTCATGGTGATCACGAACGGTTGTAGATATTTGTCAATTAGTTTGCCGACAGGTTTTGTGTAGACTCCCACATGTGGACACAATGGGTCGACAGGGTGGTTTCATAAAATCTTTATGAATTTTTGGTGTCATATAAAATTGTGGCGGTTTCGGGTATTCAGTAGTGAGAAATCTTTTCATTTTATCATCAATGACACCTTTGTCCATAGCTTCTTGGATGATTTTTTGTAATGTTATTTGGATTTCCTTAGTTGGATTAAAATCAAGTTCCATGTATGTGTTTACATCTAGCAGATGTATTCTGATCTGAGTCTGATAATATTCAGTGTTCAAAATTACAAGAGCTCCACCTTTATCTGCTTTTTGACAGACAATGCGCTTGTTTTCAGCTATGGATTTGAGGGTAGCTAACTCCTTCTCTGTGAAATTTTTTGTTTTAGATGGCTTGCGAAAGTTGATTTTTGTTATGTCTTTCTTTACCAATTGTTCAAAAAGATCAAGGGTTTTGTGGCTTATAGGAGCCATGTACGAACTTCTGCTTGTTAAACCTTTCAGCGTGTCTTCTTTAGGTTCTTTTGGTTCAGTGACAACGTTCTCAAAAAAATGACGAAGACGGAGTTTTCTCATCAATTTAAGGAAACTAATGTCTAATTATAGATGGTTAGAGCTAGAAGTTGGAACAAAGGATGTTCCTTTTTGTAATGTGGCTATTTGAAATTTCGATAGTTTGACTTCAGAGATATTAATAACCAAGTTGTTCGTCATCTGTTCTTCTTCTTGTCCTTCTTGGACGTTGCGTTCCGTGTCTGTGGGGGATCCTTCTCTTTTGTTGTTACGTTTTCTTCTCTTTGACCTCCTGGGTCTCCCCCTCCTGATGGGCCTGATTCTAAAAAAGGCTGCGGTGCAAGGCTTGTGGTTGGTTGCATGTTTAGATTAGATCTTGTTCTTCTTGTGCTTTCAGATGTGTCAGTATCAGTAGAAGAGGTATCAGTTTGTGAGGTATATGGGCGATTTTGACTTTTTTTGCATATACTTCGGCCCAGGTATAGACCTCGCCTAATTTATAATCAATAGTATCTCTACGGTACTTTTGTAGTTTTCTTTCATTGACTTCTTCTGTATGTTTATGAAGTTGGAATTTGATATCTTCAAGTGTTTTATTCAACTCATCTGCAGACATTACTTTTTCGAATTCTTCCTTCACTGATGTGATGTCTTTTTCTAGTTCTTCTAGGATTTGTGACAACTCTTCTTTTATTAATAATATAAGGTCAAGAGAACACTTATTTAGTATTGCAAACCATCTGTCGGTGAATTTTTTGGAGTTTTTGCAAAGAGACGGTTTCAATGAGATCCTTAGGCCTCGAGGAATTCTAGCTGCTTTATGGTATCTCACCATTGTGGTCGCATGTAGGCGCTGGTTTTTCACTTTCCTTGATAAATATAGCAGTTGCTTCATTTGTTGTTCCTTCGTTCTAGAAGTGGAGTATTGTGTCGTTTCTTCATTGATTAATGAATATATTCTGTTAATTTCCTCATTGGGATATGCAAATGTATCTGCTCTGCTCTCCGTAAGTTGGGTTATTTCCTCATACTGCATATTTAATATCTTTGTGTGCTTGCAGTCCGTGGCAGGACAATTCAGAAGATTCTTTGTTTTGACTGCGCACTACTTGTCTTAGAAAACTTTATGAATAAGCTTATACGTGCTCCTCAGGTGAACTCCCTGCTCTGGAGTTGAAAATCATCCAAGAAGCTATGGACAAAGGTGTCATTGATGATAAAATGAAAAGATTTCTCACTACTGAATACCCGAAACCGCCACAATTTTATATGACACCAAAAATTCATAAAGATTTGATGAAACCACCCTGTCGACCCATTGTGTGCACATGTGGGAGTCTACACGAACCTGTCGGCAAACTAATTGACAAATATCTACAACCGTTCGTGATCACCATGAGTTCGTTTGTGAAAGACACGACAGATTTTTTGAACAAATTAGATATTAAATATGCAGTATGAGGAAATAACCCAACTTACGGAGAGCAGAGCAGATACATTTGCATATCCCAATGAGGAAATTAACAGAATATATTCATTAATCAATGAAGAAACGACACAATACTCCACTTCTAGAACGAAGGAACAACAAATGAAGCAACTGCTATATTTATCAAGGAAAGTGATTAACCAGCGCCTACATGCGACCACAATGGTGAGATACCATAAAGCAGCTAGAATTCCTCGAGGCCTAAGGATCTCATTGAAACCGTCTCTTTGCAAAAACTCCAAAAAATTCACCGACAGATGGTTTGCAATACTAAATAAGTGTTCTCTTGACCTTATATTATTAATAATAGAAGAGTTGTCACAAATCCTAGAAGAACTAGAAAAAGACATCACATCAGTGAAGGAAGAACTCGAAAAAGTAATGTCTGCAGATGAGTTGAATAAAACACTTGGAGATATCAAATCCCAACTTCATAAACATACAGAAGAAGTCAATGAAAGAAAACTACGAAAGTACCGTAGAGATACTATTGATTATAAATTAGGCGAGGTCTATACCTGGGCCGAAGTATATGCAAAAAAACGTCAAAATCGCCCATATACCTCACAAACTGATACCTCTTCTACTGATACTGACACATCTGAAAGCACAAGAAGAACAAGATCTAATCTAAACATGCAACCAACCCTAAGCCTTGCACCGCAGCCTTTTTTAGAAGCAGGCCCATCAGGAGGGGGAGACCCATGAGGTCAAAGAGAAGAAAACGTAACAACGAAAGAGAAGGATCCCCCACAGACACGGAACGCAACGTCCAAGAAGGACAAGAAGAAGAACAGATGACGAACAACTTGGTTATTAATATCTCTGAAGTCAAACTATCGAAATTTCAAATAGCCACATTACAAAAAGGAACATCCTTTGTTCCAACTTCTAGCTCTAACCATCTAGAATTAGACATTAGTTTCTTTAAATTGATGAGAAAACTCCGTCTTCGTCATTTTTTTTAGAACGTTGTCACTGAACCAAAAGAACCTAAAGAAGACACGCTGAAAGGTTTAACAAGCAGAAGTTCGTACATGGCTCCTATAAGCCACAAAACCCTTGATCTTTTTGAACAATTGGTAAAGAAAGACATAACAAAAATCAACTTTCGCAAGCCATCTAAAACAAAAAATTTCACAGAGAAGGAGTTAGCTACCCTCAAATCCATAGCTGAAAACAAGCGCATTGTCTGTCAAAAAGCAGATAAAGGTGGAGCTCTTGTAATTTTGAACACTGAATATTATCAGACTCAGATCAGAACACATCTACTAGATGTAAACACATACATGGAACTTGATTTTAATCCAACTAAGGAAATCCAAATAACATTACAAAAAAATCATCCAAGAAGCTATGGACAAAGGTGTCATTGATGATAAAATGAAAAGATTTCTCACGACTGAATACCCGAAACCGCCACAATTTTATATGACACCAAAAATTCATAAAGATTTGATGAAACCACCCTGTCGACCCATTGTGTCCACATGTGGGAGTCTACACAAAACCTGTCGGCAAACTAATTGACAAATATCTACAACCGTTCGTGATCACCATGAGTTCGTTTGTGAAAGACACGACAGATTTTTTGAACAAATTGGATGCCATTAAATTATCTGACGAGGAAGACATTATCATGTGCAGCATTGACGTACAAGCACTGTACACTTCAATACCCCATTTAGCTGGTATTGAAGCAGTGGAAAAAGCTCTACTCACAATGAACTATGAGGAATCGATGAAAGTATTCATATTGGAGTTATTGAGTTTTACGTTGATGCACAGCTACTTCACATGGGAAAATCGTTGGTTCCTTCAAAAGAGTGGTACGTCTATGGGCAATTCGGCAGCTCCGGCGTATGCCAATATCTTTATGTATCAATATGAAAATGAGTACATTTTACAAAACACCAAATGGGAAAATCAATTACGTTTGTACCTGAGATACATAGATGATATTTTCATATTGTGGAAAGGTTCAAAAGAAGAGTTGATCAATAACATCAAGGAACTCAATACCCATGACCCAAGGATACAGTTTACATCTGAGATTCATGAAAATACCATCAACTACTTAGATGTCACAGTAATGAAAAATTCCAACAAGTTTCAAACTACCCTGTACATAAAAAAGACTGATCGGAATAATCTATTGTTGTACAAGAGCTTCCACCCACAGGCTCTCAAACAACATTTACCCTACTCACAACTACTACGAGTGAAGAGGATCGTTTCTGACCCCGAGGAATTCAATAAGCAATCTGAGAAAATGATTTCACGCTTTAAGCAGAGAGGATACCCAGACGAAATCACAAAACGAGCCACTGATAGAGTCAATAGCCAAGTTAGACAAAAGTTATTGTCTTCAAACAAAACCACCAAAGACCCCAAAATAACATGTGTAAGTAAATTTTCTACTGTTTCTCCACAGTACAAAAGCATCATCAAAAGACATTGGCCCATGCTACAAGTCGAACCTGATTTCAAAGGAATTTTTGATGAGATGCCTATCTTTGCATACAACAGGGGAAAAAATTTGGGCGAAATAATTAAACGAGCTGTGATGCCTACTGGAGCAATTAAATATAAAGGCACTGTCCCATGCAGGAATTGTGGGAACTGTAATAACATCTTACAAGGTAACACCATCACCCATCCCATGAGGGGTAATAAAATCAGCCTAAAAGTCAATGCAACATGCGACTCCACAAACATCGTGTACATGATAAAATGCCCGTGTGGAAAGGCCTACATTGGACAAACAGAACGCAAGTTGAAAATACGCTTAAATGAACATAAGAGTAATATCAGAACAAAGGCATTGAAATCCGTGGTGGCGACCCACTTTATTGAAGCTAATCATCACATCAGCCAAATTAAAACCTGTGTCTTAGAAACCGTGGAGAAACGACCAGACAGAGACAATAAAAAAACTTTGCTTAAAAGAGAGAATCATTGGATATACTATCTACAGACTCTAAAACCTAAAGGGTTAACTGAAAGGACAGAATTTAATTGCTACCTATAACACTGACTTTATGCATTTTGCATTGTGTGATCGAACCTTTAAGATTGTACATAATTGTGGAGTATCTCGAACTGAGCATCTACACGTTAACCTAAAGAATGCATATTTGTAGGATCCTTCTGTTAATCATTGTCATTGAATCATGGCAGCTAGGACTTTAGAACATTCGGTTGACTATGTTGTAATCCTTTGCCGTATTGTTTACACTTCCCCTTTAATCAAACTCGGAACAGCAGAGCTTTCATAATTTTAGTCACTCCCCTCCTTACACGTCACACGCCAACTTCAAGCGACGAGGGTTCCCTCGCCGGATCACTCGACTCCACGGAAGAGAACACGCACGGCACTCCGCCGGACGTGTCAGATACTGATTATTCTCCCATGCGGTAAGCGTTCACGAACAACCACTTCGAATCGGTAACTTAGTACCGCGCAGCATTATGTAACGCGCTCGGCATTACGCCAAGCGTATTGAAAGCTTAGCATTCACCCATGCGGTAAACGTTAATGAACTACGTGTAATCGGCAGCTAGGCACCACGCAGCAGACCAGGACGTTAACTTTGGATTTATGCAACATGAGTAAACCATAGAATATACCGATAGTGGAGAAGCCACGCTATTTAGCCACTGCAACATGTTATTAACCTGATCATAGCACATAAGTTAGTACTTGACAACCGTACACTCTGTTGTATTTCAGTTGACCATCCACGCATATTTTTCACCATCAATTAGTGACCCCAATTTGAGAATACCATAGCGCAGAGATTGATCATACTAACTGCCATGTATAATCCCCAAACAGTAACATGTATATGTCACAGTTTGAATTCTAGATGTGGAATATTAGAACGTATGTTTATTTTTTCTTGAAGATTTCCCTGATGAAGGCATAATTATGCCAAAATGCATTGGAATAATTAAATTCATGCGGTCAAACTATGGAATGACACATATCTAATCTGCATTTGACCATAAATACAGATGTTGAAGCATTGAACTTAAAAAATTCATTTGAACATTCTATGAAGTATGAATAAAATACTTTGAAGCTTTAAACGCTTGTTTCTACTGATTGAACCTGTTAGCAGAATTGTCGCACATTTCTGTGCCCCAGGAGACACCCATACCGACAGTGTGGGTGCTATCTTCATCTATTCGTTGTTAAGACTTTGCCATGTGCTTTGCTGTTATTCCTGATCTTGCATTAAGGGGGGTGAAGCTTGTGCATGAGGAGACGTGCAACGCTGAGGATACTATAGATCCCAACAACCCCATGCTGCCAATGCACATAGAAATACAATGTTGACCCACGGCGAGTGTAGCCACTTTGCTTTTGTACCTGCTCCTGCACTAAGGGGACTGAAACTTGTGCCTGAGGAGACGTGCTCTGCTGGGGAGACCTTACCTCCCGACGACCCCCTGCTGCCAAAGCACATAAAATTGAGACATAAACCCAGTGGCGCAGGATGCGTGCAGGGACCCGCTTGGGCCAAGGGCGGGTCCGTCCACGCCCGTCAGCACCCAAAGAAATCCAGGCCCGGCCACCTCTCTAACTCCTTGCTCCCGGCTCGTGAAACTTTCTTAACATAAGAATGGGCAAAGGAAAGGCCAAAGATGCTGAACAAGGAGGGAAATTATTAACACCTTGGACTCCTTCCTGACATGAGTGGCAGACATAGGGGCAGATTTACGAGGAAGTGCCGCAGCATGGCATCGCAACCCCTTTGGCTGCGCCACGCTGCAGCACTTCTGAAGCACAGGGATGCAACACACTTACAAGAATATGTCACCTCTCTGTGATTACCCCGGCGCTGGCGCACAAATTGCAGCCATGTGCTAGCGCAGGCACCCTTGCACCATGGTGCAAGGATGCCTGCATCGTGGGGAGATTGTTTTTGTTCAGGAAGGGGCACCTTCCTGCGCAAAAACAATCACTACAGGCATTTTCCTCTTTCAATGCGTGCTGTAGAATGCATCATGCATTGAAAGAGGAACAAACAAGGAGAAATGAAAACATTTCTCCTTGTTGCACCTCGCTACACCACCTCTAGGGTGGCGTAGCATTCAGATGTATCTCCAGATTTATGATTTCTCATAAATCTGGAGATGTGTCTTGTTTCATGGGTGTTGCGTGGGAACACTCACAGCAACACCCACTGGACCGACCACCGCTGCATCCACTTCACCTTCAAGAAACCCACAATGCACCACCACACCCAACAGATGCCTCACCGCTGCTGGAGCAAAGTCACCGAAGACCAGCTAACCACCACCCTCGCCCAGAGCCCACCCGCCGACCATTCCGACCCCAACACCGCCGCCCACAACCTCAGATAGTGGATCAACGACTGCGCCAACACCCTCGCCCCGATCAAGAAACCCTCCAACAATCATACCAACAAGAAAGCCAGCTGGTTCACTGAAGACCTCCGGGCCTCCAAGCAAACCTGCCAAAAGCTGGAGAAGATCTGGCTCCGTGAACGAACATCGGACAGCCACGCCGCCCACAAGAAGCCACCCGCAGACACCATCACCTCATCAGATCCGCCAAAAGGACCTCCTTCAAAGACCACCTAGACAACAACGCGCACAACAGCAAAGAGCTCTTCAACATCGTGAAGGAACTCTCCAACCCCAGCTCCAACACCAACGACGTCCCACCCTCGCAAGACCTGTGCGACTCGCCGTCCACCTTCTTCCACCGCAAGATCACAGACATCCACGACAGTTTCAACGCCACGACCGCCCCGACAACCATTGAGACCTCCACCCCCACAACCACCATCCGCACCAACCGCCTGCTCTACTGGACCAACATCAACGATGATGACACCATCAAGATCATGAACACCATCCACTCCGGATCTCCGTCAGAGCCATGCCTACACCACATCTTCAACAAAGCCAGCACTTCCATCGCACCCCATCTCCGGAAAGTCATTAACACCTCCTTCGAGACAGCAACCTTCCCGGAGAGCTGGAAGCACGCCGAGATCAACGCCTTACTCAAGAAACCCAAGGTGGACCCCAAGGACCCCAAGAACTTCCGGCACATCTCCCTGCTCCCATTCCCGGCAAAGGTCATCGAGAAGACCGTCAATGAACAACTGACCCGCTACCTTGAGGAGAACAACATCCTGGACCCTTCCCAGTCCGGGTTCCGCAGCAACCACAGCACCGAGACTGCCCTCATCGCCGCCACTGATGACATCAAGTCCCTGCTGGACAATGGAGAAACGGCGGCACTCATCCTCCTGGACCTGTCAGCCACCTTCGACACGGTCTGTCACCACACAGTACGAACACGCCTCCACAACGCTGGGATCCAAGAGAAGGCCCTGGACTGGACCACCTCTTTCCTCTCCGACAGAACACAGAGCGTCCGCCTTCCCCCCTTCCGCTCCGAAGCCACCGAGATCATCTGCGGCGTACCCCAGGGCACATCCCTCAGCCCAACTCTGTTTAACATCTACATGGCACCGCTCGCCCACGTCGCCCATCGGCACGACCTCAACATCCTCTCCTACGCTGATGACACCCAGCTGATACTCTCCCTCACCAAGGACCCCACACCGCCAAAACCAACCTTCACGAAGGAATGAAGGCCGTTGCTGAATGGATGAGGAAGAGCCGACTGAATCTGAACTCGGACAAGACGGAGGTCCTCATCCTCGGATCCAACCCTTCGGCCTGGGACGACTCCTGGCACTGGGAAGCGCTCCAACACCCACCGTCCATGCACGCAACCTAGGGGTCATCCTCGACTCCACCCTCTCCATGACTAAACAGGTCAACGCCGTCTCCTCCTCCTGCTTCAACACCCTCCGTATGCTCCGTAGGATCCACAAGTGGATCCCCACTGAAACGAGAAGAACAGTCACCCAGGCCCTTGTCAGCAGCAGGTTGGACTATGGAAACGCCCTCTACGCAGGAGCCTCGGCCAAACTCCTCAGACGGCTCCAACGCATCAAGAACGCCTCTGCACGCCTGATCCTCGACATCCCTCGCCGCAGTCACATCACACCCCACCTGAGAGACCTGCACTGGCTCCCTGTCAACAAGAGGATAACCTTCAAGCTTCTCACCCACGCACACAAGGCACTCCACAACACCGGACCAACGTACCTCAACAGATGACTCAGCTTCTACACCCCCCACCCGCCAGCTCCGCTCCACCAACCTCGCCCTCGCTACAGTCCCCCGCTTCTGAAGAGCGACCTCAGGCGGCAGATCGTTCTCCCACCTCGCCGACAAGACCTGGAACACCCTCCCCATTCACCTACGGCAGACCCAAGACCCAAGACCTTCAGAAAACTCCTCAAGGCCTGGCTTTTCGAGCAGTAGCAGCATTCCCCACCGCAGCGCCTTGAGACCCTCACGGGTGAGTAGTGCGCTTTACAAATGATATGATTGATGGAAAGCCATTTCAACGCAAAGTGCTGCATGTGAAGGGGCCGTATTCACAAGTAGAGGAAAAGTCACGCAGGGTGGTTTTTCCTTTGCTTGTAAATATGGAGGATCCCCCTGCACCATAAGTACATCACGAAAAGTGACGTACTGGTGGCGCAGGGGGATTGTAAATCTTCCCCACACTATCCAAGGAAACTGAATTGACCAAACACTGGCTCTCATTAGAAGCGGTAAGATCTTCTCCCGAACTTAATGTATTGTGTAACTGTCTTGCTCCGCCTTTCAGATAATACAGAATCTCCCGCACAGTGGCTCAAACACAGCGGAGCAGGAGACATAAAACACAACAACAATACCTAGAAAAGGGTTTTACTTTATAAGATGCAATGATTTTCGTTTAAGAATAAGGCTTGGGGTTTTATTTATGCAATGCTCTCTAACAGAAAGGCTTTCCCAGATGTCAAATGAACCACATTCAAATGTATATAGAGATATATTTTTATATGCAAGCAATAATTACACATTTGGTAAATACAACTGCTAAATGCATGGATAATAACATCAAATACTAGCAGCAAATAATATGAAATAAAACTCAAGCAAATATACTGGACGTCCTGCAAGAGATCAGAAAGACATATATACACACTAAATACATCAAATGATTACTTTGGATTTGCACTCTGAATCATTCACACATCACAAAGCAAACACCTCAAATGACAACAGCCACTGGAACCACGCATCACAATGGCACTAGTCAGAAACAAATCACTTCACCCTATCGTTCACTCGACATCCTTGCCAACTCAAGCTGGGGGAGCCCGTTACAGCCAGGCAACTGACTCGTTATCAGGACTAAAATCCATATTCTTGTGGTAATACGTCTATTCCACAAGTGAACTCCCACCCTGACTGTCAACAACCCTCAGCTTTATAGTCTCACAACACACTAGAAGATTCGAGAGTCTTCCCCTCTGCACCAAAAAAACTTACTGGAACTGGCCAGCTTCCAGGCAAGCATTCCATGGCAAGTAGGAGTTCTCACATTCCCTCTACATTCTGACATGATCCAGCCTTTATCTTGATGAAGCTTATGAAAGCCTTCAAGGGTACATGAAACAATCTCTAACAAAACAATCCTTCAACGCGATTAACCCAAGCAACTTGCAAACACTTTGGGGGCCTGTCTATGCGCATAGAAAAGCTCAAGCAAGGCAGAGTCAGAATTCAGGATTACATGAGGCCATGTCAAAGCCAATAGTAAGAACTTAATAATACTTGCCAATGTACAACACAATGCACATTTGTGCACCACTGCCTGCAGCATCACATACTTGATCTCTCAATGTACAACACAGTGCACATTTGTGCACCACTGCTCATTCCACTGCACTTCCAGACCAAAAAGTACATTTAAAGCCTCTCTCTCTCTCTTGCTTTCAAATGCTCATCCCACACATTCTGTTCTTGGCAAGGCTGTTCTACTCTGTGACAGCTCCTACTTCGAAACTAGGAGAAGAGAAACAAGGCATATGCAGGACGTCGTACATTCAGGCAAGGGTAAAGTAACACACCAAAGTCAATTAAAATGATGGTAGTCAAAGGTCATCACGTGGTGTCAGACCACAAGAGTGCCTCTAACACTAAAGTAATTCGGTTGAGCCGACCGCTGACACTCTGTCTCTTGGAGACTTTGGTGAATGGGGGGACATCCATTTACAAAGCCTGTTCATAGGCCCCATGACCCAGATGCAAGTCCTATCATGGAACCCCTGGAAAAAAAAGAAAAGGGGCAGAACCAAGAACTCAAATAATACGATGACTACGAAGCTGGCCAGATCTAAACCCAATAAAACTGTACAGCTGGAGCCTGTAACAACCCCCATTTCCCTGTCTAATCCTGATGATCTCTGTGAAATCCTGGACCAGGTTTTTATATTATTACTGCAGCTGGTGCTGTGTCGATTAACTAAAATAGAGGAGTGTCTAGCAACACTTTCCAGCCATGAGGTCTGCATTGACCAAGGGTTTACTCTGAAGCAGGCAACACACAAGGCCACAGTAAATCACTTCCCATGGGACAGAACCGTACAGAACCTGCTGCATATTTACCATTGGGATCAACAGTAGTAAGAGATCACGGGGGTCAAGGTAGGTTAGCTAGGCGTCTTAATATCTTAACCTGTCAACCACAGAACGGCAGATTAGCACTTGCTGCAAACCTCCAGGGGATCCAAATAATCCCTCCAACAATCCCCGTGACATTTTTTCCCCCACAGAGTCAGCTCCCTCTAGTAGCAGTTAGGTTTCAACCAGGGGGAGGGCTCAATGACCTCCAATGGGATTACAGCGAATGAGGGAGGGGGTAAGGCCGATTAAGATATAAGGGGGCTTAATAATTTTCAGAAGGCTTAGAGCTCCACAAAGAGAAAGAGGCTAGATCTCCCCCAGTGGCTTGTCATTATTCCCACCAGTGCTCCATAACTAGAACCCACCCAGGAAGAGTCAACAGAACAATTAATGATTAAGGCCTTTCACTGGCTGTCCAAATTTAACACGGGGCGACAGAAGCTTTATAGTCATATTATTATGGTTAGAAGAGTGAACTGGGTGAGCCAGGCTACTAAGACTATAAGCAGAGATTTTATAATCATAGATTTTAACAGCCGACAATTGGTAGGGTATCTATTGAGCACATTACCTAAAGTTCATCACCAGCCTTCCAAATCTTCACCCTCCCCATAGGCTTTTTCTACAACCCATTAATGCCTATTGAAATTGTTCAAACTAGAGATAGATTTGTCAGTGTCCCACGCCTCCCTAAACACCACTCTGAACCCATGCTTACAAACATAGGAAAGAGTAATAGATTCAGCCCGTTGGAAAGCCTTGAAGCATGTGACTGACTGAGCTAAGCCCTAATTTAAACAACTGGGAATAATAGTATGGCTTCCAATTTGCAGAAGGGTGTTAACCCATTATTAGAGGGTATCAATAGACTAAAAACAATTACTTGGAATATCGCTGGCTATAAACAAAAAAAGAACAACTCTAATTGGTTAGGTTTGGTGACACATTTTGACAATTTATGCCTACAAGAAACCTGTGAAAAAGCCAAGATTCACATCTATGGCTAATACTCCTTCCAGACATCAGTGACTCCTTCGAGAGCCGGTCGTCCACGGGGGGATATAATAACACCAATAGCCAATATAACTAGACTTAAGGTCCTAACATTTCTAAAAGTCCCCCATATTATCCCATATTGCACTGGGAACGGCGACTACACCCACTACCCTCAGGACACTACCCATGCAGTAACTGCAGTGTCTGCCACCTGACTTCAGCAGCCAAAGTAGTCAATCTGAACAATAACACCACACGGAAATTGAGGAGTTTCACAAACTGCAACACAACAGGAATGGTGTACTTAATCACGTCTACATGTAACCTCCACTACTTGGGGATGACCACCAGAAAAGTCAATACACGCATTGTGGAACACTGCAGCAACATACGCTGCAAACGTACCACCACAAGAATAACCACACGTTTTCTAGAGAGACAGCACACTCCTAATGACATGAGGTGGGTGGTACTTGAACATATTAAAAGCAAAGAGAACCTTGAAAGAAAGCTGCACGAAAAAGAACAACACTGGGTCTTCAAATTACGCACAGATACCCAAGGGTTAAATGACGAGATCCCTTGGGGCTAACTGATCCTTTTACCTCATTCTAGTGCAGTTAGAAACAATATAACGATTCCCTGATGAATGTAAAACAATTCATGGCCATACCACCATGACTGAACAGACCCTTTGAACACTCTTTACACCTATCTCATATATTTAAAAAACGATATAACAGTCTGCTAACTCCAAACAAGGCGAGTGCCTCTTGGGCACATTAGAATTACCCATTTGCCTTCATTCAAAGTATAATTAATAACCGATTTAGAGAGACTCTCCGACATGAAATAGAACATGGTCTTATCAACACCATGTTCAAGTGGATCCATTGAACTTAACTGGCTCTGAAAATGCAATACCCCACTAATATTGATTCCCACAATAACTTGATTAAAATAATGCCTCGCCTAAACATAACACTTGGTCCAACAGGGGTCACGTAATAAACATTAAAGTATTATTTATGAGGTGTTTACATGTCTATCAATACTTATTAGAGAAAAGAACACCAACATCATTAAAGGAATACCGCGGAGCTCACCCACGTACTCTCCTATCATAGCCGCCACTGTTTCCATTTGCGGTGGCCATTTTACAGCACTCTGCCCTTGGTCTAGTACTAATGACGACTGCACGGTGGAACCAGGAAGTACTTAGATCGTCCCCCGTCACGGACATGCTAAGATGCGGTCCGACGGGGAGACGACTAGGTCCGTAGACACGGAGTTCCCTTACTGAAGTAAGTGGTTTGCTTCCACAGGTACAGGATAGCTTGACAAAGTCCATTTTGTTTTTGGGAGCAAAATCGACCGACACTAACATCTACCTATCGATCTTTTCTTCCCGATATTTACAGATATCACTTTCAGGGATACCTCGCCCGTTTTGCGTCCATGAGGCACAGTTTTGCTCATAATTAAGTATGTGTTACCAGCCAGGGGTAACCTTGTTCTCTCATGTTTTAATTTTAATTATATATATATGTTGTGTGTTCTCTCACCTCACGTTTGTTGTGTCTTTTCAATATACATGTAACCACAATGCGGCATGTCTGGCCAGCATGTTTTTACCTATTTAGGTTCCAACTTCTCACTGAGCCTGAAAGACTGCACGCACCATTAAGGAGCATTTCCACCAGCATGGAAGTACGTTCAACTGTGTACCCAGTATCTCTATCAGAGAGAGGGGGGCTGCTACCTAACCTATTCTCTTTTCTTGTTGCAGTCATACTACGTGAAATAGAGATCGTATGTATAATTACGCATGCTTTTATTAGTTGCAGTGTTCTTTTGAATTAATTTCTCATTTCCACATTTAGGATTGATAGGAGTGGCAAACACAGGGCTGGTCCACGTGTGGTCCAGATAAAGAGCTAGGGGTAGGCTCGAAACATGTTGATCTTACACTGATTTTCTAACCCATCAATAGTTAGTCTTTCCGTGTAAACACCCCCTTTTAGACATACCAACCTAGGAGCGATAATAAAGTATTTCAGCCCACTAGCAAGGTATTTTTAATCACTGAAATCCACTCCACCACACTTTGCACTACACATAGTCTTCCATTTAAAGTGCTCCTACGTAGTTTCCGCAAGTCACAGCACGCCCCAGTTTGTAGAGAACTGGGATGGCCCCAATGATGAAGCATGTCACCGTGGGAAAACCCTGGTGAGTGAGGGGACTCAAGAAAGGAATTTTTCTTTCCTGAAGGCAATCCCTGATCAAGTTGATCGGATTTAATACCCATACTTATGACTATGTCCTCTAACCTGTCAAATCGGGTTCTATTTGAAACATAATACTCCTTCCAGATATCAGTGACTCCTTTGAGAGCCAGTCATCCATGCGGGGATGTAATAACGCCAATATAACTAGGCTTAAGGTCCTAACATTTCTAAATGTCCCTCCATATTATCCCATATTGCTCTGTGAAGGTCAAAAAGGTTGGGATTGGATCTTGATTAATTTTTATAATAATAACGTTGATGGCAATATGGCAATGGTGAAAGAATCATTGGAGAAGGATATTCTTCTTCCTATGAAAGCCCATCAAAACTGCCTTAATATACTCTAGATGGGTGATTTTAATGTCAAATAAAAAGAACCCAATGGCGGACATTCCAATCTGCACCTCATCCTAGTTCCGTGTATCCGAGAGTCCTGCGCACAATTAACCACAGCACCTGCTGTTGTACTGTGCCCCTGTGATCCAGATTCTTAGTCAATAAAGCAATAGGATGTGCGCCAGGTAAGGTTGTCTAGTCAATCTTGTTTTTTCAAAAACCTTTATTTGCTCTTTTTTCATCAATTATAACACCTTATTAACACATACTGCTCAGCCAACGAGTTTCGTTCCATAAACAGTAGGAACTTCATCAGGGCTTGATCATCAGTAAATTCAATCTCCCCTAAGAACTCAATATCCTTGTTCCAGCTCAGTGTGCTGGCAGATTAGAGAGTTTTCCAAGGCATCACCTTGCCCATTAACGGATACCAAGACAATAATCCTGCTCCTTCCTTAAATGTATTAGTGTGTTTGGGTGATTTTAATGCACATTGCTGTAATAAGATGGGCACCTCAGCCTGTGGTTTGAATGATGATGAAAGAGAACGTACTTCCCATTTCGTCCACAATGAATATGGCAATGCACTAAACAGTGCACTAACAGTTAATAATTTGAGGATATTAAATACTCTTGACCCTAATACGGGCCTTTTTTTGCTTTTAGTGACCACACAGTTATTACATTTCAAATGAGTTGAGGAAATGGGCAAGCCCCTTTCACAGAAAAAATAACAATGCCCTTGCTAGCCAGAAAAAACGGATTGTCCTGAAATGGGATGAGATTGACATAACAAAGTTTATTTCCAACATCATAGTTAAAATGAAAGAAGAGATAATGACCTGTCTAGGTCCAATGCCTGATGAAAAGGAAGTACCACTAGCTTTTGAGTATATCCTACTAGAAATGCAACTAAACTTGCTTCAACCGAATCGCCCTAAAAATTCCAAAACTGTACGTTGAATCGATGGTGCCTACGCAAAGGCACTTAGAAACCTTCATGCAGCTCTGAGGTCTAAGCCGAGAGACATCTCGCTAGTTAGGACTTCACAGCATTCTAATAAAGAGGCTAGGGAAACCAGGTTGAGAGCTTTGAAGGGGGAAGCTTGGGATACTTTACAACAGGCAGTGGTATCAAAGAATCGTAGGGACTTCTGGAGAGTCATCAATGCCCCATTTTTTAAAGAGAATACAGATATTAGCCTTGAACCACATGTGAATGAGTAGGTGTGGGTAACCTACTTCGAAAAGATCTTTGGTAAGTCAGGGGCAGGAAACCCCCTGTCATCTGCCCTTCTGCAGACTGTGGCAGTGGATAGCTTGTACTTTGATCTGGGAGAGGTGAGACAGGGATTGGAACAGTGTAGCAGATCCAAGGCCCCTGGTCCTGATGGAGTCCCAATAGGTTTCTTTTTTAGATAATTTGGAACTTTGGGTCCCACTATTGACAACTGTCTTTAATGTTATAGCCAAAACGGGCATTCCCACCTCATGGCAAAAGACAGTTATAATCCCTATTTATAAAAAAAGAAGATAAGGCTTTACCAAAAAACTATAGGCCGATTTCACTACTTGACGGTACAGCAAAACTAATGGGCCATTTATCACTCAATAGATTAGAGACTAGAGACATGGGCCCAAGAGAGTAACATTCTAATCCCTTCACGGTTTGGCTTCAAAAAAGGAAAAGGGACAGTCTACAGCGGCCAAAAAAGGCCATTTGTATATGGTCTTTATGGACTTATGGGCCACTTTTGATTGCGTTATTCATTCAAAGTTATGGGAAACCATGGAAGGCATGGGCATAGAGCTAACAATAATAAGGTTCAAATGGGCAATGTATTCATAAGCCACTACCTGTGTTCGATTTGGAAGGGTCGGGAAGTGCACAAGGCAGTTTATTATCTTTTGGGGTGTCAGACAGGGTTGTGGACTCGCCCCATTCCTTTTCTCAATTTGCACTAATGGTCTGGAAGCAGCGTTGGTCAGGTCAACAGTGGATGTCCTTTTAGTGAAATCTTCTTCTGATACTCCTCTATGCAGACGTTGCAGTCCTAATGGCGAAGACTGGTAACACACTGCAGAGGCTCATAGGGGAGCATACAAAATTCATGTGGACAATATCAGACTGACTTTGGACTCTAAACAATCGGCTATATTGATCCTGTTGGACCTTTCTGCGGCCTTCGACACCATCTCGCATCGCGTTCTATTAGAGCGCCTTGCAGAGGTTGGTGTCGAGGGCGCCGCACTTCAATGGCTGACAAGCTATTTAGGTAACAGGAGGTCCAGGGTCCAGATAGGCTCGCACTCTTCCATTTACTATGACAACGATAAGGGTGTTCCGCAGGGATCCATATTGAGCCCGACCCTTTTTAATTTATATGTCTCCCCCTTGGCAAAGGTCATCAGAGCACATGGTTTTAGAACCGTATCTTATGCCGACGATACTCAAATCCTTATCAACATCAATCAGAACCCTGACGACACCAAAAAGAGGTTCAAAAATGGTATGGTCGACATACAAGAATGGATGACCAGGAACTAACTCATGATGAACGCAGGAAAGACCGAGGTCATGCTGTTCGGTAAAGCCGACAAAATCTGGTCGCCAGACTGGTGGCCAGCATCCCTCGGTCCCTGCCCAGCCCCCAGGCCCTTTTTCAGGAATCTTGGAGTGATTATCGATGATAAGCTAACCATGTCTGAGCACATCAGAAAAACCGTGGGTACCAGTTACGGCTTGATGCGCAGTTTAAGGAAGCTATTTAAATGGATCCCACTCTCAGCACGCATGCCCCTAATTCAGGGACTTATTGTTAACAGGATAGACTATGGGAATGCTCTCTTTTCAGCCATCAATTCAACGCTTCTAAATCGACTACAGGTCCTCCAGAATACTGCCGCCAGGCTAGTACTTGATTTACCCCCTCGCTCCCCCCTCAGTCCCTTGCCTTCAGACTCTGCATTGGCTGCCCATTCAAAAACGCATAAAGTTTAAACTGTGCTGCCTAGTCCATAAATCGGTTAATGGTCATGGACCTTCCTATTTTGAAAACAAGCTCAAGACCCATGTCCCAGCCAGAACGCTACGATCTTCCAGCAAGGCCCTTCTCTCTGTACCCAGAGTTCGGACAGTCAGAAACGGTGACAGAGCTTTCAGTAAAACCGCCCCAGAAGCCTGGAACTCACTTCCCATTCAGATCAGGCTAGAGCCTGACCATGTGAAGTTCCGGAGACAGCTAAAAACCTGGCTTTTTTAGCCAGATGAGCTGCCCTCGCTATTTTGGGGTTGAGGGTCAAGAGGTTCCTTGCTTGCTGGCGCTCTGAGACCTTCGGGTGATTTATGCGCGATATAAATGCAAAAAAATGGAAAATGGAAACGCAAATGAAGAACCTGGGTCTCGTGGTCAATGAGATTAAACTTTTATACTTGTGGCCGGGCCGAGATTGAAGAAAACTCAAATATGTTTCTAGAAGGTAGACGACTGGAGGTGGTGGATACCTTCTCTTACCTAGGGGTTTTGTTTGACAGCAAGAACACCTGGCAAAATATGGTGGTCAACAGAGGGCTAGAAATGGAAAAAAGCATATGGGCTATTCATAGTTCCATAAAAATGATAGGGTCCACACCATTGGGAGCAATAAAAAAGGTCTATGCTTCAAAACATATCTCTGTAGCTACTTATGGGGCAGCTATTTGGGGGACGGCAGATATCCCAACCTTGCAATAAATAGAGGATGTTTTTTTAAAGAGACTGATGGCTGTACCACAAACTTGCTGCAACTTGAATTGCCATTGCGAGCTGGGGAAACCTTATATTACTGATAGCGTTCGTATATCATCAATTATGTTGTAACATTCAGTATGGAGAAGGGAATCAGTAAGCTTGACCAAAGATAGTCTGAAAGATTGTTTAAAGTTCGATGAAGTAGAAAAGATCGTGTGGCTGCAATATATTAAAAGTGCTCTAAAGTCTATTGGTCACCAAAACTTATTTGAGAATCCACCAAGCTGTCTCAGTGTCTCAAGGGCTAAACTGGAGGGATTATTATTAGCTAAACTGGGAAGGGACAGGTGGGAGTTCAACTATAATAAGGCGACAGTTAGATTATATGTATTAGCACCCAGAATAACAAATTATATTTCTTTTTGCTTAACCTTTGTCACAAACCGCCAACATAGATTCATTTTATTTAGATTGTGGTTGAATTACATCCCGTTTATGTTAGGTTATCCTTTCAATACATATGCTGTCAATGCCCTTCCTACTTGTATATGTGATGGTCAATACTCCCAGTCTGATCTGAATTTTCAATTTTTCTGCAAATTGTATTCTGATGAAAGCAAATGATTTATTCTCCCGCTTTTGAGTAGGATGAAGTTTACACAGTGCCACCCAGCCGTTCATTAGGTCAAGCGACCTATCTCAATGCGCATGCGCATTGAGCGGGAGCGAGATATATAGGACCTTATCGAGAGTTTACCTAACTGGCGATTCCACTGGCGATTTCTTGCAGTGCATGTGCTTTTTAGGTCATTGCGCAAGCGCAAGCCCTAAAAAGCGCGTGCACAATGCCACCAGCCGCCTGCCTGCCTGCCTCGCATTACCACATCAAAGGCGGCCGCGTCTCAGGCCCCTGCTGCTTCACACCCTCATGCCGCTCTCCCCGCTCAGCCCCCTCCCCTGCCGGCCGTATCGCATTTCTCCTCCCCACATCAATTAAGGTGCTTTTAAATCCGGCATTTTTTTCCCCTTCAGAACCGATTTACAGCTCGCTGCCCGGGTACATTTCTTTCTCACATCATCCGACTCACACTCCATAGTAATCTCGCCGTTTCTCATCACACCACTTGACCACAGTTGTTTACTTTCTTTCCATCATTATGCCATATACTTTCCTCTTGCGTATTACGGGGATGCTTTGGTTTTTTTCTTTTACTTTTTCTTAACCTATTATCCGTTTAAAGTCTGGTATTACTCTTCACAATAGACTCAGCGTCGCTGTTGCGCCGCAACCGCGAGGGCCCAGCTGTCTATCGAGCTTTCCTGACGTCACTTACACGCAGGATTGGAAGCAGAACTGGAGTACATCATGTTGGCTTGATGCCAACTAAGTCTTTCTTTGCGCATGGCTAAATGACGGTTTTCGCTACATTTACTCTTTATATACGGGCTTCTCGGCTCACAAGGGTTATATGCTGTTCCGTGAGCCGAGACGCCATGATTGACTTTGCAGGTAAGCGCGTTAGCACAGTGGAAGTTTTGGTGCCTTTACATCTCTCTTTGGAGTATGTTATCGTCCTGATTCAGCCCTTGTTCCCCGCTCGATCTCTGTGTTTTACTCTTAAAGCCAGAACCAGGGGTTTTCTTTTAAATACTACGCCCTATCGATCACTTCACTCACCGCATTTACCCGCATTTCTCACCCAGCGAAGGAGATGGCTTTGCCTTGATTGTAATGGGCATTATGCCTAGCTCCAGATACTTTGTCTCAAGGGTCAAGTCAAGTGATATGGGACTTTGGTTGCCCTAGTGTGTTCTTCATGCCCACTTGGTGTCATCGTGAGCAGCACTCCTCCCACACCTTTGAAGTGAAGCTTAGCTTCACTTCAAAGGCCCCTGCTGCTTCACACTATTCACGGCCGTAAGGCCATGTCTCTCCCCCATCGCCGCTCTCCCCCCTCCGCCCCCTGCTGCGGGCCGTGTCGCATTTCTCCTCCCCCCTCCCCACAGCAATGCCCTCCGTCTTGTTTGTTATATGTTTTAATGGTGAGGAATTGTTTCCATTCTACTGTGTCTACTATTTTCTTGAACGTTAAGTAGCAACAGTTCCATGCCTTCCCCTGAGAAGCATGTGTGCTTCGTGTTCCCAGTGGACCGTGCATGAATGTTTAATGTGCCTCCGAGGACCCATCAATTAAGGTGCTTTTAAATCCGGCATTTTTTTCCCCTTCAGAACACCGTCTCCTATATGGCTTTGTTGTTTACGTGTTTCGCATTCCCGGCCTCTCCCAGTCAACTGACTGAGTGGTTAATCCCACATTAAGCGCTGCGCATGCACTGGAGTCAAGGGTTTTAACGGGAGCTTTGAAATTTCAACACTTCCTGGGGCGTTTTTACTTGCAGTTTTATTTCTTTAAACCTGCAGACGTGGATTGATTTTCACAACGGATTCCTGCTCTTTTATGACCTCTGGTTGAATATTGGGTTAGTTGAGTGAATTTGGACGCCTTTTCGCTCAGTAAACATGCCGGCACTTTTTGAGAACGTGTGCGGTACATAAAACAGTAAACCAAAGCTGAAATTCCAAGTTTTCTATTGGAGCTAGTGGTTTTAAAAGCGGTTGTTTTTCCACCTAACGTAAACTTTACTTTTACTGTAGGAGTAGCAACATTCAAAATCTACATAAAAATGTGAACATAAAGTGAATATTTCTCAAATGTCTGTGTAGATATTTTGTAAGAGCTGCCTGGCAACCTGAAAATCTGTGAAAATTGAGGTGAAAATGTACATTATATTTATCATGTTTCTATAAATAACCTAGCAACGTTAAACTGCACTCTTGGTATGTCACTCTCCCCTGTCCTCACTCTCCCTTCTCCTCACTATCTATTTGAATAACCAGCACCAACAGCCTGATTCATCAAGGGGCCGTTTTGCGAGCCCCTAATAGCGAATCATAGCGATTCGCTATTGAGGACTCGCAAAACGGTATTCATGTAGGAATTGCTAAATAAATAGCGATTCCTACATGTTCTCTATTTGCGAGTAGCAATTTGCTACTCGCAAAAAAAGGAATACCTCCCCATTCATTCCTATGGGCCAAAAGGCCCATAGGAATGAATGGGGAGTATCCCTTATTTGCGAGTAGCAATTTGCTACTCGCAAATCAGATAGCGATTTTAAGGGTGCCAGGGGTGTCCAAAGGACACCCTGTAGCACCCCTAAAATGCACATTTGAACAGGTGTTGCGCACACACATGTCCAAAGGACATGTGTGTGTGTAACATGCAAAAGAAAAAAATGCACTAAAGTGCTTTTTACACTATTTACGCAATTTACCACCAAGTCAGACCTGGTGGTAAATTGAGACCAAGTATTGCGATTTCGCTATTTCTATTTGGTTGATGAATTGCATTTAAGGAATCTCTATTAGAGATTCCTCAAATCCAATTCCTCGCAAATATGCGATTTCGGTAATAGAGATTTTTGCATTTGGGATGATGAATCCCAAATGCAAAAATCGCACTCGCAAAGGGCCAGATTCTCAGAATCTGGCCCTTTGCGAGCGCAAATCAGCTTGATGAATCAGGCTGCAAGTCCTTTAAAACGAACGCACATTTGTCAGACCATTCCTAGCAGCCATTTCCTAAAATTATTTGAAAAAAGTCACACTAATCCAAGAGCTACTTTTGCGACCTTCCTCACACACCCACTCACCCTCACCCTCACACCCCCTCACCCTCACACCCCTCACCCTCACACCACTCAGTGCTACAACACATATTGTGTTACAATAGGTGTCACATTTGCGAAAGATGAAACTATTGGCATTGTAAATAACAAAGCTATTAATTTCGCTATTTTCAAAACAAGCACAAAAATAAAAAATGTGTCCTTTACACTACCAATAGCTCAAACTTTCCTAATGCGAGACCTATTGCATTGCTGTGCTTCTCTCCCCTGCTGCACTCTCCTGCTCTCTAGAGATGTGGCCTAACGACCAGAGCTGCCATCTAAGTCACGTAAATACAAAACATGTTGCATTCCAAATGCTATAGGTGTCACATTCGCGAAAGTTATAACTATTGGCATTGTAAATGACAAAGCTATCAATTTAGCTATTTTAAAAACCAACAAATAAATAAAATATTTGTCATTTACAAGACCAATAGCTCCAACTTTTCTAATGCGAGACCTATTGCATTTCCAATGCTTGTTTTTTTAATGTTGTTACCTCATCATTTTACATGCTATTCTTTAGCTTCATTTTTATGGTGTGCTATAATTGGAGGAGGCGGCATCCTTAGCACAGATTGCAGGAAAGTTGAAGAGTAAGGAGGCAGAATGTATATATCTAAACATTTTAATATACTTAGATATAATCTGGTACTATGTCAAAATTCTTCTTTTTAAAGTAATTTTCTTATGAATTGTAAATAGGATTTTTTTTAGCGGGGAATTGTATCGGTTTATATTGTGTACCTGGCAAATGCACTGCTCAGCTTTGTGGCTTCCGCTGCGGCTGACGTCTCCTCTCCACACCGGCTCAGAAGCAGCCTCTGCCAACAGGAAGCGAGGCTGCTCGTCCATGATGAAGAGACCATCGCAGAGCGCTGGATCAAGGCAACCTGACACATGACTGGACTGCAAGCTAAGTGCTTTTGGTGCTACTAGCATTGAGAATGTTTTTAGGACGCTGGAAACGTTAGTTGCTGTGATGCAGTGTGCCCTTCCCGGGGAATTATTGTTTGTGTATTCTTTATTTGGACTCATACATAATTTCTGTCCTATGTAGTGTTAGTGTATGATCTTATGTGAATTTTCCAGTCAATGTGTGTATGGTTTGTCCTTGTTTTAGTAGCGCTTTATGTTTATGTACATTTCAGGCACAGCATGCACGGTTCATACTTATGCAGTAGCTCATTGGAAAGCGCACAGAAGAACACGGCACGTAGCACACTCTGCAAACATTTCAGGCACAGATTGCATGGTTGATATCTGTTCAGTAGCGCATTGAGAAGCACACGGAAGAACATAGCACATAGCCATCACCATGCAACACAAAAGCAATACAGCACTCCAACTCACTCTCAAACACCATCTCCAACACATACACATGCAGACCCATCAAAATGCCTTCCTAGCATGCTGGATGAGGAACACGATACAGAACAGCTGCATTATTGCTATCCTAATACAGCTAATACCAGCACTAAAAACACACCTGCTACAAACCCACACAATACTGATCAATCTTCTACCAAACAAAATCCCACTATCACCAAAGGCCACTCACTAAACTGTCTACTAATAAATGCTCGATCCCTCTCTAAAAACAAGCATCACATCTACGACCTTCTCACCAATGCAAAACCAGACATACTATTCATAACCGAATCATGGTTGGGAGAAGATATGGCTCCAGTCCTGCATGAAGCCATTCCTCTAGGCTATCAAATAATCACCCAAAATTGTATAGCCAAAAAGGAGGTGGTCTAGCTGTTGTATTCAGGCAAACAATACATATCACTAAAATTGACAATATCTCCTTAAAGAATTGTGAGGCTCTTCTAAGAAGATGCAATCCTACTCTGTCTTCCTCCTGTAACTTCCTGTTCCTGTATAGACCTCCACCTAGCAAGGCAACATTCCCAGATGCACTTCTAGACACAGTTTCAAACCTGATAACAATACACTCCAACCTATGCGCTCTGGGTGACCTTAACATTTAATTTGATAAACCCAATATGACCTATCCAAAAACTATAATCACAGGCCTAGACGCACTGAACCTGCATCAGATTGTCCACAATCCGACACACACCGCTGGACATATCTTAGATGTAATTTTTGCTAATACTGAACTAGTCACCTTTCAAACTATAACTCCAGTCACATGGTCAAACCACCACTTGCTTGCCTTTCAACATAAAACAATGCTAAGCGACTCACCTAAAACTACTTTACATCCATCCACCTATCGGCCGTGGAACAAACTCAATTTGGAACACTTGGAAACACAACTAACATCCAGTACAAATCTGGAAACCATACATTCTGTTCAAAATCTGTATAGGTGGGGCTACAGGAAGCTTTTGACATCCTGATACCACTCAAACCCACACAACAGAACAAAAGAAAAAAGGGCCTTGGAGAAACATAGAAATAAAAGACATAAAACAACAAATTAGAAAGCTGCAACGTACCTGGCTTAAAACAAACGCCAAACAAGACAAACTTCACCTACAGAAAGTTAACAGATTATACAAGTCTGCTATCAAAAAAGCTAAGAAAAGGTACTATTCAGACAGAATTCAAAACGCTAAATGTGCAAATAAAGAATTCTATAAAATACTCAATGAATTTCGCAAACCAAATTGCCTAAAAGGAACACATCCTGTTTCTCAAGATTTCACAGACAAAGTGGCAATTCATTACACAGACAAAGCAGACACGTTGGAATCGTACTTAAAACAGAAATAAAGCACCAGCACTAACTCTTGTACAAAACAACAATCGAAGAATGATCTAATCAAGCCTCTCCGTTCCTTCCAACACATCTCACACAATTAATTTATGGACCTGGTCAAAGCAAGCAGGCCTGCCGGCAGCCCTTCTGACCCCTGTCCACCACAAACTTTCAAGACAATTCTTTTAACAACCTCTGCTGCCAATCCAGTAAGGAGAGTCATCAACGATTCCTTAACTACTGGAATATTTCCAGAAGAACTCAAAAAGTCATACATACGCCCTTTACTGAAGAAAACAAACTTGGACCCGCTGAACCCTGACAACTACAGACCCATTACAAATGGACAGCTCCTGGGCAAACTGATAGAAAGAAGAGCGTTCGCCCAGATGGCACAATTCATTGAAGAGAATGACATACTTACAGACTTTCAAACAGGATTCTGTCCAGGAAGAGGCACTGAATCTGCCCTCCTTGCCATCTGGGATGACCTAAAGAATACAGTTGACCGCAACGGGGTTGCTGCGCTACTCCTCTTGGACCTCTCAGCTGCCTTTGACACGGTTGCCCATGACACTCTGAAACAAAGACTCTATAAAGCCAGCATAGAGAGAACTGCTCTAGACTGGATCGCGTCCTACCTTCGAAACAGAACTAATGTCATCCATACCCCACATTTCACGTCCACACTGTACTCCACAAAAGCAGGGGTCCCTCAGGGTACTATCACCTCGCCCATGCTTTTCAACATCTACATGAAGTCATTACCAGTTCTAATCAATAAATTTCACCTTACGTGCTATAACTATGCAGATGACACGCAAATACTCCTTCAACTGTAATTCCCCAAAGACATTGGAAAGTCACCAATTTTCAGCTGTCTGAGAGCCGTGGATCAGTGGATGACCTGGAGCCATCTCAAATTGAATGCTTCAAAAACTGAAATACTCACGTGTGGCGATTGGAAACATTACAACCCACTTGCTACATGGCCTGATGAACTGGGATCACTGCCTAAAGTATCGAAGGAAGTAAGAAACCTCGGAATGAGCATGGACTCCAAGCTGTCGATGAATGCCCAAGTGGATAAACTAGCAAGATCAAGCTTTGCTACTATAAAAATGCTGCGACTAATTTTCCCTCATTTGGGATTTCCACACAAGGTCCAAGCTACCATCTCCCTTGCTCTGTCCAAACTCGATTACGCCAATAGCCTCTACCACGGATCACCTTTAACGACCATGAAAAGACTACAACGGATTCAGAACTCAGTTGCCAGACTACTCTTGCATATCAAACCGCAAGACCACATCTCCCCTGCCTTGAAAGCCCTGCATTGGTTACCGGTTGCCAGAAGATCCACGTTCAAGCTGCTTTGTATCACCCACAAAGCAATACATGGAATGGGACCACTCTTCATCAGGAATAAAATCACCAAACATTTTCAACAAAGGAACCTCGGCTCTAAAGTAGCATCTCGCCTCAAAACCCCACCATACAAGAAAAAAACCACAAGTGGCACATCCTTCTCTGTTCAAGCAGCCAAACTATGGAACTCTTTACCCCCCAACATAAGGTCTACAGACAACCACCTTATCTTCAGAAAACTACTCAAGATTTGGCTCTTCCCCACATAAGCACCATACGCAAACAGAAATTTACAGCATAACCCTCTGTATACAAGCATTTTTTTTCACTATAGATATGTACCTATCTTTGTGTATTACTTTGTATAAACATGTAAAGTAATTATGTTGTTGAGAGAAAAAAATAATAATAATAATAAATAAATAAAAATCATCTTTGGTCTACATGTCCATTCTTCCATTGTGCATCTATGTACCTTCCATGTACTTGGATCTGTGTGTCTGTTACTTTTCTCCTGAAAAAGCATATCCAATGCACTACCCTATTGCTCATCTTGTGTCTCTATCAATATCTTTAATCTACATATACTTACCTCCTTTATGTATCTATATACTTTCAATGTAATTATGGATCTATATATTTATCACTTTCTTCTACTTTAGCATTTCCAATGCACTACCCTATTTCTCAGCCTATACTTCGCTCAATATATCTTCTATCCCAACCTTCTGACTCATGTCAAACGTCTTCTACTACTCCTTCCAATTCATTACCCTATCTCTCATCCTATACATCTATCAATATATCCTCTACATCCACTCTCTCATTCGTCCCAAACACCATACCACTACTATGATTGCCAAAATAACTCTTTCTAGACTCTCTCCTACTCTACCCCTCCTTGCATCATCTGACACCTCTTTTACTATACCGATCCCCTAAAACAAACCTTTCTAAACTCCTCCCTCTGAGTCCTCCCCTTCAAAACTCCTTTTTACTCACCCAAAAGCCTCCTCCTACTGCTAAGACCTAAAAAAAAGGAAAAAAAAGAAATCCTTCACTCTTTTATCCCTCCACTATCCTTTTCAATCTAAATTAACAGACTAACATGTTCACTTCTCAAATTCCATGTTAAACTATACAAATATACTACCCAAATAACTGAATAACATATCCACTACTGAAATTACTTCATATTTTTTTACTATACTAATTTTCAACAGTAATCCTTTATGGGTTCCGGAGTGGCGTGCTACTCGGCAGAAATGCGCTTCAACACCCATCAGGGGTAACAAGTGCTATATGAATGCAAAACTTTCTTCCCCTTTTATCCCTCCGCTAACCTTCTCACTCCAAGTAACTGACTAATATCCACCACTGAAATTACTTCATATTTCACCATATTAATTCACCACTAATCCTTTGTAGGCTTCCTGAATAGCGTGCGTCAACAAGCGCTATATCAATACAAACCTTTGTTCTCCTCTATCCTTCTGCTCTTATTCCAAATCCAATTAACTGACTAACCTATCCACCACTTAAAATGTACTTGCATGTTTCACTATACTAATTCAACACTAATCCTCTATGGGTCCCGGAGTAGCGTGCTACTTGCCAAAAAAGCGCTTAGACGCCTCGTCAGGGGTAGTAAACGCTATATAAATGCAATTACAATACAATACAATACAATACAATGACTCGACATTATACATAAAATAGAACATCATTAAACAGTACACATCTTTTTAAACAAAAATGTTTTAGATCATCGCTGATGGAATAAAAGCAATTTTTAAAAGATAAAATATAATATTATTTTTAAAACATGTACCATATTAAAAAGGGAATCCACAGAATGTCAGAATGTAATTGTTTTACAGATTATAACATTACACGTCTGTTACAAAGCATGGAATAACTATTTTAAGACAGTTACAGGTAGCAGACTATCGCATCTTGCACACATACCTTCTGATAATCCATATTTCTCCAAGGAACTTTGCAACTCCACATGCTATAAAAGGCCTACAATCTGATTTTAAGATGGGTAGTACTAAGGGGCGTAGTTTGCGAAGTAGCGCTACGTGAAGTGCACTTTGCACTACGCGAACTTCACGTAGCACTACGCGAGCTGCATAGTAGCATGTTCGCACTGTGCAAGGTGCATTTTTAATGGTTTTACAGTGCGAACAAGCATCCGGTAATCATTGAAAACGGCATCTTGCACAGTGCGAGCTGTAGTTTTCTGCCGCTCGAGTAGATTTTTACTCGAGCGGCAGCTTTCTCAACGCGAACTGGTAGTTTCTCATCGCGAGCGGTCGCGAGCATGCACGACCACTCGCAATGAAAAACCTGACCTACCCGCGTTGAGAGTCTCGCCGGGATGTCATTTTGCTTGCTCGCGGTCGTGAACATGACGTTGAGAACCGCGAACAAGCAAAAAATGACCGCTGCACCACGCTACGCTGTGCGTGTTCGCACTGTGCTACGTGCAGCTCGCGTATTGCGAAGTTGCGCAAACTTCGCAAACTACGCGAGCGTAGCGTAGTGCTTCTCCCAGGGTTAATGAGGAGTGCTTCCTGGTTGCAACGAGTTCCTAATAGCCTGCAAACAGGGGTTAATCTCTGGTTTCATGGGGAGTTGAAGAGAGGACGAGCAAACAAAATGTAGACAATTGTTTCAATCATTGTGGGGAGCCTTGATAGTGCTGTGTAGTGAGCAAGGGCTGACGCCAAGCAGTTGTAAAAGAATTCACAGGGAGAGAACCTATTATAAACTGGATATAACATTTCCTGTCCTGCAGGATGGTGATAAAATCCAAGTAGGTTTCAAAGATGCTTTGTGGTTTGAATTCCATGAACTCTAGTGCAAAGCGACCCACTGATGATTGAGCAACAAAAAACTGTGCTACCAAACTCCAGTATTGCGTTGTAACCACTTCTTTGCTTGGAATTGGCCTACATTTCTAGTTTCCAAAGAACTTACCGGACCTATCACTGTTAGTAATGATCTAACTTCATTAAACCACCTAATCTTTTTAAAACGATCAAGCTTGGAAACCTCATCAAGCGCTGCCATATAGTCGGAGAGTTCAGGGGTTAGCCTAAGACACAACCAAAATAGTAAGGGGCGCAGCCTAGCTTTGTCCACAATTGAGCGTCTACCCATATCTAACCACAATTGATGTAGTGGTGTGCTCTGGGGTAGTAAACATAAGGATCTTAGGTATTGATTTTCTGTAGTAAGCAAGCTTTCAATGTTTTAAAATCCCCAGAGTTCAGCCCCATAAAGGGCGGAACTCACTACCTCCTGGTCATAGATCTGAAAAGGAGCAGCTATCGGCTTAGTTTGGGAAGTTCCATGTTCCCTAATCAGAGCCCCATTGGTCTGTCTCTGCTGAAGGTTCTGCTTTGTAATTTGCTCTTTCTATACCATTTTCTCTGATAGGGTAATACCCAAATATTCAAACGTAGCCACACTCTCAAGCGGTATCCCCCAGTAGTATTTTGACCTCGAACATTCTGTGTGGATTCATTAACAAAAGTTTAGTTTTCAAGGTATTTACCTTAAGACCTCTTTGATCACAAAATGCCTTAAAACGATTCAAGAGCAATTGCAGACCACTGGGCGTTTTGGACACTATCAATGTGTTGTCCGCAAACAGAAAAGTAATTACTTTTACTCCCCTCAGCACCGGGGCGTCAGCTGGCACGTCTACTATGCATTGAACAACACCATTGATAAATAATGAAAATAAAGTGGGGGCCAGCACACAAACCTGTCTGACCCCTCTTTTCACACTGATCAGGTCCGACAACTGCCCCTGGTCTCCCCAGCGGACTCTGGCGTAGTTGTCCTCATGAAGACAGACAACCAACACCAGGATTTCAGGGTGAAGACCCAGCTTCTGCAGGACATACCACAGCTAACACCTGGGGATGAGATCGAATTCAGACTTCAGATCAACAAAAGCAATATACAAACTCCCCTTTTCGATACTCACAGTTTTCCAGGCCAATAAGCTAAAACAAAAGACCTGGTCGATCGTGTTAATCTTCCTTCTGAACCCTGCCTGGAAGGGTGACAGAATATCTTCCTCTTCCATCCACCCAGTGATTTTTTCTAAAAGATCCAGAGAAAAAACTTTTTGTGCACCATCGATCAGGCTGATAGGCATATTCTGAGAAGTGTCATGTATAGTGCACGATAAGTGCATTGCAATGCATATAAACAGTGAACTTGAAAAGAAAGTTCATAAGGGGCCATTGGACTTCTGCGACTGAAGTAGTAGATGGACTTTAAAGTGTGTGTCTGTGTGAGCATATCCAGGGTGTGAAGGCTTAAAGCGACAACTTTGCCACAACTGTAAAAGGTGACTGAAGTGACGTCTTGTATGAAGAGTAGCCTAGTGTAGAAGCTATGCTATGTGTGTTACTGATGTATTTAATCTCCTGCTTTGCATTCCCGAGGACCCTGGTGCCCGGCTGGACCAGTGGCAGGGCATCTCGGCTAGTGTTCTAAATCCCCTTCCCTTTTGGGACACCTGCAGAGACTCCCTTAAATCTACGATAGTGTTTAGTTGTGTCTCAGGAGGTCGGGAAACCGAGCATTACCCCTGCAGGAAACCTGAGGTGAGTGGCTGCAACAGAACAGGGCAAACGTCCCGATTCACAGAACTAACTTAAGAAAAAATCCTAAACTTACTACCATTTACTCATTTTGGTAGTCACAGAAGGCACTTACCCATTTTGGTATTCACAGAATGCACTTACTCATTGCTGAGTACGTGCCTTCTGTGAATACCAAAATGAGTAAGTGCATTTACTCATTTTGATATTCACAGAAGGCACTTACTCATCAATGAGTAAGTGCCTTCTGTGAGTACCAAAATGGTAGTAAGTTTAGGTTTTTGCCTTAAGTTAGTTCTGTGAATCGGGCCCGAAGTGCAGTTTTCACCGCTAATCAGTGCTAAAGTGTGTGTGTGTGCGCTCTCTAAAATATGGTCTTATTGGATTATACCCAATTGGCACATTTAACTTACTTATAATTCCCTAGTAAAGTGGCACTACATGTACCCACAGCCTGTAAATTAAATACTACTAGTGCACCTGCAGCACTGATTATTCCACTAACTTAAGTAGCCTGTCAAACATGTCTCAGGCCTGCCATTGCAGCCCGAGAATGCAGTTTTAAAATGCCATTTTGATCTGGAAAGATAAACCTCTTGCCAGGCCTAACCCTTCCATTTTAATACATGTAAGTCTCCCCTAGGATAGACCCTACATAGCCCAGCGGGGAAGGTGCAGTGTATTTTAAAAGTAGGACATGTGCTTTTAAGATGTACTTGTCTTGGCAGTGAAAAACACTTAAATTTGTCTTTCACTACCTAAAGGTCTACCTCTCCTATAGGATAACACTGGGTTACCTATTACATTTAATAAGGGCTAAATTTCAATTGGGAGCAGGTAAGAATGTCAAGTTTGGTGTCTAAAGAATTGTAATTTAAAACTTTCTTTAATGGCAAAGTTGGGTTTTAACCATTTGGTGCCTGTAGCCTGGGTCACAGGAGTAGCTGTAGCTGGCAGTTGGTCCCTGCGTATTGCTCCCAGACAGTGAGACAAGGGGGCAGGATAGGCCATCTCTGGCTTGATGGGGGAGCAGCTGTCACCTTCCACACTTGCACATCACAAAGGATCTGCCCCAACACACTTACAAAGGGTTTTAGTTCAGTCTATTGTGCCCTAAATCAAGCTGGGCAGGGAGGCAGGACATTCCAAACATATTTTGGGGATGAAACCTTCAGAAACTTCTCCTACTTCAAAGCTGACACCAAGGGGCATATTACCAACGATTAGCGATATTTATCGCTAACTAGGCTTAGCAACTAATTTTTTATCGCTAAGCATCGCCGGAAATTATCGCTGAGATAACGTGCTATTAGCGACGTTTATCACCAAAGCGATACATTTTCCGGCGATAGCGTGAATATCGCTGAGAATACAGCGATATTCACGCATTAGCGACAAAATGCTCTTAGCCATGTTATCCACCTCCCATTGGATAACATGGCTAAGAACTGGTCAGAGCAGTCGTTAGTTTTTGGCAATAGCGGGAATATTTCCATCGCTACTCCTGCCTTGCTAATAGGCGATAGCGACGTTAGCGACTGCTTTCAGTCACTAACAGGTTGGGTATGCCCACTTTGCATATCATTAGCGATAAATATCGCTGACATGCAAAGTGGGACCCAAACTGCTCGCTATCGCCTAAAGCTGTCGCTAACTGCTGTTAGCGACAGCTTGCTAATAGAGCGATAGAATTATCGCCGCTTAGCGGCCGAAAACGTCCGCTAAAGCGGCGATAATTGCCTATCGCCCTGCTTGGTAATATGCCCCCAAATCTTTAACCCTCAGACCTAACTCTTCAGTACACCTCTAGACTTGTGGAAGACTCAGAAGGATTGCTGGACTGCCCTGCTGCAAGAAGGACTGCAACTCTGCTGCCCTGCTGCCTTAGTGAAAAGGTCTCGACCTGCATCTTGAGCCCAGGACAACCAGAATGACTTCCTGATCAGAGGCTCACTGATAGAAAAAGCTCCAAGCACTTTGAAGCCAGCACCTCAATTTTCTCTGCTGTGGGTCTTGACCCCAAAAAAGTGCCAGCCTAGTCCTGGACCCTTGGAAGTGTGGCTGAAGGTGCACTGCCAGCTAGCTGTTGTCCAAGCAGAACCGATTCTGTGATGCATCGCCTTGCAGCCTCGCATCAGAACTACTGCTGCACAATACATCCCCCACACTGGACCATACAGGTTCGCGGAACCACTCCTGTGTGACACATTCTTAATGCAGGACTTTCTATTGTAGTCCTGCAGCTCCTCGTCACCACCGCTGTACGACGCCTACTTGGCACAGTACTTCGCATGCGTGCTGCACACCGAGTCATCAATGTGGGATCTCGCAACTCTCTGCAGCCAGGATTTAAGGTACTTTATTCAGCTAGACTAACTGGGTACCAGTATTCGGCCCACACTCCTTCGCAGTCAGCCTGAACTTGTGTCTTTGTCCTGGACCAGCGTGACCAAATATCCACAATTGGCACGTTGTGCTTTTTGGTGCTATTTTCACTCAAATCTTTCAAATTGCATATCTCCGGGTCTACTGATTGTCTTTTTGGTCTTATTTTTTTTTTTTTATAAAAGAAGGCTCGAGTTTCTATCTTGGTTTGGGATCCTTTTTTGTGTGTTGTTTTTCAATGTATTACTGTTTGAAGTGATGTACAAATACTTTACACATTGCCTCTAAGTTAAGGCTGTCTGCTCTGTGACAAGCTACCAGACGGTTTAGCACAGGTTTATTTTTATTTTATTTATTTATTTTTATTTATAAAGGTTTATATAGCACGAACTTGATCCCAAAGGATTGCAGAGCGCTTTAATTTACGGTTGGCTTGTGCTTCGCCCTGACAAGGATTGTTTTTCCTGCTTGACCAGGGCTCACACCCCAGTCATCCAACAATCCAATTTCTTACAGCCACTAAAGTTATTTTTTCATGCAGCTATTCTGGTTAACTTACATTTATTAGTTGAGGTTTTGGCTGTTTTCTCATTGCTCAAGTTGTCATTGCTTGTTGCCTCTGATTTTAAACCTTAGAAATGTTAAAACAATCGTTCTCAATTGGGGCCTTTTGCAATATTTAATTTTATTTAAGACCCTTGCAATTCATTTTGGCTTCATGCCTACAATTGATTGGATCAGGGGTTTGTGGGTTGTCACTGTCCTCCTGTTATCTTCCATCAGCGCACAATGGTTTCACCCACATTATTATTTGAACCTGTTGTTATACTCCTCTTATGTGCACAGGTGAAAGGGGACACCTTTTCCCTGTGAGTCATGTAAGCAGGCAGCTGACAGACCAGACCTTACTAACATGCTCACAGCCAGTGTAGATACATTAGGTAGATCTTAGTCAAGGTCTGTCAAGCAGAGCCACAAAACAATGGTAATAAACTTAATTTTGCTTGAGTTTCAATCTCAAATGCCAGCTCAGATCTAAACACCCCATTGTTTTGGGGAATTTTGCAAATCAGTTTTTATATCCAGGCTCTCAAATGTTTAAAGAAATCTAGGTCTTTCAGGCCCTCTGGGGCGACCTGCTCCCTGGTTGCCTACAATCTGCGTGATCAGGTATGGAAAGCATGCCACAATATTCAGAAATATGGACTAATGTTCCATCTCTAGCATGTAAGCCAACATTAAGCAGAACCAGAGTTCACTTGTAATTGGTTTGTATAAATACATGTAATGTGTTAAACTCTATAATCTTAAGACTTTGTGACTTTTTCAAAAATGAATCTCCCCATGGTGACACATTTGTCAAAACTCTCATTTTCTTTTTTCTACTGGAAGTTTGGTTTAAATAATGAGGACTGTGCCTTGGCTGTTAGAGTTAAGATATTGTACGTGATCCTGTGGTTTTAACCACTTGGATGCTAAGCCTCATTGTTGATTCCCATTGACTTTCCATTGAAATCAATGGAAACTCCATGACGAGTTACCCTTGTCATTAGCACTGACGGGGTTAAAGCACTTGTATTCCCTATTGACCGACGTGATATGTAAAACTGGTTAAAGCTCTGATATATCGTTGTAGCTCACGTCATCCACCTCCTCCAGTTTAACGATTCTGTAATTATATATATCTTAAACACCACACTTGAAATGGTAAGGGTGCTGGGAAAAAAGTCAATTTGCATGGGGGAGGATATAAGGAGCAAATACAAAATAACCCCAGAAGTAGACCCCTGGTAAAGAGACATCAGGAACTGGCACTTCCGGGGTTGGTAGGGTGACTCTTGCTGGGATAATAGGTCACGGTCAGCAGATATTACATTTATATTGTAACATGCAGAGTATACCAGACAGGAAGAACAAACGAAGTTCACATATTTCTAAGGGACAAGATTAGAAATTCCCCACCAAAGTGAGGGAATCAGGCCCACTTACCTGGCAAGAGGAAATTGGGAAATTCCAATGGAAAGAGACCGCCACACTGTGCAAATACAGCAGAAGGGCAAAAACGCCATGTCATGACTAGGAGGGAAGGGGGAGGGCCTAGAGTTCTGCATTAGAACTGGAGAGAAAGACAAAAGGCGAGGGGAGGAGAGTCCAGAGAGGGGAAGAAAGAACCTCCACCAATGGTGTTGAAAGGGGAGGAGATAAGGAGGGAAGAGGGTTTGGCTTGGGTCTATAAAAGCTCAGTCTCCGTCAGTGAAGTTGGAGATCAGCTGGGAGGAAGTAACCATCCTCCAATGTCCTTCTTCTTCCCAGCCAAGTATAAGGGATGGGGAGTAGGAAGATCGGCTGGGAGGCAGTACCATTACTGACTGTAGGTGCTTTTTCTTTCAAAGTGGACTTGCAGGAGATGGGAAAATACCAGGAGAGAGAAGGGAAGAAAATGGGGTCTTCCTATCCTGTGGGAAGGGGAATCCCACACAATATTTGTGGAAACCTAATACATGGCCAATGGATTAAAGCACTTCAAAAAGACTGTGCCAACAACTAAAACTGTGACTTCCAACCCTGCAATGTTGAAAAATCCATCGCTAAAGCTCACCTATATATTGATGAGAGAAGCACCCTGAGGTATAACCATTTAGATAAAGCATGCTATCTCACACATTCTGAGTGTGTGCCCGTGACTAGCCTATTCACACTATCTCTTAAGGCCCTTTTTCTAAGTAATATTAGCCATCTGTTGCAACCTTGTTGCGAAGACAAGAAACTCTCTACCTCTACATATCAGGCAATCACCGTCACTGCCTCAATTCAGGAAGCACCTCAAGATCTGGCTCTTCGACTGTGGCTGCAGAACCCCTCCACCCCGTCCCCCAGCGCCTTGAGACCCGAACGGATGATTAGCCATGCTATGTAAGCCCCTTGATTGATTTCAAGAGAAATGTCATTTGCATGGTTCTGGAGAGCTTGTTCCACTGTAGTAAATCAGACTTCTAGTGAAGCCACTGTATTTCTCTGTCACTTTTTTATTTTGCCTCAGTGAGCACTGTAATTGCTCACTTTCATTGAGAGCTTCTCGTGAAATGACTTGAAGGCGTGGCTTCTATGTCAGGAGGGACCCTAGACAGCATGCTTAATTGGTGAGAATGAGTACTGCCCTTTCGCTGACCTGAGAAGAACTGACAGTGGGGTCAGCATTAGCACAGGCGTAACGAAAAGTGAGGGGGCCTCCCTGCACGGTACTTAGGGGGACCCCCTCCGGGCTCAATCAGGAGCTCTCCCGGCCAGAGTTTAGTGCCGAGCGGTCCCCTTGGAGCTAGGGGCCCCCCTGCACCATGTGGGCTGCGGGGGCCTGTGTTACGCCCCTGAGCATTAGCTATTGTTTAAGCGGCAAGCCCATTTTGCCTATCAGTTTTAAGAAAGAGTCAGGTTTCTCCTGTTAAGAGGTTTGCCTTGTTCCATCAACTGTTGAAGCTTCCTCTTATCCATGTGGCTCCCCGGGTTGCATGGGTAAAGATGCACGCGAGCATTAGGTGCATGAACACTGGATTCAGGATTTTTGTTTTTTAGCATTTCTTCTGGATCGTATTTTAATTTTCCAATGAGGGTTGCTATGCCTCTGGTGCCATCCCTTTGCCATGGAAGAAATATTGTGGTGCATGGCAGCTCCCTAGGTTGTTTGGAAGGACGAATGCTGGGCTAGTAAAAGAAGAAGAGAAGCAACTGCTTGGTCGAGATGAGAAGGTTCAGGGGATGGGTTTTATGTCGTTACAGCGCATTCCGTTGCAACGCATGCCCTTACCTCGCATGCGTTGCAACGGAATGCTTTTTCCACGCATAACCTTTACCACGATTATTCCTTTACCACGCATAGATTTACAACGATTTTCGTTGTAAATTTATGCATGGTAGGGCATACTCTTGGCAAAGGTTATACCCCTACCCCCTACCTTTACATGACCCCTTAGCCCCCACTCCTTCTAATTATCCCTGCCCTTAACCCTTATTCTTTTCTTTTTTTTTGCAACTAAAATTCCCTCTTACCTTTTCATGTCGTCTCCTTTCCATCTTCCTTGGTGATGTCACTGACGTCACACGTCGTAAAGAGGAAGCGGAAGTTTCTTTCCGTTTCCTCTTAAACGACGCTGATTGCCTCAGTTTCGGAACATCAGGTGCGTTTTTTTGGGGGGGGCCCGAACACCCCTTTTTAATCCCACACTTTTTAGGTTTCGACCTGGCGAAAAGCTGCGCAAGCAGCGTTTCGCGCAGGTGAAATCTTATGTCTTACACTGTGTGGCTGGGAATCCGCCCCTTCGTTCCATTGGCTTGCTCCATAAATGGAGGCTAGTCATTGGAACAGAGATCTGTCCGTCAATTGCGGAGCAGATTCGGGGCGTTCCGGCCATTTTTAATCATCCTGCCCCTTTGACAACGTCATGCGGCCGTGGGCGGGGTTTATTTTTTTTTGTCGTCCATGTTTGTTTTGGCCATTCCGCGGCCGACCGCCGCCGGAGGAAGTCCAGGTCCAGGTGAGTGCTGGCCGTTCCCGCCGCCGCTCCCCTCCCGCTGTCCGTGCTCCGCCCCCCTCCCGCTGTCCGTGACCGACCATCTGTTTGTGTTTTAAGACCCTGCAATAGCCCGAACATGATATTAAATTGTACATAAACAAAATCGTAACATGACGTTGTTGCCTTTGTTTACTTTAATTAACAGGAACCGTGAACGCAGCTCTGGTGCACATCTAAAAGGTTGTTCTAATTACATTTGCTGTTTGAATTACGCACAGATTAAGGGTAAAAATACCGGCTTTGGGTGATTTTGCTTATTTTTGTACCAGAAGGGGCATTAAAAAAACGGCCAGGTGGCAACCCTACAGGCGACCTATGAAACTTGCAAGCTACATCCTTCCCTTAATCAGCATATATCGCCTACTTGTCTTTCGACCCACACCCTCAATAGTTCCCTACATCTTGTCATCTCAGCAACCCCGCCCACTAGCATTTCTACTGCGACCTCGCATTTCCGTCTCCTTCTACTCCAAATGAACTACACTTCCCGTCGTGCGCTGCGGGCTTGTTATTCTGTGACATTACGTGTTGCTGGATGAAGATGGCGGCACGCTGGAGCAGTGAGAATGTGGTGGTGGAATTCAGGGACTCTCAGGTGAGTTAGGGGCGGGCCTGGGACTTCAGGATAAGGAGAACCTACTGCATTGTGTCTTCTGGAAGCCTTGCATATCCACATACGTTTTCCATTTTAACTGTATTTAGTTCTCTCCTGTGCGCTCTTATGTCACTCCCAGTCCGCATAGAGTTTGTGATGTGCAGTCTGTAGATTTGTCTCTTTTAACCTGTACGTGTGTGCGGTGAGACGTTCAAATGTTTGCGAGTAAAGGGAATGGATCATATTCGATCTGTTGTCTCTCCATCTGCTGTGCTCTCAAGTTTAGTTTCTTCTGCCACCGTTTTCTGTTTGACTGTCTCTTCAATGCTCGATGTTGGCTGGGTCAAAAGTAAAGATGCCCATTTAGATCTCAGAGCGTCTCTTCTTACTGTTGCTGAGTACATGTTGCCTGCGGTGCTCCCGCCCTGTCCTCGATGTTTGGTCTTATACACCCGAGCCTTTAGAAATGAATTAGGTTTTGCCTTGCCATTGACAACATGTACCTGGACTGTGATTTGGAGTGGTTTCGTTATTCATCTTAACTAATACGTCGTTTTTTGTATATTCGCTTGCATTGATTCCACTTTTCTCTGCGACTGCTTGAGCTTTAATGTTATTAGATAAAGTATTTATATTTGTTCCTTGGTATTGTCATGCCATGGCTACCAACAATATACCAGGAATACCACCCTTAAACCAGGGAAAGCATTATGTTAGGGTAAGCATTATCATAAAATGCACGCGCTCAGTATGTAATGAATTGCTACTATAATATGGTGGCTCGCAGTATGTGGGGGGGCTCTGTGTGAGTGTGTTGGGGCTCTGTGTGGGTGTGTGGGGGGGCTCTGTGTGGGTGTGTGGGGGCGGGATCTGTGTGGGTATGTGTGGGGGGCTCTGTGTGTGTGTGGGGAGGCTCTCTGTGTGTGCGTGTGTGGGTGGGGCTCTGTGTGGGGGGGGCACTCTGTGGGTGTGTGTGTGGCATTTGCGAGAGATTAAGCTATTGCCATTGTAAATGACAATGCCATTTATTTATCTGTTTTCAAAACCAACACATAAATAAAAATTTTGTCATTTACAATGCCAATAGCTCTAACTTTTGCAAAGGCGAAACCGTTGCATTGTAAATGCTTGTTTTACTTTCTTGTGGGGAGACCCCCTAAGTCCCCTTTTTCTTTTTTAGCATTTACCACACATGCCTTTACTACGTATGTCTCGCTATTCATTGTACAAGAGCAGCAACCCATTGAGAATGATCCCGCTTGCAAGCATGACGATTCTGTATGCCTGGCAACCTTGTGCTGGCAAATGACAGTGGAAATATACATAGATTAAGGAGATGAGACATCATTCCAGGCAGCTGCTAGCTCTGAAAGAGGTAAATCATACTCACTTTGAGGAACTGCCTGGAGGTGGCTAATGCCTTTCCCGAGATCTGCAGTAGAACATATTTCTCATCATCAGATTTTGACCCAGAACTACAGAGATAAAGGTAAAAAACTGAATGGAGAATGAATGGGAAAGAGAAAGCTAGGATGACTGTGACAAAGGAAGAAAGCAGTGCTAAAAAGAAAGAAAGATAAAATCAGTAAAGTAAACAGGCCGTACAAATGGTGCTTCCAGAAGGAGGTTGTTTTTCAGATAGATGAAAAATTTGATGCTTAAGGAAATGTAGCAATGATAAAAAGGGCAATGGAACTCCCCCGTGGAAGCCTTAATAAACAAAACAGTATGAACAAAATAAACGCACCTAAAAAAAAATTGATGAGCCAAAATGTATGAAAACTATAATATTTTACTTCATAGATGTATAAAGGTAAATTAAAGTTATTGAACTCAAAATAAGGCAAAACACAGAAATTACTGTAGTACCTGGTGGTCTGCCTTTCAGTAAAATCGCAAAAGCGCTAAAATGTATCCATTGCTCTTTCGAATTCCTTCTTATTGGGGCTGCGTTTTTTAACAGGAAACATTACCAGCACGTTTCAACAGGGTAGGTAAACAAGGAAGAGCTGCTTTACAACTAGTGGCGCATTATCATCTCTTTCCTGCAGTTCTCCTATACTAGTAATACTCATAATATATCAGCAATTCTCCCCCGACTTGATATACCTGTGATGGTACGGGAAACGGCCTTTACAACGAAGCCGTTTCCCCGAAATCTTTAACCACGCATGCAGTACAACGCATGCGTGGTTACCACTAATGCCTTTACCACGCATACCTTTACTACGATGTTTGTAGTAAAGGCATATGTGGTAAAGGTAAAAAGAAAAAAAGGGGGGCTTGGGGGGGTCTCCCCCCAAATAAAACAACTCACCATAAGTCACGTCGGCGTCAGCGTCGTTTAAGAGAAATCGGGAAAAAATGCCGTTTTCTCTTAACGACGTATGACGTCACCACGCAATTATTCGAGGAAAAGTTTATCCGTGGTAAACGAATTCCGTTGTAACGCATGCGTGGTAAAGGCATGCGTTGCAACGGAATTCGTTGTATCATCATATATTCTGATGGTACAGACGCCGCCCTTGTGGGTACAGCGGTCATATTTTTTTCAATTACATTTTGATTGAGTTTTCAGGTTACAAATCGCCCAGACAATGATCATACCAACATCAGTGTTCAAATATGAATTCTCGTAGTTATTACCTCACCAAAAAACCTCAAATGTCCACTGCCCACGGATGTGCTCTCAAAGCGAGACTGCCGATATTTTAGCTGAGAAACTCCCCATCCTGTGATTCTGGGCAAGTCATTTAATCCCCCTGTGCCCACCCAAAAATGAATTTGTTCTTGTGTAACGTAACTGGTGCTCATATAAAGCGCTCTGATACCTTCAGGTCGAGTTTGTGCTGTATAAATCTGAAAAAAGAAAATCAGCTTTCCAAGTGCACTTGCTGCATTAGTTACATTCTTACATCATCTTTTGCTTCTTATGTATTCACATTTAAAACATCCAAGGGGCAAATTCTCAAGGACTTATTTCTGAGTTATTGGCACTTTAGCGCCGCAAAAGTGGCGAAATATTCATCGTCCCATTCTCAAGCTGGTGCAAACTGCAGAAATCGCCAGTTTTCCAGCTATAGCTCCTGCAAAAAACGTTGCCATGGATGAGAGCTAATGATATACAGAGTAGGCGTTCCCGTGCAAAAACACTCAAAACACCACTTCGTGATATTCTCAACTATCGGCCAGATCGGCGAAGCGATCCAAAAACAGGCGATAAGGCGCGTTAGCAGCAGGGAATGAACACCTGCCTTTTACAGGTGTTAAGAAAGACGACAACCTGCAGTATAAAAGGGCGCCCAGCCCAGAGCCACATCGGCAGACCAACACAAGTCATAGAGCTACTGATCATGCAGCTCGGAGACCCAAGAGGCCCACAACACTCACCACCCCCAGGCCCCCTCTGACCACCCCCCTGGACTACCACCGAGGCAGCGCAGAATAAGACAGTGGTCCTTCTGAAAACGCACCAGCCTCACAGACTTAACGCCAGAGGAAGTCATTGCCCACTACAGGCTCAAAAGGACAACCATCCTCTGCATCCTGACCCACATTATCCACAGGCTGACGGTACCAACACAGCAGACAACCAACATCCCTCCGCAGACAAAGCGGCTGGCTGTGCTGCACCTGTTGGCCTCTGGTGCCTTCCAACCAACAACTGCCAGAGTCGGAGGAGTCTCACAGCCAGCCCTATCAAAGTTCATCACAAATGTCTTGGATGCCATCATCAGCTTGGGACCCCAGCACCTTCACTTCCCCCACACTGCGCAGATACAGCTGGAGACCAAGCAAGGCTTCTACACCATAGCTGGCTTCCGGCACATGTTGTGGGCAATTGACTGCACACATGTCCTACTTGTGACCCCTGCCGACACACACACAATTACCGCAACAGAAAGCACATGCATTCCATCAATGTGCAGGCAATAGTGGTCCACTGGGGACTCTTCACCAACGTCGTCGCCAACTACCCAGGCAGTGTGCATGATTCCTACATCTTCCGACAGTCCATTATCAACCAGCGCTTCGAGGATGGCACCTATGGAAATGCACTGCTCGTTGGTAAGTACCAAATGAACACACCACACACCTCAACTCCACAATCATGCAACTCACAACTGTGGGAATGTACATGTTACAACATCACATACAACATGCCAAACATGCCCACCTACCAGACATGACAACACAAGGAAATGTGGTAATAGGGGCCAGCCATGTAGACAAACCATCCATGTCATGGCACCTCTTCCATACAATAGCAGGATGTGGTGAGAGGTGGGAACCAAGTATGTGCAAAGGAGGCAAGTGACCCATGAATCAAAAGGAACACAATACCAAGTGAGGCGGTGATGTGTCTGGACAGGCTCAAGTATGCAGAGCACAGACATGTCAATGTGGACATATACTGCTGGTGTATGTAGTGCCGTAGACAGTGGATGCAACCACGTTACCTCAGGCAGCAGGGTGGACCTTGGACATGTAGCTATGTTGTTCCCCCCATGTTACCGTAAGCGGAGTGGGCTGGGCCAGCGTAGGAGGGGAAATTAATAGCCCGGGACTCAGGACGTAGTTCACTTCCGGGATGGCCACCAAAGCAACTACTGCGTGTGTCTCTGTATCCGCTGTATCCTCACCAAAGGCCTACACACACGTGACCGACCACCTTCAACAGCAAATATCACAGAGTCATTGTCAGGCTTGTGAACGAGTGCAGACAGTCATGACAATGGTGTGTGCAAGTGATGCAACCGCTCTGGGCACACAAGTAAATAGGCTCAGGAGTAGTGAGGAGCAGCTGTGAGGCAATGTAATACACATGGATGCCGCTCATTTGCCTAATGCAAGAATTGTCAAACATGAATCCCAAAGTCCCACACATCACACACCAATATACTAATAAGGCTGCCAACACAGAATGTAGAAACACCGATTGACACATCTCTCTCCCCTGTCACAGGTCATCAATATATGCACTCTGCCCCTGGATGATGACACCCCTCCGAGCCCCGAACACCCAGGCCCAGAGGCAGTACAATGCGGTCCACAAATGCACCAGGGGCATTGTGGAGCGCTCATTTGGCGTGTTGAAGTCACGTTTCAGGTGCCTGGACATCACAAGTGGAAGACTCCTGTACAGCCCGCAAATAGTGTGCAAGATGATCATTGCATGTTGTGTGTTGCACAACCTATGTGTACGCACCAATGCCCCATGGATCCATGTGCCAGATGCACTGGACCATGATGATGAGATTGAGGCAGGTGGACCACACCCCAATGCAGCAGCAGGAATAGCCCGAAGGGACACTATCATTAACAATTTCTTCACATGAGCACGTCACATTGGAACTGTCCTTAGCAATCATGGGACAGGACAAAGTGACCACAAGCACAGCATGTGCAAATAAATTCACTCCAAGACACATTCTCTATGTGCATGTCACTCCTCTGCATTAGCACATCACTCTGACAAGTGTAAGTGCAACATTTAGTGTTGACAATTTCACCAATGACAATTAGATGGTGGCAGTGTCACCTCCATTATCGGGATCCTGTTTTCCTGCAGACTGAACTGTGTCTTCCTCTTCTTCTTCCCCTTGCCCTTCCCTGACCCGCGATCCCAGGATGGTCCTCCATAGGGCTTGTGGGGTCCTGGTTGTCCTCTGTACTTGCTCCGGCTTCCTCCATGATGCTTCGCAGTTGTTTGTGTTCAGTTTGTGTTTTTTCTTGCTGCTTTAATAGTGATTGTTGCAACCTGACGTGTGGGACATGCAGGCATGGCGCTGCTTATCGATGGCTTTTTTATCACAGTTTGGCCCAACGCAACTTTTTTTCGCGTTTGGATTTGCATCGCTGTCCCGGTAATGTTATCGCAGACATTTGATGCGTTATGGGGAAACTATCGCATGTTACCGCCTTGTTGAGAATGTGATGTTGACACATAGTTATTTTCCCATGATAGACAGCGATATGTGAAATTGCGTTAACCTATCTTGGCGATGATTATCTCACGGTCTTGAGAATATACCCCCAAAAGTATACAATAATTACTTAGTCAAAGGAATCGCAATGATTTAGTTCAACCATACCCAAAGCCCTTGTCCATCAAATGTTCTACCAGTGGGTGCCAATGGCGGTCTTATTTCGCCTCATTGTATTCAGCCCCCGTATCAGCTTTTCCATGGTCATCAACACCCGAAGATTGACAGCTATTCTTGCATTGTTGGGATGGCCAGGGATTGGACTTCCGTACTTTTAACAAGGTGGGCACAGCAGTTCTACCACACTGCCATGTTTTTATTTAGACAGTTGAAGTCTTTGGCTGCAGTGCCAGCACTTTTCCACAGTAACAAGATATTTGGAGGCTATATAATTGCATGAGTCATGTTTCACCAAATGTAATGATAAGCATAAACATATTTTGAAAAACTTTAAATATTGCATGCCAAATAGCAAAGTATTAAAAACATACCCTAAAAAACAAATGGTTTATATGCAGAAACCTCATGAAAACTTTGGTCAATACATATTCAAAAAGTAAAATTCAAAGTTGTTTATTGTTTGCATATTAAAAATCGTGCTACTGTACAATATCTATACTCATTGTAGACGGTAATTAAAGCAGATTGAAAAAACACACACTTCTGCTTTTTAATTTTAATTATTATTTTCAGTTACATCATTTACTGTACTGGGTAGTGAAGACTCAAGGAATGCTGCTCTCTTGTTTATCTATGATTAGGATCAGGTGTGAGTGATGACAATTATTTATTCACCCTGTCTAAAGCTGTGTGTTCTTAACATTGTCCCAGCCTTCACTCAGCCTCTTAGGCACAGGAGCAGAAATCCTCAAAAGGGTGTTTGAGTGAAGAAAATAGAAAAAGTAGGGTCCTGAATCTTACCACTGTCTTTGGCATCCCGAAGACAGTGCCTGTTATCTACTTAAGCACATTTAATTTGTGTATTTGTTGCCGAGATCCTGCACCCATATCCCAGAAGAAACAGAAACATTCCTTACATCCATTGCCACTTGCCACAGTGGTTATGTTATGTTGTGCTGATTTGTATAGCACACTAATCACCTGAGAGTCCTGCTACTGCTTTCTATCCATCCATTCATCCATCCATCCATCCATTCATCCATTCATTCATTCATTATTCCATCCATCCTTCCTCTCTCTCTCTCTCTCTCTCTCTCTCTCTCTCTCTCTCTCTCTCTCTCTCTCTCTTTCTCTCCCTGCTCTCCTCCCTCTCTGAATGCCTTCTCTCTACCCTCACCCTTAGTCCCTCTCTTTATCCTCTTTTGAAACCTCCCCTGCATTCTGCAGTTAGCCTTAGAGAGCTGGGAAGAGTGACAGAGACACCAGGAGTGTCCATGGGCTTTCAAAACCAGACTCCAATGGTTGCAAGGGGAAAACGTCAGGTGAATTAAAAAGACTGTCTGGCGCTGTGCATAGTTGCAGCCTGTCCAATGCTTCCGTACTCTGCTGGGTCACATATTCTTTCAAACGACTTAGGAGCTGTGCTTGGTGAGTTGTTGATTGCCAACAGATGGGAGCATTATGCCACCTTGTCAAAGAAGGCATTTGTACTCATAGGACGGTTTTATAAAGATAATGTACTTCATTGTTGGGGTGACTTGATGGTGTAGGTAAGTTTTATTGTATATTTTATTATATGCTGGGGTTTTCCTTTGGAGAATGTGCTGCACAGTATTTATATTATTATGTTTCTATGAATAACACGTATCCTACTTCTAGTGTTATCCTTTATGTTTGGCCTTTGCCAAGGACTCCATTCTGACAAGAGTAAATGCATTAAAATGTGGATTGTTGCATTCCAACACAGTGCTAGAGTCATAGGCCTGCATAGCAGGTGCCCATTCAGATGGTTATATAGGTCTGTCAGCCTTAGGGAAGTCTTCTTCCAAACCCTTTGCCTTTCTCCTTCACATTTTTCTAATCTCGCTTTTGTTGACCATTAGACTCTGTGCACTTTACCACTGTTAACCAATGCTGAAGTGCATGTGCTCATTTCTAAAAGCATGGTAACATTGCTTTGCTCCCAAAAGGCATATTTAGTGGATGTATGATGTTACAACGCATACATTGTCATGGCGGTACATTACATCTCGGTTTTTACAACGCAAGTTGTTACAACGACTTGCGTTGGAGGGCGCTGGACTTAGGAGTAGTATAATTTACTATTCCAACTCAAGTTTACGTACAGTAGGGAAGGTGCTGGATAGTAAATTATACTATTCTTTGTCCTAGAGCGCAAGTCTTTGTAACGACTTGCGTTGTGAAAACCGCAATGTAATAGCATCGTGATGTAATCCCCGCATTGTAAACGATGTTTCCCATATTTAGTTTACTTATAAGTCCTCTGTAAAGTGGTACTACATGTACTCAGAGTCTGCAAATTAAATGCTACTAGTGGGCTTGCAGCACTTGTTATGCCACCCGCTTAAGTAGCCTTGCAAAATTGTCTCATGAAATGAGACTTCTAAAGTGTACTGCTACTCACAGGAGTGTCCTGTCGTTGCGCTTTCAGTTGACCATGATATGCAACCACATCAACTATACTTGATGAAAGAACCACAACTTCAGTCTTTTCTTAAATAGGTCAGAGGATTCTACTGAACATATCTCCAAAGAGAGTGTATTTCAGGCCACCAATCCAAGACAGGAGTCAATAAACCCATTCTCGTGCGCCGGACCTTAGGGTCCATACTTGCCAGCTGGCAATAGACCAACCGTAGATTTCTGGAGGGAGCATCGAAGCCAAATCTAGGCCAAAGATATCCTGCCTCAGAAAGGTGCAGTGCTCTTTGAACGAGGACTAGTTTTGAAGAAAATTCTCTTCTTTATTGGCAGCAAGTTTAGTGTATTCAGATGCAAAGATACATATGTTCTTGGGGGCAGGTTATGTAGAATGCTGTTGAAGCTTGTTAACCAGATAGTCCAGGAGTCCTAAGTATAGGGCATTTTCATAGTCCAGTCTTGATGTTACGAGGGAGTGGATCACTACGTTTCTTGCAGACAGGGAAACATATTTAATATTTTAAATGTCCGCAAGAGCCCGAAGCATGTTCTGACCACTGATATGATCAGTGGCTGGAAAGACAAAGCATATCAAATTTGATGCCCAGATTTTTGACTACTCCCCCTTCAGGCCCAGGGGGTGGGGCATCCTTGGGCCTGCCATTTCTGCCTGTGTAGTTTTAAACTGCCATTTCGACCTGGCAAAATAAACCTTTTGCCAGTGTCAACCATGTTTTTTTAATGCAAATAAGTCACCCCTAGGATAGGCCCTAAGCGGCCCACAGGGAACGGTGCAATATATTTAAAAAGTAGGACATGTAATTTAAGGTATACATGTTCTGGTAGTGAAAACTCTTACATTTGTTTTTCAATACTGCAAGATCTGCGTGTTTCATAGGATAACATTGGAGCTACCTTGTTACATGTAATAAACTATAACCTCCAAATTGGAACAGGTAAACAACCCATGTTTGGTGTCTGTCTTGTAATGAAAATTCCTCTTTTATGGTAAAGTCTGATTTTGAATTAAAAATTTAAAAAATGCCACTTTTAAAAAGCTGGAATTTTCCTGCCCTAGCAATTTAGTGCCTGTCTCTGGGTCACATGCCTGGGTGTAGCTGGCAGTTGGTCTTTGTGTATTCCTCCTAGATAGCTACACATAATAGAGAGCATTGGTGGGCCGGGATGGGCCATCACTGACAGGACTGGAGGGCGGAGTTAGGCACAGTCCCACTTACACCTGAATAGGCTGTGTTCCTGCATGCCTTCACACAAAGGATTGCATATCCCCTATAGCTAGTCTGGGACAAGGACAGGGGAGGCAGGAAACCTGTGCACTTCAAAGGTAAACCTCTAGAAACTTCTCCCACTTCAAAGGAGGCACCATCTATAAATATTGGACCTTGGACACCAACTCTTCAGTACACTTCTGGGCCTGTGGAAGACTCTGCTCGGAAGAAGGCTCACTGTGCTGCTGAAAGGACTGCTGCGCTGCTGGACTGATGCCCTGAATCACTTCTGCCTGCTGTGCAGCCTGCTGCCTGCTGCCCTCTTGCCTGGGTGAGAAGGGCTGAATCTGCATCCTGTACCCATGATTACTGGAGTGACTCCAAAGGCTAGTCCCATGTAACTGTGAGTCCTATCCTGCCAAGTGATGTCACCCCAGTTAGGGACCCTTGGAAGTGGGCCAGCCCATCTATGAACTCAGCAGAACCATTGTAGGTTCTCTGCTGTATGACCCAACCTTGAGCAGAACCGACTAATTGCCTGTGCTGCAAGGATTCTTTCAGCGCAAGGACTCTGCATTGACATTGCAATTCGCAGCCTTATCAGAACCTCTGCTACATGATACAGTCCCAATGCAGGGCCTTGCAGTGCACGCCTCCTGTTGACGGCAGACTCAATGAAGATGCAAGACTTCACATTGCAAGCCCCACAGTCTCTTCAAAACCAGCCTGTGCGTGACGCATCCACAATGAGGGACTTCACATTGCTGGTTTTCCTCATCAATGGACTCTCTAATGGCAATGCAGGACCATGCATCTCAGTGTTGCAGCTCCCCAGAACTGACACTTTGTGATGCATTTCTAACCCAGACTTTGCACCGCTCTGCAACCAAGATTTTAGGTACTCTTATTCAGCGGCCTAACTTGGTCCCTGTAGACAGCCCGTGCTACATCATGGTTGGTCTAAACTTTTGACTATGTCCCAGTCTGCTACAGCCAGAAAACCACAATTGGCGGTTTTTGCCTGTTAGTGCTATTTTCACTGAAATCTTTAAACATGCATATCTCCAGTTCTACTGACTGGATATTTGTCATTTTGGTTTTGTGTTATTAATTAAAATATTCTCCATTCGTCTGGGATCCTTCTTGTGTTGTTTTTTATTGTTATTACTGTTTGCAGTGTTGCACAGCTTATTCACACCTTGCCTCTGAGTTAAGCCCGACTGCTCTTTGTCAAGCTACCCGAGGGTTGAGCACATGTTAATTTAGCATTTTCTCACAACTTCATCCTGAAAAGGATTGTGGTTGCTGGTTGAGTACGGTTTCATGCCCCTCAACCAGTAACCCAATTACTTATATATGTATTAATATTTATATAACACCGACTAGCTAAGAAGCAACAGAACAATGTATGTTAGATTGGGAGTCTGCAATCTTCAAGATCAAGAGGAAATTGCCCAAATACAGTTCACATTTTCAGGCACAGGAGAGGCACAGGAAGATTAAGGGGCTGGATCCGATGGCGGTCGGGCTTATGTCCGACCGCCATCGTTTTGGGGATGGGACTGGCCAACAAGCGGTGGGTGGTCCGGCACCCTGAATTACAATGCAACTGCCTCCAAGGCGGTCGCAAAGTGTATTGTTTGTATTGCAGCATGTGCTGCTGGCTGCAACACACGCCGTAGTCCATAAAAAGGACATTGTGCATATGCCTGCATATGGCAGAGGGATATGTGGGGGACACCAAAGGTGCCCCTCAAAACCCAACACTGAGAGCTAGGCGGTAAGGGGCCCATTACGGGCCCCCAATGTCCCTTTCTGCAAGCCTTTTCATGGTGGGTAACCCACCATGAAACAGCTGACAGGGAAGGATTTCATAATTCCGACGGTGGTGCCTGGCAGGCATTTTAGGGATCGGAGTGCCCTCCGATGCTCCAACAGGCCCCTTGAGCCCGTCGGATCTGTAGCGGTCGGTCTCCCTGACCGCCAATCCTCAGTCTGCCATCCCAATGTGGCAGATGGAAAACATGCTTAGGATGGTGGTGAGACCACCACCAACAGCTTGTTGGTAGCGGTCTCACCGTCATCCTAATCAAGCCTTAAGTGATTTGCCCTGAATAACACTGGGCCGGGATTTGAACTTTGATCTCTAGGTGCCAAAGATGGCAGCTCTAGGCGCCAAGCCACATTTCTGTTTGGATGTGTGCAGTGTAGCATTCAGCTCAAGCATCCTCTTTATATTCTGGCATGAGCATGATTAAATTCTAGGAAACAAGAGAGATGTGAAATTGATTGAAATTAAGACCGTCATTAAGTGATCCAATCTGTTTGCTTCTTTATAATATTCTTATTTTGTTGTGCGCATATGGAAGGTGGTTTTAGCTTCTTGAAATGAGTTTCCAGCCTGATCATGTTATATCCTGCCAATTTAAAATAAAAAATAAGTGGGGTACATCCAATTTTTAAACGTATTAGATTCCAATGATTTCTCCAATTTTAACATAATGTAAGGTCACGCTTGGGGTTTACTGTTCAAAACGTTTCTAATTTGTTTTGGTTTTCCATAACCCTTGCAAACTGTTCTCTGTAGTAGATATTGACAAAAGAATATTATGGTTGTCTGCAAGTGTAGCACGTGTCACAAACATTTCAGCTACGAACCAAGGAATGGATGAGGTGCAATGCAATGCATATGTGTTGCATTGCTGCTCATCCATCCCTTAGCCTGTAACTGTAACGTTTGTGAAACGTCATACACTTGCAGACTGCTGAAATATACTTTTGTCAAGGTCTACTTCAGAGAGCAGTTAATAGGAATTACATATGTTGCACTGCTGCTCATCCATTCTTTGGTCTGCAGTTGAAATGCTTGTGACACGTGCTACACTCGTTGAGAGCAGGAAGGGGCACCTTCCTGCACAAAAAAAATATTAAGATATGTTTTCCTATTTCTATGTTAGCTACAGAATGCAGCACACGTAGAAAGAGAAAAACCGCGGAGAAATAAACATATTTCTCCTTGTTGCACCTCACCTAAGGAGGTGTAAAGATTTGACGCTTCCCCAGGTTTAAATCACTCTCTAAATTTGGTGCAACATCAAAGTCCATGTGTGTGGAGTGAGAAACCCCCCGTAACGCACAAGGAAAACCTCCTGGGTGCAGAATAGGTGATGAAGCGATTTGCGCTGCGTTGACTTACTCATGATGTGTGAGGCCACTCAATCCCTCGCAGGATGGCTATGTGTGGCTTCATAAATCAGATTGAGAGCACTGCGTCATGCACGTATCACTTTAACTGTTGCAAAAGTGAAGCAGGGCTCTCATAAATAAGGCCCCACTTTTGGTCCTTTACTTGTTGAGAACTGGAAAAACCAATATAATTAACCAAGTGTAAAAAGGTAAGCATTCTTTGTGCTTTTCAAAACTTTCCACATTACTTACACTTTTGTAAGATATAGAATGTGAAACAGCCTTACAGAGAAATCACTATCTGGAGGAGGTCAGAAGAAACATATGCTGTAGAAATGTGCTTTCTGCCCTCCAGAAAGGTCACGTGTCAGTAATTGAGGTGGGCGTCCAATCAGAGAGGTGACCTGCAATTGTCAATAAATGAAAAAACTATTTATAATCCCTTTTCAGCCTTCCTTTGGTCTGAGAGCCCAATTTTCATATTTTTCTAAATGCAATTATATGCACTGAATAGTGGGTGAAATCTTTATTATTCACACAGAGGCAGAACTGAAAGAACATTGCCTTCCTCAGAAAGAATCTGAAGGAGCTCGTGATGAAATCAGACTTAGGATGTCTGAAAAAGGCACAAGAAGAGTTTTCAGAAGGAACCTCTTGAAATGTGGGTACATTATAATAGCGAAAAATATGATTAAACCTGTATTTGTGTCTGACTATAGGGTCACTAGATTAAAAGCTCTGGAAATATGACCTTCGGGTTGGAACTATTCATAATGTGGGTGGGAAGCACATACTACTTTCCACTACTATAAATATTCTTTATCGCCAGGAAGGAAAGCCTGCAGTGTTGATGCACATACTGAAACAGAGGGGCATATTTACTAGCAAAGTGATGAAGCATGTAGTAAGCCAAGCAGGCTAACGACACGCTCCATTACTTTAGAAATGCAGGGCTGCACCATATTCACATGAATATGGTGCAGCCCTGCGTTTCCCCCTGCTCTGGCACTAAATTTAGATGCCTAGTGCCAATGCAGGCACCCTTGCACCATAGTACAAGGGTATCTGCCTTGCAGGGGAAGATTGTTTATGTGCAGGAAGGTCCTCCTTCCTGCACATAAACAATCTTTAAATGGCATTTTGTAACATCTATGTGTGCTGCAGAATGCAGCACACATAGAAGTTGCAAAACATCTTTTTTTAAACGATTGTTTATGTGAAGGAAGGAACACCTTCCTGTACATAAAGAATCATTAGGATTTTGCTGTTTCCATGTGTACTGTACAACACAGCACACATGAAAACAGCAAAAGGATCGAGAAATTAAACATTTCTCCTTGTTTTGCCAGGGTAAGACCAGGTTTTCTGTTGTCTTAATTTTGGCACTGCCTCCTATTTACACCAACCTTATAAATAGGGGGCAGCATCAAAATCAGTGGGTATTGTGGTGCAACGCCCACAGCAGCACCCATTGCCCACCCCTTTCACACTAAGTATAGCATGAATGGGTGCCTTATTTACAAGGCAATGTTTAGCTATGTTAAGAGGCTTAACACTGCCTTGTAAATAAGGCGAAGCCCCTATCGCCACCACAACATCCTGAAAAGTGACGTTGTGGTGGTGATAGGGGCTTGTAAATATGTCCCTGAGTTTTGTGCGTAAAGGAATCTTCACTGCTGCACCCATGTGGTGTCTGTGGTGAAAGCTGCCACTGCTGCTGTCCTTGTACAGCACGCAGTTATCTTTCAGATTGATTCACGCTATAAAAATACCACAGAGATATATACATACAAATATTTCTTTTTTTTATATATTTTTGTTAAATTATTAGGAAATGGTGGTGATTTACAGTTATATATTGTGTATGTATTTAGTTCAGATACCAGATTTTAGCTATGGTAGCCATAAAGATCAATAGTACCAACATAATCATTTTTAACATCCATATTTTGTTACATTATTGAATACGCAGAGTATAAGATAAGTTGGCATGATGTCCTATTATCTGATTATCACCAGAAAGTAAAATATGTGTAACATATTTGTAACATATTTGTAACCCTTTTCTATGTTTGAAGCAAGTTTGCAATAATGCAGCTCTTGTATTGTGTGTATTAAGGAAGTTTGCATTAAAGCTGTTCAGTTCATGTTCTACCTGTTCACTTTGTGAAGGAAACCCACACCATTGCTAGAGTGAGTGGGTATGTGAGTGTGAGTGCACGTGTGAGCGTGTGTGTGTGGGGGTGTGTGTATCTTTTATAAGAGAAGCTTGCAGTGGTACTTCTTTCTGTGCTGTACATGTGCTGTGTGATTTTGGGGCAATTGCACTTCTCTTTACTTAAATGTAATATTCAGCCAGTTGTACACCTTTTTTGTGTTAGAGGGAAACATTTGCACTAGTCCTAAAGCTTCTATGCTTTACTTTTTCTGCTTGCGATGAAAGCTTGCATCACTGTTGCTTTTATATGAAGGCACGTTCACAGAAGATTTGTATGCTGTACTTGTACTCCGTGTTAAGGTAGTTTGTTCTGCTGTTTCTCATTCAGTCCTATTGTGTGTGAAGAAAGCTTGCACCTAAAAGGAAAACGAAACACCTTAAAAAAAAGTACACATGTTACTAATATCTTTTAAGAGTAGTCAGTGTTCCGTGGGACCGCAGCCTGCTCTTGAAAAATATTTCTTTTAACATTCACAAAGGGGTAGGGATCCCCTGGGACCCCTTCCTGTTTGTGAATGCCTTGTTGCTACATTTCAATAGTTGGTAAAGTATTATTGTTTTGTGACTGGATTTCCATTGCAAAACAGTAATGCAAACCGATCCAATTTGGTATTTAGAAGCAATGTCCTTTCCAAATACTGAACAGGTATGTGGACACAAACCCAAATTGTGATTTGTTAACATGTTATTGATTCGTAATTTGGGAATCACAGATAATAAAATGTCTTTTTGCGGTCGCAAATGCACAGATTCTGCAAATTGTGCTGTTTAAAAAAGCAAAAAGGCTTCACACATCTGGTGCCATGCCTCTGTTGATGTATCAATCAATCAATCATGCCATTTGTATAGCGCACTACTCACCCGGAAGGGTCTCAAGGCGCTTGGGGGAGGGGGTTCGCTACTGCTCGAACAGCCAGGTCTTGAGTTGTCTCCTGAAGGGAGGTGGTCCTGGGTCAGCCGAAGGTGGATGGGCAGGGAGTTCCATGTCTTGGCCGCCAGGTAGGAGAAGGATCTGCCTCCGGCGGTGGCTTTTCAGATGCGTGGTACGGCGGCGAGGGCGAGGCTGGTCGACCGTAGCTGGCGGGTGGGTGTGTAGAAGGTCAGGCGGTCGTTGAGGTACTTGGGGCCCAGGTCGTGGAGGGACTTGTGTGCGTGGGTGAGGAGCCTGAACGTGATCCTCTTGTTGACGGGGAGCCAGTGCAGGTCCCTCAGGTGGCTGGAGATGTGGCTGTGTCGGGGGATGTCCAGGATGAATTGGGCGGAGGCGTTCTGGAGGCCTTGGAGTCTTTTCTATAGATTGGCTGTGGTTCCGACGTAGAGGGTGTTTCCGTAGTCTAGACGGCTGGTGATGAGGGCCTGGGTGACCGTCTTCCTGGTTTCTGTCGGGATCCAACGGAAGATCTTGCGAAGCATGCGAAGGGTGTGAAAGCATGATGAGGAGACGGCGTTGTCTTGTCTGGTCATCGAGAGGGAGTAGTCCAGGATGAAGCCCAGGTTGCGTGCGTGGTCTGTTGGCTTGGGAGCGGTGCCCAGGGCTGGGGGCCACCAGGAGTCGTCCCACGCGGAGGGCGATGGTCCCAGGATGAGGACTTCCGTCTTGTCTGAGTTCAGTTTCAGGTGGCTGTTCTTCATCCACTTGGCGACGTCTTTCACCCCTTCGTGTAGGCTGGTTCTGGCGGTGTCGGGGTCTCTGGTGAGGGAGAGGATCAGCTGGGTGTCGTCGGCGTAGGAGATGATGTTGAGGTTGTGTTGGTGTGCGATGGCAGCAAGGGGTCTCATGTAGATGTTGAAGAGGGTGGGGCTGAGAGATGATCCGTGCGGGACGCCGCAGATGACTTCGGTGGCCTCGGAGCGATACGGGGGGAGGCGGACTCTCTGTGTTCTTCCGGCGAGGAACGAAATGATCCACTCCAGTGCCTTCTCTTGGATGCCGACGTTGCTGAAGCGTTGGACTAGGGTGCGGTGGCAGACAGTGTTGAACGCTGCAGAGAGATCCAGGAGGATGAGTGCCGCTGTTTCCCCGTTGTCGAGCAGGGCCCGGATGTCGTCGGTGGCTGCGATGAGGGCGGTCTCGGTGCTGTGGTTGGCTCTGAAACCGGACTGCGAGGGGTCGAGGGATCCGTTCGTCTCGAGGAAGGCGGCAAGCTGTCTGTTGACGATCTTCTCGATGACTTTGGCAGGAAAAGGAAGGAGCGAGATGGGACGGAAGTTTTTGAGGTCGGTGGGGTCTGCTGTTGGTTTCTTCCGTAGGGCGCTGAGCTCGGCATGCTTCCAGCTCTCCGGGAAGGTGGCGGTGTTGAGGGAGGTGTTGATGACGTCCCGGAGTTGGGGTGCGATGGTGGAGTCGGCCTTGTTGAAGATGTGGTGGGGGCAGGGGTCGGTTGGAGATCCGGAGTGGATGGTGTTCATCGTGCCGGCTGTGTCTTCGGTGGTCACCGTGGTCCAGGTGCGGAGGGTGGCGGTGGGGTGCGTTGGTTCGACGGCCGGTTGCGTGGGTGGTGCGCCGAAACTGTTGTGGATGTCGGCAATCTTGCGGTGGAAGAATGAGGCGAGGGAGTCGCAGAGATCCTGTGAAGGAGTGATGTCGTTGCTGCCGGTGCTGGGGTTGGAGAACTCCTTGACGATGCTGAAGAGTTCCTTGCTGTCGTGGGCGTTGATGTCCAGTCGTTCCTTCAGTGATTTCTTCTTGGTGGTGCGGATGAGCTGGTGGTGCTTGCGGGTGGCGTGTTTGAGGACGGTCATGTTGTCAGCGGTCTGGTTGAGGAGCCAGGCTTTCTCGAGGGTGCAGCAGGTCTTCTTGGAGTCCTTGAGTTCGTCGGTGAACCAGGGGGCCTTCTTGCTTCTGGGTCTGCTGGGAGGGTTCTTCAGTGGTGCGAGGTCGTCGGCGCAGGCGGTCAGCCACTGCGTGAAGTTGCGGGCTGCTTCGTTGGGGTCCGTTGTGCTGGCAGGTGGGTTCTGGCTGAGGGAGGTGGTGAGCTGGTCGGCGGTGATCTTGCTCCAGCTTCTGTGAGGGACTTTTTGCGGGTGGTGGTGGGTTGTGGTTCACAACAAATTTAAAGAATAACACACAATCCCCATGCAGGGGTCATTCTTCTCTCACATGACTTTTACGTTCATATTTTCTTTCCTGAAAGAACTAGTCCTGTCCAGTAAGACAAGGCACGAAAAAAGAAGCACCCTTCTCTGAGAGGTACCCTTATCTCAATCGCAGTGCCGTCATGCAGCTTTAGTGGCATACAACCCCAGATTGCACTGGCCCCAGAAGCATGGGTACACAGTTGCACAGGTGTGAGATACCCCTGTAGAACCTACCACCAAGCTGCAACAGCCCTGGCAGAATCCTCTGCTCCTAACTGATAGCATGTTTTAGGTGTGCCATTCTTCCTCAGATTCTGTGTGTCAAATTCCTACAGTATCACTCAGTGACATATGTCTAACTTTCTTTTAGATCCCGCTGCCACCCTTGACAAGGCATTCTGTGCTCTTCTATTTCTCTGTGACACCATATGTAGTCATATTGAACTCATTTATTTCTCACTGCTGATGAGAAGTAAGGATCTCCCAGATGACACTCATCAATACTAAGGAACCCATTGTTCTTTAAGATAAGCACATGAGGTTACAAATGGCAGAGCTGGCAAGCAGTAGGAGCCGTCATCGGGCACTGAGAGTGGCCATACCTTCAGGCTTGTGGAAGCCTTTACTCAGCTGGATACTCAATTTATCCTTCAGAATTAATGGCTTGGTTTCGGCGAAGGTCCCTTCTTATGTAGGATTGATTTGTTCATCAATTCTTACCTGTCATGAGTGTGATGAGGGCAACAGAAGTCTTACAATTGGCAACTGACTTATTCTGGAAAGTGTAGCTTTAGAAGGTAGCTGAATCAGTGCAGATCTGAATATAAAGATACTAAGTAGGTCTTCTGAATGGTCTGAGCTTTCACAGAGCTAATGGATCTGGAAAATGTTGGTTACATTTCAAGCATGTCTTTGAACATCTTTAAGTATTGCACATTTCCTGTCTCCTTCTCTTTATGGGCCAGCAATACTGGATAATAGTCAGTCATAAGGCAGGCATATTCTGAAATCATTTAATGCATTGCAAATATCAGGCAGGTCTCTTAAAGATTGCAACGACTGAGGTAGGGTCAGTCATGTAGATGTAGTACATGAAATGTGGCCAACTGTTTTCAGCACTATGTCCTTTCAAAGGAACCATTCTGATTGCAAATCTGTTTCCTAATAGTTACAGTTCAAACAATCAATCAATCAAGGATTTGTCGAGTGCGGCAAATTACCGGAGAGGGTTTCAAGGTGCTGGAGATGCTAGCTGCTTTATTGTGGCCCTTTCAATCAAACAGCCAGGTCTTAAGATCTTTCTAGAATTGCTGGAGCAACGAGGCAGTTCTGAAGTTCAGAGCAAGATCGTTCCAAGTTTTAGCCACCAGATGTGAGAAGGAATAACTTCAGCTGTTGTTACGACAGACACGGGCGGGTGTCCGCGAAGATTAGGAATGTGGATCATAGGTGTCTGGTTGGTTGGTGGACGGTCATGCGTTGATGTATCAAAGGTGAATGTCTGACAAAATATCGACATTCACAATATCGACGTACAAAAATATCGGAGCAAAAATATCGAAATCAAAAATATCGGCTTCCTATACTTTACTAGATATATACACAAATATCGATTTTTTAATATCGATATACAAAAACATCGTTTACTTTTATATCGACTACATTAACATCGGAAAACAAAAATATCGCTATCTACAAAAAATAATGACATTAACTATAATATCGACATCAAAAATATCGTGCACTTAAATATTGGATTATCAGCTATATCGACTTTTTATATGCATCTGTTTGCATAATTAATTAACGTTTTATATGGTTTCACATCTAAATAAACACACAATACTTAAATTAATACTATAGACACACTATTAATCGGTCAAAAATATCCTATTGGTATAATTATATCACCTACACATATAAAAATATTCTATACTACTTTGTATAATTGTATAATTTTTGGGGGATTTTCACTTCTATTACAAAGTAATCACAACTTAAATTCAAATATACTAACTAACCAATCACAAACCTAATTTTTTAAATGAACCAATAGCAAAGTAATTACTACTGACACTCCCCTATATAAACAATTAAAATCTAAGCACAAACTACTTGCCAAAAGTCACTGAAGGAGATTCATCTGTATCCGAATTGCTGCACAACAACTAGAAGAACCAGACTATCAACCTACTATCACATCTTCTAAGTAAGTAAATAAAATAGAAACTGCATTATTTGCTACTACTACTTACTTACCTGCTAAATACCCAGTGCCCCTTTGCTATTCATACTACTTAACATGCTAAATAATTATATGAAACAATATTTTGTAGATACAAAGACTACTGAATATTCTACTCAAAATAACTGTGAACAAACCCTAGGAATACAGATTCTAATAACTATGTAAGTAATTTCACATTGATTCATTATGTGCACATAAATCTAAACACACAGAAATAATGACTTTTGCCCCACATATTTCTTTTTTTCTGTAGATTCTACTACTGAAAACTGCACTACTAATGAACTAAGGACATCAGTACTATTTCTCCAATACATTTTACTAAGTAAGTATTATGCAACTGAAATAAATGTGCAAAAACAATACAAACATTTAGAACTGTTCTAATTATTTTCTATTATATATTTTTTATTTACAGAGCAAACACAACGAATAGATATACAGACATAATACAGAACTCCACATTCTGAATAATACAGATACTAATCACAAAGTAAGTATATTAAAGAACATAATTACCAGATAATCTATTAAAAAACATACCAACATGGTGATTATTCTAACACATATGTTCCTTTTTTTTTTAAGATAACACTACAAACTACTCTCCAGAAGCAGAATGAACAACTATACTGGCAAAGACCAACCTAAAAAAATATGTAAGTATCTTCACAATGTGAATCATGAAGATACACTTTTGTAGTAGAAATGAGCTCTAACATTGCAAATGCACCGAAACATTAATTAATAATATACTACTTTCATGTTTTTCATAACAGCTACAACAACATCACAAACAATTATCCCCAACTAAAGAAGCAAGCAACTCCTAATTTTGCTGTAAATTCTAAAACACGTAAGTATAAACATTCCTACTTATCACTAACATAGATTATTTATCACATTTAATTTGACATTAACTATTATATATATATTTTATAGATATACAAAGTACAAAATGACCGAAGGAGCCGAATTTGTGACCAGCCAGAAAGGAAAACTATTACTATGCTACATGGGTTACACTTATACACAAGAAAAGCAATATGGCAGGAAGGTTAATTGGAAATGTTGTAAATATTATTCTAACAAGTGCTATGGCAGAGCAACAACTAGAGAAGCTACAGTACTGTATACTAGGGAACACAATCATCCACCTAATGTTACAGAAATAGAAGTTATGTTAAAAGTTAAGCTGCAAACGTCAACATTATCGGCGCCATCTTGCTCCCCTTGAACCCATTCGTGCACGTAAGCAGCAGCCATTTTGAGCACCATGGCCTCCTTGCCCCTCGCTGATAGCCAGCGCGTCTCTCTCTCTCTCAACCTCGCAAGCAATCCCCCGCACGCTGACAACCCCCCCGCTCTCACATGCCCTGAGTCATAAACCCCTCTTCAGCGCGACTCTGCCTCAAAACCCCATCCTGTTCCCAGCGCGACATCTCCCTTCATTCCTTTCATGGTCCCAGGCCCTTTGATACAAACCCCCTTTCCTGTGTGCCCGTTTGTCTTCCTCTTTCCCAGGCCGACACCTAGCTCTGCCGATACTGTTTATTGCCCCTCCCCGTACAGTAGAAAGCTTCCCTCATCAAAGGACCCCCGAGTTGATCAAAGCCCCCACCCTAAGAGATCCGATCAAACCCCCACATTCCGTGAATCGGCGGAATGTCCAGCTGCGCGATAATCATCACCTGTTGTGACCGGGGTGGGGACTTCAACTGTAAATGTGTGTGGGAACGGGCCTGTAGGGGAGATTCAGAGGATGTCCTTCCATACTTCAAAGCATTACAAGACTGTGTTACCTGCAATAAAATTCATTTAACTGTGTATAAGAGGCCAGGCCTCAGAGATGCGGTTAGAGCACCTCGTGACGATACTTGCTGTCCGAACTGATGTGTTCTCCTCCGGAGAGAATAAAACCTTTGTTTCCTGCCTTCCAGTCTCCAGCGCCTGCCTCTTCATTGGTTAATATCTTGTGGGTTTAAGAGGCGACACCGCCGGGCAATACTTCAGGATCTCTTATTCTGGTTGGTAGCCTGACCTTTTTAACAATTGGCGTCCCAAATGTGGGGCCCATCAGTGACTCGTGGATCCAGTGGGAGAGGTCCTGACGACAGAGTGAACGACTGCAACGATCGGGGAGTGCACCTGTCCGATAGACCCTCGTCTGACAGCCGATCATCCGAACTTCACTGGTTCCGAACAGACCTCTCTCGAGTGATCTACGGTCCTGACTGGGAACCATCAGGAGTGCCGCGAGGATTACGAAGAAAAGAGGACGATCGGGCGCTGGATTCGGAAGACAGGAAACTGTCCATGCGGTCCGGGTAAGGTCGTGTAAACACGACGAATTACGAAATAATTATTTGAATTGTTTAGAAAATACTAGTATTACTCTTTGTTAATTTATTTGGAGATCCACTGTCCGCAAACGGAGAAACAACAGGCTCTCTCTTTGCAAACAGTGGAGGATAGGTAATACAACCGTTGCACCTATCTTTCTACCCCACTGATTAATTATTTGAAACTGTACTATTGTTCGCAGACTGTTTTCTGGAGATTCTCTGTCTGCAAACAGGAAAGAGCCCCCCTCCCCCCTTTTTACAGATAGTGAAAGGGTAGGTAACGCAGACCTTTGCGGGCCTACTTATTCTCCCCACTGAATTGTTTTGACCGAACGCTGACTATTCGATATTGGTTCATGAGGTGTTCACTGCCTGCAAACAACGTAGAATAGAAATATTCTGTCTAGTCTTTGCACGCAGTGATAAGATAGGCAGTGCTGACTTTTTGTCCCCGTTGTGCTCCGTCATGTCTGTCTTCTCCCCACTGATTGGTAGCCTGTTTAGCCCGGACCGCTTATTAGAGGTGAACCATCCGGCTCCACTGGAGGGCACCCCTAATAAGGACATGTTCATGAAGCATGGATTGATCGCTATAGCCTATAACAAACTGTGGCATAAATATACGAAAAAGGATCGAGAAAGTCAGTGGCCACTGGTAGGATCCTTCGATGATGACAAAATAAATGCGCTAGAAACAGCCCTGGGTAAAAACAAGACAACGCCCACTATGCTTGATAGTTTCGGCATGTGGCGCAAAGAAACTGAACAACGTAAAAAGAAAACTGAGAGTAGGTTGGGAAAAGAGCTGCGAAAAGCAGCCCATCTAGCTGCTCAGAAACTGGAAGGAGAGATTAAGGAAAGAGAGAAAGCCAAACAGAAACTAGAAATGGAAACATCAAGTCAGTGTCCGGTTAGAACGTCCTCCATGCTCTACCCCGATTTACCCTCGAGACAACGAGCCAACGATGATCTGCTGTTAGGTCCTCCGACCATCCACATGCCCTCTCCATACGCCCCCTCCCAACCCTTAGCACAGCACCTCCCACCCCCAGGTACAAACGAAGGTAGCATCACAGCTTCGGCCCCCATGGCCTCTGTGCCGGCCGAACCCCTTGTATCAAATACTGCACAAACGACAACGTTAGACGACCCCGAGACCCCAAGGGCTGGTTCTGCTAGAACAAACAGACTAAGCAAAGATGAGCGAACAGGGATCAACAAGATAGCAAGGACACTGGTAGAAAGGAAGGAAGATGAAGAGTACATCACGGATATGTTTAACTCGTATACCGGGAGTCACAGGCGACATTTTACCGTACGACTGTGTTACCATGTCTTGAACGCATACGAAGACCGATATCGAGACAAAGGTCCCGAGAGCCTAACGACTCTGTACCGGAAGGTCGATATCGGGGATGAGGGCGAGTGTGATGTGACGGACCTCCTTACGCGTACGCTTGAGGTTTTCCGCCACCTCACTGAACGAGAATCGGGAACAAAACCTACGACCTTCGTAGTGACCGAGCCGCAAACTGAGCAATCTAACACCATGATGCCGATACGAGAGGCTGCCCCTTATTGGGTCCCTCCACGAGGTGCAGGGACTAACGATGATACAAACCACCCAGACGCAAAGGGAAGGGTAGTGTACAACTGGGTCTACCAGCCATGGGACCGGCAAGAGATTCTGACATTCCGGAAATCTCTGCCTGACCTACGTAAAAACCCCACGGCCTTCTACACTGAATTGGGTACAGCCCTAGGATCAACGATTATGACCCTGGCTGACATCGACTTGTTTTTCGGGTTATGTCTACCAGCTGATGTGTGGAAACAAATCCGGAAAGTCGACCACCTTGAGCTGTTTGGACATACCTGGTCACAACTCGATGACATCGATAAACAACGAGGACCTGGACAAAAGCCTTTGAAATCCATTCTAGACCTTCCAGACAAAATCGTACAGAAATTAAAAACCTTGATTCCAGAAAAGAAAGTGGACTGGTCGATAGTAACGGCCTGTCGCCAGAAACCCCAGGAGGATGTATCGGAATTCTTCTCCCGGTTTGAAACGGTGTTCTCCGATTACAGTGGCCAGGACATGACTACTGCAACCGGACACCATCTGTTTGTCCAGAATTATGTTAAGGGTCTGTCAGCAGAGGTCTCCCAGAAACTGCAGGCTAGCGAGAGTAGTTGGGCAGCCTCCAAACCTACGGCTATCCTCCAGATGGCCCAATATTATGAGCATCAGAAAAATGAAAACGATAGGGCAACAGAGAAAAAGAAGAAGGACTTGAAAGAGAGGGTGATGATGGCCCAACTGCAAGGGGTGACTATAGGACGAGACCAATACCGGGGAAACTACCAGACGAACGCCCCTAAGGCTGCATTTCCCCAGGACCGCACTTTGACTCCCCACAGTGGACGTACAGACCTTAGAGAGGACCAGTGCGCTTTTTGCAAAGGAACTGGCCACTGGAAATCCCAGTGCCCAGTTCTTCTGGAAATAATCAGAAACAAAGACCCCAAGGACATAGTAAGTGGACCGAGAAATAAGGGACAGCAGCGAGGGCCCCCAAACGACACGACTAACGATAGATCAGGCAGACCAAATACATTTGATCGACCCAGGCAGAACCAATACCAGCAATCTGACTACGATGACGCCCACAACTTTGCATAGGACTGCCAAGGGCAAGGGAGGGATCCAGTCGAGCTCTATGTTGACCAGCAAGGCCCTTACGTCACTGCTAAGGTCCTGGGTACCAAGTCTCCATTTCTGGTAGACACTGGCGCAACACGTAGTGCGTTATCTAAACGACTGATTCCGGGGGCACCCTTGTCTGGCTCACTTATAACATCGACAGGTTTCGATGGAACGCCCTCCACTAACCCTTTGTCCGCCCCGATCCTCTTTGACGTAGAAAACAACACCACTGACACCACGTTCTTACTTTCCTCCAATAGCCCTGACGCCATTATGGGACTTGACTTATTGAAACACTTCCGAGCGACGATCAGATGTTCTCAAGATGGAGTACGAGTTTTCCTCTACGACAACCCCGTTCTGCTTAGACATTGCCCTCCCCGACGCATGTTTTCCATCACCGACGTTGACACATCCCTGCTTGACACTCTGCCTCCGTATCTGTGGGCCAAGGCGGATTCGGACGTAGGGCGCATGTTGATTGACCCAGTGCACATTACTGTCCGACCAGACGCAACACTCCCAAAACTTCCACAATATCGGATATCGCCCGAGGGCGAGAAGGCATTGGTAAAGATTATTCAGTCACTGATAGATGCAGGAGTGGTAGAGGAAGTGGTAAGCAACGTTTGCAACAGCCCTATCTTGCCCATCATCAAGAAACAGGGAGAGGGAGATGAGAAGGCATACCGTTTTATCATTGACCTTCGAGAGATTAACAAAGTGGTGATACCCCAGTACCCTGTGGTCTCGGACATCACCACCATCCTGACTTTGATTCCTTCCACAGCCACCACCTTCACTGTCATTGACCTCAAAAACGCATTCTTTTCCATCCCCATCCACCCGAACAGCCGATATCTCTTTGGCTTCACCCTAAAAGCCCGCTCATATAGGTTCTGTCGAGCACCCCAGGGCTACACAGAAAGCCCTAGCATCTACAGCCAGGCCCTCAAGAGACAACTGGATCAAGTCCAGTTACCCGATGGAGTGGTGTTAGTGCAATATGTCGATGACATCCTCTTGGCGGCCGACACCACTCCACTGGCAGTTACAGCCACCATTCAACTCCTGCGCTTCCTTGCGGAAAATGGCCACAAGGTCTCCAAGAAGAAGTTGCAATTCTGCCAACCCCAGGTCACTTACCTAGGCCACCTTTTGTCCAAAGAGGGAAGGAAACTCACTCCTGATCGAATCCAAACCATCCTCGAAACTCCTGTCCCGAAGACCCAGAAACAGGTTCGCTCCCTACTAGGCCTCACCTCCTTCTGCCGACAGTGGTTACCGAACTTTAGCCTCGTTGTGAAACCACTGCTTTCTCTGCTAGGTAAAGACGTCCCCATTCCACTCCCTTGGACCCCTGAGTGTCAAACCTCCTTCACGGAACTACGAGATGCCCTTTGTTCAGCCCCTGTCCTAGGTACCCCCGATTACAAAAAGCCCTTCTCCCTTTACACTCACGAAAGGGAGGGGTGCGCTTTATCTGTCCTGACCCAGGCCATCGGCCCAAAGCAACGACAGTGCGCTTACTTCTCTGCCACTCTTGACCCTGTAGCCAGAGCCTTGCCTGCCTGCCTTCGAGCTGTAGCTGCCGCTGCAATCTCTATCCGACAGAGTGAGGGGATCGTACTCTCGAATTCCCTCACGGTACTGGTACCCCATGCAGTTGACACCCTCCTGAACCAAACCAAGACACAACACCTAACGAGTGCACGACTGACTGGATACGAACTGACTTTGCTTGCACCCCATATCACCCTGAAAAGATGCACCACACTGAACCCGGCAACTCTGTTACCCTTGCCAGAGAACGATCCCAATGTGCACCCTGTACATGACTGCGTGACTCTTACGGACGAACAGACTAGAAGTAGGGTTGACCTCAGAGACACGGCTTTCCCTGACCCCGACGGGGAGCTGTGGGTGGACGGCTCTTGCATCAAACTTCCCGATGGCACCACTTCCGCTGCCTACGCGGTCACCACGGCTCGAACTGTAGTCGAGACGGCCCGCATCGCGCAACGATCTGCCCAGGCAGCAGAACTGATCGCCCTGACACGAGCCTGCATTCTGGCAGCAGGAACCACAGCGAACATTTACACCGACAGCCAGTATACCTTCGGGGTGGTCCACCATTTTGGGCTCCTTTGGAGGGAAAGGGGATTCTTGACCTCACATGGCACCCCCATTTTACACGGGGATCTGGTCTCCGCCTTGATCGAAGCCGTCCTTCTCCCCAAAAAGCTTGCAGTCGTCAAATGCCAGGCACACAAAAGGGTGACAGACATCATTGGGCAGGGAAATGCACTAGCCGACATCACGGCCCGAACGACAGCTGAAAATAGAACGACAACACATATGTACGTGACCAGGTCACAAGCAGAAAAATGGACTGACGCTAGGGACACTATTAGAGACATTCAAACGGCTAGCACACAACACGAGCTGACTGAATGGACACGGGTGGGATTAAAAGATGATGAAGGCTGCTGGCGGACAAAAGACACAAACAAGTGGTTGCTACCTGACTCATACCTGATTCCCATACTGGCTATGGCACACTCCCCTGCCCACATAGGATCAGCCCCCATGATTGAACTTGTCTCCAGAGTTTGGCACAATGATAAAATCACAGATTCCGCCAAACGTCTAGTCCAACAATGCTTGATATGCCTGCAACACAACCCCGGGAACTGTAGTGCCCCGGGGAGGATTTGGGGTCCCAAATCACCCATTTGAAGTCCTGCAGATGGACTACATCCAGCTGGACAGGTGCCAAGGCCTGAAATATGTACTTGTCGTGGTGTGCGCATTCAGCAAATGGGTAGAAGCATATCCTACCCGCGACAACACTGCTATGGCCACTGCAAAAGTACTGTTAAAGGAGTTTTTCCCCCGTTACGGCCTTTGTCGTATTTTATGGAGCGATAACGGCCCCCACTTCATAGCCGAAGTTATCCAGTTCATCTTAAAGGGGTTGGGCATCAAGCAGAAATTTCACGCAGTCTTCCACCCCCAGTCTGCTGGACTAGTTGAGCGACACAATGCCACTCTAAAGCTTAAACTGGCCAAGATAGTGGCTACCACGGGTCTGAAATGGCCAGACGCCCTCCCATTGGCATTGCTATCAATGCGCTCCACCCCCACCAGACATCACTTAACACCCTATGAAGTTGTTTTCGGTCGACCCATGAGTATCTGGTCTGCACCGAAACCAACTTCTATTCATGACGTCCCGGACGTCTTAATGTCTGATTATCTGTATAAATTGACTGAAACTCTGTGTGTCATTCATCAGCAGGTGCAGCAGGCCATCCCCGATGCTTCCAGGGGTCCGGGTTACGCCGTCCAACCTGGGGATTTCGTGCTGATCCGGAACTTTCAGCGGTCAAAGAGCTTGGAACCCCGGTGGACGGGCCCCTGGCAAGTGTTAATCACCACCCGGACGGCTCTTCGTGTGGAGGGGAAACGGCACTGGCTGCATGCACACCACTGTAAGAAGGTCTCCTCGACCCTGGCCACGACGGAAAACATCGACAACCAGGAAGAGCTCCTGAACAAAGACCGACCATCGCTAACCTGCTATCCTGACACCGAAGCGCTTGAACTTTCAAAATTCTCTGATCCCACTGTGCCATCCAGAGAAGGGTATTTCCTGCGTCGAAAGGAGGGAGCTTCGGCTAAGTAGACCACGAACTAAGTTGAATCTCAGAACGGTGACCCAAAGCAACCAAGGGTTACCTGGAGAGAAGCTAAACTAAGTCTGTGGTTCTGCCCACTACCGAGCACCTTGAAAATGAAGATGATGGAAGCGCCAGATAAGAAGAGGATGGAAGCGCCAAATAAGAAGATGATGGAGGCAACAGGAAATACCCACTACAGGAACCCAAGGACAGACAGACTCCATAGCTCAAAGACAATTGCACTCTTCATCGCAATCCTTTTCTGCCTTCTCCTCATGACCACACTCTGGATTGTGGAAGAAAATGCACCTGCTCACGAAACATTCCTGACCACTGCTCAGCCTACCACCATGAAGGAACATTATCTGATTTCGCTCTCTCCTCAACTCAGAGAGAGACGAAAGGAGTTTTGGAATAACTCTTTCGTACAGCTCCTTCACCAGCACAATCTCGCCACCAATGCCACCAACTGTTGGATCTGTGGGTTGCTACCCCACGCCGCTGGACACTCGATACCATTCATCCCCTCACCCTTCTCAGTTCATGGCTCCTGCCTTGCTTGGCTGATCCTCCTGCAAGAAAGCTATAAGGACAATGCCACCTCCGGCAAAACCGTAGTGCATTTCTACCACGGGGTCTGGCGAAACAAAACAAAGACACACTTCTGCCCGCAGACTTCCAACGACTCAATCCACATGGACATCCCTGCTAAAGAACGAATTGAAATGCAGGTGTTCAACAATCCAACCAGACCCACCTTCTCCTACCTGCGGAAACGCACGGCTGCCACTCTGACTGTGGCCCTGTCAGTCATCAACGTTACCGGCCACATGTGCATAGAAGGACATGGGACACAGCTGGTAGGCCACAGTGCTTGCCGGTTTACCAGAACTTTGGACTCTACAGACCCACCTTCCTTTGTGTCGTCCCCGAACATGTATTTCGTCTGCGGCACAAAGGCCTACACCTGGCTCCCCAAAGGCTGGGGGGGCACTTGTTTCATCTCTTTCATCCTTCCTCCAACTTATGTGGCCCCGGCGAATCATCATAGACAAAAACGAGCCAAGGACATTGAGCAAGCCGACTCGACAGGAGCACAGTTCCTCGATGCTATGAAGGGACTTGTTCCCCTCTGGGGCCCGATGGCGAACAGCCGTGCCATCCGGCATCTGACTCAGGCAGTTGAGACGACAATGAACATCACAGCTGGTATCTTTGCTAACAACACCGCCGAACTTCAAGCGGTCCGCTTGGTGGCCCTTCAAAACCGCCTTGTCCTAGATGTGGTTCTTGCGGACCGTGGTGGAGCATGCCGCATTATTGGGTCCAGCTGCTGTACATACATACCGGACAACTCGCCCTCAGTGTACAAAGCCATCGAACATCTTCACCGACTCTCTTCAGAAGTCCACCAGGAACAGGAAGAATGGTCGCTTGGTGGTTGGTTCTGGAACACTGTTAAGAACTGGGGCTGGAGACTGTTCACCATTATCCTGATTCCTATAGTTGTAATATGCGGTCTATGCTTAGGAATCCAATGTCTGCCACCCCTGTGTTCATTATGTGCACAATGTATTTGCCCTAAGACTGTGGACTTTGGAAACGAACGCATGGGAGCATTATATGATGTCGAGGTTAGGAATTTGATGAAGATTGACATTGAATAGACAAGTTGGCTAGATATGTTGAAAAGGGAGGACTGTTAAAAGTTAAGCTGCAAACGTCAACATTATCGGCGCCATCTTGCTCCCCTTGAACCCATTCGTGCACGTAAGCGGCAGCCATTTTGAGCACCATGGCCTCCTTGCCCCTCGCTGATAGCCAGCGCGTCTCTCTCTCTCTCAACCTCGCAAGCAATCCCCCGCACGCTGACAACCCCCCCGCTCTCACATGCCCTGAGTCATAAACCCCTCTTCAGCGCGACTCTGCCTCAAAACCCCATCTTGTTCCCAGCGCGACACCTCCCTTCATTCCTTTCATGGTCCCAGGCCCTTTGATACAAACCCCCTTTCCTGTGTGCCCGTTTGTCTTCCTCTTTCCCAGGCCGACACCTAGCTCTGCCGATACTGTTTATTGCCCCTCCCCGTACAGTAGAAAGCTTCCCTCATCAAAGGACCCCCGAGTTGATCAAAGCCCCCACCCTAAGAGATCCGATCAAACCCCCACATTCCGTGAATCGGCGGAATGTCCAGCTGCGCGATAATCATCACCTGTTGTGACCGGGGTGGGGACTTCAACTGTAAATGTGTGTGGGAACGGGCCTGTAGGGGAGATTCAGAGGATGTCCTTCCATACTTCAAAGCATTACAAGACTGTGTTACCTGCAATAAAATTCATTTAACTGTGTATAAGAGGCCAGGCCTCAGAGATGCGGTTAGAGCACCTCGTGACGATACTTGCTGTCCGAACTGATGTGTTCTCCTCCGGAGAGAATAAAACCTTTGTTTCCTGCCTTCGAGTCTCCAGCGCCTGCCTCTTCATTGGTTAATATCTTGTGGGTTTAAGAGGCGACACCGCCGGGCAATACTTCAGGATCTCTTATTCTGGTTGGTAGCCTGACCTTTTTAACAGTTAGAACAGCTTTGGAAAATATAAAAGAAGCTAGTACAGGTTCCCAAAAGCAAACAAATGTCATTTTAAAAGAAGCCATTCCTAAAATCCCAAAAACTGCCACAACTCAAATGCCAAATATCCTCTCCTTAAAAAGAACTATAGCACGAACTAAAAAAGCTACTACTGCTACAACACCATCTCCCAGAACATATCAGGATATAAATTTAACTGCTAACCAAATAATAACTTTAAATAAACAACCATTTATAGTTTACGACAACGAAAACAATGACAAAAGGCTTATAATTTTTGGTACCAATATGAATTTAGTTAAACTGCAGCAAAGCCAATATTGGATGATGGATGGAACATTTAACATCTTTCCCAAACCATTTTTCCAATTATACACAATACATGGCCTCTACCACAACTGCAACATACCTTTGCTATATGCACTATTACCAAACAAAAATAATTCCACATATATGGAATTAATAAATATAATTAAACAAAAAACTAATGATTTTTCTCCTGAAAGTATCATTCTTGATTTTGAGCAAGCAATGCTCTCAACTATCCTAAAAATCCACCCCCATACCTGCATTCAAGGCTGCTATTATCATTTCAACCAGTGTTTATGGAGACACCTTCAAAAAACTACCTTAAGTGTCGAATATGCTACAAACTCATCTTTTGCTTTCCAAATTAAAAAACTCATTGCACTTGCTTATGTCCCTGAAACAGACGTAGCTGAACACTACAACACTGTTATAGACAGCCCCTTCTACAAACAAAATGAAGCTAAATTAAGTCCATTTCTCGACTACTTTGAAGACACCTGGGTAGGCAGACTCCACAGATCTGGCCACAGACGAAATCCCAAATTCCTCATACCCTGGTGGAACGTTTACAGAAGTACCCTTAACGGAGAATCAAAAACTAACAATGCAGTGAAAGGTTGGCACAATGCATTTGTACAATCAACTGGCAGAACCAAACCTACTCTAGAACATTTCATTAAATGCCTACAGAAAGAACAGAGCTACCAGGAATTTAGAATGGACCAATCTGTAACTGAACTTGTCCCTAAAACATCAAAGCAAAATAAACAAATGCACAAGTACCTGGAAGAACAAGTTAAAGTTTACCCTAGTACAAAAGGCATAGAATACCTAAACATCATTGCCAAAACACTACTCTAATTAATTCCCAAAAAGGTAAACAACACTAAAAGTATCACCTAAGTATGCAAACATATGTAACGTGCGCTTCTAAAGTATTTAATGTATGCAATATATAGAGATATTATTATAATATATGCACACATTAAAACTAAATAACAAGTAAAAAACAATTCCATAATAAAAATAACATTACCCACCCACACAAAAAAAGAAAGCAAGGACTTACCAATCATGTTGTCAATCCAATAACGTCCTCCTCCCCCAAAGTAATCCAGGTAGTGCAAAATTAACCCCAAAAAAAATGTAAAAATACAACTGTTCCAAAATTAAGACATCCACGTTGTCCAGAGCCATCGAATAACCATAAAAAACCCGAAAAATTGGAAAAATAGAAAGAATCGCTCCAGCAAAACCGAAAAATATAAAGAAGTGTTTGTAAAGCAGTGTTGAATTAAACAAACAAACACTTCCTTTAAAAAAAAAAACGGAACTTCCGATGTAGCGTACACCTATGACAAAAACATAGAAAACAGACATTCCCACCCACATTAATTAGCTAGTAATTAGGTACAAACATATTAAAATTGATGATTTCACTTGTAGATATACCGTAAAAGACTAAAATTCACTCTATATATAATGAGTTAACTAACTAACACTACGTGTATATACCATAAGTAATTATCTGTTTTCGAAATCTAAAACATAACTCCCTCACATTCAACAACACAAAATATAAGGTCACTAGTCTCAAAACATCATTAAAATACACATAAAACATATAAAATAAACCTTACCTGAAGCGACGTGAAGTGTCTCCCAACCGCGATCAACCCTTCTTCCAAATAACCCAAAACGACCTAACCCGGTTACAAAATAAAGCACCCAAATGCAATAAAATAGTCCCAAGTATAAAGTATAATATCTATACTTAACTAAATAGGCAAAAATAAACCTTAAGTTTCTATTATTGTAAAGAAATATTTACTTTAATCCTACAATGATTTGATTAACAAATATGTAAATGAATGTAATAAATACATATTATGAAAAGAATAATATTTATGTTAACAATGTTTAGTAATATAAGTACATTGTCACAAATTATAATAATTGAAAAATGTGTTAAAAATTTTTGTACAAAAAGTATGAAAATAATAATGCTTCTGTATAGTTGCTTATCATTGTGTTTATAAAATATGTTTATAAAACCAAATGTAATAAAAAGATTTTTGTTATGAAATAACATTTTATTTGTGAAACATAAATAAAAATAATGTTTCTACAATCATGTTGAACTATTTGTATCATTATCTTACTATAATGTAACAATCTTATTAGAAAATTTGCACTGTATATTAAATGTGAGTATATGTTGGACTCTAATAATTTAATTATTACTATACCAAATCCAGCTTACATTAAATTAAAACTGACCCTGAACCCAAAAAATACCCCTTTACCCAAAAACTGAAAACTGACCCTGACCCCTAAAAATACCCCTTTACCCAAAAACCCAAAACTGACCCTGAACCCTAAAAATACCCCTTTACCCAAAAACTGAAAACTGACCCTGAACCCAAAAAATACCCCTTTACCCAAAAACTGAAAACTGACCCTGAACCCTAAAAATACCCCTTTACCCAAAAACCCAAAACTGACCCTGAACCCTAAAAATACCCCTTTACCCAAAAACCCAAAACTGACGCTGAACCCTAAAAATACCCCTTTACCCAAAAACCCAGAACTGACCCTGAACCCTGCAAATACCCCTTTACCCAAAAACTGAAAACTGACACTGAACCCAAAAAATACCCCTTTACCCAAAAACTGAAAACTGACCCTGAACCCTAAAAATACCCCTTTACCCAAAAACCCAAAACTGACCCTGAACCCTAAAAATACCCCTTTACCCAAAAACTGAAAACTGACCCTGAACCCAAAAAATACCCCTTTACCCAAAAACTGAAAACTGACCCTGAACCCAAAAAATACCCCTTTACCCAAAAACTGAAAACTGACCCTGAACCCAAAAAATACACCTCTACCCAAAAACTGTAAACTGACCCTGAACCCAAGAAATACCCCTTTACCCAAAAACTGAAAACTGACCCTGAACCCAAGAAATACCCCTTTACCCAAAAACTGAAAACTGACCATGAACCCTAAAAATACCCCTTTAACCAAGAACTGAAAACTGACCCTGAACTCTAACAATACTCCTTTACCCAAAAATAACTATTATTATGTAATTACAAATTAATTATTAATTAACAATAACAATAAATTAAATATATTAGCACATTAGCTGTAAATAAATAAATTTAAATATTAATATTATTTTTTCCAAATTAATTTACAATAAGTAAAAAATATATATTAAACTAAATGAAGCTAATTAATATAGTTAACTAATTAATATTAGATAATTACCAAATAATTATTATTTAACATTATGTAAAAAATGATATTAATTAATTAACTAATTAATAATAATTAATTACCAATTATATATTATTTAAAATTATGTACAAAATTATATTAATTAATTAACTAATTAATATTAATTATTTACCAATTAATTATTATTATTTAATTACCAATTATTTATTATTTAAAATTATGTCCAAAATTATATTAATGAATTAATTAACTAATTAATAATAATTAATTACCAATGATTTATTTTCTAAAATTATGTACGAAATTATATTAATAAATTAACTAATTATTATTCATTAATTACCAATTAATTATTATATAAAATAATGTACAAAATTTTATTAATTAATTAACTAATTAATATTAATTATTTACCAATTAATTATTAATAAAAATTTTTTACAAACATATAATAATTTATTACTTATTTTTAAATTACTTCCCACCCTTATCCCCTATAAACCCAATAACCCGCTCCTAAAACTTGATATCTATTATTATTTTTTAATATTATTAATTTAATTATTATTTTAAATTTTATCTTTTTTGAAATATTTTTTATTATTTTATGTATTTTTACATACATTTTAATACACTCCCCACCCTTATCCCCTATAAACCCAATTACCCGCTCCTAAAACTAGATATGTTTTTTTAAAATATTTTTTTATTAAATATATTGTAATTTTTTAATATAGACCTTTTTATCAAATTTTTATGTACAATTATTATATTTTTCCCAATACTATTTATTTTTTCCATTACTACACGATATTTTGTATAGTCGATATTTCGTCATACGATATTATTATTTTCGATATTTATACTTACTTACCTATTACGATATTTTTGTATCCGATATTTTTGCTTCCCAATATTTTTTACCTTCGATATTTTAACTTCGATATTTTGTCTTTACGATATTTTATTTTCGATATTTTGTCTGTGTACCATCAAAGGTCGTGTCGTTATGCAGGACCTGGTATGTGTGAGTCACCATCTTGAACTGGCATCTCTTCTGCATCTGGAGCCAATGTAGCCTCCTGAGGTGGGGTGTGATGTGGGTTTTTCTGGGAAGGTCCAGTACGAGTCTGGCCACTGAGTTCTGTATTGTCTGTAGTCTCTTCAGGAGGTATGCAGTGATTCCTAAGTAGAGTGTGTTCCAGTTGTCCAGCCTGCTGCTGGTGGCCAGGGCCTTCTTAACGGTCCTTCTCGTGTTGACTTGGAGCCACCTGAAGCTCTTGAGTATCATGTGAAGGGTGTGGAAGCAGGCAGAAGAGTGTGCGTTTTCCTGTGCCTTTGTGGATAGCTTGCTGTCCAAGATGATGCTGAAATTGCATGAGTGGTCTAACTTGGTGGGGAGGGGGCGAGTTCCACTGGTCACCATCTTTAATTCCACGGCGAGTGTTAGAAATGGGGGTCTGTCGAAAACAATACAAATCAACACCACACCAGTTTAGAAAAATACGTTATTTTTATATAAACCAAACAAGACCAAAAATGACAAAAATCCACAATACAGTAATCAAAATGAACTTCTTCAAAAGTAAAAACAGTTCTGTACATAACAAACTATAGATGCGACTCTTTTAACGCAAAGTACCTTCGATGTGTCAAAATCATAAACAAGAACAGCTGCAGGGAAGGTGATGTGATGTGAAGCATATACATCAAGTGGCATGGCACTCTTACGAGCAGCGAAGGAGATGTGTCGGTTCCTTACGGAATGGGAGGTGATACGTCCGTTTCTTCCTGCGTGGGGAGGTGGTGCTTTGGTTTCTTTCGGCGGCCCCAGTGTCCGTGTAAACTTGGCGCCCCGGTGCGATGCGTGGGGATTGGGGATGGGGTGTCATCAATGGCGCTGCATTGGTTTCTCCAGCCACGATCCCACAATGCATTGAATCTTGCAGCCGCACAGCAGGGCCTGCATCGGAATGGGTGTGGTGATCTCGGACTTCGTAGATCGGTGCACTTGATGAGGCGTGCAGCAATTTCTCCAGCCGCTGGTATGCGATGCGTCAGTTTTGTTAGTGGCACAATGAAGATGCGTGTAAATTCTTCCCGCTATGCATCGGAAACAGGAGCGGATGTATCGTGCTTCTCTTAATTGCGTCTCTTTTCCAGCCCCGAACAGCAGGAACAACGTCCAAAGGCCCAAAACAGCAACATGCAACTCTTGGCAGATGAGATCTCCCAACAAGGAAGTTCAGGGGAGCTGGGGGTGAAGTCTTTGTATCCCTGCGACTGCAGAACAGGAGGCAAGCCCTACTTCAAGCCCATGGAGATCTTCCTCAAGCACATAGCAAAGTCCTTTTCCTTTCCTTGGCAGAAACAGCCAATGCAGACCAACCCCAGACAGCACACAGCAAAGGCGCAGTACTTCTGCTTGAGTTTCTCCAGCTTAGCTCCTTGACAAAGGTTCCTCTTGAATTATAGAAATGATCTAAAACTTCTGGGGTCTGGGCCCCAATATTTAAACAGCAATTCTCGTTGTTCTCTGGTAGCAGAGAAGCCCTGTGCTCAGTCAAAACCAGTTCTGTATTTGTGGTCCAGCTTGCCAGCAGGAGGTGTAGACAGCATTGTTTAAGACAGCCCAGGCCCATTCAAGTGAAAGGAAATCTCTTTCCCCTACTCTAAATGCACACAGGTCTATTCAGCCCAGGACTGACTCATCCAGGAAAGACATGACGACACACCTTACCCCCCTAGTGGCTAACCTCAGTAAATGCACATCCCCAGCCCCTGTCACTCCACAGCCAGACAGTCAATCCACAAACCAGCAGAGGCACACAGGATGGCCAAGCAAGAAAATACCTACTTTCTAAAAGAGGTATTTTCAAACACAGAATTTAAATATCATCCTTACTAAAAGATGCATCTTTATATTCTGAGTTCAGGCATACTAAACGTTAGCTTCCTATTGTGTAAGATGTTATACATAGACTCCTGTTCTATCCTATGGGACACATAGCCTTTTAATCATGAAAAACGAAATTCACTGAAGTTCACTATCAGGACATTTTACACACATCACAACATGTCCTACCTTTCACAGATACTGCACCCTGCCCACAGGGGTACCTGGTGCCTACCTTAGGGGTGACTCACTTGTAAGAAAAGGGAAGGTCAGTGTCTGGCATGTGGATGCACTTGCAAGATCGACATGGCAGTAGACACTGCCTGCAGAAACTGCAGTGGCAGGTCGGAGATGCCTTTGAAAGAGAGCTTGAGTGGGTGGCACAATTAATGCTGCAGACCCACTAGCAGCATTTCACTTACGGGCCCTGGGCACACACAGTGCACTGTACTAGGGAGTTAGCGGTAAGTCAAATAAGCCAATCATGGAAACACCAATCCATATATACAATTTACAGAGGGAGCATACTTTCACACTGATCAGCAGTGGCAAAGTGTCCGAAGCATCTAGACTAGCAAAAATGAAATTCAGCGCACAGCAAAAATACAGGAGGCAAAGGCAAAAATGCAGGGGAAAACGATGCCAAGGTAGGCGCATCTATAGTTTGTTATGTACAGAACTCTTTTTACCTTTGAAGAAGTTCATTTTGATTACTGTATTGTGGATTTTTGTCATTTTTGGTCTTGTTTGGTTTATGTAAAAATTACTTATTTTTCTAAACTGGTGTGGTGTTGATTTGTAGTGTTTTCACTGTATTACTGTATGTGTGAACAAATGCTTTGCACACTGCGTCTGAGGTAAACCTGTCTGCTCATGCCAGGTCTAACAGAGAGGCATTGTTCACAAAGATGAGGACTTCTGTCTTGTCTGTGTTCATCTTGAGATAGTTTTTCTTCATCCAGTTAGTAATGTTGATCATGCATCTGTGGAAGTTTGATCTAGTGGAGGAGGGGTCTTCTGACTGCAAGAGGATGAGATGGATGTCGTTGGCATAGGAGATGATGTTATGCCCATATGCTCTGATGGTGTTGGCCAGGGGGGCATGTACGTCATGAACTTCATGGGTTCAGAGGCGGACAGTGGGAGGTGGATTCTCCGCATTCTTCCTGTGAGGTATGAGGCAATCCATTTTAGGGTGTCTCCCTGTATTCCGAGTCGATGGAGACTGTTGATCAGGATGTGGTGCGAGACAGTGTTGAAAGCAGCTGACAGGTCCAGGAGGACAAGGGCACCGTTTTCATCTGAGTCCAGGAGGGCTCTGATGTCAGTGGTGGCTGCAATCAAGGCTACCTTAGTGCTGTGGTTGGCTCAGAAACCAGATTATGTGGGGTCCAGGAAGCTTCGCTGTTCCAGGTGTTTGGTGTGTTGCTGGTTGATAGCCTTTTTGAGGACCTTCACTGGCGAGTGGAGATGGGAGATGAGGCACTAATTCTTTGATTCTGCTCCGTTGGCGGATGGTTTCTTGTAATCATGGACCCAAAGGCTCTGATTGGAAGGCTGTAAGAGAACAATTTCTTTTGTGGCCATCATTAAGGGACACATGGTAGGGTTCCCATCTCTTCATAAAATACGAAAGGCCACATATAGGAGAGAGTTGTGTGCACCATGACCACCAGATATAGGTGGGGAGACATAGAAAGTACTCACTTAGACTGAAATAAAAAAAAATGCTTGTGTCACTGAGTTTGAGAACTCTTGACAGGATTTGTGAACCCCAACTGGTACAGGTCCCCCTGCTTTACCCACCATAGTCTTTTTCCTTGGTACTGAGACCACAGAGAATGAAACTCGTGAACCCACGTTCTTTCCCATTCCATATAATGTGAACTTGATACCAAGTTCAAGGACGATGGGGCCAATGTACGTGTTTATAGTCAGCAGTTTTGTAAAAAGGTCTCTGGACTATCGACATATATAGACACCTCTAAAATGTAAAAAACAAAATAATATCCTCATACAGCTGTCCTCTTAGGAGTTGCCTCCCATCAGATTCAATTTTAGCAGGTGGCACCCTGCGGTGGATTGGCAGCATGGCTTGGCTTTAGCGATGCCCTTCGGCCAATCATCTCGGCTCGCTGCCAAAGACCATGCGAAGAAAAGGGGGGGGGTTATTTTAATGGAGTTTGCCCCCTTGCACAATCCACTATCACGAGTCATGTGCATCAGATTTAAGCTTAGATACAAATCCCTTCGCCCATCTCAAATGCAAATATTTTCCATAAACCCCACATGAAATAAGAAGCTTTCGCAGCGAAAAGTGCTCGTTTATTAAGTATCAGCTGCATAATGAATTTAAATGAAATGGGCAAGTGAAGTAGATAGTTTTCTTTTGTAACTAAGTGGGAAAGCATAAAACCTTGGCTTGAAGGGTTTAAGTCTAATTAACTGTGCTCCACGGCTTATTTAATGAAGAAAACGGAGGTATTAAAGTTGTAAAATCTAATTTTTAAATAAATCTTTCCCTGGAAAATTAATGTTGCTATATTAGAACCAGCTCGATAGTTCATCTCTTGGACTTACAGTTTCTAAATGAGCTTTTGCAAACATAAAATTATTCTTTGGGGCGTGGAGTAGCTGGATAAATAAATGTCTGTTCAACTTAATTATCCTCACATACATGAAATTCAGGTTTCTGTTTAGAAAGATATTAGCTGGTCTCATTTCAAAGTGAGCTTCAGGCCAGAGACATCGTGAGCGGCATCGAGGAAGTGGATATGCTCCCGTAAAAACAACTCACTAGTTAGAGCCTTTTTTCGGAAGATTATAGAAAGGGCTTTAAGCGGGATAAAAAAAACGAGGAGTCTCTCAAAGGGGCGTGGCCTAAAAACACGTACATTTGACATTCTGCTTAGCATTAGATCCCTTCCGCCTGGTATTGTGCTGCTTATTTCTGTCTTTTCATCCAGATATTTAATACAGCAAGTAACATAACACCTACAGCAAGCCAGGCCTATTGGCTTCGTCAATGGCTGTTATTTGAATAAGATAAATAGGCAACAACAATTGCATCTTTGTATAAAATAGTTAAAATACTTCAGTTCCGAAATTATGAGACTGTGAATGAACTTTAATGAGTCACTTTAAAGACACATCAAAGACAGTGAAGGGTGGTAGTGCTGCCAAGTTATGAGAATTGTTTTTTTACGCTCGGAGGGTGATGGCAATAATAGAGAGCCCGAAAGGGACCCCTCTCAGCACCTGCTTTTTCGAACTGCCTGTACTGAGCACCGGCAGGACCCGGCCCACTTTAAGGCCCTGGTTAGTGAGATTCTCCCTACCCGGCCCACTTAAAGCTCTGGTTTGTGAGGTTCTCCCTGTGCAGACCCTGTCATCAAGGTAGGGCTGATAACAGTAAAAAAATATTTGTCACTGCTAGCCCATCAAATCTTTGCGCATATCGATCACTGGTGTAGGCACTGGAAATATGCCTGACAATGGGGGTACCCATATTAGATGTGAGGCGTCCCTTACATAAAGTATTTGATAGACAGCCACAAAGAAGTCATCGCCCAAAATGGCAGAGAATTAGCAACCAATATTCATTGGTCAGCTGATCTGCCACCATGCTCATAAGTCCCTCCACCACAGACAATCCTGTTAGGAGTCTTAGTAGACTAATGTGTCCACTGTAGGGACCTGTGTTTGACCTCATGGTCACAAGCTCTAATCCCGGAGAGTCCACTCGGCCTTTCATCCTCCCGTGGTCAATAAAATGAGTACCATTAAGTTGGGCAACAATAAACATCTGTTATTCATCTCCAGGATACCACTGGATCAACGTGCACTTTACAAATACACCTTATTTTTATGTTAATACATTCCCCATGTCAGATTCACTGACTGCTTCACAGTCAGACAAGTGCCATGTCCGTGCCCTTTTAATGGGATGACGGAATTAATATGTGGGCATCGTTTGCATCTGTTGTTTCATGGCGGATAGGCCTTTCTCGTTCTCCAGTATTGAACACCCTAATGTGTTTCAATGCTATTGAAGGGATGAACGTTGTTGCAGTGTGTGGACACTCACCTTGCCCTTGCTTCTTGTTTTCTGACTGAACGTAATAATTCCGAGAACTGGGCATTGCCTACGGGAGATGTTACGTTTCTTCTTGTGCAACGGAACAGTAGAGAACAAAATACTGATGCTCCTGAGTGTGCCCACTCCACCCTCCACTGCCCCATAACTGGTTATGAGCAGTCTGATGTTTGATACTAGGTGAGAATTTAGTTAATGGTGCATGATTTTAACCTGCACCCCTGAGCATCAATATGTAAGTCCTCTCTATGTAATATCCACACAGGCTCTTATTAAGCATTAACCAGAGAATGACGAGGAAGACCAAAGACCGGAAAATGTCTGATTCTGGCCTGTATGCATGCTCTAGATTTCAGTTATTTTTGGTTTTTCCCCTAGAATGGGAAACAACTGAACAGACCCGGAAGTGGCGGTACTTTAACATGCATTTTCCCCCATTCTGGGCAGAAAACTGCATACTTCTTATGACTGCTCGAGGTCAGTGAGAGGACCTTAGAAGCAGGCCCGGCTCCAGGAATTTTTAATTGGGTAGGCCAAGGACACATTTGGGTGGGCCACTGCGGGCTCAATTTGTCGCATATATGTCTAGGCAGGCCTGCTTCAGGGCCCTACTTTACCTCTTCTTAGTCTTACAAGGCCCAGTAAAACTCACTCTTTTCCAAATCTCTTTTTAATGTTATCACTCACAAAAAGTGTTTTTTCTATGTAATGTTCCTTTGATGGGAAGAGGAGGTTTCTGAGGTGGGAGTATCAGGCAAGTGACACTTCTCGGGCTCCCTCTGTGTGAGCCTTCAGGGAGAATCTCTCTTCATTACTACCTCCACCTGACCACGGACTCTTCAACGCACTCCCTTACAAGCTTGATTAGCCACTATTCCTCTCCAGTGCACCTTATCTCACAGATGACCTTGGGCCCCGCCCCATGTCAGGCACCATCTTCCGGTAAAAACATTAGTAAAATCACCTTCATACTTAAAACATTGAATAGAGCAATAAATATAATTAGCACGCACTTTAAAGTATGTTCCACAGTGGCCCTTATGGCCCGACTGCTAATTAAATAAACAAAAACAGAAAGGCCATGACAGGGCCGGCTTCAGCGCTGATGCAAAAGTCTTTTTTGGCGCTGCACCAAAAACCTCTTTCTCCATAAATACCTTTACTACCACCTTCCAACAGTGTACCTCATCCATCCATGCCCCCCCCTATTGACCTCTTCCTCGGATTCCCTCACTGCCACACGCCACAAGTGCCCCTCATCTCCCCATAGCCCCTCCCCTTTATGACCTCCTCCTCGGATTCCCTCACTGCCACCCTCCCCCAGTGCCCCTCCTCTCTGTAGCCCCTCCCCCTCATGACCTCCTCATCAGACTCCCTCAATACCACCATCCACCGGTGCCCCTCATCTCTCCCTAGCTCCCCCTCCACCCCATGACCTCCTCTTCGGATTCCCTCACTGCCACCCTCCACCAGCGCCCCTCATCTCTCTGTAGCCCATCCCCCTCATGACCTCCTCCTTAGACTCCCTCACTACCACCCTCTACCAGTGCCCCTCATCTCTCCCTAGCTTCCCCCTCCACCCCATGACCTCTTCCTCGGATTCCCTCACTGTCATCCTCCAACAGTGCCCCTCATCGCTCCATAGCCCCTCCCACTACCTCCTCCTCGGATTCCCTCACTGGCACCCTCCACCAGCGCCCCTCATGTTTACGTATCCCCTCTCTCATATGCATTTAATTTGTTGTATAACGCTGCTCATATCCATGTAGTGTGTGTCAGTACTTTACACCACGCATACACTTACAGAGACAATGAATCATGCAAGTATGTAAATCAGTCTACAGGGAATGTCACATAAGCCAATGAGGATTACAAGGTGTAGAAATCATAGGTCATCCATTCTGGTGGGTAGTATATTTTAAGAGGGTTTGGTCTGGGGAAACACAACCTTAGGTTTTAAAGAGTATTCCATGGGGGTCAGCTTTACTGATAAAAATGTATATCTGCCCAAACATACTCATTTTAGCAACATTAGAATAATGAAAAGACTAGGGAAGTTCTAACTATATCACAAAACAAAAAAGCGAAGTTCTAATTATACCATTCATGTTTGTTTGCAGCTCTTTGGTGGCAGTTCATTGTTCACTGCCTTTTGTTAGGATTGTAACGTCTGAAGTAACACAAGGATCTCTGTGACAAAGGCAGTAACCCACTGAGCCATCCACATAAAATACAGTGCGTCTGCATTTAAAAAATACTAACAGACAAACGATTGCTCTAAAGCAGGATCATTAATCACCAACTTTATCTGGGCATTGCCATTTTGTATTGTTTTATTGTTGACCAGCATCGGCTATGATGAAATCATAAAAACTGTTTAAATGAAGCACATACGAAGTATGTGTCCTGCTGGGCCTGTGCAGATTTTTAAAAATATTTTTTTTTGTAACACATTCTCTTACCTACTCCATTAGTCATACTTTGTGTCACAGCCATATGTGATAAGCAGCTGCAGGGGTCAGGGAGTGACTAGGAATAAACAGACCACTTTTCCCCTGCGCGCATAGAAAAAGAAATATCAATGCAGCAGGACAGTAGGCAAAGGTTACCGTTAAAGAAAGGATTTGTCCCCTTTCACCATGCAGAGATGAAGAGGTGAAAAAAGTAAACAAAGCCTAGTTAACATGTTAATGGTCTTTTAAAGACCTGTTAAGTACTTTGGTGCGGCTGCGATAATCTTAAACTGTCTGTGTGTGTGTGCGCCGGGAAGCTGTCTCCCCGGGCTGACACACACGACCTGTGCGCGTTGCACGCCTGCCTCACTGCAAGGGCTAAGGCTCCTGTTTGGGTGGGCCAGGGTCATCTTTGGGTGGGCCGGGCCCACCCGGCCCACCCGCTAGAACCGGGCCTGCTTAGAAGGGGAGTCGTATGACTCTTCTGTTTAGGTTTTCTTTTCTCAGCCCCGAGTACAGTCCGCCCTCACTTCACTGCCCACGGTCTTTGTCTCAGTGCGCACAATTGGACTCAGCAGCCTCAGCAGCCTCAGCTGGTCGTCATCGTTGTTCAGAGTGTGCTCGGAGTGTACCACGGAGCCGGAGGCTGGAGGCCCGCGCTGATCTCCCGCTCCGTGTCTGTCGCCGCAGCGCGGCTTTCTCGACCAGCTCTACTACTGCTGCTGTCGACTGCAGTCCGGTTGGGCTAAGGCCTGAGTCCTGTTTTGCTCGGTCCTCTAACCTGGACCTTCGGCGGGTGCCGTGCCGGCCAGGAGGGGTCCTGGTAAGGCTTGTTCCGGTAGAGGAGCCAGGTATTGGTTAGCAGGAGCGGTCCACCATCCAGCGACAACCCAGGCAACATAGACGCTTAATGCAGGATAGCAGAGAAGCAGGCAGCCTCACCCGTCGACCGTGCCCCATTGTGAGAACAACGTTTGGATCCCGCACGAGACTATTCGACCGGAAGCGGTAGGCTGTGGCGCGAGAGGGAACGGTTAGTCATAGTGCCCACACCGTCATTCGCTCCCTCCTGCTCACACCCACACAATCCCAACCCAAATGATACTCTGACACGTGGTTATGGGAAAGAACTGTTGCAGGTTTATTTTCATACAGCACGTATGACATTTAGGTGGGTCATCTTACAGGCGATCCAAAGCAGGCAGCCCCTCGCTGGCCCGCATGCCTAAAGAGCCGTCTTGCACGGTGAGTTGATGCTCTGACGGTGCAGCACATTGCCATCCTTGTTATACTCCCGCCCCCTGTCAGGGCGGAGCGGTGTGGCACACCCCCGGTCGGTTCAGGCCCCCCGACCGCCCGAAGGACTAACGGGGCGCCGTCGCGGTTTCCAGGAACCTCCTGCGGCTCCTGGTCCTTGGCTCTGACACCCTTACTGTGCCATGCAGAGGTACCCTTACTGTACCCTCCTGCCGCACAGGTACCCTTACTGTACCCGTCTGCCTCCAGATCGCCCTGTAACTCCGCCTGCAACACAAAAAAGAAAATTACAACATTCTATCCACCGCCCGCCGCCCTAGCACCTGGGTCGGGGTAAGGGAGGGAACAGCGCTTGGGCCGCGGGCGGGCAGGACAAAGAGGCCGGGCCGAGGGCGCGCTGGATTAAATAGGGAAGGGGCACGCCCTCCCAACAGGTGAGCCCGCCCCTCTTTGGTCAGCGACTGGAGACCGCGGGGAGGGGCCAGGAGCCCACCTCGCCTTACTCCACCCACCCTACTCTTGCCCAGGCTGGCGCTGCGACTAGTGGCACTAAAGCGCTGCCTTTCCTATGCTCCACTGCGGGTCGCGCAGTCAGCGGCATAGTGCCCACACCGTCATTCGCTCCCTCCTGCTCACACCCACACAATCCCAACCCAAATGATACTCTGACACGTGGGTATGGGAAAGAACTGTTGCAGGTTTATTTTCATACAGCACGTATGACATTTAGGTGGGTCATCTTACAGGCGATCCAAAGCAGGCAGCCCCTCGCTGGCCCGCATGCCTAAAGAGCCGTCTTGCACGGTGAGTTGATGCTCTGACGGTGCAGCACATTGCCATCCTTGTTATACTCCAGCCCCTCCTGTCAGGGCGGAGTGGCACACCCCCGGTCGGTTCAGGCCCCCTGACCGCCCGAAGGACTAACGGGGCGCCGTCGCGGTTTCCAGGAACCTCCTGCGGCTCCTGGTCCTTGGCTCTGACACCCTTACTGTGCCATGTAGAGGTACCCTTACTGTACCCTTCTGCTGCAGAGGTACCCTTACAGTACCCGTCTGCCTCCAGATCGCCCTGTAATCCGCCACAGCTCTGGGGGAGGCCCCCGTCAATGACAGATCCCCCCATCAATTCAGCTACTTACAACCTGCCGCTGTTAATGCCTCTTGCATATCCAGGAGGAACATATCCATCCCTAGACTAGACAAATGCACTCCATCTCTATCGAAGTACCCTTCGGTCTTTTCCTGTATGAGTGCATGCCTAATGAAACCCAGGCCTCTCCTCTCCATGAACTTCTGCATGGATCTGTTGACCCTCCTGCGGGAATGCTCCATCGCTGCTGGAGATCTAGCTCCCCGCCATTCTCTACGGGGGGTAATTTCTGACCACATAAGCTCAGTGGCTCCTATCCTGCTGCTCACGGCTCCTAAGTCCCTCTGCATGACCTGTATCAGGGCTCTCCTCCCGAGTGTGACTAGGTCGTTACCTCCCAGGTGGATGATGAGGACATTGGGGGGGCCAACCCTTACTGCAAAGTGCTGCTCTAGCTTGGACCTCAAGTTGCCCCATTTCATTCCGGGAAGGCCCAACCATACAATCTGTGTTTGTGCGAAAACCCGGGTCCACTTCTTGAGTGCCGCCCGACGTTCCAATCTGGCAACATACGAATGTCCAATCACCCACACGCAACAATCAGCTGTAAAGAGAGCAAAATACCTCAAATAAAGGGGGAGAAGGACGCCGTACTGTCAGCACACGTAGTTTAATATTTCACACTACACACCGTTTACCAAAATGCGTAAACGAACGCTCAGTACATTACAAAAGAAAAAGTTCACTGCAAAAGTCATGGGTGTATTATATGCTGCTCAAAGGCAGGGAAGGGAACAGCAGGCAATAGGTACCTATCGCGCACATCGCGACAACCACAGAATCACAGAAATCACACGCTCCGCTGCTGCTATTCTTAAGGACGAATGTAACGCTGGAAACAGGTGGATGACCAACGTCCTACTCTCTTGACTGCATCGGCCCCCATCCCTGCCTTGAATGCTGCCGTGGCCGCACCGATCCTAAAGGAGTGACTTGAGAATTTCAGGCCCGATCCCGAGAGTCCAGCTCTGGCCAGGGCTGCCCCCATAATACGTTCCAGCTGGAACCTGGTTAGTGGTGACCCATCAGCATGCATGAGGTAGTGCCCAGCTAAGAGTGGCCTGATCTTCAAGAATTCCCTGACCGTGGCAACCTGGCAGTAGCTGGGGTCCCCCATCGCCTGAAGTACTATTGTTGAGCCCTTGCCGGCCTGATCCGTTTTGGATTTGCGGATGTGGAGCACCAGACTGTCTCTAGCACAGACATCCAGCATATCCAACGCTGCCCCAGATCTATCTGTTTTGGCTTTGGCTACTAGCTCGCTCACCTTAAAGGCACCGAAGAACGCCAGGCAGAAGGCTGTCGAAAAGAGCTGAGCTACGAATGGGGAGCTGGTGACTGCTGGCAGGGCATCTATCATATACTGTAGTGCGGGGAATTCAATCGCAGCTCTCTTTTCAGTTGGCCTTGCCTCTTCACGTGCCCACCCCTTGAGTGCTGCCCTCACCCTGAAGGAACAAGTGGGGTCGTCCTCCCCATTAAGTCTGGTGTCGTGCTTCACCGCTGCCAAGTGGCCACACACCCATGAATGTGTCCTGCCAGTCTCCCTGGCCCATACCACAAAAGTCTCAACCTGCTCTTGCAGTCCCATCGCTGTTGCTCTTAAAGAAACTATCACTGCCCTGAAAGCAGCTAGCTGCACAGCATATCTTCTCTGGGTGGCCTGTGCCAGGGATCGTTGGCCCATCTTCTTCAATCGTTCCCCCACCAAAGTAGTCTCCACAGCGGTGCCGGGAATGGTGTCATCGCCGCCCTCGCCCGTGGCCAGGCCTCTCGGAAATGGAGCCACTGAAAGCGAGAGAGAGCGTCAGTTGCCACATTCTTAACACCTTCGATATGTCTTGCCCTAAACTCAGTGTTATTCTGCAGGCCTGCCCTCACTAATTCCCTGAGCAAACTCAGAACTAAGGGACAAGTGGCTGATAGCCCATTGATGGCCTGAACTACGGCCATGTTGTCTGACCAAAAGACTACCTTTCTGTTGCTAAGGCCGCTTAGCCACAAATGCACTGCTGCTACTATGGGAAAAGTTCAAGGACCGTTATGTTTGCTGTTACTCCCTTCTTTCGCCACGCATTGTGCCAACGCATCGCACACCACTCTTCGCCAAAGATAACACCAAAGCCCTTCCAACAGATGCATTCGATGTCGACCTTCGCCAACCACGCCCCTTTCCCTGTCCTCCTTATCATGTCTATAGCCATGTCCAGGGAACAATAAGACACAGAACAGGCCCCTTCGTCCAGCCAATGATCAATAGAGTTGCCCTCAGGTAGGATAGATGGTGTATCAAGCGATATGCTCCTGGCTGCTTCTTAGGCACTGCTCTCAAAGGTGAGACTAAAAAGTGTTCAAGGGGTGGGGCTGCAAAGGGACCCGCAACCCTCCCCAAGGCCACCTCCTTCTTTTTTTTCTCACTGACCACTAGCGGGAGTTCTCTCGCAGATTTGAGGTTTAATGCATCCCTGCAACCTATGGGTCCCCTGTATGGGATCTTGAAACCATCTACAAAACCCCCAGACAGGAGCTCTCTCTCCTTTAAATGCGGATACAATCCAACTAATGGGAGAAAATTCTGTAGTACAATGGGTGAAGGGCCCTTGGTGGCTCCCTGGGGCGGGTTCTGCCTAGCCGGGATCGGTGGGGTACTGAAATCGGTTGTCCTTGTGGTCCGTTCTCCACCCCCACCCCTACTGGCGTGCCCCGTCTGTTCTCTGGGCCTGAGCGGGAGGCAAACTTTGGCTAGTGGTGCAGGTGATGGCTGCATGTTGAGCACCACATTTGCTACAACTATGGGCGAACTTGCACGCTCTTCCCCAGGTGCATGCCCCCCGTTAAACAATCTACAGGTCCCTGAATTGAATCGTCTCGGTCCAGACCTCTGGCCCCTACCCCTGCCCCCACGAAAGGACTGCTTAAAAGGGCGCCTGGGGAACTGTTCCCATCTCCTGTTGTCTGACTCACCCTGCGCCTTGTATGGTACATCTTTCTTTTCACTGACTGTTCTGCACATGTGCTTGATCCAGAGCTGGATTTCCTTCTGATCCCACCCTAACTCGGGACAGACAGCCATTGTCTTCCTGAAATCCTGATCATATAAGAACCATCCCATCCCCCCTGACTCTCTCGCCTCTTGCTGGATGGTGTTGGCGTACTCCATCAGTGCCTCGCTCTGGGCCGGGTCCTTCTGTACTATTACTGCTGCTAGGATGTTAAAAGCCTCAGTCCAGTTCTCTATCGTTTTCTCGGGCCAATGCTGGTACCTAACCTTCTTCTCATCCTCTTTCCCCCCCATCTTTCTGGTGTCTGCCCCTGCGGTGCTATGCATCAATAAAGTCAAAATGTCAATATACTCCGTTCTCCATATACCTTCCTTAGCTGCTTGGGGTACCTGCCATGCCAGTGATCAGCGGCCTGATGCCAATGGGGCCTGGGTGACCGCCTGTCTAGGTAAACCTCCCCCGGCTGGTTGTATCAACTTATCCTGGGCCGGGCCAGCCGTGGCTGGGCTGGGCCGTTCCCCTTCCGCCGGACTGCCAGCGACAGCCTCTCCGCTCGTGGATGGTATTGTTGCACATGTCCCTGCACTGGGCAGGGCGAGTGCCGACCCCGTGGCAACAGAGTGGATAGTCGGAGGAATATTATGGGGGGGGCGGCGTGACGCCAAGGAGGGCCGCAGACCCTGTAACTGCAGTTGCTGTGGGGGCCGGCAGGACGCTAGGGAGGGCAGGCGGGACTGTCGCTGGTGCTGCTGTAACGGCAGCTGTGGGGACCGGTAAACTGGCTGTAGTGAGCCCAGGACCTTGGACCGGAGCAGTCATAGCCCCCTGCTGGGACCACACTTGCAGCACTGGTGCTGAGGCCGCAGGAGCAGGCGGCAATACTTGTAGTGCAGGGCCAGGTGGCAATACCTGTTGAACCGCCACCACATCATCTAAACGTTTTTGAAAAAGTGCCATCATCCCCATCATTTGATCCATTGCCTTACCCATTTGGGTCTTGTCTGTTAGGCTACTGGCTGAATCATGCACCACGGTAGGTGTCTCTGTCCGTTCAGGAGCCCGTGCTGCGGGGGGTGGCGTCGTCGGTCTACGATCCGGACGCGGTGCCTCGGCCGGGAAATCCTTGCGAGTGTGTTTCCGCTTGCGATTGGACCTCCGCGTCGCCAACTACCGCTGTACTCGCCGCGTCGTCGGGGGTCGAGGTGATTGCTACTCCGGACTGCTCCTGCCTACGAGCCTCGATAAAGCCCTGAGCCCACGCCGGCCCTTTCGCCTGGACCAAGGCCAAAAACTCTGCCCACAGGCCCTCCTGCAGTGGTGTGGTGCCGTGAGCATCCATAGTGGTGGCGTCTACCCTCTCGGGTCCCTATGGGCGAAAAATCACGTGAGGTGGTGCTACCATTCAACGAATTAATTGAGTAACCAAGGACAGCAAATAGTTTTTCTGGAAACCAGTACGTGCTTTGGAGCTGACGTGTACGAGGGGACACCCGAATTGAACCATGGCCTCTTGATCTGCAGGCAAATGCTCAACCACTGAGCTATATCCCCCGCAATTAAGGATAGTTCCTTCCCAAGACACATCAGTAATTGGATAGGCTCTGATAAAAGATCCATCAGACTTACGTGAGGTGATGCTTACCAGTTAAAAAGAGGGGGGGCACCTAACGACAACTCCCCGAAGCTGGGCCACAGCCCATGCACAACCGACACTCGTGGTGAAACATCGTACATTCGCGTTTACCGTTTTTGCCTTGCGCTAACTGTCCGTTGGGGTGTCAACCGGTCCTTCCTGCTCTTTGGAGCAAGACCTGAAAGACAATGCTGCGTTAGAAAATAGCCTTATAGCTGCAATGCTGGTACAAGTGTACTATCGCAAGGGCTCATGACTCACACACCCCGTTGTACATAGACACTGATGCTCGCTGCGCACGACGCTGGCGCCCCTTAGTACCACCATGACAGCCCTTCAGCTGGCTGTTAGTACTAGAGGCGGGGGGGGCTTGGCTGCTGACCTGCATGAGGCCCGAACCCCGGACCCTCACTTACGAACACCGGCTGCAGTACGTGTTGGCCTCGAACCACGAGACAATAGGTCAATCTTAAATGCGCATTCCAATGTAGCAAGCAAGCGTGGTTTGCTGCCGAATTGGAGGGGCCGACGGGGAATTTGGGAAACATCAATGTACACCAGCTAAAGGCAATTGCTACTAAAAAACCGGCGCACGGAGAAAGGCAAGCAATACCTCCCCATGACACCCCTCCAGCATTCTGCTCATTCCTAACAAGGCGGGGGGGGTGTTAGCTGCTGACCTGCGTGAGGCCTGGACCCCGGGCCCTCGCTTACAAACATGGGCTGCAGCACATGTTGGCATCGTACCACGAGACAATAGGTAAATATTAACTGCATATTCCAATGTAGCAGGCAAGCGTGGTTTGCTACCGACTTGGAGGGGCCGGCGGGGAATTTGCGAAACATCAATGTAAACCAGCCAGAGGCCATTGCTGCTAAACCCCGTCGCACGGAGACAAGAATCACCGGATGTGTGATCGACACTACCGAAACTCGAACCCGGCTACCTCTGACCCGAGGTCGAGCGCCCTAGCCGTTAGGCCACCTCCAGGCTCAGCCAGCAGATGAAATAACTGTGATTAATGCCCGGGTTTAGCGTGTTAGTGTTCGGACCGCATTACTGAGAAAGCATCGATTCACCGACACAGTGCGTCAGTGTACATGCCCGTAATTACTGGGAAAGCATCTATTCACCGACACAGTGCTTCAGTGTACATGCCCGTAATTTACATGGTTCCCAAACCGCACCCGTTCAAGCTTTACCCTTAAAATGTGGCGTATCATGCAGATTTTTTGGGCCCTGCGCAAACAAGTGTTTTATCGGGGTTTGTTAAATACACGCGATGGCGGTACAAGCTGATACATCTATTAACGCCAAGTCGTTCGTGGGGGCGTCACACGCAGCTCATATGGTGCAACCATCACCAGAAGCTTTAGCGGAGAAGAGCAGGAAATTGCATGGTGGTGAAGTATGTCAAATTCTATTGAAACCCCAGTCCACTACATCCCGCGTTATACCCGCCGCCCTTAGAAGCTGAACCCAAAGCCGTTTCCGGCCTTTGTACCGCCAAGTCCCCGGACTATGTGGTGAGGCTCTTTCCCGCGCAACTACCAACTGGGCCCAGGTAGCCCCTTCCACTCACGGCCCCGTCGGGGAATATAAGCCCTTATGCACGCCCCCCACCATGGAACCCCAGGCTCGGCGAGTCACTCTCTTCACCTGCGCAAACTCTAGACCACGCCTCGTGACCCATTCGACTTCCTGCCGCTGCGGGAAATATAATGCCCGTAAGCACTCCCTTCGCCGCACGACCAAGAAATCCTAATTGACATATCGCGACCCAGAAAACCTAACTGAATTCGCACCGATATAGCGGCTACAGCTCACCCCCCCCGTGGTCGCCAACCACTGGGGTCCCCTGCAACCTGGTCATGCCCAGGGACGAGGCCGGGGGGGAGGTGAGAAGCAGCACATACCTGGAACCGATGAGGTCACGACGTACAGGACGAACAACGCTTGGGCCGCGGGAGGGCAGGACAAAGAGGCCGGGCTGAGGGCGCGCTGGAATAAATAGGGAAGGGGCACGCCCTCCCAACAGGTGAGCACGCCCCCCTTTGTCCAGCGACTGGAGACCGCGGGGAGAGGCCAGGAGCCCACTCGCATTACTCCACCCACCTTACTCTTGCCCAGGCTGGCACTGCGACTAGTGGCACTAAAGCGCTGCCTTGCCTATGCTCCCCTGCGGGTCACGCAGTCAGCGGCAGGGGTGATGTGGGACAGAGCAATAAGTGGGCTTCCAAGCGGCTGTTGCAGACAGCTTTTAGTATTTAGTGAACAGGGCGACTTGGTGTGCTGGAGGGATACCCGAGGTATCCACAGGAAAACACACCCTCTGCATGCGTGACATTTAACATTATTAACTGTGGACTAAGTACATTTTGACCTCCAGGGGCGTCAGGGGGGTCCCCTCAGAACCCAACACAGTAGTCAAGAGCCACGTATAAACACACCAAAAAGGTACAACATCAATACTAGAAGTAAGGACTTACCTAGTACTCAAACTGCCTGGTGGTCGTGTGGCAAAAGTAGTGTGACAAATAAAAGGTATCATCAAAACTCCAACGAGTCTACCTAATTTGTGCATTAAACCCATAACGGAGGATGAAGAGATCTGGAAGGATAAGAAATCAAGTAACACAGAAAAAACCTCAAATCAAAGAAAAACAACCAAGAGATTAAAAACCCTCTCTAAAAAGTCTCACCTCAGCATCAGGGTTCAGCGTAAGCGCCCCCCAATTATTCAATATTTGGGGCTATGAATTCGACTGGCAAGTTTACTTTTCTCAAGGACCCAGCAATGAATACTCATGCAACAGAGAGAGAGGTGGAGTTTTCAAATCCATTGCTCCCACAAAAGCAGCGTTCTTCTAAAGAGCTGGTTCTAAGTCTAACTGCAAAAGATATAATATAACCCCTTAATAATGGCCTAAATCCAGCTGGAGCAATGAATAAGGATGAAGAATTAAAAGCAATGACTCCAGTAACAATTCCTAAAAAAACAGCCACATGACATATGCTTGAGTTCATACTACAAATTTAACTCACTCTACCCCAAGATTGAAGCACTCGACAAGCAGTGCACAACAGGAAAACCTAAATCTGACATTGAGTCTGAATGAAGCAAATGAAAAAAATGATCTTTGGCATTAACTGATCTTACTACCAAACAATGGTGGAATAACTCAAGCCTCAGAAGCCTCAATTAAAAGAATCCCGGACACTAAATACCAGTATAATCCAGTAAAAGGTCAAACTGAAATGGAAAAACAAGCAATAATTGAAATCTCAAGCCTTTTAGATCAAGCAAATAGTGATGACCAGATAATAAACCTGGCGGATATGGAAGACAGCAATTGTCTTTTTGGCTAGTAGAGCACCACCAAAGGAGTTAAAAAGGCAAAGTGAAATGACCACTTTAATAACTATAAATGAAAAAGATATTAAAGATGAAGATTTAAAAATAAAAATGGAAGATTTTTTTAAAATACATACTGTACTGTTAAACTCCTTGCAAAATTCAGTCAATGTTCTGAATATGCGATCGGACAAACTGGACATCCAGATTTAATGGATCTAATCGCAGGCCATATAGCTGATATAAATTTAAAGGTCGGAATACTGACGGATATTATACTGCAGAAAGGCAAAGTGGCTAAAAATTCTATAGAGGGCTGTTGTGCTTGTGGCCCAATAGTGGACAAAACTAAGTACTGTACCAACAATCTTAATGAGTATACTGAATGAAAATAAACTGACTAATAAGTTGAATGCGGTGATTGGAATTACACAACAAGAGATAGCAAAGGTCAGTAGAACGCAGCCACAGGTAGCACACGTACTAACAAACATACAGGAATCAAAGAGTTTTACCCCATTAAATGATCTTTGTGAAGTTGATCAGAAATCGTTAAAATTATCAAAATATTCTACAACATCAAGTATCTTGGCTATTAGTAACATAGATTCGACTAAGAAAATCATATTGCCACAAGTGGATCCAGGTAATCTTCCAAGCCTTAAACAGACCAAAAGGCAGAAGAAACGTGATAGGAAGGCCAGGAAAAATCAACAATATAAAGGAAATGTGATTCAAATGGCAAATAGATTCTACCCAATGTTTGCACCAAAAGTCAAGGAGCAAACCGCAATCAATCAGAAGCTTATGGATGAACGAAAATGCCCTGTGGGGAATGAGATGCAAAAGGAACAACCATTTGCAGAAATCAGAGCTGTGAAAGAGGTATGTGAATCACCAGTCATTCTAAAAAAAACTACAATAAAGAGCTTGTTAGTAGGAACAAAGATCGACCCTGATCAAAGGGCGCAAGCCCTCACAATGGAAGATAACATCGAATATAGTAATCAGCTCAGAATCCTTGCTGGCCCACCTGCAATTGGTCAACAGATAGTGCCCGCAGTTGTTGAAGACAAGATAGGCGAGAAAAAAATGGACGTAGCCCCAATCCATAAATCAAATGATAAATGTTATGTACAACAATGAGAAGCAGTATTATATTATGCACCACAATCAAGGCGGGATTTAAACGAACAGATACTAGTCAAAATGAATCCATCTAATAGTATCATGTTGCAGCAATCATCAGGACTACACCGAATGAATCTGGATCAGTCCACACATCACTTAAGTAATCAGGAGCAAATACAGAATGTAAATAATCAGATCATATTCACTCCACAATACATATCACAAGGTCCTCAGGATTGTTTAAACAGAGGCAATATTTTGAGCTTAATGGCAGCCATTCCATCATTAAACCACCTTAATACAACCATCTTTTTTCTATTGAGTTCATCAACCAGTGATTAATGAACCAATCTGAGCAAACTCTCTCTACATGGAAGTCATCCTAGTCAGTCTCATTAATCTTGAAAGCAGAACAGCAGTTTAAGGACTGGGGCATAACACTCTCCAAACCTCCAAAGAGATGTTATCCTTTACCTCTGTTATGTGTACCTAATAATTGTGTACATACACAAAGTGTATCCCCAGTTTTTTCTATTTTAAAAAATGCAAGAGGTGACTCGAGAGGCAATGCGATAGAATCACAAAGGAAAATTGATGTGGCAAATGACGGATCTAGAATGGCTAGGTGAAGAGAATGACATGATAATGATAGCAATTATGAATTCCAGCCAGGTCTAAAACTTTTATCGTGGAATATTGCAGGAGCAAAGCAAGAACTTCATCATAACGTGGCACCTGATGACTGGGAAAATTTTGATCTAATTGCCCTTCAAGAAACCTGGCTGATCTCACCGGTACAGGTAGCAGGTTACACCCTACATCATGTAGAGGCAACAAGATCTCAACGATATGGCAGGCCAAAGGGTGTCCTACCCATTTATATATCTACTGCATTAAATACTGCGTCAGTACAGTTGCCAGCAACAACATCTGACATGCCGTTGATCAGCATTGGGTTGGGGCAGTGGAACGCAGTAAGTACCATCATTCTTATAAACGTGTATGCACACCCAAGCAACAAGAGGAAAAAGGAACTATTCAGCAAATTAGTTAGGTTAATATCTGAAATAAGGTTCAAGAACCCTACGTGGGAAATAATCATTGCAGGTGATTTTAACTCTAACTTAATATTTACTTGGTTTACTCAAAGTATTGAAATTGAAATTCTTAAAGTTTCGGCTGGGAGTGTTACCAACCACGCAGCAGCTCCCTCCCTGGAAAAGGGTACAGGCTTTCACTCGATGCAGCCTGTGCAAAAAGGATCAGGGCAACATTACACATATCATCTGTACTTGCACTGAGATGCGTCAAGAAAGGAGGCAGCTGCTAAAAACTCCCTTTAATCAAAGAGGGATCAGGACAAGGAGACAAGCAGTTTTGGCATGCTTTGATCCCTCATCGCCACAACTGAACACTAGGCTAGTTAGATTCCTTGAAGCAGCTCGGGCAAAAATGCCAAACTGACTCTTAATCTGCAGGGTATCGGATTACGGGGGTAATTTTACTAAATAGACGACTAATTGTCACAGCAGATCGCATTTTTCTTATAAGTTGCAAAGGCACAATCATTCTGGACGTTATAACTGTAATGACACAGAAGTGTTTTTAGTTGTTCACGCTGTGATGCTCATGAGGGTGCACGAACATTTTAAATACGTTTTTATTTTTTGTATGTATTGTAATGGGTTTTAGTAACTATGCAAATAAAGTCTTACCTGTTACTTGTTAATATTTACTCCAGATACAGATGTTCATTTAGATGCGGAAAATGAAATCTGGGCTGTGAAAGCACAAGCTGCACCATACCTCGGGAGAATCGATCAGCAAGGACAGAATCTGGTGAAAACCTTGGAACATCTTCTTATGAGAGTATTTAATGGAAGAACTCCTCCAAACGTTGCATAATATGGGGTGAAGGCACGATCCACTATAGACTTTACAATACTTACCCTGCCACTGCTTACATTAGTAAAGGATTTTTCTATCAAATATACCGTCAAAAGTGATCATTCACATCAGCGACTCGGAATATTAATTTCCCCACCAAGGCTTATGGAAGCCTTGCCGTCAGTAGGAGAAATATCAACAATTAACCTGAAGCGCATAATATGGACGACCAGTACCCTCCCTGATATAGCTGTCAAAGCAAAGGAGCTGGTGACAACAAACTATCCCAGGGAAGGGTCTTTGGTAGCACACTAGGAAACTTTTCAAAGAAATTTGTTAAAAGATGCTCCTACAAGAAATTGTGGCAAGAACGCGTGGCAAATGTCTCTTAAAGGTATGGGGAATAAAGCTTGGAATACAAGGAAAGAATTTAGAGCATGGGTAAAATCTACAAAGGCAAAAACTGTCTCTAACAGTACCTGGGGAAAAAAAATCTCTTAAAAATAGTATGAAAAGGAAATTTGGGAGAACAAAAAGATACAAACAGACAATTTCTGGTCCAAGCTGCTTTTTAATGCAAAACAGTCAAATGTAAAAGCATTCTGGGAACAGGTTAATTGTCTCGCGAGACCTAAACGAATACTTAACACTCCTTGCCTCTCAGAGCAGATTTAAATGCAACATTTAATAAGTACCTTTGGGAAGGTGGATACAATGAGAAAAGAAGCTACAAACATCCTTAAACATCTGCCAACATAGGATTTAGAATGAATGCCAAGGGACACTATCCAACCGATTTTACATAGTCAAACTGTGCCGATTAAATCATATTATATTGCTGGTAAGACATCGGGGAATATTCTATGATTTAAACGCAATAGCAGACAGCATGATTGAAAACTCCATTTTGCAATTTACAAAAGATGACGTTCGTAAAACAATAAGGGCAGGCAGAATGGATGGTGCCCCAGGACCTGATGGCATTCAACAGGCAATTTTCAAATTGGACCCGGATTTTTGGGCTGGGCCTTTGATGCATCTGTACAATGAGGTGAGCAGCTCAGGTATTTTACCTGAAAGCTGGAGGGGCACCATAATCAATCCTGTACATAAAGGAGGCAATTTGGAAGATCCAGCAAATTACAGATTGATTTCTTTAATGTACTCAAAAGCTAAATATTATGCCTCTCTAATTCTCAGTGATTTGGTACATTGGTCAGAAACAAATAACATTATCCCCATAAATCAGTCTGGATTTCGCAAGGGTTTGGGCACAGTTACAAACATTCTAGCCCTAGGCTTTATAGCAGATAAGATCATACAACAGAGTAAAAGCCTACGTGTATGCTTTGTAGACTTCAAAGCTGCTTTCGATCGTGTAGATAGATGTATTTTATGGAACAAATTGAGGCAGTGGGGGCTTCCAACAACATCCTCCGAGCCATAATGCAGTTGTACATAAATACCTGGATGCAAGTTAAATTAGAAGATGGCTCCAGACTTACGAGGAAAATACAAACAGAAAATGGCCTGAAACAAGGTTGCGTTTTAGCCCCTCACCTGTTTAACTTATTTATGGCTCATCTTTCCCCCAAGCTGGGCCAGGCAAACTTACATTCGCCACGCCTAGGCCTCCTGCAACTAACGCATCTATCCTATGCGGACTATATAGTGTTGTTAGGTCAAACGAAAGTAGGGCTTCAAAGAGGGACCAACATATTGAGCAATTTTGCAAAGGATAACCTATTAGAAATAAACATAGCGAAAACTAAGGTCATGACAATGAGTCACTGCTTGCAGGCATGACAAAAATTCAAACTAGGTAAAGTGAATTTGGAGGGAGTCACAAATTATAAATACCTTGGCTTAAGTATTGATAGCAGATTTAACTTTAAAACACATAATGATGGTTTAATGAAGAAAGGAAATGGTTTGATATATGCTTTTTGCTCTATAGTGAAGAGTTTAAACGATCCATCGTTCACACCATTACTGGCTGTTGTTAAAGCAAAGCTCTTGCCGACTTTAGCCTATGCTACTGAAGTTCAACATGGCAAGGAAGTAGCAGTTCTTGGGAGAATGCAAATTAAGGCATATAGAACAGTATTTGCTCTACCAAGAAATTCTTCTCCTACGCAGATTCGCCTAGAGTTTGGCTAACTGCAGCAATGTCTAGCAAGAATGTATGTGACAATAAAACTGTGGTATAAAATGTGGTCAAGCTGCCAGAATCCGCTTAATAGCGCCATTTGGGAAGCTCAAGAGAATAATCCACGATCAGCTTAACACAAATATTTGCAGTTATCAATAAAGTTAACAAAGGTATCAGAGTTTTGGAACTTGAATTTACCATTCACAACATTTCGACGACTAATAAATAAAGCAGCAAAAAGACACTCGTTAACGGAGGACATAATTATATTCAGCAAGCGCTCCCATGCCTGGATGGTACTGCAATCCTATAAGATTTTCCAACCAGTGGCTTATTTGGACATAACATATTCCGTTCATCTAAAAAGGAAATTGTTAGCAATATGCCTTGGGGCACTACCAACTAATGTTGATCAACCCCTCTGGAAATATAGTGGTCCGCCCTCATGGGCATTATGAGGTGCTCCAAAGCAGGACTTTGTTCACCTGATCTGTATATGTCCCGTTTTAAAACTAAATCTATTTTATTTTATTGTTAAAAAATCCTTTTAAAGATAGGGGCATACACACCTGAAGATCTGCTATATTAAAGTGTCTTGATCCACATGACCCGCAACTTAACTGTAGATTGGTGAAGTTTTTACTCCTATATGAAAAATTGATTTGCACTGGCATCTTTAAATGGTCCTTTACTAAAGAGATGAAACTTTTGATACGTGGCTCAATTATTGTTTTATACAATTGGAAGTGGTTTCTGCAGTGGACAACCAGTAAGTCTAATAGGTATATACACTGGTGCTAACACTGTCTTGATACGATATCATCAAAAGCTGTGCATTTTATTAATGGTAATTAATTGTTTTAATATGTACAGTATATGTTCCTCTGCAGACTGATTAATTTTATTGGAACTGTTATGTTTTTAATTAACTTAAACAATAAAGGTACTGTCACTAAAGAGTCGTATGACTGGGGCGGGGTTCCGGAGTTCACAGCAAGCTTCTGTCTGTCTGGGGAAAACATTATCAGCTCTCTCTCGGCTGATGATAGTAGTATGTGTATGGTTTGAGTGATTGTGGAGATGAATGGATGAGGAGTCTGATTGTTTTTGATAGGGGTATGTTAAAAACAGTTGTGAGTTTTATAAATGTATATTGTGTTGAAAAAAGTAAGAAATAGTTATTTTGGCCCTAAATTGATACTATAACTATGAGAAATTTGAAATGTATTTTTGGAATATTTTTGAATTAAATGCACATCAATGTATATTAGTTTATTGTGTTTATATGGATAGCTTGGTCAAACATGGGAAATGCCTATTCCGGCTTAAGATGAGATATTCCACTTTTTGATCTTTTTGGGCAGGGTAGTCTTTTTGCCCTTTATAAACTCTCTCTCTCTGCTGACGAAGGGGTTAGGCAGTAGCCAGACTGTATTACTGTCCGTAGTCCATGCAGCAGCAAAAAGCGGTCCAGTGTGTTTTTGGCCCAGAATCATCAGGTACAGAATTTGCGGACCTAATAATTCTAGACCCAGAGACACTTGTAATTGTGAGTGAAATTATTCCATCAGAAGTTTTCGCTCCGGGTAAAATCCTAGTCTTTGAAATCAGGTGTCCTGCTTTTACACTTAAGAGTGTCTTGTACATTTGGGTTTTCCTGTGGTGTGGATGAAAACCAGGTGCAAAAGGCATGTCATCAAAGTCTTTGTGGGCTTGGTGCATGCAGTACCCAACAAAATGTGCTCAGTTGGGGTAAGCATAATGCTAATTATCATGTGTGATCCCAAACTTTGGCTATTTTTTCTACTTGTTTTTATTTGGTCCTTGTGTTACATTCTAAAATGAACTGATATGTATTAATTTCTGGCAAAAGTACAAAGTGTGGCTTCATTATAGCTGGCTGTGCTCTGTTTCACATAAATATTGGTGGGGATCTAGTAGTTCCATTGGCCCATGGTGTGTCTCGTTCACTGTTGGACCAGCCCCTTTTTGCAGGGTTATCTCCAAACTTTTTGCCTTCCTCCTGTGTTTTTCCGACTTTGCTTTTGCTGATTTTAGAACTCTGCGCACTCTACCACTGCTGATCAGTGCTAAAGTACAAGTGCTTTATGAGCACTAAATGCAACAGCGGACCTCTGGAACTGCACCTCCCACACAGTTCCTTTCAATTAGAAAACGGTGCCCTTCATCCAAGGTATCAGCCTTTGCTTGATATCACTGCTAAGCAGAAATGCGTAGAGACAGACACAGAATGATGCACCCAACAACAAAAAGTATACAGTTCTTGTTTGTATTAGTTATATCATTTATTGAAATTTTGATGGCTTTTCACAAAAGATGCCAAGGTTACAGCCAACACATTTCATTAAACAAAATTGAATTTCATTAGGGTTGCAGGTAGCAGATAAAAACACATATAACTTTCACTGAATGACACCATATTAACACACAAATACTACAACTCCATATAATAAGGCAAGAACATTAGAACAGTCCTGACTATCACACTAGCCTAATGGTAAAAGTGCTACATGAAGTGTATGTATATGTATGCACATAGAAGCCCCATGGGAAAGGGCAGCCCCATATGGCAGCATGTTGTAACAATTAGTACATGATTCCCGGTCTGTAATCAAGTATATATACCAGAATATCTCTGAAAGGAGTGTATAGTTTCTTTTTGAGACTCGAGCTAGTTACATAGCAAATCATACATGGGAGATTGATTGTCTCACACTTCACTTTGCCAATGCCCTGTTGGACAATCTTCAACCCTTATGACATAACTCATAAATGACATCATATTACACATAACATGTCGGCAGAATGCCTAGGTGGAATCCATTTTTTCAAAACTCAGTGTTTCCATTGTCTTTTGTAATTACCTCAAATTTAATGTGCTAATGAAATTGTATAGCAAGGTTCTATGCCTCATACGTAAGAGGCTAATGCAACGTTTATACAAGAGAGTTGTGCAGGGAAGTTCCAAGTTTTGTGGGCATTCCCAATATGTGCACAGCCAAGATCATGTCTAAACCAAAATAAATATAAATAATAATGTGCCCTCCATCAACATAATTCAATTTTCACCCATTTTGTTTATCAGCCTATCCGGATGATTGCCACCTCATTTATCTTGTGGCGCAGTAGTCATTTATTTTGATGTAGAGTCAAAATATCCCCCATCCGCAACCCTGAGGGAGTTGAAAAAAGCTAAACCCCAACATAGTTCTCCATGGCATCACGATTGTAGATGTAAAGAGATCGAATTTAGTAAATATTTGTGGCACCCATAGATAACATAATGAGTTATGTCGTCAATATGTATGATCGAAAACACACACATGATGCTGGTCAACAGCAATTCAATTAGTAGCTCTGCCAGATGTTCACTACATGCCTCAAACATATCACAAATCTATTTCATAACAAACGCATCAATGAATAACACAGTGACAAGCTACATCCATTGACAACCAAGTGAGATATCAGCAAGCAAAAGAGTGTTGTACAGAGTTCCCCAGTGGGAGCTAGTGATGTCGCTCAGTCAATTTTCTCTCTCAGTTATGGTGGCGGGACAAGTGCAGGGTGTAGACCCTTTTCAGAATTTTAGGATACCTCACACAAGTCACCGACAGGCCAACACCTGTTGTCCCAATCGGTGTCCGTCCAGCGTCATCATTGGTATCCTGCTCCTACGGCAGGCTGGCGGTGCAATGCCCGTCGGGCAGCCCGAAGGGCCGCACTTTGATGGAGATCTTTTATTCCGAGCCAGCGGGTGTATGTGTGTGAGGGGCCTAGGGAGTGCAATAGTGAGCAAGGGGGTGTGTGTGTAGAATTAAAAGAAGTCAGTCGAGTCCATTAAGAATAACTTTAATGATCAGGCTCGCTGCTTTGTTAAAATTAAGGGGTATTAAGGAGTGATAGGCAATGAGACCAATCCTTATTCAACCCTTCATGTGAAAATGGTCGACATGTTTCTTGCCGTAAGGGCAATTCGTCAGGACCTTAGTGCTCATATAATTGCTGGGTGTCTACTAGATTGAGAAGACCCCCATATACGACCTGAATAGTATCGTACTGGAGTGGTTCCAGGCGGGAAACCTACTGGAGACTGAAAAATTGAATAAACAGACATACATGATGTTAGAGTACGATGGTGACAGTTTACATCAGCAGGTGCCTGTGTATTAAGGTGACTTGACCGTGCTTGTCCCGTGAATCCAAACGCTATGTCATCGCAATTTGAATGGTACTGTGAGAGAGAGGTGGTTGATAAAACCAGTGCGCGCGGTCGAACACGCTCTGTGTGTGAGTAGTCATGCTGTAACGCTTAAAGCATGCATCTCAGTGCAAAGGGCGTGACTCAAGACTATGCAACTTGCCGAGTCCGGTATGAACCCAATATGCCGGACCATTGGTGATGTAACGCCCCAACCCAGTAAGTCGGTAAGGGCGGCCCGTGTATCCATTACAAAATTATGAATATACATGTATGCAGACTGAATAGTTCAGCCAAACAGTCCAGAAAAAAGGGGGAAGAAAACGCAGATATAAACACAAATCATATATATAAAAATCTGCACGCCCAAATCCAGTCTGACACTCTGTCATTAGCTCAAGGTCGGTGTTTGCGTGGTGATCGCGGTCACCGGCACAAAGTCAAAGAAACACAATACAAGGACAGTGCCCTAATTGACGGGTGCGCGTGAGTGCGAGCAATGTCTACAATAATGACGATGCGCTTACCCGCTAGTGTTGATCCGGGAGCCTCACGGGCTGTCCATGTGGGGCCAACAGCGAGTGAGGGGTTCCTATGGGGAAAGTAAGGCAACCCGCGGGGTTAACAGAAGTAATAAACACCTTCACGCAGCGTCCCTCGTGAAGGGGATCCGCTGGGTGGAGGCTGGCCGGGCGTCTAACAAAGAGCGCGCGGTCTTTGGTGAGTAGCTCCACACCTTACCTCAAGCGTCGCTGAAGGCAGGCATCTCAGCACCTACCCGTCCCACGGTCGCAAGTAGCAGGGACAGCCGGCAGGTTGCCCGGGAGTCTACAGTCTAGTTAAAGAGAAATCGAAAACGAGCGCGCACCCAGCGGGGGCGTGTCCCTCTGGTTACTCCACCCCGGCATGCAAGAGTGAAAAGTGAGAAGGGGTTAGCTCGAGGCAGCAGCTAGAATGCCCTTCAATGCGGGGGCCATTTTGGAACGTATAGTAAAAGCTGATTTGTTATCTCAGTACTCATTAAGGAATGGACAATGAAGTCCAAAATCATGCCTATCTGGCGAGGGCAGTCCAGGGCACCCCCTCGTTCAGTCCCCGTTCCTCGCACTGTAATCGATGTACCCATCTTTGTTCAAGTCGGAAGAGGGCTTGTTGATTGAAGTTAGGCACACACTCTAGTACTGCCCACCTGATGTTTTCTGGGCGATGTTGATTAATTTTGCAGTGTTCATACAGTCTAGTGTGTGATTTTTGGCACCGAATGTTGCTGTTGTGCTCCATTATACGTTGTTTCACCGGACGCATGGTCATCCCAATGTATACCAGGTCGCAGGGGCAGATCAGCACATAGATACACTTGGAACTATTGCAGTTAGTATGCTTGTTCATTGTCCATGTGAAGTCGCCAGGGAGTACAATGGTCTTGCCTTGGATAGTTTGGGGGCAGACAACGCAGGACCCACAGCGATAGTGTCCAGTTACTGGGGGAAGGTCCCAAAGAGTATTGGCAGTCTGGGTATTGGTCTTCCTAGGACGGGTGTGGATCAGCGTGTCCTTCAAATTAGCCGTCCTCTTAAAAGCAAAGCGAGGACGTGGAAGTTCCAACCCCACAGAATTGAGAAGGTCCCAATGTGAGGTGATCGTTTTTTTGATGAACGAGGAGTGTTTCGTGAAGGAAGTCACACAAACAATCGTGTCCTCTTGTTCCTTGGGGTGTATTTCCAGCAGGGCCTCCCTGTTGTTGTTGAGGGCTCTCTTAGTGGAGGTTTTCAAGAGATGAGTGGGGTAACCCCGAGCCTGGAGCTTGGTCTGCAGGGATCGGGCTTGCTGTTTGTAATCAGTAGTCGAGCTACAATTCCTCCGGAGGCGGAGAAATTGGCCGAAAGGTAAATTGAAGCAGAGACTAACGAATGGATCAGCAAGAATGAGGCAGAATTCCTGGTAACAACGGACCCGATAACACCGTATTTTTATACATTACCAAAAATACACAAGGGTACCAGTCCGGTCCCAGGGAGACCAATTGTGTCGGGCATCGGATCTCTTTTAGAACCCCTCTCCCAGTTCTGTGATGCTTTCCTGCAGCCTCTGGTTAAATTAATTCCGTCTTATCTCCAAGACACCAGAGATGTGTTACGTCTCATTGACGATATGGATGGCAGAGAAGACATCGACCTCCTCCTTACCCTCGATGTGGAAGCATTATACACAAATATTCCACAACAGGCCACGCTGGAAGCAGTGGAGTCCCTACTCCGAAGAGAAGAGTGGCAGTCTCCTACTCCAATCTCATTCATCATGGAGCTCGCACATATTGCACTTACTGAGAACTTCTTCAAATACGGGTCGAACCTATACCATCAGATCCGTGGAACATCGATGGGTTCGACCTTTGCGCCGAGCCTGGCCTGTATCTATATGGCATTGTTTGAAGAGAAGTGCATCTACCCCCCTGAACAGAACCCGTATCGTGAAAATCTCACGTGTTGGCGCCGATATATCGACGACATCCTGGTGTTCTGGAAGGGTGACCGCTCGACTTGTGAGGCCTTTTGCTCGTGGATAAACCAACAGAACCCTTTTTTAAAATTCACGGGCACGATCTCCAATCAATCCATACCTTTCCTGGACCTCTCTATATCACTGGATAGTATAATATTTCCGGCCTTGCTAGTAATATAAGAAGGAAAAGTAAACTGCTCTGTTTTTTATTTAAGCTACATCCTGCCCTATTATCATAATTACTCCTCGCCCCAAAGATGACTAACCCCAGGCTTATCACTATCTCCTGCTGTAGAACTTCTGAGAGAATCTTACCCACATATTCCCAAAGGGCTCGTAGTTGGGGGCACCTCCAGAACATATGGACTTTGTCCGCTCTCTCCTCTCCGCACTTGGGACACTTTTTCACCTCTCCGCTTGACATCTTTGACAGCTTCTTTGGTGTCCAGTAAGCTCTATGTAATGTAAATAAATGATTATTTTTGAAGAGTGCAGACTTGACTATGTGCCAGCATGTAGACATTGATACTTGCCATAGGTTCAGGGTATCTAGCGTCGGCAGGTCTTTCCCCCAGATCTCTGTGGGTAGCCTGAATTCTTCCTCTCCTGCCGATATGAAAGACCAGTACCACTGTGCCACTTCTTTCTTCATTGCATCCCCTTGAATTTTTTACTCTAATTCCAGATTTCCTGTGCTGTCTTTCTCTAGAGACTTTGTCCAGCTCAATAGTTGGTAACATTTAAATTTGGAAAGTGTCCCACTGGTCAGTGACAATAGTTAATCCCATCCAATTAATGAATTTCTGATATTATCTGGCCGCACTTTGTTACTCCCCCTGTACTTAATGGAGATAAAAACGTATCTCTTAAACATTCCGGCGTGCCTGGTGAGTCCCAGATTGGGGAATTGTTACTATAATAGGGAATTTTCCACGAGCGTCTAGCTTGGTACCATAGTTTGGCGGCAGACACCAATATCTTCAGTTTTACTTTTGTAAAGAATTTTTGATTGCCAAATTTTTACAGGAAGTGACTTCCTTCCGGGGTTGCAATAGCTTGCAGGTAGGGTGGATACAATTGATGTTCCTTGAACAGCACTGATATGATCTTAAAGTGAAAGGCACTATAGTACTGGAACAGATCCGGGCTAGCAGTGCCTCCATCTTCCTTCCTACTCCTGATCTTTTTCCAGGCAATTCTAACTCCTCTTGAGGCCCAGATGAAGTTGCTAATATCTCCCTTTATCTTGTTAAACCACTCTCTCCTAAATTCTAAAGGTATGGTATTGAAGATGTATGTGAATTTAGTGAGCAGCATCATCGTTATTAAATTGGATCTGCCCAGGACGGATAGCTGTAGATTTTTCCATGCATTTAGGAGTTTCTTGGATTCTGCTAGTACTTTATTCAGATTTATTTGAGCAATGTTCTTGATCCCGCCTACTACCTGGATGTCCAAGTACCTTAACTGTTGCTTCACCATTGGGATGTTGCACTTAGTGTTCCATTGCATGACTTCCGTTTTCTATTGATTTATCTGATGTTCTGATATTTTCCTAAATTGGTCCATTGACTCTGTTATTTGTGGGAGTGAGACTGCTAAATCGTCCGTAAATAGCATTAGGTCATCTGCGTAGAGTGCAACCTTCTTGACCCATGTTCTATACCGGAAAGGGGTTATCCGCTGATTATGCCTCAAGGCATTTGCTAAGGGCTCTATATATAGGTTGAACAACAGTGGGGAAAGGGGGCGGCATCCCTGTCTAGTACCCCTACTGATTTTTATTTCATCTGTGAGGGCTCCATTTACTAATATGTGTGATGTGGGGTTTTTGTAAAGGGTCTTTACTGCCCCTACAAAGCAACTTCCCAGATTGTATTTTTATAGTGCTTTGTGTAAATAAGCCCAGCTGACCCTATTGAACGCTTTAGCAGCGTCTAAAGTGATTATAGATAAGGGGGATCCTTCATGCGTAGCCGCGTCTATTGCTCCCACCAGTTCATGTGTTAGTTCCTGGATCTGTCTACCCCTTATAAAGCCTTTTTGATCCTCATGAATCAAGGTACCTGCTACCTGGCCCAGCATTTTTGCCAGTATTTGAGTATATATCTTGAAGTCAATATTTAACATAGACAGTGGCCTGTAGGACTCACACCGTCTAGGGTACTTCCCTGGTTTTAATGAGATGCATATTATCGCCTCCTCCCATGATTTCGGCAGCTCCTGTCCCTTTAAAAAAATAGTTTGTTAAGTAGCTCCTTTCTTTAAGGACTTGTATAGCTCGTTTGGCGAAGCATCTAGGCCTGCTGTTTTTGCTCTTTTTAAATCCTTTAATACCCCCATGACCTCTTCATCTGTAATTTTGGAATTAAGCGTAGCCTTCTGGTTCTCTATTAATACCTTCTTTACCCAAATCACGAGGTTTTCCACCATCTGCTGTTTATCTGCCCTTATATTCTCAGTATATATATTCTTAAAGAAGCTGTGAAATGCCATTCTGATCACTGCTTCTTCCATGCTTGGATCATCTTGATTTTCCTCCTGTATGCATAAGATCTTATTACGATTTCGCTCTGTCTTACTTTTCCACACTAAGATTTTGCTGCAACCCTCCACATAGTGATAGTGTGCGAGTTTACTGGCCTCCCATTTGTCTTAAACCTTAGCTTCTAGTATATCATTGAGCTCACTCTTTAACTCATTCCTTTCCATATCTAGCATTTCCCTTTTATAGGCTATGTTCTCCCCTTCCAATCTCTTTCCTATGGCTAAGATTCCCCTTTCTAAGTCACTATAGGCCCCTAAGCTGATCAATTTCCCTCTCATTATGGCCTTGTATGCATCCCACCACACCTGCCAAGAAGTCTCATTTGTGTTTGTTAACAGGGCCGGACTGGCCATAGCGGGCACCGGGCGATCCCCCTGTGCGCCGCACGGGTGGGGGCCTGTTTTGGGCCCCTGGGGGCCAATTTTGTTACACAGCCGTTTTTGTAGCATAGCTGCAAAATCGGCTCTGTGACAAAATCGCCAGAAAACGGACCCTGTCAAAGAGCTCGGTGCCCCCGCCCCCCATGGGGGAGGGAGGTGGGCCGAGCACTTTGCCAGGGCCGGTTCTGGTTCCCAGTCCGGCCCTGTTTGTTAAAAAGAATGACTTAGTTTCAGATCTCAATTTTCCTACTATCTCAGGGTCGAGAAGCAAAGTTCTGTCCAAAGTCAATCTTGGAATTACATGTGTCTTTTGAAGGCACACCTCCATCTTCCTTGCTGAGTGGTCAGAGAGGTGCACCGGTAGATGCTCTACCTTTTTCACTTTACTGCTTAGTGTCTTGTCTACTAAAAAGTAGTCAATTCTTGATGAGTGGCCCAATTTTTTGTTCCTAAATGTAAACTTAGGAATCTTAACTCCCCTCTCACACCAGATATCTACCAAACCTAAGTCTTCTAGGTAGAGCTTTAGACACCTCCTCATTTTAGGAAGGGTTACGATGTTCCTAATAGGTTGCCTGTCTCCCCAGGGGTGTATAACCAAGTTGAAATCACCACCAATTATAACTTGTGCGGACGCATCCAGAAGATGTGTGTACAAGGCCTGCAATGCGGCCGGGTAGTCCAAATTAGGACCATAGTATCCAGCTATCACATAGCTTCCCCCGGTCAAGAATACTTTGCCGCGGTCTATCTCCCTTTCGGGTCACTGCTAGATGATTCAATAGTCACATTTGCTGATTTCTTAAAAAGGATGCTCACTCCCTTGACACAGCAAGCCTGATCTATGCATGTATAGGCATCCACCAACCTTTGCTTCTTCAATATTTCTTCCCATTCATTATTTAGGAGGTGTGTTTCTTGAAGAATTATTATATCCCAGTTTATCCATTTTAAATACTCAAATATTTTATATCTTCTTCTTTTGACCCTCAAGCCATTTATATTCCACATTGGGATGTTAACTCCCATGACCTACGACAGTGCTCCTATCTATGTCTCCTGCTCTTGCACAAGTTGGACAATTTTTTTGTTTTTTTTACCCATGTGCTCCCACACCCTTTGTGAACTTACTCTCACTCTTATTCTTGTGATCCCGTTCCCCTTTCCTCCCCGTTTCCCCCATGGAGAACACTCTCTCTGTCTCTTTCGCGTTGCATGTCGCCACTTCAAGCCCCTTACTCTTCAGATATTCTTTACACTTTTTGCGCCTTAATTTTGACTATTAAGGATGCTACTTCCTTGGATTCTCTTAGGTTGTACATCTGGTTGCCCCACATTATTCTCGGGGATGCAGGGAAGCGCATTTTTCCTGTCGCTCCCAGGGATTTCAATTCCTTCATATATTGACCTAATTCCCACTTCCTATCCAGAGTTGCTTTTCAGATGTCTGATCTTATTCTAAAGGTCCAATCATCCTTAGTGTGGGAGCCAGCTCCTATTGCCTCACTTAGGATTCTTTCCCTTAAAGTGTAATTTCTAAAGTTGATCAGAATCTTTATCGGGTTCTTCCTTTGTTTACCTTTACTGAAAGGATCCCTATGTACCCTCTGGATATCTTCTGCCAGTACCTTTGTTTCAACCCACGGGAAGAACTCATTCAGAAGAGTGATCACATAGCCTTTGATATCATCTGCAGAACATTTAGGACTCTTAGCTTATTGCACCTGGCCTAGTTTTCCATTGACTCTATTGTCCCCCTTAGGTCTTTTTTTACTTTCTTTCAGGGCCTTTATCTCCTCCTTATTTGACTCCACGCTCTTCCCTATCTCCTCTATCGTGGATTCTACTGCGATAATACATTTCATTATTTAGTTGATTTTAGTCTCTAGTACTGCACAGGCACCCTGGATCCTATGTTGGTTTTTCTACAAGGTGGCAAAATTCTCCCTCATTTCGGCAATCAGGGACTCAATTAGTTTTGCCGTACCCCTTGCTCCTTCTGCATTGCTCTCAACCCATGTGTTTGGCTGCCCATCCATCTCTACGGAAACTGGGAGGGGTTCCTCCCCTGTGGCATCAATCATTTCAAGAGCCTGAATTTTTGTTATTGCTAGTTGGAAAGTCAGACAGTGAGCTTGCCTCCATCACTACAGATTTGTTCCCTATTTGGCTCTGCTCTCCTACTGGTGCTATTGTTTTGCTTGGGAGTGTCTGCTTGACTTTGAAAGATGATCAAAGAGAAAGGGTGATTTGTACGTTTGGGCCCATTACGCTTGTCAGAGTTGGGGCTTGGGGGGGTAGGCAAATTTTTTTTGTTACTGTTGTGTATTGTAGCAGTAGTTACAGTAGTGATAGGATTCTGGTTCAAATCTGGTGTTATTGTGAGACTTGCTGCCAGTATTCTGCTCCTCATATAGTACCTTGCCCTCCTATTCAGAGCGATGTCCTGTAGCTGCTCTTTCAGTGCCTCTGAGTGATTTATGCCTGCTCTTGGCTTCCTAACCCTGTTGCTCTGTGTGGGAAGTGAGTCTCCCCCCTTTGCCCACAAACCTACCCTGGTTAGTTGTTCTCTACTTCTGTGTTCAAATCTGTCAGGCTGCCCTTTTCTCACCGCTCTCTCTTTCCTGGGCGCTGTAGTTGGTCCTGTTCCTTTTCTTGCTGCCTCTCTGCCGCTTGCCAAGCTGATTTGGCTGTTACCGGTGCTGCTGATGTTGGGGCTGACCTGGGCTCTCCCCAGAAGAAGACCCAGGTGGCAGCTTTCCTGTTAGAACACAGCACCGACACCACCTTCCCCCACACCATGTCTGGCGGTGCTCCGTGGCTCGATGGAGGTGTAAGATTCACCACTGTGACTCTGGGTTCTACGCTCAGCTCCCTGTCCGACAGAGCTGGAGGGGGACGTCAATGACACCTGCAGGTCCAATGGTAATTCTACAGTCAATTTCCTGTAAGTAACACCACTTCGCCACACTTTGCGCTGTAGTGAATTCACATTCTGTGCCTGAGAGCTCGGGAGCTCCCAACCGGCCCTCTAGCCAGCCGCCATGTTCTCTCCGACAAAAGTACATCATGCCGATTCAGAGCAACTTAGTAAATGGCTATGCCAAGTGTTTAATGCAGATCCCAATCCCCACACATGCCTGCCAAATGTCATATATGAGCGCAAGGGACAGCATACATTGCAGCCTTCCAACCTGATTATGGGAGCACAACCCATGCATGCAATTACAGCTGCATTGCCGATGCAGATTCAAAAACAGGAATCCTATGCCACAAAATAAGTTCAGGGCCCAGTCATGAAGAGCCACTTTGGTATTTTTCCTACGTTTTACGAACCCAGCAAATCACATCAAGTCTACTCTCGAAGCATATATATATATATATATTCACTAAAAAAACCATATGTTTCTGGGACGTTATAATTAGTTGGACATTTGACTCATATAAAACCACAGTAATTTGCCCGGTATAGTTAGTTGAGCTAACTATAACTCGTGTGCCCGCAATGCACTGCTGATGACGTCACATATTACATCACTCATGACATGGTCAGTGACATCACTGATGACATCACTGATGACATCTCAAATGATATAACAGATGACATCACCAATGAAATCATCCAGTGAATGTGTGTTTTTGTAAAGTTTAAATATTGTTCATATATATCTATGCCAAGATGTGTTGAAGAATGAGTGGATTTACAAGTGCCTGAATGGAATATTTAGTAGGTGCATGACTGACAGTATAAGTGAGTAATTGAACGTGTTTTACTGAATGCATGGGTTAGTGACTAAACTGTGTGAAAGTCTGTATTAGTCTCTCAGTTGGTGTGTAAGCTGGTGCAAGGGTTGGTGAATAGCTACATGATTGTCTATATGGGTTTTTAATTTGTTGTCTGAGTATCTGTATGGGTGCCTGAGTGTCTGTGTGGGTGGGTGGGGGTATGTGTGACTCTGTGCATAGATGTCTGAGTGGGTGATTCACTGGTTGTATGGATTCAAAAATGCATCTGGGAAGGGCTGTATGGGTGAGATAGTGTATGTATGGGTGTGTTGGTGAATGAATAGATGTCTCAGTGGTATATGTGTGAGTAACTACATATGTTTTAAGGCAGTATATGTGAGTGTTGGAGTATATAAATGACTATACGTGAGAGTAAGATATTTGAAGAGTGGGTGTATAAATAAATGTCTGCTTGTATCAGTGATTGTATAAAACAGTAAGTATTTGTTAGTATCTACATAAATAAGTGATGTGGTGTGTGTATAAATAACTGAGTTGGTGTGTATAACTGTATACAAGAGTAAATGGGAATGTGATTGATTCTTTGCATGAATGAGTAACTCTATGGATGAGTGGCGGAGTGTGACTGTATGTATAGGTGTATGAGTGCATATTATAGTACTGTATTGATGAGTAACTGCATGTATGAGTGACTGGATGTGTGTATAGGCCTAGGAAATAGTTGGTGGTATGTAGTATCTGGCATTGTTGTGTGTGTATGGTTTCAAAAATAGTGGTCTGTATTTTAGAGTGGGTGTACCAAAGTTTATATTAGGGCATCAATATGTGCATCAGATTATCACGTGGATGAGTCAAATGTCCAACTAACTATAACGTCCCTGATACCTATGGTTTTTTAGTAAATTTCAAAGGTTTTTTAAATGCTAATTCCTAACTATAACATCTGTAAAACCAATGTTTTTTTCAGTGAATTTCGAAGGTTCTTTAAATGTTAATTTCATATTTTAATATTTATAAAACCTATATTTTTTGGGTTTTTTTCTAATATTTTGGAACTCTTATCCTTTTTTTAACTTTAAAAATTATGTAATGTTTTATATCTTCAAAAAACAATATGGGGTCGGTTTCGATCCTGGAAAAAAAACGTCTGTATGATTCGCATCCGGAGCCCTCTCTGTACGAATCGTAAACATGCCGTACGACCCGAAGAGTACTATCCGGACCGGGGTATGAGGACGCGATTTGTACGGTCCACGTCAGGTAAGGGCGATTCATACGGAAAAGCACACAATCACATACACACCGTACAGTCCGTACACCCCATGATCGCAGGGGTACGCACCGTACCCCTGCGATCATGGGGTGTATGAACTGTACCGGGGGGGCGTTCCGTACCTGTTTTGAGGCGAACTCTGCTTCTCCGGATGTTTTCGGCTCCTGTAGAAAAAGCGGCATACGGTGCGTACCCGACACAAATCGTACTTGCTGGGTCTGAAAAACCAGCCGCGAACTATGCGGATGTTGTGTACAGCGGGTTCCGAGGGAGATTCGTACGGGGATTTGATTTGTACAGTCCCTGTACGATTCGTACGGAGTCCAGCTCCTGGTACGAATCGTACTTCGTCGTACGTACGGGGGACGTTGCAGGGTACGATTTGTACGGGAAAACACTCCGTATGGCTATTCGGAGCGGTTTTTCCCGAATTGGAATCTACCCCTATGTGTATCATTTCTTTTTTTTTTTTTTAGAAAACTAGAGTCCCGTACCGGTAGTGTACCAAGCTCCATCAGCACACAAATCCTATCCGCCATATTGCTAAAATCGTAAATGATGCGCATTTTGTATCCGACGGGTTCGTTGCACTGGGTCCCGTGTAACAACATATGCATATGAGGTTGCACCAGCTGCTACTTTAATATGCGATGGGTACGCAGTACCAAGCCGTGCGTTACCTCATGTGCATATGGGGTCGCGCCCGCTGCACGTTGTGTATGCGACGAGTGCATGCTGCCAGGCCCCGTGTTACGTCATAGACGTATGGTGTCGTGCCATTCCCTCATTTTTTTGTATGTCTCAAAACTATATCCAAATAACTTAAAAGTGTAAATGAGAGCAAGCAATAATCTAAAATATTTTAAACATTTATATATTTCTAACTATAATAAAGTAATATTATAGTAAATATATTTTCTCAAAATCGTGTTGGGTGCGGTCTCCTTGCACGCTGGGTGCATGATTTCCATGTGACCTTAAAAAAAGCATTCGATTAGTTCATAACATTTCCCATTGTGGCAATTGGAGAACACCACCCATTTTAGTCATTCTCTCTACATCATTTGATGAGACACACCTCTTCTGCTTAGAGATCTTTTTTGAAAACTTTTTGCTATGTACACATATCTTACACTACACACAACATGCAACCATCATCTTCATCAATATTCATGGTCTGTAAAGTAGCCTTCGACCTGAGATAGCCATGCACTTAAAAGTTACATAACCAAAGTTTTCCCCACTGTCAGAGGTAACATGGTTGCATACGCTGTCCACAGTACAATGTAATGTGGTACGGCCCAGGGGAAATATCATGCATAGATAATGAACACACGGGCACAGATAGATTGTGGAAGTGGGTACAGGAACGTTTGCATGACTCCTTTTTATTACCAGGGTCACATATCCAGTGACGTCTGTGCTGGATGCTTGTGGGGTGAGTGTAAACCAGCCCTCAGGGAATGGCTGCTGCTAGCATCAACTACCATTGGATCACACACAGAGATTCAACAATAAAAGGGTCAATAATTTGTGCTGCAGTAAGGTAGGAACAGTAGATGTGAAATAATACAGAAATAATTCTATTGTAAAAGAACCACAACTTGTGGTATACTGAGACACAGGCAATAGATCTGAAATAATACACAAAAAGAATGTCTCATAAAGGGTCCATCAGTACTAGTGCACTCAGCGGTACAAAAGGGGGTGGTGATGGACGGAGCATCTGAACCAATCAAACACTCACACCCAGTCAAAAGATCTTTTGACTGGGTGTGAGTGTTTGATTGATTTGGATGCTCCGTCCATCACCACCCCGTTTTGTACCGCTTTTGGCCGCCATAAGTGTGGCAGGGTATGCTCAGATGTGAGTCCCTGGCTCACTTTGCCACTGGATTCAAGCAAGCCGGGCTGAAGACGGCTGGAATGCCAGAAACCGGTCCTCGGAAGCTTGTTTCCGGTCCAGGGAAGACATGGCTTGGCAGTTCGGACTGGACTGTTCCCATGAGGCACAGGGTCAGACTGACTTGCATATAGCCATGTCTGAACTGGGGTGGCAGAGTGGGCTAAAGAACGGTGATGGATCAAACCCAGATCTTTTGACTGGGTGTGAGTGTTTGATTGATTCAGATGCTCCGTCCATCACCACCCCCTTTTGTACCGCTTTTGGCCGCCATAAGTGTGGCAGGGTATGCTCAGACGTGAGTCTCTGGCTCACTTTGCCACTGGATTCAAGCAAGCCGGGCTGAAGACGGTTGGAATGCCAGAAACCGGTCCTCGGAAGCTTGTTTCCAGTCCAGGGAAGACATGGCTTGGCAGTTCGGGCTGGACTGTTCCCATGAGACACAGGGTCAGACTGATTTGCATATAGCCATGTCTGAACTGGGGTGGCAGAGTGGGCTAAAGAACGGTGATGGATTAAACCCAGATCCTTTGACTGGGTGTGAGTGTTTGATTGATTCAGATGCTCCGTCCATCACCACCCTCTTTTGTACTGCACTCAGATAGCCACATCAAAAGCATTTAGCATGTGCACAGCCAGCGATGATGCGTGCTGCGGGCGGGCCGTACTAGGAGCAATATCTGTTGCCATGAACACTACATCATCTGCAATAGCGACTCAATCTGAAATGTGAACACTGGTGTCTGCAGTGTAGGCCAGAGAGAGCGGTCAGATAGGGCCCACAGCCACGTGACGTGGACTTGAGCTGCCCAGTTTGTAATACATGAAGCAACAAAAAGCCAGTGCGGAGCCTGCATTGTTGCATATGCGTGGTGCGGACAGAGCGCACCGGACCAATGTCTTTTGCCTACAGGACTGCGTCATCTACAACAGCGACTCCATCTGATTTGTGAACACTGCTGTCTGCAGTGTAAATTGAAGGAAGAATACTTTTTCTCACTTCCTCTTCACAAAATACAACAACATACATTACAGAAATCTCTGCAATAAATTAATCAAAACAATTCGAATTGAGATCTCTGCTGTCCACAGTGTAGACTGTTATTCAGTGTTCTTTTCCACTACGAAGAAGAATTTGGTCATTGTACTAAACCTATAACTCATCTAAATAAAGTTCTTCAAGCAAGTATACTAAAAGGATATTGTATATATTTCAATAGACGTTGTAGTTACTGGACTACTGGATTCTGTATTTAAACAATCACCGCTCAATCTGAATTGTGAACCCTGCTCACCACAGTGTAGGCCAGAGGCAGTGGTCATTAACGCCCCACAGCCACGTACCGTTGGATTCAAAAGCACGGAGTTGGTTCCACCTCATCGGAGGGGGTACAGAGAAATCATCACAGACAGAGAAATCATCACAGACTTTAACTTCTGATAGCCTCAATCATAGAATAAAGACCCCTTTTCACTGTTCGGACCTGCTGTACCACGGTATACTTCACCAACTGCTTTCAACCAAGCAGAATATTCATTTGCAGCAGTTAGCTACGGAAGCACAGAGCCTGATGCACCTCAACGGAGGGAGTTGTGTAAAACCAAGCAGCAAGTAATATCGGACTTCGTCCATTGTGGGATCAAGACACCTTTCCACTGTTGGGATCTAGAGTTGGTTGCACCTGGTCGAAGGGAGTAGCTTCATCTCCAATCTCAGATGCAGTTCTAACATCGTCCATTGTGGGATCAAGACACCGTTCCACTGTTGGGACCTAGAGTTGGTTGCACCTGGTCGAAGGGAGTACCTTCATCTCCACTCTTAGATGCAGTCCTAACATCATCCATTGTGGGATCAAGACACGGTTCCACTGTTGGGACCTAGAGTAGGGTGCACCTGGTCGAACCTGTTGGCACCTGTTGGACTACTGTGTTAGTAGTATACAGAGCACTCTACAACGCTAGGCCGCAGCCTGGGCGCTGTGTGCCTGTGTCGCGGTAGCCAGCATTGATCTCAGGAGCCTTCCAAGCTCGCAGACCTTGGCCCAGGAGCTTTGCCTTCACGTGGTGGGCGCTCTTTCACATACAGCGATGTTGAAACTTGAACTGTGGGGCATATGTGCGTCGAAGCGGCCATGATGGTTTCTCGGTACCAGCAGATTGAGAGCATCATTCACGCAGCCACCTTCTCTCATGGTGTCAGCCTTGTGGCATTGTGGGCTGCGCAGACCTGGCAGAAATGTTTGCCATTCCGGAAGAGAACCACACCCAGAGAAATGTGCATTTTATTCATACCCCTACGCTAACCTTGCGTACACAGAGCCAGCCCACTAAGCTAAAGATTTGGGGGGAGGGGGCACGTACACGCTATGTTTGCTTAATCTTCCCTACTGACTGTACTATCATGATTGCGTCCACTGTGCTCTTCACTCAATAGACCATCAGTGTATGTTGACATATACATGTCTGTGCTCTGCATACGCAAGTCTGTCCAGCACATCCCCTCAACACTTTGCATTGTATACTTTTATAATCGAGAATCACTTGCCACCTTCGTACATACTTTGCTCCCATCTCTCCCCGCATTCTGCATTGTGTGGCAGAAGTGCCATACCATATTTGGTCTGTGTACATGGCTAGCCACGGTTCCCACAGTACGTAGTGTTGTTGTGTCTGCTAGGTGTACCTGTTGGTTGTCATGTTGTATGTGATTATATAAGGTAGCACGTTTATTCATAAGCAGTGGTTTCTCCCATTTACATATCACTGTCTTAAAGAGCATACAGAACTTTTTCTCACAGGTGAAAAGTGCGACCACAATAGCAGTCATTCATTACTATGCAAGAATGTCCATCTGCACAACGCTTCTAAGCTTACAGCCCCAATCTTGCGTGCTTTCTTAAAACTCCCACAATCAGACCAACATTCACACAGCTTTCTATATTTATATATATATATATATATATATATATATATATATATATATATATATATATATATATATATATATATATATATATATATATACATACATATATATATATATATATATATATTCACTGAAAAAACCATAGGTTAGAGACCATATATAGTTAGCTGGACATTTTATTGACATAAAACCAATGAAATTCCATATATAGTTAGTTGCACTAACTATATATCGCGCACCCGCAATCCACTGCTGATGATGTCACATATTACATCATTCATGACATGGTCAGTGACATCACTGATGACATCACTGATGACATCTCAAATGACATCACTGATGACATCACTGATGACATCTCAAATGACATCACTGATGACATCATCTAGTGTCTGTGTGTTTTTGTAAAGTTTAAATATGTTTTACATATTGAAGAATGAGTGGATGTATGGAAGACTGAGTGTGTGTGTGGCTGGCTGGGAGGTGTGTGACTCTGTGCATATCAATGTGTACTTGTATCAGTGATTGTATAAGAGAGTAAGTATGTGTTAGTATATGTGTGAAAAGTATGGTGTTCTGTGTTTAACTGTATAGATGAGGAAATCGAAGTGTGATTGATTCTTCACAGGACTGACTAGGTGTATGAGTGCATATGATAGTGTTGTAATAATGAGTGACTGTATGTATGAGTGATTGTATGGGTGAATGAGTGAATGTGTGTGTAGACGTAGGAATCAGTGAGTGCGTATGTAGTAACTGGTATTGGTGTGTCATGATGTCATCAGTGATATCATTTGAGATGTCATCAGTGATGTCATTTGAGATGTCATCAGTGATGTCATCAGTGATGTCACTGAAGTATGGTGTTCTGTGTTTAACTGTATAGATGAGGAAATGGAAGTGTGATTGATTCTTTACAGGACTGACTAGGTGTGTGAGTAACTCCATGGATGAGTGGCAGTGTGTGAGTGTCTGCATAGGTGTATGAGTGCATATGATAGTGTTGTAATAATGAGTGACTGTATGTATGAGTGATTGTATGGGTGAATGAGTGAATGTGTGTGTAGACGTAGGAATCAGTGAGTGCGTATGTAGTAACTGGTATTGGTGTGTCATGATGTCATCAGTGATGTCATTTGAGATGTCATCAGTGATGTCATCAGTGATGTCATTTGAGATGTCATCAGTGATGTCATCAGTGATGTCACTGACCATGTCATGAATGATGTAATATGTGACATCATCAGCAGTGGATTGCGGGTGCGCGATATATAGTTAGTGCAACTAACTATATATGGAATTTCATTGGTTTTATGTCAATAAAATGTCCAGCTAACTATATATGGTCTCTAACCTATGGTTTTTTCAGTGAATTTTCAAGGTTTTGTAAATGCAAATTCCTAACTATATATGGTCTATAACCTATGGTTTTTTCAGTGAATTTCATTGGTTTTTTAAAAGCTAATATCTATAGCTGTAAAATATATTCTTTATTACGTGACGTATCACGTAGCCACGTGAGACGCCTCATGACGCGTCGCATAACCGTGACGTATCGGCTCTGCAGCGCAAACAAAACCCGTAACGTAAGCGTGCCGGAGCACGCTTACAGATATATATATTTTTTTTAACCTTAATTAGACAAAATCCACACGTGCACATATCTTGAGGCCTTGCAAAGGCACATCAAACAAACAGTCCCTACAATTTTGCCAAGTTTGCTGGAAATCTATTCCCTTAATTTTTTTTTTACTGTTTCTCTTGTTTTTCCCCTTATTACGCTTACCGGGACGCTACCCGGTACGCGAACCGGACGCTCCAAAAACACAAGATGGCGGACTCCCGTTACGCTGCCGGTTAGCTGCCCGGTTCGCGTACCGGGAAGCGCCTCTACCGCGAAAAATCGCGGGGGACTTTAATATCCCCCCCATCAATCCTAGGGGGTCAGGAGGGGTTTACCTTGCCCCCTTTCCTTCATTTCCCCCTTCTTTTTTCACCACATCTTGTCTCTCGAACCTACCGAGAGACAAGATGGCGGCCGCTCCGGACTGTTTACAATGTTGACAGCTACGCTGCCGGTTAGCTGCCCGGTTAGCTGCCCGGTGAGCTGCCCGGTTCGAGTACCGGGACGCGCCTCTACGGCGTAAAATCGCACAAATTTTTTATTTTTATTTTTTGCCCCGCGGGGCACTTTAATATCCCCCTCATCAATCCTAGGGGGTCAGGAGTGGTCTACCTTGCCCCCTTTCCTTCATTTCCCCCTTTGTTTTTCACCACATCTTGTCTCTCGATCGTACCGAGAGACAAGATGGCGGCCGCTCCGGACTGTTTAGAATGTTGACAGACACCGGAGAGCCAATAAGCTTCGCTTCGCGAAGTTCCGTTACGCGTCAGGTACGCGAACCGGGGCGCTAACCGGAACGCTGTCACAGATATATATATATTTTTAAACGTTCATTTCTCAAAATCCACTGGAGCACATATATTGAGACATAGCAAAGGCACGTCGGGCAAACCATATCTACAATTTTGCCAAGTTTCATGTAAATCTATTCAGCCGTTCGAGCTAAAAGTGAGTCCAACCGCCCTATGGAAAAATGAATGGGAAAAATGCGTTTTGGGACCCCCCTTTTTTCTCGGCCCCCCCTTGACAAAACCCCCCCAAATTTTCAGGGGCTGCTCAGACACAAAATGTGCCATTTTCCTGAAAATTTCAGCCACTTCCGTCCACAAACGCCAAAGTTATTAGACATAGAATTTTCAGAAATCCCATAGAGAAAAAATACTAACTATATATACCCACTGGCTATCGCCAGTAGGTAATATACATATATAAACATATATAATCTGCATATCTATATAAATATAAATGCATGCATACATATACATATATGCATACATATGCATGTTATTTACATGAAAGTTTTAAAAACACTAATAAAAGCAAAGCTAAAAAGCCACCTCATTACAAACAGAATGGCTTTAACTTAAACGAGGGCGAGATCTATTGCATTTTCAATGCTTGTTTACTTTGGTTCTATCAAGAAGGCATTCAGATGTGTCACACATTTGCCATAAATTCTGAATGTTAGCACTCTAGTTGCTCATTAGATCACTGTAGTAAAGCTAGTGCTCACCAGGGAAGTCTGCTGCTAATCATGGTTTGCAGCCATTTTCCCGCATTTTTAATCCCGCAGACTTTCAGTCCGCATACCATTATCCCGCAAGGTCATTGACCTCGCATACCATTATCCCGCATTTTTTCAAAACGCATGTGCATTTGCCGCGCATGCCTTTACAAAGAATTACGTTTTAAAGGCATGTATGGTAAATGCATTTGCGTTGTGAAAACCACGATGACGAGAGAGGTAAGTGGGTTTGTGTTAATTTTTTCGTGGGTTAGTGATTGTGTAGTGTAGTGTAGTGTTGTGTAGTGTAGTGTTGTGTTAGTGTAGTGTAGAGTTGTGGTGGTTGTTTAGTGTAGGGTCATGCTGGGGGTAGTGTTTTAGGGTTTAGGGTTGTGTTGTAGTGTTTGCGTAGTGTAGGGTCATGCTGGGGGTAGTGTTTTAGGGTTTAGGGTAGTGTTGTAGTGTTTGCGTAGTGTAGGGTCATGCTGGGGGTAGTGTTTTAGGGTTTAGGGTTGTGTTGTAGTGTTTGCGTAGTGTAGGGTCATGCTGGGGCTAGTGTTTTAGGGTTTAGGGTAGTGTTGTAGTGTTTGCGTAGTGTAGGGTCATGCTGGGCGTAGTGTTTTAGGGTTTAGGATAGTGTTGTAGTGTTTGCGTAGTGTAGGGTCATG